>NW_027361754.1:45269000-45900000 GCF_039654945.1 Dendrobates tinctorius
ATGTCTAAGCATGCAACTGGTATTCAAATCTTTCAGATTTTTCCCTTGGCTAAAGGTCTTTGCGCACTTCTTACAGATAACCTTGGCCTGATCATGAGGATTTTGTTCAAAAAAGTGCCACACTGCACTCTTCCTACTTTGGCAGACATTTTGCGGCCTAGCACGCTGTGATCTTTTGACCCTCTGGACAAGCTGTCCAGCAACTCTTTTGATTTTTGGAACCTGTCTTTGGAGTGCTCCGGGCCTGCCAGATAACAGCTGTTGCGATGTCGATGTCTGCTGTGGATGCTCCTCATCTGAGCTATTGGAAGCAGCACCCTCTTCCCCCAATGGATGCCAATCTGGGTCAACAACTGGGTCATCCATCACCTCCTCTTCAATGTCATGTGCACCTTCCTCTGTGTCACCGTGTATGGTGGTATAGTGTGCAGGAAGGGGCACCTGAGTCTCATCAGGGTCAGAATCTGGCTCTGTACACTGCGAGGACAATGTAGTGCTCTGAGTGAATGTACCAGCAGAATCATCTATCAGCGGCTGTGCATCAGTGCACTCCATGTCAGATTCATCTTGGCCTGGGTAATTCACCATTTCACTTGATAATCCAGGCATGGTATGTGAAAACAGCTCCATGGAGTAATCAGTAGTATGGCCTGCGTCATCCTTCAATCTTGGTTGGGGTGAAGGACACAAGGAAAGGTGTGGTTCATGAACATGAGCCTCCAATGACGACTCAGTGCTTTTACTTTTTACAACTGAATAAAGAGGAGGCGATAGAGCTGGAGGCTGAGTCAGCAATGTAAGACAAAACTTTTTCCTGATGCTCTGGCTTTAAAAGCGGTTTGCCAACTCCTAGAAAACTAAGCCTTCGAAGCCTTATGGAGCCAGACGATGACGCAGGCTCAACACCTCCTGCATTCGGTCCTATTTTGCTCTTGCCACTACCATCAGATCCACCACCAACACCATCATTACCAGCTGCCAACCCCCGCCCAATTCCACGGCCTCTTCCACCAGCCTTCCTCATTTTTTGTAGAAATGTAGACAAAATCCAACAAACTATATAATAATGTAAAACAAGGTACAAGGTGTCTATAGGACAGGGGAGATTTTGAATTTCTGCACACACTTGTGGACACTGGACACTTATGGATTGTGCGAGGCCCACTGAATATCACAGCGCTATGTCACAGGCTCGATGGCACAGGTGTGAAAAAAGTGACTACAGGATAAGGGAGATTTTGAATTTCTGCACACACTAGTGGACACTGGACACTTTTGGATTGTGTGAGGCCCACTGAATATCAGAGCGCTATGTCACAGGCTCGATGGCACAGGTGTGAAAAAAGTGACTACAGGATAAGGGAGATTTTGAATTTCTGCACACACTAGTGGACACTGGACACTTTTGGATTGTGTGAGGCCCACTGAATATCAGAGCGCTATGTCACAGGCTCGATGGCACAGGTGTGAAAAAAGTGACTACAGGATAAGGGAGATTTTGAATTTCTGCACACACTAGTGGACACTGGACACTTTTGGATTGTGTGAGGCCCACTGAATATCAGAGCGCTATGTCACAGGCTCGATGGCACAGGTGTGAAAAAAGTGACTACAGGATAAGGGAGATTTTGAATTTCTGCACACACTAGTGGACACTGGACACTTTTGGATTGTGTGAGGCCCACTGAATATCAGAGCGCTATGTCACAGGCTCGATGGCACAGGTGTGAAAAAAGTGACTACAGGATAAGGGAGATTTTGAATTTCTGCACACACTAGTGGACACTGGACACTTTTGGATTGTGTGAGGCCCACTGAATATCAGAGCGCTATGTCACAGGCTCGATGGCACAGGTGTGAAAAAAGTGACTACAGGATAAGGGAGATTTTGAATTTCTGCACACACTAGTGGACACTGGACACTTTTGGATTGTGTGAGGCCCACTGAATATCAGAGCGCTATGTCACAGGCTCGATGGCACAGGTGTGAAAAAAGTGACTACAGGATAAGGGAGATTTTGAATTTCTGCACACACTAGTGGACACTGGACACTTTTGGATTGTGTGAAGCCCACTGAATATCAGAGCGCTATGTCACAGGCAGAAATTGGCTAGTGTATCACAAACTACAAGGTGTATGTAGAATTGGGCAGAATAGGAATCTCCCTAGAGTGTAGGTCTGTAAGAACGGAACAAGTCCTCCACTTATCCTTCCACAGTGACACACAGCTTCACTGTGGCCGTGATAACAGCCGTTACACTGTACTGAGAGGAGCGTGCACGTACACGGCTGTCCGGTGTACATAAAATTGTCAAGCTCCGTGTTTTTTAAGTATACGGACTGACACACGCTGTCTCTCTATAGTTTTGAATGTGATCAAACAGCAAATATATTTAACTGTTTGAAAGCTAGACAAAACTAGTAGGTGCAGGTCTGTAAGAACGGAACATGTCCTCGACTTATTCTCACAGAGTGACACACAGATAGCTTCACTGTGGCCGTGATAACAGCCGTTACACGGTACTGAGAGGAGCGTGCACGTACACGGCTGTCCGGTGTACGTAAAATTGTCAAGCTCCGTGTTTTTTAAGTATACGGACTGACACGCTGTCTCTCTCTAGTTTTGAATGTGATCAAACAGCAAATATATTTAACTGTTTGAAAGCTAGACAAAACTAGTAGGTGCAGGTCTGTAAGAACGGAACATGTCCTCAACTTATTCTCACAGAATGACACACAGATAGCTTCACTGTGGCTGTGATAACAGCCGTTACACGGTACTGTGTGAGGAGCGTACACCACTGTATGGTGTGAAAAAATGCACGCTCAGTACCTCAGCAGGACAAAAAAAAAATTGGGATTGCTTTTAAAAAAGCAGTTTGCAGAGCAGTGGGTAAACAGCAATGCAGCTGTCAGGAAGCCTTAGAAGGCAGCCTAACAACCGACACCGCTGATCCACCACAATATAGCCTCCCCTTGCACTTCACACACAGTGACTGGTGTGTTGTACAGGCAAAATCGCTAGCAGCAGAAGCAGTTTTTTTTTCTTCTTCCCTGCCTAATGCTCTCCCTACAGAATCAGCAGCAGCAACCTCTCCCTATGCTAAGATCGGCAGAAGTAAGATGGCGGTCGGCGTGCACGCCCTTTTATAACCCCTGTGACGCCCACCAAAGCAAGCCAATCACTTGCATGCCCTTCTGAAAGATGGTGGTGACCCCTGCCTATGTCATCACGTTGCCCACAGTGTCCGTGGATCCTGATTGGCTGAAAAAGAGCGCAAAACAAACTTTTGAAACGCGACTTTGGCGCGTAAGTCGCCGACCTCGTGGCCGACCTCATCCTAGGGTCGGGTTTCGTTTCATGAAACCCGACTTTGCCAAAAGTTGGCGACTTTTGAAATTTTTCGACCCATTTCGCTCAACTCTACTTGTGACTATCCATCATCCTCTTGATTACATTCCAGAGTTTTTCAATGGGGTTCAGGTCTAGATAGAGAATGGGCTGCCCATGACAGGGTTTTAATGTGGTGGTCGCTTAATTTTTGCCAGACCTGTATATGAGGTTAGGTCAAGAGCCTTGCATTCGGTCTGGACATGTTGGAATTTATGGAACCTCTCAACAGATGTAGGTCCTACAAAAATTCTCATTATTCAGAACAGTTTTGTAGTAACAGGTTTGGAACCCTTCTGTCATGTAAATTGGTCATACCTAGAGAAAAATAGGCAAACCAGGGTATATGTGTCAAGACCACAAGGGTCGGTCCAGCTGATGGCACAACAAACACCAACAATGGGATGGGAAAAGGGGGAGCAAGTCCCTAATATTAGGGAACAAGGGATGAGGCACCTCCTAACTCATCCTGTGCCTATCCCTAAGCTCCCCTAATGCCCTATCGGGTCCTTCTCCCTGCAGCCATCACAAACCTGGTCCCTAAGTGTCACCTTGTAAGGCGATGGTGGGGACCCTCACGTACCTCCTCTCCCCTGGACACTGTTCACACGATTACATGCTGCATCTCATTGTTTGTTAATGTGAAATGTAATGTTTATGTACTGTAATGTCATGTGTCTGTCAGATACTGTGTATAGGCTCAGGGCTAGAATAGGATTTTAGATAGTATAGGAACATAAGGGAATTAGAATACAGGGAGGCATATTAGAGATAGAGCATAGAATAGAACAGATAGGGGTTTGGCAGCTGGGAGGAGTTACAGGGCAGAGCAGTACAGAGCCAAGGATATAGGAAAGGGACTTTCTATATAGGCAGCAGAGTCTGGGCAGGCTTGCCCAGGGTGAGGTGTAAGCAGCAGATTAAGTGAGGATAACGCTGTTACGGCAGTAAAGGGCACCAGGCGGATAACAGTGCAGTCGGTTACCAACTCAATGGGACCATCCCCAAGTAGAATCCGGGGTCTACGAACCAGGGCGGAAGCTGCTGAGATGGCGGTTCTGGCACGTTTCCCAATTGGAACCAGTAGAGGGGCTGACAGGGAGCTGGTGACGCTGGAAGCACGGATGGGACACAGATTGTCTGAAGAGGCAGCCCGGATGGCAGGGACAAGGGAGATGAGACTGCTAGTAAGGATCGAGGCTGCCCGGATGGCAGGGAGAGGGAAGAAGATGCCTTTGTGTATAACCTGTGCTGCCAGTGTAATGAATGCCCTCTTGCATAGTAAAGTTCAACTGTTGGAAATGAACTGTGACTCTGCAGTGTTTTGTGGAACTTGGAAATATGGAGCCGGAGTGACAGAACTGGAAAGGACTCTAACTGTGACCGTAAGTGTTCTGCTGCGTATGCTGCACATGCAGCAAAAACGACATTGTGTTTTGTCTGTGGGGTGCCAGTGTGTGGGAACGATGGCACACGTTTACCACCCTGGCCGCCTTACAACCTCAGTTAACCCTGGCTAGTGCACTGGCCGGCAAGGACGTTAGCAACACCACTGCAGATGGTACAAACACAGGGGATAGTGACAAGCATGAGACAGACGAGGTAATCATATAAGTAACTTAGCTCCAGACACCGCTGTCAAGCTCCACACTGCAGAGGACACAGAAACAGGACCCCGAACTGCAGAAGTAGCTGATACAGCTCTGACACCAGAGAGCTGCACACTCTAGAGCTGGTCTTCATAGAAAACTCTATTACCAACAGTCAACTGATGCATCATGTGACTATTTAAAGGATGGTGGGAGTGGTCACCACCCACATTAACTGACCTAGCTATTCAGCAACTTGCAGCAAGGAAAACGGACATTAACCCTTGCTGGCATGAAAGCAAAAAACAACATTTAAATTAAAGCAGAGCCAGAGCTGTCAAAAATTAAAAAATGGATCGTGACAGTGTGCCCAGGTTGCTGGGTGCCAGTGGTGTTCACCAGTCATGCCAGTATGTGAATGAATAATATATTAGTTATATAGGTTGAAAAAATACACCAGTCCACAAAGTTCAACCTTTCTCCACATCATACATTATCACTAGTTTAATCTCAGTAGAAATCTCAATATGGAAGAGGCCAGGAGCCATTTGGTGAGCTGCATTTCTTGCTACATGTTCACAGATTTACCAGTGGAAAAGCCAAACTTCACATGCCACAAATGCAAGCTTGTGTCCCTGTTGGAGGAAAAGTTGCAAAATCTCGAAGAGAGGTTAGCTACATTGAAGATCATTAAGGAAGGTGAAGAGTTCTTAGACAGAGCAGAATTATCTCTTCATGTTACAGAAAGAGAAGAAATTCGAAGTGCACCTGAAGAAACAGAGGAATGGAGACATGTGACCCAGAGAAGCAGGAGGATCAGGAGGCAGTCAGCACCCATACTGCTCAGGAACCAGTACCAGGCTCTCACGCAGGAAAACGATGAAGAAATACATCAGGATAAGACTTTGCCCACAAACAGCAACCTTGTACGCCTTCAGAATCCTCCTGGATGGAGAAAGAAAAATGTTGTGAAGAAGAAACGGAGAGTGGTGGTCATGGGGATTCCCTGTTGAGAGGAACAGAGGCCACTATCTGCAGACCGGATATAACTTCAAGAGAAATGTGCTGTTTTCCAGGTGCAAAAATTAAAGATGTGTCTGACAGGATATCAGGACTCTTCAGACCTACAGATGACTACCCATTCCTGCTACTACATGTGGGGACAAATGACACCGCAAGAAACGACCTGGAAACCATCTGCAGAGACTTTGAAGACAAGGCTGTGTGCACACGCTGCGGATTAGGTGCGGATTCATCCGCGCGGATTTTGTAAAATCCGCAGGTGAAACCGCAGGTCAAAAGACCTGCGGTTTTACCCGCGGATTGCTCTGCGGTTTTGTCCTGCGGTTTTTCATCTCCTCAATAGAGGAGATGGCAAACCGCAGGAGAATCCGCAGAAAGAATTGACATGTCAATTCTTTCTGCGGATTGAAAACCGCAGATAATCCGCGCGGAAAATTCCGCACCGTCTGCATTGCGGTTTTTGATTCCCATAGGGAATCATGGTACTGTACACCGCAGCAGAAACTGCTGCGGGTCCGCAGCAGCCAAAACCGCTGAGGAACCGCAGCAAAATCCGCAGCGTGTGCACACAGCCTTAGGCAAGAAAGTGAAAGAACTGGGAGCGCAGGTGGTCTTCTCTTCCATCCTCCCAGTGGATGGCCATGGAACAAGGAGGTGGAATAAGATTCTGCAGGTGAACAACTGGCTACGTCGATGGTGCCGTCAGCAACGATTTGGATTTATGGATCACGGAGTGAATTACCTATACGATGGACTACTTGCTAGAGATGGGGTGCACCTTACGAAGACTGGAAAACATGTATTTGGAAGTCGCCTTGCTACACTTGTAAGGAGAGCTTTAAACTAGAACAACATGGGAAGGGAAGCAAAAGACCAGAAAAAGCCATACACCTGACAAATGCTATTGAGAACTCTGCTATTAGAAGTGGAAAGGAAGAACAAAGACAAAAGAATCTAATTAATAAAAATATTGGAGAAAGGGAAACCAATCAAAAACTAAAATATTTCTATACTAATGCACAAAGCATGGGCAACAAACAAGGAGAATTGGAACTACTAACACAGGAAAAGAAATATGATGTCATTGGAATCACTGAAACTTGGTGGGAAAATACACATGATTGGAATACAAGACTAGAAGGATACAACTTATTTGCAAGAAACAGACTTGATAAACGAGGAGGAGGTGTCGCATTGTATGTTAGAAACGCGTATATCTGCACAGAGATTGAAGCTTCAGAGACTGGGAGTTCTGTGGAAACTGTTTGGGTAAGAATACAAGGACAGAAAAATGGAAAGGACACCATTGTAGGCATTTACTACAGGCCGCCTGTGCAAGCTGAAGATATGGATGAACTCTTTATGCATCAAATGGCCAAGTTCTCCAAAAAATATGACATAGTTGTCACGGGAGATTTCAACTATCCAGACATTTGTTGGGAATCTCTCTCAGGCAAAACTAACAGGTCAAGGAAATTCTTATCCTCTCTTGCTGACAACTTTATCTTCCAAAAGATAGGGGAGAAAACAAGGGGAACTGCTACCTTGGATCTAATCCTTATAAACAGGGAGGAAATGGTTGAGGAGGTAAAAGTGGCTGGGACCCTAGGAGGTAGCGACCATGCTATTTTAGAATTTTGGATAACTAGAAGAGGAAGACCTGTGAAGACTCAGACGTCAAGGTTAGATTTCAGAAAAGCAGATTTTAAGGGATTCAGAAAGAGAATTGGAGGGATCCAATGGCTGGATATCCTTAAAGACAAAAATGTCCAGGAAGGATGGGAAATCTTGAAAAATGACATTCTCAAAGCACAATTGTTAACAATTCCGAAAAGAGGGAAGAATAGGAAGCATTTAAGGAAACCAGGATGGATGAACACAGAACTTAAGCACATGCTAAAAAGGAAGAAAAAAATGTTTATAAAATGGAAAGAGGGAGGCATATCTAAAGAAGAATATAATGCTGTCTGCAGAACCTGCAGGGCACAAATCAGATTACTAAAGCTGACAATGAATTGAGGCTTGCAAGAGATGTCAAAAGCAATAATAAAGGATTTTGGGGATATGTCAAAAGTAAAAGAAAAGTCAAAGATGCTAAAGGATTTTTACAGGATGAAAATGATGAAATGGTAAGACAAGATGTTGAGAAGGCCAAACTTTTAAATTCCTATTTTGCATCTGTTTTCTCTCAGAAAGGAAATGTAACATCAACTGTTCTTCACTGCCTATTAAGGGAATAGAAGAATCCAGGATATCTATAAACAGAATCATAGAATCATAGAATCATAGAATCGTAGAGTTGGAAGGGACCTCCTGGGCCATCTGGTCCAACCCCCTGCTCAAAGCAGGATTCGCTAAATCATCTCAGTCAGATGTCTGTCCAGCCTCTGTTTGAAGACTTCCATTGAAGGAGAACTCACCACTTCTCGTGGCAGCCTGTTCCACTCATTGATCACTCTAACTGTCAAAAAGTTTTTTCTAATATCTAATCTGTGTCTCCTCCCATTCAGTTTCATCCCATTGCTTCTAGTCTTTCCTTGTGCAAATGAGAATAAAGTTGATCCTTCTACAATGTGACAGCCCTTTAGATATTTGTAGACAGCTATTAAGTCTCCTCTCAGTCTTCTCTTTTGCAAACTAAACATTCCCAAATCCTGCAACCTTTCCTCATAAGACAGGGTTTGCAGACCGGTCACCATTCTGGTCGCTCTTTTCTGAACTTGCTCCAGTTTGTTGATGTCTTTTTTAAAATGTGGTGCCCAAAACTGGACACAATATTCCAGATGAGGTCTGACCAAAGAGGAGTAGAGGGAAATAATGACTTCACGTGATCTAGACTGTATGCTTCTGTTAATACATCCTAGAATTGCATTTGCCTTTTTTGCTGCTGCATCACACTGTTGACTCATATTCAGTCTGTGATCTATTAGTATACCCAAGTCTTTTTCACATGTGCTGTCACTTAGCCCTATTCCTCCCATTCTATATATGCTTTTTCCATTTTTATTGCCCAGATGTAGTACTTTGCATTTCTCCCTGTTAAAAACCATTCTGTTAGTTGCTGCCCACTTCTCCAGTTTATTTAAATCTTTTTGAATCCTCTCTCTCTCTTCTCTAGTATTAGCTATCCCTCCTAGCTTTGTGTCATCAGCAAATTTAATCAGTTTACCCTCAATTCCTTCATCTAAATCGTTGATAAAGATGTTGAACAATACAGGGCCCAGGACAGAGCCCTGTGGTACCCCACTTGAGACATTCTTCCAACTGGATGTGCAGCCATTTAGGACCACTCTTTGGGTCCGATCACTAAGCCAGTTATGAATCCACCTAACAGTTGCCTTGTCCATTCCATACTTAATCATTTTTTCAATAAGGATTGTATGAGAGACTTTGTCAAATGCTTTGCTGAAGTCAAGATATACTATATCTACAGCATTTCCTTGATCCACCCAATCAGTGATACCGTCATAGAAGGAAATTAAGTTAGTGAGGAAACACTTAGCTAACCTAAATGACTTCAAGTCTCCAGGTCCAGATGAATTACACCCCAGAGTACTGAAGGAGATAGCAGAAGAAATTTTTGAACCCCTCTCCATAATCTTTGAAAATTCTTGGAGAACAGGAGAAGTCCCAGAAGACTGGAGAAGAGCAAATGTTGTTCTTATCTTCAAAAAGGGGAAGAAGGTGGACCCAGGCAACTATAGGCCAGTGAGTCTGACTTCTATACCAGGAAAGATCTTTGAACAAATTATTAAACAACATGTATGTCAGTACCTGGATAAGAATGAAGTGATTAAACAGAGTCAGCATGGGTTTGTAACTAATAAGTTATGTCAGACCAACTTAATTTCCTTCTATGATGGAATCACTGATTGGGTGGATCAAGGAAATGCTGTAAATATAGTATATCTTGACTTCAGCAAAGCATTTGACAAAGTATCTCATACAATCCTTATTGAAAAAATGACTAAGTATGGAATGGACAAGGCAACTGTTAGGTGGATTCATAACTGGCTTAGTGATCGGACCCAAAGAGTGGTCGTAAATGGCTGCACATCCAGTTGGAAGAATGTCTCAAGTGGGGTACCACAGGGCTCTGTCCTGGGCCCTGTATTGTTCAACATCTTTATCAATGATTTAGATGAAGGAATTGAGGGTAAACTGATTAAATTTGCTGATGACACAAAGCTAGGAGGGATAGCTAATACTAGAGAAGAGAGAGAGAGGATTCAAAAAGATATAAATAAACTGGAGAAGTGGGCAGCAACTAACAGAATGGTTTTTAACAGGGAAAAATGCAAAGTACTACATCTGGGCAATAAAAATGAAAAAAGCATATACAGAATGGGAGGAATAGAGATAAACAACAGCACATGTGAAAAAGACTTGGGTATACTAATAGTTCACAGACTGAATATGAGTCAACAGTGTGATGCAGCAGCAAAAAAGGCAAATGCAATTCTAGGATGTATTAACAGAAGCATTCAGTCTAGATCACGTGAAGTCATTATTTCCCTCTACTCCTCTTTGGTCAGACCTCATCTGGAATATTGTGTCCAGTTTTGGGCACCACATTTTAAAAAAGACATCAACAAACTAGAGCAAGTTCAGAAAAGAGCGACCAGAATGGTGACCGGTCTGCAAACCCTGCCTTATGAGGAAAGGTTGCAGGATTTGGGAATGTTTAGTTTGCAAAAGAGAAGACTGAGAGGAGACTTAATAGCTGTCTACAAATATCTAAATGGCTGTCACATTGTAGAAGGATCAACTTTATTCTCATTTGCACAAGGAAAGACTAGGAGCAATGGGAGGAAACTGGGAGGAGACACAGATTAGATATTAGAAAAAACTTTTTGACAGTTAGAGTGATCAATAAGTGGAACAAGCTGCCACGAGAAGTGGTGAGTTCTCCTTCAATGGAAGTCTTCAAACAGAGGCTGGACAGATATCTGACTGGGATGATTTAGCGAATCCTGCTTTGAGCAGGGGGTTGGACCAGATGGCCCTAGAGGTCCCTTCCAACTTTACGATTCTATGATTCTATTATTCTATAACACACAATGCCTTTGATATTAGAAAACTATCCAGCCCTTTTATATAGTAAATGCTGTTATAGTGTCTGCCATTACTACCTCTTGTGGTCGGCATTCCACAATCTGACTGCTCTAACTATAAAGAACCCTTTTATCTTTAAATGCCAGAATAGAATTCCTATACACATAACAAATATCCCCAGGTCCTTTGTAAGGTCCTTGTAAGAAATAAAATTATTTTTTGTTTTTATAAATGGTTTATTTGGGATTTCAGTACATATCCGAGGCATGTAGAAGTGATATTCATCAGAAAGGGGATTGCTCTTCGCTACAAAAGTGATCAAATGAACTTTATTATTTTCCAAAAGGGATCATTTTTAGTAATGATAATAATACACAGACAAGAATAAAAGCAAATACAAATATCAGAGAGGGCAATTAGAGTGATTATATTGAGTTCAAATAAGCGCAGTTAATGGTTAAGCACAGGTCATGGAGGCTCCATGTGGACATAATGTCTGTCTGACCTATCACTGTATCCCATACATCACAGATCAAGGGCAGGCTCAGCAGGACACCCAGAGCCAGGGCCTGGCAGGAGGTTGGACTAATGAGTGGAGTCAGAGCATTCCTGCAATCTGCCCATCAATACTGGATGTAGCTCAGGAGACAAACAGACCAAGATGAGAATGTATCCTGATCAGTGACCAATGATGAATCTGGAAAAGTAACTTCCGAGGTCTCATTTGCTCGTTCTGCTTATTCCTAAACATTAATTCTTATCAATTCAATTTTTTTTTTCTTCAGGCTTTTTTAAGCAGGAAGTAATTTTTTAGATGTTTTCTATTTGTCTAGTTTTCTAGACGTGGGGGACAAAGATCATATATATCTCTGTGGAACACAAGCAAGTATATATCTAGGTAGACTGTACCTGTAGGAAATATCGGCATTATTGTATTTCTGCTATTTCAGTACATATTTTAGTACAGGTGGTGCTGGCTCTACTTAAATTTTTCATGTTGAGCTGGACATACCATATAATAGTGGCTGCAGAGTGGACTCAAACATTTTTTTTTTTATTTCACCTTTCTGTTGCAGACGTATTAGCAATAGTGATGAGCAAGTGTGCTAGGATAACATGTTATCAGAGCACGCTCATGTCCTAATGCAGGGATTGTCTAACAAACAGACAATCCCTGCATGTGTTACGGCTGTCGAACAACAGCAAGACATGCAGCCGAAGCATTTTTTTTTGGGGCACGCAGAAAATACTCGATTAGGACACGAGCGTGCTCGGATAGCACCTTATCCGAGTACGCTCGCTCATCACTAATTAGCAATCAATAATGTGGCACCAAATTACTTAACTTTAGATAAGTCCAAGTTGGTGTTATTAGTTTTCACTGAGGGTGTTTACTTCTGCCTCTCGTATGACGCTAGCCAGTCATAAGCAGGCGGCAACATAGAAGTGCAGAAGAACCTGTGATGATGTCACATGACCAGAGTCCACAGGTCCTGCCAGTCAGAATGTGCAGCCTAAATAAGCACTGCAGATATGTTGCACAGCATAAAAGTGTGCCGCTACTAATTCCAGTTAATCATTCTGTCCTGCATCCTGTTCTCCATCATTCAAAGTCTCATTCCTCCTCACAGTACAAGCTCACACAGACTTGTGTGCGTCCTTACTTTTCACTCTGCAAAAACATTTACTATAGATCTTATTTATTCTCGTCTGGACTATTGCAACTCTCTACTAATCGGTCTCCCTCTTAATATATCTGAAACTGAACCTGTCAAAGACTGAACTCCTTGTGTTTCCTCCCTCTACTAATGTACCTATACCCGATATTGCCATTTTTGTGTGTGGTTCCACTATTACTCCCCAGCAACATGCCCGCTGTCTTGGGGTCATACTTGACTCCGAGCTTTCCTTTGCCCCCCACATTCGATCACTGCCTCGCTCTTGTCATCTGCACCTCAAAAACATTTCCAGAATTCGACCTTTCCTACTTTTGACTCTGCAAAAACTCTTACTGTTTCTCTTATTCATTCTTGTCTCGACTATTGTAACTCTATTCTAATCGGTCTCCCTCTTACCAATCTTTCCCCTCTCCAATCTGTCTTGAATGCTGCAGCCAGGATCATATTCCTCACCAATCGTTACACCGATGCCTCTACCTTGTGCCAGTCATTACACTGGCTACCCATCCACTCCAGAATTCAGTATAAACTTATTACCCTCACCCACAAAGCCCTCCATGGCTCAGCACCACCATACATCTCCTCCCTTGTTTCAGTATACCACACTACCTGCGCCCTCCGTTCTGCTGATGACCTGAGGTTAGCATCCTCAATAATCAGAACCTCCCACTCCCGTCTCCAAGACTTTACACGTGCTGCGCCAATTCTTTGGAATGCACTTCCCAGGTCAATACGATTAGTCCCCAATCCCCACAATTTTAAGCGTGCCCTGAAAACGCATTTATTCAGACTGGCCTATCGCCTCAACACATTAACCTAATCTATCCCTGTGTGGCACAGCCAAAAGTTTTACCATAACCAGGTTCCCCACATCATGTTACCACATGCTTTATGCATCCTTTAGCCCTCTGTGTCTGAACTGTTACACACTTAACATTATGGCTGGTCAATACAATCAGGGCAACTGTTACCACCCACCTTTCTTGTCTACCTCTTTCCTCATAGATTGTAAGCTTGTGAGCAGGGACCTCATTCCTCTTGGTATTTGTTATAATCTATGTGCTATAGAAATAAAATTTTTTATTATTATTATTATTATTATTAATAATAAACTCTCTCCTCCCCAAACCATCCTTATTGCAGCAGCCAGGATCATATTCATCTCCAACCACTACACCGATACCTCTACTCTGTGCCAGTCATTGCACCGGTTACACATCCACTCCAGAGTTCAATTTATACTTATCACTATCATCCACAAAGCGCTCCACAGTTCAGCACCACCCTACATCTCCTCCCTCATCTCAGTCTATCACCATACTCATGCCCTTCATTCCTCTAATGACCTAAGGATAACATCCTAAATAATCTAAATCTCGTTCCTCCGTCTCAATGACTTCTTGCGAGCTGCACAAGTTCTTTGGAGCACAGTAACTAGAATTATTTAATTAATCCCCAATACCCACAGTTTTAAGCATGTCCTTAAAACACAGTTCTTTAGACTGGCTTAACACCTCACCTCAGTTATCTAACTATTCAAGTTTTGCCCTCCCAAAGTTTTCTTCCAAATCTGGTCCCTCGTAGCATCTGTTCACACCCTCCATGCTCTTAATAGCCCTCTATATCTACACTTATTCAGATACTGGCTGGTGATCGGTTCATGTAGAGTTATGTGAACAATCTATTTATTATATCGATTGCTGTATCAAACAATAGAAGCACTTCTTACCATTTACCTTTCGTGTCCCCCCTATTTCCTCATAGATAGTAGCTTGCGAGCAGCAGGACCCTCATTCCTCTTGGTATCTGAGTTATGTTTATTCTGTAATGTCTTTATTGTCTGTACAAGTCCCCTCTTAGATGTAAAATGCTGCGGAATATGCTGGTGCTATAGCAATACAAATTTATTTATTATTATTATCCTCTTTCACTCTCTTCGCTTAACTGGGAAAAACCCAAAGGACGGAGGAAGCAATGCTAAGAACTTTAACTGGTGGGATACAGCAAAAGAACTAATCCGCAGTCCAAACCCTCCTAACTCTTGCATGGACAGCAGGGCTGAGGCTAACATTGGAGGGAGGGTGAGAGTTCTATTGGGTCTTTCCTGTTTCCTAGCTTTGGTATCAGCAGCTGGTGATCCCCTAACGTCCCAACCCTGTCCAACATCTGGTCCACCTGTAAGGGGATGGACCGGACCACGGGTACCTGCATGCCGGGTCCGGAACTGAAGAGGCTGCATCCTCTGTTGCCGGGTGACAGCTTTGAGGAGGCGGACCTTCTCCTGCAGCCTGAGGGAAGCCCAGGGGAGACATATTCCTGTTGACCAAGGGAGGTGGGAGGAGACTGAGGAAAAGGGCGTGCAGCAGCCGGTAGGTATGAGGGCAAAGTGCACAAAACAGGGGAGTTTGGAGCCAGAGCAGAGCATTGGGCTGCCCCTTCACCCACCGGGTACCGGCATTGCGGCAGGGTCCGACCGTTTAGAGCGGGACTGTTGCCAGGAGAGAAGGCGGGACCAGAACAGTGCAGAGCTGCTGCAGGTCAGAGCAGAACCAGTCGTACTGCAGCCGGAGAGAGAGAAGTACTTTGTCCGGGAGGTACCAGTGCCCAGCAGACCAATGACCGTCATTTCCCACCACCAGCAGCCAGGGACAGAGAGTGAGAGGGATGAACAGTGTGTGCCGGTGACTTCCATTAAGCGAGATGCAGGGCAATCTGTGTCCGTGAGTACTACACACATTCCCCATACTAGTGACCGAATACAGGACAGATCCTTGTACCCTGACCGTGCCGTTAAACAACTTCTGAGCCACATTGGGCCCGTATCAGATCCTGGCCCCTTTTTCTGTCAGTCACTTTGGGTTCGCTTGACTGACACTGTGAGGAGAGTGGTGCAGGAGTCTCGTCAAGCTTAAAGCATGCTGTGGCCATTACTGTTGCTTGGCCACTACAGAATATGGACTATGGGCAGTGGAAGGTACCGGAGACTGACCACTGTCACCAGAAGATGGGGTTATTGTTTTCTGCTTGATCCCATTAATGAGGACACTGTGTCGGCCATTGCCGGCACCACTGAGTTCGCAGAATGAGCTGCAGTATTAGGACTTCCTTATACGTTTGCTAATATTTGAACAGTTGTATTGTACTGTGCCTTTAATACTGTTTAACTCTTTACCTCCCTGCATGGAGTATTTCACCTGTGAATAAACCTGAACCCTTGCTCTGCTGCCTGCGTACCATCACTGCTTGTTACCCTTTACTCACCCACCCACGATCCTTCTGGGACAGCTTCTGCAAGATCAAATGCTGCAAAACCATTGTAGCTCACAGGACAAAGGGATGCCTATGCAGTTCTTCGCAACAAGACGGCAGAAGTTAAGTCACCATGTGTCGATCCTCCTATAATCCACTGCCCCCACCTTAAACGCATTCTTGAAAAGTCCACGTTTCAGAAATATTCTTGCTCAACCCACAATTAACCTTTTTATTTACTGTTTCCTTCATTAAGTACTTTGGGCCACTTTAGACCTGACAGAGGTCCACATGTGGTCCTTGACATCTTCATTATGGACTATTAAAAGTCCACATTATTTATAATTTTCTACATTGGTGTGCTGGTGTGGCACCCTTTTTTTCTGCTGGGGTTGCACAACGGAGTTTTGTTTCTACAGTACTTTAAGATAGATAGATGATAGGTAGATAGATAGATAGATAGAACACAACAATTGCAACATAAAAAGTCTATTAGTCCATTCCCTGAGACAAGAAGAATCTTGGATTTATTTGATAAAATTTTCTGAAACGCTGCATTACTTAGTAAGGATTATCCAAGCACTTTGTCTTTGGAGTCACCTCACTGATTCAAGGTATTTGCACTCAACAGATGGCCAAGTAGTAAGCTCAGCTCTTTATTGTGTGACGCTTCACTTGCTGCAAATAAGAGGCTCAGGATTTTACCATGATATCTCTGCAATTAATTGAACAAATGAAGTGGATCTGTGACAATTTGCCAATGAGCTCGGTCTCTTGTACATGGTGTTACCAGGTAATCCTCTGGCAGGTGGGCAGGTATCATATGACGTGACAATTCCAAGTAGACCGAATTATACTACGATTGTGTGTAACAGAAAAGTGTAACTACAACTTAAGTTGATGCTTCGCGTAAGAGCAATTTGGATCATTCAGTCCACGTATGTAAATTCGGCTGGAAGTTACCGATCTGTTCTAGATTAGTCTGCCAAACTAATTTAAATGGGTTGTTCGCTAGTTTGATGTTGATCACCTACTTTTACTCATTAATATTAGATCGGTGGGAGTAAGAGACCCAGCACCCCAACCGATCAGTGTACGGGGCAGAACAGCTCAGATACGGACGCTTTTAGTTGTCACTCCCTGGTACTGCTGCTCAGCTCCTATTTATTGACTTTTTTTTAAAGAAAGTGGTAGGGATGGCAGTACCTATAATTAACAATTTTAAGAATTCTCACGATTTGAAATTTTTCCAATTGTTGTAAGTCATCCTGGTGCTTGTTTCTTCATAGGGGAACATTGATGTGGCACATGAGTTGACTACATGTTGTCTCAGATTCGTAGCCTTAGGCCGGCGTCACACTAGAGAGAAATTCGGATGAGTGAGAGGCGCAACAACAACTCATTGCACTCAAACCAAGTATTTACGGGCTGTGAAAATCGCAGCATGCTGCGATTGTCAGCGTATTCCTCCAAAAATACGCCAATACAAGTCTATGGGGGTGAGAAAAATATGGATTACACATGGACCACACGTGTGACTTGCGAGAAATACGCAAGACTTCTCCAGGTGACAGGAAATGGGCTCAGCCATTATCAGGAAGCTTTGACATGCTAATTAGCTCAGAAAGCACTCCAGACATCCCGGAAGAATGCCTCCACGGAGTCCAGCATCATGTCCACATATATCAACGTGGAAATGCTTATCGTTCTGGTCCAAGAAAGGCAAGAACTTTGGGAACAGAGGGATGCACATTATTCTGACCGGGCCAGAAAAGAGGCGGCATGGTGGCGCATCTGTGTCCAAATGTTCCTGATTTTGAGGACCGTCCACATGAGGGCCAGGAACAAATTAGTAAGTTCTATCATTTCTTCGAAATCATATTAAATGCACAAAATAACATGTTTTCCCATTAGCTCCTAAAATAATATTATGTGTAGGTTTTGCTCATTCTGTGTAATCGAGCTTATGTTTACCTGAAACCTTACTAGGCCACATGGCTATGTTAAATTTCTATAAAAGTGTTGGTCAAATTGGGCAATGAACTAATAAATTCTTGTATGACTTTGCAGTGCAGGATGTCATGAGACGCTGGTGCAGCATCCATGACCAATGTAGGTGGTAACGTCAGCAGCGGGCCAGGAGTGGGGATGCAGCACCGACCAAGGGGAAATATATATATTATGACCGGCTGTCATTTCTGGCTCCCATTCTGGATCTCAAACCATAAGTACATACAGTACATCACACCACATTACACATATGCTGTTTAGGATCATATATCGACAACTTTTTTTTTTCACATTTCTTAACAGAACTCAGTCCAACCTCACTGAGAGGAGACAGGGTCAGATTCTGAGGCCATAATAGATCCTGTTGGAGGAGGTGAAGAGGTGACTGGCCCATCTTCTGAGCCTTCCAACTGCATCCCCCAAGTTCCACCAGTACCAGCACCACCAGCAGCAGCAGCAGCACCCGACAGCCTTGAGGACCAGGGAAACAGCAGCAGCCCTGTAGGGGAAGTGGACTGACGTACGGACCTATCTGCAGTGGGAAGGTAAAGGTATAGTGTGCTTTAGATGGACTGTTGCATGTATAGATGGGAGACAGCTGAAATAGTGAGATGGGTGCAATACTGCAGTTTGGCCACAAGATGGGAATAGAGAGAATTGTGAGAAATGGACTTAACACCAGCTTATGGCTACGAAACCGCACAGTCATGGGGAGTGGGATTTACAGGAACTCTGGGAGGAATCCTCAAGGAGGGGGATAAAAAGGAGGTAGAGAGTTCTAGAAGGAGTTCAGTCAGCCCAGGGAGAGGAGCTGAGGAGAAGAGTACAGTGCTGAAGCTCCAAAAGGGACTGACATCTGAGACAGTCAGGGGGGGTGACCCTGACAGGAGAAGCCGCAGACGGAGAGACGAGAGAAGCCGCAGACAGAGAGAGAGAGAGCCGCAGACTGAGAGAGCCTGGGGGTACCACAAGACGGATGGACTCGGGCAGGCAAAGCACTGTAGTGGATAGGCCTAGGGCAGCTGCAGTGAAAGAGCCGCGAGGGCCGTCATATGGAAGTAAGAAGGAAGCAAAGGTACCCGGGCCTGAGTGCGGAGAGTGTCTAGCTGCTGCTGTATGTTGCTGCCGGCAAGAGGACGGCCAATAAAGAGGACCTGTTGGATGCACTTCAGTCTCCGTCTCAGTCTGTTCACGGCGAAGAAAGGGGTCACCCCCCCCAGTCGGCTCACCTTACCACAACCCTACTGTGCGTCTTGAGGCCTCACTCCAACCTGCCGTCATACCCCGCCGTGGCCGTGTAGTACGTGTGCCGACTGGGGGGGTGGTCCCTTTCGGCCATGGAACAAACTGGAGGCAGAGGCAGAAATCCGTTCAATCTGTTCAAACTTTATTCGGTGTCCTTTTGACATCCACAGCAGACACACCAGCTTCTGCTCCCTGGCTTGGGTACCTGTCACCTTCCTTCTGCTTCGATTGGCAAAGACCCTCCGGTTTCTTTCACTGTGGCTGCCGTTAGGCCCACGGCCACAGCGCTTCCCCCTGGCTAAGTCTGCCCACTGTATACCTACTCACTCTTCGGTATCCCAGCTGTCTGGTACTCAAACCTTCCATCTGTCGCTGCCGTCCCTTCCTGCGGCTGCCTCCTCAGGGCCACCCCCTCTCTCCGAGTGTCCATCTCTGGCTCTCCTCTGACCTTCCTGAGCTTCTCCTCTCTCCGTCCTCTAATGTGCTCTTCTCACTTCTTTCTTCCCTGTGGGTGTCTCTCTGCCCTGCCCCTGGGACTCTCCTCTCTTATATCTCCTCTCTCTGGAAATCCCCTTCTCAGTCCCGTAACTCCGCCCACCATGACTATGCCATTTCCCCAGCCTAAGGCCTGCTGTTAAGTCCTTTTCTCACTGCTCTCTGTCTCCATCTTGTGGCCAAAACCCGGTACTACGTCGTCCTGCACTAATTCCCAGCTGTTAACCATACACATACAAAGCATAGTGCACATCACCCTTTACATGTTCTTTCCATCTCAGACAGGTCAATAGGTCAGTCCACCCTCTACAGCTGACAGCGAGATATCCTTGCCTCTGATACCAGGAGGCCTGTTGACACGGGGGTGCTAAATTACCTGTCCAGGGCTGCCCAGAATGAGGGTCAGGAGGCATATTCCCGCAGCCTGACCCGGTACCTCTGTCCCCTACCCCGTGAGGTGAGGCTACGTGTGCGAGGATCCATTCAGATCCTCATTGATGCCTGCACACACCCCAATACCCCATATGAGGTATTTGAGTTTTTGGAGTGGTGGCAGCTGTCACCCTGTAACCTGCTCCGAGTTTCCCCCAACCCAGAAGTGCAGGCTCAATCTGAATCTGAGGGACCTCCTCCATGGATGCTTACACCACACCCAATTCCCCCCACAACCCAACCTTGACCTCCACAAGCCCAAGTGGCAGCCTATCATCTATCTGCCCAATATGGCCACTTGTTCAGACCCATTGTTGGAAGCTGGTACCAACCTGGCTTTGGACAACATGGCCATATTGAGGGGTATGACTCACATGGCTACCAGAATCCCCAGGAGTATCATCTCCACTATCCATCTGGCCACTTCTCTACTCAACACCATGATCCTGGCCACATCACACATCCTGGCCAAGAATATGCACCCACACAGGGTGAAAACCAAGTTGGCCACCAAACCCAGCATCAAAATGAGGCTGGACTCACACCATCACCACCCCCAATCTACCACAATTTGTAAATAGTTATTTTTGTTATTTTGCTTACCAAATTTCTTATTTCAAAATATTTGGCTTCACAAATATGCCCAAAAATCTTTGCCCAAATTTGTATGGGCACAAAAGCCATTTGAGTGTAATATGGTTTTATGTATCCAAAGTAAAATTTTGGCAGGATAAAAAGTTCAAAATTGCAGAGTTTGGTCTCTTATTGAATTCATAACTTGGAACTCAAAAATAGAAAATATTTCACATAATGTAAATGAAAACACACAAACTTAAAGAACAAAATGATTTTTATATACTCAAAAAATGTAACGTTACAACATAGATATAGCATGTTCTTGCCAGGGAGTAGCACCCTGAGGTGTTACAAAATAATTTGTGAAAACATCACGGACTTTCAGTCCAGAGAGTGGAGGACAGGGAGGGATCACATGTGGTCTAGGCCTACACACATTGCCCAACACAACTTCAGCACCATCAGATGAGGAGCAATCATGTATTCGGGTGAAGTTATGTAGGACCACACATGCTTTAATGACCTCATTAACGTTAGGTTCACTCAGCTGAATGGCTGACTGACCCGCCATTTGGCACAAAGAATGCCAAGGCGCGCTCCACCAGTCGTCGTGCGCGTGATAGGTGGTCCATGTTTCGACAGGGATATGGCCTCATTACATGACAGGTTATTTGAAAGGCCTCATCTGCAACAAGGACATAAGGCACAGATTCAAGATTGGAGCCTGGAAGCTGACGTGGTGGTGGTAGGTCCAACTGGTTATTGCGCAACCACCGACACATAATGGAAGAATTGAAGACTCTAGAGTCTCCAGTTCTTTCGTATACCCCAATATCTACAATTATAAGCCTGTAGTGACTGTCGACCAGAGCCAACAAAACTACAGAAAAATATTGTTTATAATTATAGAATTGGGACCCTGGGTTTCGCGGCTAACGCACACGGATGTGCTTCCCATCCAGGGCTCCAATGCAATTGGGAAAGTGGCAGTGCTCCTCAAATTCTCAGGAAATCTACAACCAGTCTTCAATCTTGGGCTCAGGCAAGACCACTTGATGAAGTCGTGACCAGATTTCGTAACAGGTAGACCAGACTATGCCTGATATTGTTGCTTTCCCTATCAAAAATGCATGATGTAGTGCTGCATATGACAGACCAGTTGTGAGGAAGCTAAAAGAAAACAAAAATTAAAAACATGTTCAAGATTTTAAAGAAATCAAATTGATCAAAATAACAGTGTGTAACTAACAAGCTATGCAACAACATTAAAATAGTTCCAATGGCTATGTGATTTTTACAAAGATAACATATTATTATTAATAAGAGTTTAGATTTGGGATATATTAAGAAGAAAACAACCGAAATTGGTAACCAGAACTAGATTCTACATTTCCAAACATCATCAACATAGAGTATGAAGAGGAGGAACACATACTGTAACGTAAGGAGAAGGCGCTCCTCAGCAAAAATACATTTGCACATCCTGGTGTCCTGAAAGGTGATTCCAGGGTGCACTGTCTCCAACAAAATATCAAAGGTAGCAAAGCTCATGCAACAATATTGGTAAAACTTGTCGGGATGTGTCCGCAGAGATGCATAGAGACGGTGGAAATGGCCTTTAGTGAGGCGTTGCCTCAAAAGTAGTGTTGAGCGATACCACCCGATATTGAAAAATATCGGATTGGATTGGATCAGCCGATATGAAAAAAGTATCGGGTATCGCCGATTCCGATCCCGGAAGTCCCATTCAAGTCAATGGGACAGAAATATCGGAATTAAAAAACCCCTTTCTTGCCTTGTACATGCTGTTCGGGAGGGGGGGAAGAGTGTGGGCGGTGCGTGGGCGGACACTCTGCGTGTCTGTGTGTGTGGGCGGGCTCTGTGCGGGCCTCTCGGGGGTCTGTGCCGACTGTCGGGGGCCTGTGCCAGCTGCCAGTGGTCTGTGCGGGCCTCTCGGGGGTCTGTGCCAACTGTTGGGGGCCTGTGCCGGCTGCCGGTGGTCTGTACGGGCCTCTCGGGGGCCTGTGCCGGCTGTCGGTGGTCTGTGCATACAGCATACATACATACTACATACATGCTACATATATACTACATTCATACAACATACATACTAGATACATACTTCATATATACTACATTCATACAGCATACATACATACTACATACATGCTACATATATACTACATTCATACAACATACATACATACTACATACATACTACATATATGCTACATTCATACAACATACATACATACATACAAGATACATACTTCATATATACTACATTCATACAACATACATACATACTACATACATGCTACATATATACTACATTCATACAACATACATATATACTACATACATACTACATGTATACTACATTCATACAACGTACATACATACTACATACATACTACATATATGCTACATTCATACAACATACATACATACAAGATACATACTTCATATATACTACATTCATACAACATACATACTAGATACATACATAATCTATGAATGTAGTATATATGTAGCATGTATGTAGTATGTAGTATATATGTATGTTGTATGAATGTAGTATATATGAAGTATGTATGTAGTATGTATGTATGTTGTATGAATGTAATATATATGTAGCATTTATGTAGTATGTAGTATATATGTATGTTGTATGAATGTAGTATATATGTAGCATGTATGTAGCATGTATGTAGTATGAATGTAGTATATATGTAGCATGTATGTAGTATGTAGTATATATGTATGTTGTATGAATGTAATATATATGAAGTATGTATGTAGTATGTATGTATGTTGTATGAATGTAGTATATATGTAGCATGTATGTAGTATATATGTATGTTGTATGAATGTAGTATATATGAAGTATGTATGTAGTATGCATGTATGCTGTATGAATGTAGTATGTATGTAGTATGTTTGTTTTTTTACATTCAACACATTAGCTGGATGATGGGACTACTACTGTCCCATCATTGGCTAATGTGTCAATCACTGTCATTGTAGCAGGCATCGCCCGATGGGACTTGTAGTCCCATCGGACGATGCCTGCACACACATAAGACCCCCGGCAGGCCCGCACAGACCACCGGCAGCCGGCACAGGCCCCAGCAGCCAGCACAGGCCCCCGAGAGGCCCGTACAGACCACCGGCAGCCGGCACAGGCCCCCGGCAGCCGACACAGACCACCGACAGCTGGCACAGGCCCCCGAGAGGCCCGCACAGACCACCGGCAGCCGGCACAGGCCCCCCCCCGACAGGCCTGTACAGACCCCCGAGAGGCCCGTACAGATCCCCCGCAGTCGACACAGACCGCGCAACAAGATGCGCACAGACCGAGCATCATGATGACATCATTTCAGCAGCCAATCACAGCCACAACAGTGGCTCATTGCATTATGGGGACTTCCGATTCCGATATCCGATATTGAAAAAATATCGGTACTCGGTATCGGAATTCCGATACAGCAAATATCGGCCGATACCCGATACTTGCGGTATCGGAATGCTCAACACTACTCAAAAGCGGATGGACCCACATTTGTCTCCTCCTCCTCAGATCCACAATCACTGGGTATGGCTGACCTGACGTGCCCAAACAGTGGAAACCCCCAATTATAACTCCAACCCTAACCCCAACACACCCCTAACCCTAATCTGAGCCCTAACCCTAGCCCTAACCCTAACCCTAGCCCTAACCCTAATGGGAAAATGGAAATAAATACATTTTTTTATTTTATTATTTTTCCCTAACTAAGGGGGTGATAACGGGGGGTTTGATTTGCTATTTATGGCGGTTTTTATGTTTGGCAGCTGTCACACGCTAAAAGACGCTTTTTATTGTAAAAATAGTTTTTGCATCACCACATTTTGAGAGCTATAATTTTTCCGTATTTTGACCCACTGAGTCATGTGAGGTCTTATTATTTGCGGGACGAGTTGACGTTTTTATTGGTACCATTTTTGGGCACGTGACATTTTTTGATCGCTTTTTATTCCGATTTTTGGGACGCAGAATGAACAAAAACCAGCGTTTCATGAATTTCTTTTGGGGGGGTGCGTTTACACCGTTCCGCGTGCGGTAAAATTGATAAAGCGGTTTTATTCTTCGGGTCGGTACGGTTACAGCGATACCTCATTTAGGTCATTTTTTTATGTTTTGTCGTTTTTTTGCAATGAAAACAATTTTATATAAAAAATAATTATTTTTGCATCGCTTTATTCTGCGAGCTATAACTTTTTTATTTTTTTGCAGATGATGCTATATGCAGCTCGTTTTTTGCGGGACAAGATGACGTTTTCAGTGGTACCATGGATATTTATATGCGTCTTTTTGATTGCGCGTTATTGCACTTTTTGTTCGGTGGTATGATAATAAATCATTATTTTTTGCTTCGTTTTTTATTTTTATTTTTTAAGGGGTTCGCTAAAGGGGTTAACTAATGGGACAGTTTTATAGGGTGGGCCACTATGGACGCGGCGATGCCAAATATGTGTACTTTTAATGTTTTTGTTTTTTTTTTTCAAAAAATGAATTTATTGGGGAATATTTTTTTTTTTACTCATTTATTTAGCGATTTTTTTAAAATTATTTTTACACTTTTTTTTTTTTACTTTATTACATAGTCCCAGGTGGGACATCACTGTCCTGTGACAGATCGCTGATCTGTCACATCACAGATCACTGTTACAGATCAGCAATCTGTCACGGGCAGTTCTGCAGACTTCCTCATGCCTGCACTTTGCAGGCAGTGAGGAAGTCAGCTCCGTACAGGCCCCCGAAGGCCCCCGTCGCCATCTTGGATCCGGGGGCCTGTAGGGAAGGAGTCCCCCGCAGCAGCGCTGCACATTGCGCTGCCGTGGGGGGCTCAGGGATGCACGGAGGGAGCCCCCTCCCTGCCGATGCTTCCCTTTAACCCCCGGTACACCGCGATTGTGTTTGATCGCGGTGTTCAAGGGATTAACGTGTCGGGGGCAGTCCGTGACCGCCCCTGACACATTGTGCCAGGTGTCAGCTGTGATAATCAGCTGACACCTGGCCACGATCAGCGGCACTCACCACGTGGGCGCCGCTGATCGCATTAGACGTACTATCCCGTCCTTGGGAATTAAGTCCCAGGGCACATGGACGGGATAGTACGTCTAATGGTAGAAAGGGGTTAAAATGTGGCTAACAAAACTTGTAGGTATATTGTAAATGAAGCAAGTTCAGAGAAGAGCTACCAGGATGGTGTGCGGACTGCAAACTATGTCCTGCGAAGAACGGTTAAAGGATCTGGGAATGTTTAGCTAGCAAAAAAGAAAGCTAAGGCTAATTTCACACTAGCGTTTATTCGACGCAGCGCATGGCCCCGCTAAGCCCCACCCCCTGACGGCTCCCTGCCCGCCCCATCCGGTCATCGCCGCCTACTAGCGCACCCTATCTTTAGCATAGAGTGCGCAGAACATGCGCTGGCCATGCGCCAGTAGGATTTTGGCGTGCGTTGCGTACTTTTGAAGGTGCGCCGAGCGCTCCGAAATGCAACATGCTGCGTTCTGCGCACACGGGCGCACCTTCAAAAGTGTGCAGCGCACGCCAAAATCCTTCTAGCGCACGGCCAGCGCACGATCTGCGCACCCTATGCTAAAGATAGGGTGCGCAGATCGCAAGCGTCCATGTGCGATAGTAGGCAGCGATGACAGGATGGGGCGGGCAGGGAGCCGGCAGGGGGCGGGGCTTAGCGGCGCCGTGCGCTGCGTCGAATAAACGCTAGTGTGAAACTAGCCTTAGAGGAGACTTAATAGCTGTCTACAAACATCTGAAGGGCTGTCACAGTGTAGAGGGATCATCATTAGAGATGAGCGACTTTGCCTTTTTTCGTGTCGAGTCGGGTTTCATGAAATCCGACTTTTGCAAAAGTCGGG
This sequence comes from Dendrobates tinctorius, assembly GCF_039654945.1. Classification (NCBI taxonomy): domain Eukaryota; kingdom Metazoa; phylum Chordata; class Amphibia; order Anura; family Dendrobatidae; genus Dendrobates; species Dendrobates tinctorius. The sequence goes on from NW_027361754.1 coordinate 45,295,671, forward strand.
TCGAACGCAATCGGCCGATTATCGTGAAAAGTCGAAGGCCGATTGAAACACGAAACCCAATGCAAGTCAATGGGGAAGAAAAGTCGGCAGTGAGTGGAGGACAGGAAACACACCTACAGTGCCCATTTTAATGCCAAAAACATCAATTCTTATTACTTAAGCTTGTCAACCTTAATTTACTTTATAATAATAGTTAGGCATTGAAAACTGGGGATTATTTGGCTAAAGTTGTCGGGGGAGGTAGGGCTGGCTCCAGATTTTCGTGGGCCCAGGGCCAAAGAGTGTCAATGGGCTCCTTTAACATATGCCACAATTCATGATCCTCTGATATGGCAGAGAAATAGCGGTATAGTACAATGAAAAATACTTCACTTCTTACATCACATGACTGATATCCATTTTAAATTCTCCAATAGCTCCAAAAACGGACAGTATATTATTCCATACAGTATTATGGCCACCGCATAGTGCACCATACAGAGTAATGAGGCCCATACATTTCTCCATACGGAATCATTGGTACAATATAATGTTCGATACAGTATATGATGAGCTCCTCATAATGCTACAGTATATGTTGGTCCCCATGGATGAAGCTCCACTGTGTTATGGGCCCAAATAATGCTCCATATATAATGGGCCCCATTTCTAATGCTCCAGTGTATAATGGGCCCTATAAATCCTGCTCCAGTGTCTATTGTCCACCTTTGGAATGCTCCAGTGTATGGTGGTCCCTATATATCATTCTCCAGAGTATAGTGCTCCCCAAAAATTGCTGTCCCAACCTTTAAAACAATTAAATAAGTCTCCTCACTAGGGAATGCCTGTACTAATCTGGACTCCTCGCCGTCCCCATCTTCTATCTCTCTGCACTTGGACTGTTTAGGCAGAGGGTGTACAGACGTGATGTCATCGTGCTCTCTGACCAGAATGTCACTGTCAGGAAACGCGGAAGATTCACGGCGGTGGAGCAGGGAGAGGTAAGTATTTCAACTTTGCAAGTGCTGTGATCCTGAGCAAGTAGGGGGGGCCCACTCGTTGGCGATGGCACTGGCACAGGGCCGCTCATAGTACGGCGGTGTCTCTGACAGCAGGTGGGCCCTTCCACCGGCAGAGACACTTTTGCGTACTATGAGGGGCCCTGTGCCAGTGCCATCGCCCATGAGTATGCCCCCTCACCTGCTCAAGGAACCTGCACTTTCATCTGCACCTTCCTCTTTGTCACCGTGTAAGGTGGCATAGTATTGCGGAAGTGGAACCTGAGTTTCATCAGGGTCAGATTCTGGCTGTGTAGAGTGCAAGGGGAATGTAGTGGTCCTGGGTCAATGTACCAGCAGAATCATCTAGCAGTGGCTGGGCATCAGTGCACTTGTGGCGCCCCCAGGAGTACGGTCACCACAGTGGCATTATCTTCCGCCTAGGGAGTGTGATGTCGTGCTTGGGAGCAACGAAGGATCTCTCTAGCAGTTAAACCAACACACAACACAGTTCCCACTCCAGGCCAGCAGGGAGAGCTCTGAACCTGACTGCTGAGGAGCTGCTCTCTGTGGTCGGGAGGAGGGAAGTTAGGGCAGTCTGTGAAGGGAAGGGGAAGTGTGTTGATGTGAGAAAGGGAGCTGGAGGATGAGCAGAGTTAAGGCTCACTCCTAGCTGGAGCGCATGGTCCGGATTCCGGTCTCCGAGTTTGTAGGGACACTGACAGTCCTGCGGCAGAAACCGGAGGAAGTAGCAGCTGTAAATGCTCTGTTCCCAACTAAGGCTCGGAGGCCCCAGCAGGGACTTGTGTGAGACAGAAGGAAAAAGGCTACGGCTGCCTGCCATATGAGAAAGTTTCAAAAGAGAGTCAACAGGGGGAACTTCAGCGAACTCAGTATTGCGAGTACCTCAGATAAGCGCTAGGACGGAGGCCACACTACCTATCTGCAGAGAGAGAATTCCTAATTTGCTTCCAGGCTGACCAACTCCTTCTCCATCTGTACTCTGGGTCCTGGATGGCACTTACCAAGTACAGGTAAAGGAACTGCACGACTGTGTCTGTCATCTTTCTCCTGCGCCTGGCGCACGGCTCTGCTACATCCTGCACTGCACACATCTACCACCTCTTTCATCTGCCCTGCAACTATGGCCCTACCTGTGCAGGGCTTCTACATGTTAGCTGCACCACAACATCTGTCCCAGAGAAGCGACACTGCAATGCTGGTCAATCTGATAAGAAACCACAGGTGGCGTCACGTATCATTCACCTATAAACATTATTCACCCCTTTGCATGGACGCCCAGGGCCACGGACTGGGTCACCACCACCATGACACATCCCTCTGAGACGCTGGCCCGGTACCGATTAACTCCACTGCCCTGGCTGGCCACCGACACTCCATGTCAGATTCATCTTGGACTGAGGAATTCACGATTTGACTTGATAACGCAGGCATGGTATGTGAGAAAGAGCTACATGGACTAATGTGAAGTGTGGCCTGCTGCATCATTCACTTTTGTTGGGGGTGAAGGACACAAGGAAAGGGGTTCTTCCTGACCAGGAGCCAGCACTTGACGACTCAGTGCTTGCATTTTTTGAAACTTCAGAAGAGGAGGGTATATTAGCTGGAGTTTGTTTTGGCAATATAAGCCAAAACCAGTTCCTGATGCTCCAGCTTTAAAAGCTGTTAACCTACTCCCAGAAAAGGTAGCCTTCCAGGCGTTCCGGAGCCAGACCATGACGTAGCCTCAACACCTCCTGCCTTAGCTGCTATTGTGCTTTTGCCACTACCAGCAGATGCACCACCACCAGGGCCCCCCATGCCCACATCCGTGGCCTCTTCCACCATACTTCCAAATTTTGGAGAAAGTGTACCCAAAATAACATCAGATATATGGTACTGTATCAGAAGCGTACAGCTCTATACAGTCAAAGGATAATTGTCAATCTCCCTATATATTTCATGAGTCATACAGAGACGCTCACAGGCTCAGTATGGATTAGACAAGAATATAAAAAGTAGAAAAAGTGTACAGTATCATCAGATAGCAGGTATATATAGTATAGTTTAAACATTCTAAATCTCCGTATATATTTCAGGAGGCAGACACAGACGCTCTCAGGCTCAGTATGGATTACAACACAATACAAAAAGCCGTAAAACGGTAATGGATCTGTAGCGTACAGCTGTATACAGTGTAGGGGTCATTGTCAATCTCAGTATTTATTTTCACAGTCAGAAACAGACTCTCACTTGGTCAGTTTGGACTAGACCAGAATATAAAAAGCAGTAAATGGGTAATGTATAACAAGCGTAGAGCTGTATACAGTGTTGGGATAATTTTTAAATCTATATATAAATTGCAGGAGTAACCCACAGACTCTCACACGCTCAGGATGGATCACACCACAATATAAAAAGAAGATCCGCAAGAAATAATCACACATGTGGGCCAATGTTCCAGGTGTCAATGATACACTTAGAGTGGTGGGTGGAGGAGGACTTCCTGGCAGAAAGGGTACAGTTACCAGATACCAGGTATATATAGCATAGTTTAAACATTAAAAATGTGCGTCTATATATCAGGAGTAGTGTTGAGCCACCCCGCTAGTGTTCGAGTTCGGTTTGGTTCGTCGAACAGGAGGCAAGTTCGTCGAATGTTCGTTGAACGTTCGACGAACACCGTCGAACCCCATTGAAAACAATGGCAGGCAAACACAAACACATACAAACACATAGAAAACATATACAAAACACCTTAAAGGGTGTCCCAAAGCAGACAAAATGCTCAGAAGACACAAATAACATATGGAAAAGGGAAACTACATATAGAAAAGAGGTGGAGGAGTAAAAGGAGGAGGAGGAGACACAGATATAGGCATGTCATGCCCTTATAAAGTCAAGAAAGGCTGGAATAAAAATCTAAAATAAAAAAAAATCTAAAATTCTCAAATCGAAAACGATCATATAACATCGGACTTCCCACCACAAATTATGACAACTGCCGATCAGGCGACGTTATTCCCACGACCCTCCGAACAGCGTCCATGAAGGCAAAGTGTTTGGTTTCCGGGGGCAGTATGGTTGCAAAGCTGAACCTTAAAGGAATGTCCGCAAGGGCACCACCAGGAGTGGAGCCTGTGGCTTAATTGGCCTCCACACGGGCAACCTCAACCATGCCAGCCACGGAAAAGATGGACAGATTGCAAGCTTTGTCGATTCTGTGGGGGGTGGTGCATGGCCGTTTTTAGTTGTGCTAGCGATTTGTCAGCTTAATTCCGTTAACGAACGAGACTCCGGCATGCCCCCGCGGTCCGTGTCCAGCTTACTAGAGGGACACGCGAGGCTCTGGCACACAAGATCGAGCAATAACAGGTCTGTCATGTCCTTACATGTCCGGGGCTGCATGCGCGCTGCGCTGAAAGTACAAGCGTGTGTCGCTAACAGGTGCGGATAACACGCTGAACCCCGTTAGTGATGGGGATCTGGGATTCCAATTCTTCCCCGTGAACGAAGATTTCCCAGTAAGTGCAGGTCAACTGGAATTCCGGAATTAGGCCTAACCGGCATTCCAGAATGAATGTGAAAAAATTAAGTGTCCAAACCACAGGTGCTGTAGCTTGCTTAACAGCTGGGCTCCTCTGCTGAGTAGCAGGCGGTGCTTACATAAACAGGCGGCATAGCTAGGTTCACGGGTGGGCTCCTCTGCTGAGCAGTAGACACAGGTACTAGGCCCAAAGTATTCACTGGGCTAAATGGAGTTAAAAAATGGTTCTTACATAAACAGGCGGCACAGCTTGGTTCACGGGTGGGCTCCTCTGCTGAGTAGCAGACACAGTTACTAGGCCCAAAGTATTAACTGGGCTAAATGCAGTCAAAAACTGGTTCTTTCATAAACAGGCAGCATAGCTAGGTCCACGGGTGGGCTCCTCTGCTGAGTAGCAGACAGTGCTACAAGGCCCAAAAGGATTTTCTGGACAAGATGCGGTAAAAAATTATTAGAAACACACACGGTGTAGCTCCTTGACAGGTGTACTACACTGCTGGCTACCAGACACCGCTACTATGCCATGAAACTGTCTATTAACATTGAAAACCATTATTAATGTGAAAATAAAGTTACACTTTTGGTGAACGAACCGTTTTCGGGCAGAACCTCGAACAGCCGAATTTTAAGCAAAGTGTTCGAGTTCGACGAACGGCTCGAACACCGCCCACAACAGCTTGAATTTGAACTTGGCGAACAGGTCGACTCGAACACCGCTCATCTCTAATCAGGAGGCAGACTCAAACAGTCTCAGGCCCAGTAAGGATTCGACAAGATTGTAGGAAGTTGAGAAAGGGTACAGTATCACCGAATACCAGGTGTATATAGCATAGTTTAAACATTAAAAATCTATGTCTATATATCAGGAGGCAGACTCAGATGGTCTCAGGCCCAGTATGGATTCGACAAGATTGTAGAAAGTTGAGAAAGGGTACAGTATCACCGGATAACAGGTATATATAGCATAGTTTACACATTAAAAATCTATGTCTATATATCAGGAGGCAGACTCAGACGGTCTCAGGCCCAGTATGGATTCGACAAGTTTGTAGAAAGTTGAGAAAGGGTACAGTATCACCAGATAACAGGTATATATAGCATAGTTTACACATTAAAAATCTATGTCTATATATCAGGAGGCAGACTGAGACGGTCTCAGGCCCAGTATGGATTCGACAAGATTGAATAAAGTTGAGAAAGGGTACAGTATCACCGGATAACAGGTATATATAGCATAGTATACACATTAAAAATCTATGTCTATATATCATGAGGCAGATTCAGACGGTCTCAGGCCCAGTATGGATTCGACAAGATTGTAGAAAGTTGAGAACCAGGTATATATAGCATAGTTTAAACATTAAAAATCTCCGTGTATATTTCCGGAGTCCGACAAAGACACTCACAGCCTCAGTATGGATTAGACAAGAATCTAAAAAGTAGAAAAAGGGTAATGTATTCGAAGCGTACACCAGTATACACTGTTGGGGTATTTTTCAATCTTCATATATATTTCAGTCTCAGTAAGACAGTCCAGACTCTCCGCAAGAGGAAACGAGATGGATACAAGTACAGACGGAAAGTCGAGAGATTGCAGAAGATTTCGAATTACTAATCACAGGAAAAACTCCCGGGAGAATTCTCAGAGGCGATGCTGACCCTCAATTACTTTGTCTGTGGAGACAGCGAAAACAGTTCATTGTGATGAAAGGTTTGCTGTATCGCAGTACCGTGGATCCCATCACCGTTACTCATCTCCATCAAATTGTGATCATAGGGAGAGATGTAGACATTGTCCTCACTGCCTATCATGATCTGTCAGGTAAATTTGGAGTGCAAAAGACACAAGCCACAGGCCTTAGGCGATTCTATTGGATTGGCATGAGAGGACACAATTAAAAATGTGGGCAGGAATGTCACACGTCTGTGAGTAGGAAAACCGTGAAAGCTGATGATAAACCACCACTGTATCTCATTGTGAGTCGACGTCCATAACAAATGGAAGCCATTGATCATCTGAAGATAGAGCCCAGCAGGACAGGGCATAGCTACGTCTTAACCATCATCTATCAGTTCACCAAATTTGTATTGGCAGTCCCAGTGAAGAATTTAACAGCCCAGACTACACAGCGGTGGAGCAGGGAGAGGTAAATGTTGTGAGTTCATTTTCTGGTCCACCAGTTGTGAGTTCTCCTGCCAGGCTCCCTCTGGTGGTAGCAGGAGGTAGTGAGGCTGATTTAATCAGTAGAGATCAGCCACCTGATAATGAGGATGACGATTGGACCTCAGGAATCTCAGACTGGATTTAAGACAGCCGATGCCCTATTCTGGTGCTGGTGATTCCTTCTGGCTTGTCAGGTCTTGGTTTTCAGCTCTGTTCCAGTCATCTAAAGCTAAGTTTTTCTGCTAATGTTCACACTTGATTTTGCTGGTCTATTCAGTTTTTTGTGTGGTCAGCCAGCCCCGGCTGGGGCTGTGCTGAATTTCCACTCTTATTTACCTGTATTTGCCAATTTGCTTTTTGTCCCTTATTATATTGGCCTCTTTTTGCTCTGTGTCAGAATATTTCAGAGTGCTGATATAGTGGGAGAAGTTTAGTGACTTCAGGGTTAATTTTGCTACCAGAAGTGTTGGACATTATTTTTGTAGAGTTTTTTGCAGATTGCAGACATTGTCTTTCCTTTCCTATCCTTTCTAGTTAGTTTGGGCCCCATCATTTGCTCAGCCTATTTTCCTGCCTGTGTTTGTGCTTTTATCTTGTTTCAACATCAATACTTGTGTGGGGGCTGTCTTTCCTTTGGGGTCTGCTCTGGGGCAGTTAGTTTTCCCCTTTTCTTGCTTCAGGCTTATGTAGCTCTCTGGCTGTGACGAAGCATCTAGGATCATCGTAGGTACGCTCCACGGCTGCTGCTAGTTGTGTGGTTAGGATCAGGGATCTGCAATCTGCATAGTTACCAACCTCTCTGGTTTTCTGTTTTCTGTGACTTAGCTTGTTTTGTTTTTTTTCTCCTCGGTGACCCATTCATAACAGAATCACCAGCCATACCGCAGATTCTAGGGTACTCAAAAACAGGAAAAAGTTGTTAAAAAAAAAAAGTGTCAGCATTTTTTTAATATTTTTTCCTCTTTTTCTCTGGGGCCGTAGGAGGATTTTTTTTCCTAATGGAGATTAAGCAATTGTCTGATCGTGTGGAGCAGCTTGCTGCTGAAGTACAGGGAATTTCCACCTACCTCAATCAGTCACATGCTGCTGAACCTAAGATCCCTACTCCTGATGTGTTTTCTGGGGATCGGTCTAAATTTCTGAATTTTAAGAATAATTATAAATTATTTCTTGCCTTGAAACCTAACTCATCGGGGAGCTCTGTGCAGCAGGTTAAAATTGTCATCTCCTTGCTGCGCGGCGATCCCCAGAATTGGGCTTTTTCTCTGACATCTGAAAATCCTATTCTGACTAATGTGGATGCATTTTTTCAAGCCTTGCGGTTGTTGTATGATGAACCTAATGCTGTTGATCAAGCTGAGAGAACCCTGTTGGCATTAAACCAGGGTCAGGATTCTGCAGAGTAATACTGTCAAAAATTCTGAAAGTGGGCGGTCCTTACTGCATGGAATTGGCAGCTCTATTTCGGAAGGGTTTATCAGAGACCATAAAAGATACTATGGTGGGATTTCCTGTTCCCTCTGGTCTGGATGATTCTATGTCATTAGCCATTCAAGTTGATCGGCGTTTACGTGAACGTAAAACTATACGGGAGGCGCTGCCACCTTTTGAACAAACGTCTGAACCTATGCAATGTGATGGGGTTTTGTCTAGGGTGCAACGTCAGTAGTTTAGAAGACGTAATAAGTAGAGTTGAGCGAAACGGGTCGAAAAATTTCAAAAGTCGCCGACTTTTGGCAAAGTCGGGTTTCATGAAACGAAACCCGACCCTAGGATGAGGTCGGCCACGAGGTCGGCGACTTACGCGCCAAAATCGCATTTCAAAAGTTTGTTTTGCGCTCTTTTTCAGCCAATCAGGATCCACGGACAATGTGGGCAACGTGATGACATAGGCACGGGTCACCACCATCTTTCAGAAGGGCATGCAAGTGATTGGCTTGCTTTGGTGGGCATCACAGGGGGTATAAAAGGGCGTGCACGCCGACCGCCATCTTACTTCTGCCGATCTTAGCATAGGGAGAGGTTGCTGCTGATTCTGTAGGGAGAGCGTTAGGCAGGGAAGAAGAAAAAAAAACTGCTTCTGCTGCTAGCGATTGTGCCTGTACAACACACCAGTCACTTTGTGTGCAGTGCAAGGGGAGGCTATATTGTGGTTTATCAGTGGTGTTGGTTGTTGGGCTGCCTTCTAAGGCTTCCTGACAGCTGCATTGCTGTTTACCCACTGCCCTGCAAACTGCTTTTTTAAAAGCAATCCCAATTTTTTTTTTTGTCCTCCTGAGGTACTGAGCTGCAAACTGCTTTTTTAAAAGCAATCCCAATTTTTTTTTTGTCCTGCTGAGGTACTGAGCGTGCATTTTTTCACACCATACAGCGGTGTACGCTCCTCACACAGTACCGTGTAACGGCTGTTATCACAGCCACAGTGAAGCTATCTGTGTCACTCTGTGAGAATAAGTCGAGGACATGTTCCGTTCTTACAGACCTGCACTCTAGGGAGATTCCTACTCTGCCCAATTCTACATACACCTTGTAGTTTGTGATACACTAGCCAATTTCTGCCTGTGACATAGTGCTGTGATATTCAGTGGGCCTCACACAATCCAAAAGTGTCCAGTGTCCACAAGTGTCTGCAGAAATTCAAAATCTCCCTTATCCTCTAGTCACTTTGGTCACAGCTGTGCCATCGAGCCTGTGACATAGCGCTCAGATATTCAGTGGGCCTCACACAATCCAAAAGTGTCCAGTGTCTGCAGAAATTCAAAATCTCACTTATCCTCTAGTCACTTTGGTCACAACTGTGCCATCGAGCCTGTGACATAGCGCTCAGATATTCAGTGGGCCTCACACAATCCAAAAGTGTCCAGTGTCTGCAGAAATTCAAAATCTCACTTATCCTCTAGTCACTTTGGTCACAGCTGTGCCATCGAGCCTGTGACATAGCGCTCAGATATTCAGTGGGCCTCACACAATCCAAAAGTGTCCAGTGTCTGCAGAAATTCAAAATCTCACTTATCCTCTAGTCACTTTGGTCACAGCTGTGCCATCGAGCCTGTGACATAGCGCTCAGATATTCAGTGGGCCTCACACAATCCAAAAGTGTCCAGTGTCCACAAGTGTTTGCAGAAATTCAAAATCTCCCTTATCCTCTAGTCACTTTGGTCACAGCTGTGCCATCGAGCCTGTGACATAGCGCTCAGATATTCAGTGGCCTCACACAATCCAAAAGTGTCCAGTGTCTGCAGAAATTCAAAATCTCACTTATCCTCTAGTCACTTTGGTCACAGCTGTGCCATCGAGCCTGTGACATAGCGCTCAGATATTCAGTGGGCCTCACACAATCCAAAAGTGTCCAGTGTCTGCAGAAATTCAAAATCTCACTTATCCTCTAGTCACTTTGGTCACAGCTGTGCCATCGAGCCTGTGACATAGCGCTCAGATATTCAGTGGGCCTCACACAATCCAAAAGTGTCCAGTGTCTGCAGAAATTCAAAATCTCACTTATCCTCTAGTCACTTTGGTCACAGCTGTGCCATCGAGCCTGTGACATAGCGCTCAGATATTCAGTGGGCCTCACACAATCCAAAAGTGTCCAGTGTCCACAAGTGTCTGCAGAAATTCAAAATCTCCCTTATCCTCTAGTCACTTTGGTCACAGCTGTGCCATCGAGCCTGTGACATAGCGCTCAGATATTCAGTGGGCCTCACACAATCCAAAAGTGTCCAGTGTCTGCAGAAATTCAAAATCTCCCTTATCCTCTTGTCACTTTGGTCACAGCTGTGCCATCGAGCCTGTGACATAGCACTCAGATATTCAGTGGGCCTCACACAATCCAAAAGTGTCCAGTGTCCGCTAGTGTGAGCAGAAATTCAAAATCTCCCCTGTCCTATAGACACCTTGTACCTTGTTTTACATTACTATATAGTTTGTTGGATTTTATCTACATTTCTACCAAAAATGAGGAAGGCTGGTGGAAGAGGCCGTGGAATTGGGCGGGGGTTGGCAGCTGGTAATGATGGTGTTGGTGGTGGATCTGATGGTAGTGGCAAGAGCAAAATAGGACCGAATGCAGGAGGTGTTGAGCCTGCGTCATCGTCTGGCTCCATAAGGCTTCGAAGGCTTAGTTTTCTAGGAGTTGGCAAACCGCTTTTAAAGCCAGAGCATCAGGAAAAAGTTTTGTCTTACATTGCTGACTCAGCCTCCAGCTCTATCGCCTCCTCTTCTTCAGTTGTAAAAAGTAAAAGCACTGAGTCGTCATTGGAGGCTCATGTTCATGAACCACACCTTTCCTTGTGTCCTTCACCCCCACCAAGATTGAAGGATGACGCAGGCCATACTACTGATTACTCCATGGAGCTGTTTTCACATACCATGCCTGGATTATCAAGTCAAATGGTGAATTACCCAGGCCAAGATGAATCTGACATGGAGTGCACTGATGCACAGCCGCTGATGGATGATTCTGCTGGTACATTCACTCAGAGCACTACATTGTCCTCGCAGTGTACAGAGCCAGATTCTGACCCTGATGAGACTCAGGTGCCCCTTCCCGCACACTATACCACCATACACGGTGACACAGAGGAAGGTGCACATGACATTGAAGAGGAGGTGATGGATGACCCAGATTGGCATCCATTGGGGGAAGAGGGTGCTGCTTACAATAGCTCAGATGAGGAGCATCCACAGCAGACATCGACATCGCAACAGCTGTTATCTGGCAGGCCCGGAGCACTCCAAAGACAGGTTCCAAAAATCAAAAGAGTTGCTGGACAGCTTGTCCAGAGGGTCAAAACATCACAGCGTGCTAGGCCGCAAAATGTCTGCCAAAGTAGGAAGAGTGCAGTGTGGCACTTTTTTGAACAAAATCCTCATGATCAGGCCAAGGTTATCTGTAAGAAGTGCGCAAAGACCTTTAGCCGAGGGAAAAATCTTAAAAATTTGAATACCAGTTGCATGCTTAGACATTTAAACACCATGCACTTGCAAGCATGGACACAACACCAAATCTCAAGTGCCACATGTGCAACTGATCACAACGAAGGTAGTCAGCAACGCTACATTGTTTCCCCCACTGTAAGCCCACCGGTTAGCACAGCAGCAAATGTTGAGGTGTCGTTGCAAGGCCACAGCAGTCAGGGAATCCCACTGTTATATCAACGAAATACTGAATCTAGGCCATCAGAAAGAACACCAACTCCATCACCATCATCAACCCTCTCTCAGTCCGCCCTGTCCACCGCTACTTCCACCATATGCAGCTCTCAAGTCCAGCTCACCCTCCCAGACACTATGAGTAGGTCAAGAAAGTACTCAGTCTCTCATCCGCGTACACTGGGTTTGAACGCCCACATTGCCAAACTAATCTCGTTTGAGATGATGCCCTTTCGGTTGGTGGAAAGCGCAGCTTTCCGCGAACTCATGGCCTATGCAGTACCACGCTATGACCTACCCAGTCGCCACTTCTTCTCTCGCAAAGCCATCCCAGCCCTCCACCATCATGTGAAAGACCGCATTGTCCATGCACTCAAGCAGTCAGTGAGCGGAAAGGTGCACCTCACAACTGATGCATGGTCAAGTCGGCATGGCCAGGGCCATTACGTGTCCATCACTGCGCACTGGGTTAATGTGGTGGATGCAGGGTCCACAGGGGACAGCGGTGGTGGGACAGTGCTGCCTAGCCCACGGTATAGGAAACAGTTGGCTGTAGGCGTTCGACCCTCCTCCTCCTCCAGAAGCGAAAGCTCGTCCACAGAGCGCAGTCGTACGAGCACTCCATCTGCAGCTGCCACTGTTGCACACGAGGTGTCCCCCTATCGAGCAGCTAGTGGAAAGCGTCAGCAGGCTGTGTTGCAGATGATGTGTTTGGGCGACAGACACACCGCCGAGGTGCTGGCCGAGTGCTTGAAGCGACAAACTGAGTCATGGCTGGGCAGTGTACATCTTGAGGCAGGCAAGGTAGTTAGTGATAACGGCCGTAATTTTGTGGCAGCCATAGCCCTTTCAAAACTCAGCCACATACCTTGCTTGGCTCACACCTTGAACCTGGTGGTGCAGTGCTTCCTCAAAAATTATCCGGAGTTAACAGCCCTGCTCCAGAAGGTGCGAAGACTGTGCGCGCACATCCGCCGATCGCCTGTACACTCCGTTCGTATGCAGAAGCTGCAGCGATTGCTCCACCTTCCCAACCACCGCCTCATTATCGACATTGCAACAAGGTGGAACTCCACCCTGCACATGGTGGAGCGGCTGTGCGAGCAGAGGCAGGCCATAATGCATTTGTGGGAGGATACACGGCCAGGCACTTTGAGAGCAGACATGGAGTTGACAGGTGTGCAGTGGTCGAAGCTGAAAGACCTCTGTAAAGTCCTTCAGTGTTTTGAGGAATGCACACAGCTGGTAAGCGCAGACGACGCCATCCTAAGCATGAGCATCCCACTTATGCGTCTGCTCATGCAAACTTTGACGCACCTTAAGGAGCAGGCTTCTGCAGCCAATGTTGATGAGGAGGAAGAGGAGGAGGGAATCCTTGATGACATTCAGCCATTGTCTGCTCAGGGACCTCTCCTGGACGAGGTGGAGGAAGAAGAGGAGGAGGAGGAGGAGGATGATGGGGATGATTACTTAGGGGAGGAGGATGCATCTCGTGGGGCAAGTGAAAATGTTGGCGTGGCAAGGTCTGGTACAGGGTTTGTGCGTGACTGGAGGGATGTGGATTTGCCAGAAAGTGCTCCTCCAACCAGCACTCGCAGTGCATCATTGACACCGGGAACATTGGCCCACATGTCAGATTATGCCTTGCGGATCCTAAAAAGGGACCCCCGCATTGCCAAAATGATGAACGATGACGACTACTGGTTGGCCAGCATCCTGGATCAACGCTATAAAGGCAAATTACAAAACATCATGCCACAGGAGAACCTTGACCTAATATTGGCTAATAAACAAGCAACTCTGGTAAATCGGTTGCTTGACGCATTCCCAGCACACAGCAGCGGTGATGGTTCTCACACGAGCCGTACGGGCCGGGGGCAGCTTGCCGGAAGTGTTCGTGGTGCACACAGCAGAAGTGGCGTTGGAGACAGGGGTTTCATGACAATGTTGTGGACTGATTTTTCAAGTACCGCTCACACAACTGGTAATACTGCATCGATGGAAAGTGACAGGAGACAGCAGTTGTCAACTATGGTTACAAACTACTTTTCCTCCCATATCGATGTTCTCCTACACAGGTCATTCCCCTTTGACTATTGGGCCGCTAAACTGGACACCTGGCCTGAATTGGCACAATATGCCTTACAGGAGCTCGCTTGCCCAGCTGCAAGTGTGCTATCGGAAAGAGTCTTCAGTGCAGCTGGATCAATCCTGACAGAAAAAAGGACCCGTCTGTCAACCCAAAATGTGGATGATCTAACCTTCATTAAAATGAACCACGCATGGGTTTCCAAGGATTTTGTCCCACCTTCCCCTGATGACACATAGGGTGACAGAAAAATGGCTTGCTTTGGTCCACCTCTTCCTGGGACTTGACCTATTTCACCTTTTGCATCAGCTGAATGTCCAACATCAACATATGCCACTTTCTAAAACTCCCTAACTGTGCTGCCTCCCCCCCCATGGCCGGGGTCACCACCTAGCGCACGACACCGTGCGAGTGCCGTTGCCCTGGACAGGTGGGTAGGCCGACTCTTGGGCGCGGGCACTGGCACAGGGTCCCTCATAGTGCAATCAAGTGTCTCTGACGGTGGTGGTGCACACCCGCCGTCAGACACACCGCCGTACTATGAGGGGCCCAGTGCCAGTACCAACGCCCACGAGCGGGCCCCCCTTGCTTGGGCAGGGCCCCAGCATTTGCAATCTTTACCTCTCCCTGCTCCTCCGCTGTGTAGTCTGGGCTGTTAAATCCATACTGTGCCTGACACCGTTTGAGCCTGCCTCCTGATGTATAGACATATATTTTGAATGTGTACGCTATCCATACATGTTATCCGGGGATACGTTACCCTTTCTAACCTTTGTGCAATCACGTGCAATCCATACTGGGCCTAACACCGTCTGAGCCTGCCTCCTGATGTATAGACATATATTTTGAATGTGTACGCTATGCTATCCATACATGTTATCCGGGGATACGGTACCCTTTCTAACCTTTGTGCAATCACGTGCAATCCATACTGGGCCTAACACCGTCTGAGCCTGCCTCCTGATGTATAGACATATATTTTGAATGTGTACGCTATCCATACATGTTATCTGGGGATACGGTACCCTTTCTAACCTTTGTGCAATCACGTGCAATCCATACTGGGCCTAACACCGTCTGAGCCTGCCTCCTGATGTATAGACATATATTTTGAATGTGTACGCTATCCATACATGTTATCCGGGGATACGGTACCCTTTCTAACCTTTGTGCAATCACGTGCAATCCATACTGGGCCTAACACCGTCTGAGCCTGCCTCCTGATGTATAGACATATATTTTGAATGTGTACGCTATCCATACATGTTATCCGGGGTTACGGTACCCTTTCTAACCTTTGTGCAATCACGTGCAATCCATACTGGGCCTGACACCTTTTGAGCCTGCCTCCTGATGTATAGACATATATTTTGAATGTGTACGCTATCCATACATGTTATCTGGGGATACGGTACCCTTTCTCACCTTTGTGCAATCACGTGTAATCCATACTGGGCGTGAGAACGGCTGGCGAGCTGTTAAGCAAGCTACAGCACCTGTGGTTTGCACACGTAAGTTTTTCATTTTTTCAGGAATGACGGTTAGGCCTAATTCCGGAACTGCGGTTGACCTGCACTTACTGGGAAATCATTGTTCGCGGGTAATAATTGTAATCAGTGATCCCCATCACTAACGTTGTTCAGCGGGTTATCTGCACCTGTAAGCGACAAACGCTGGCCTTTTCAGTGTAGCGCACATGCAGCCACGGACATGTAAGGGCATGACACACCAGTTATTGGCCAATCTCATGTGCCAGAGCCTCACGTGTCCCTCTAGTAAGCCGGACTCGGACCACGGGGCATGACGGAGTCTCGTTCGTTAACGGAATTAAGCTTGCAATGTGTGCATCTTTTCTGTAGCTGGCATGGTTGAGGTTTCCCAGGTGGAGTCGAATTTAACCGTAGGCTCCACTCCTGGTGGTGCCCTTCTGGACATTCCTTTAAGGTTCAGCTTTGCAACAATACTGCCCACGTAAAACAAACACTTTGCCTTCATGAACGCTGTTTGGAGGGTCATGACTCGTGGGAATAACGCCGCCCAATCAGTTAACCTGCTAGAGAGATCCTTCGTTGCTCCCAAGCAGGACATCACACTCCCTAGGAGGAAGGTAATGCCACTGTGGCGACCGTACTCCTGGGGGCGACACAAGTGCACTGATGCCCAGCCACTGCTCGATGAATCTGCTGGTACATTGACCCAGACCACTACATTCCCCTCGCACGCTACACGGCCTGAATCTGACCCTGATGAAACTCAGGTTACCCTTCCCATATACAGTTCCATCTTACACGGTGACAAAGAGGAAGCTGCAGATGAAAGTGCAGGTTCGGCCCACCCGCCATCAGACACACCACCGTACTATCAGGGGCCCTGTGCCAGTGCCATCGCCAACGAGTGGGCCCCCCCTGCTTGCTCAGGATCACAGCACTTGCAAGGTTGAAATACTGTGCAGTGAGATGGAAGATGGGGACGACGAGGAGTCCAGACTAGTACAGGGATTCCCTAGCGAGGAGACTTATTTGATTGTTTTCAATGTTGGGACAGCAATTTTTGGGGAGCACTATACTCTGGAGAATGATAGATGGGGCCCACCATACACTGGAACATTCCAAAGGTGGACATCAGACACTGGAGCAGCATTTACAGGGCCCATTATACACTAGAGCATTAGAAATGGGGCCCATTATGTTTGGAGCATTATTTGGGCCCATAAGACAGTGGAGCTTCATCCATGGGGACCAACATATACTGTAGCATTATGTGGAGCTCATCATATACTGTTTCAAACATTATATGGGACCAATGATTCTGTATGGAGAAATAGATGGGCCTCGTCATGAGATGTAAAAAGTGAAGTATTTTTCATTGTACTATACTGCTATTTCTCTGCCGTGTCGGAGCATGATGAGTTGTGGTATGTGTTAAAGGGGCGCTCTTTCGTCCAGGGCACATGAAAACCTGGAGCCAGCCCTACCCCCCCACAACTTTAGCCAAATAACCCCCATTTTGTCAGTGCGTAACTTGTATTATGAAGTTGATTAAGGTTGACAAGCTTAAGTAAGAAGAATTGATGCTTTTGGCATTCAAATGGGCACTGTAGGTGTGTTTCCTGTCCTCCTCTCACTGCCGACTTTTATTCCCCATTGACTTACATTGGGTTTCGTGTTTCGGGACGACCCCGACTTTTCCCTATAATCGGCCGATCTTGCTCGACCCGACTTTTGGAAAAGTCGGGTTTCACGAAACGAAACGCGACCCTAAAAAAACCAAAAGTCGCTCAACTCTAGTAATAAGCTGTGTTTTTTCTGTGGAGACGTCTCTCATACTATTTCTGTCTGCCCTAAACGAGAGAAACGTTTTGCACACACATTTGCTGTGGGCAGTGTACAACCTAAGTTTCTTTTGGCAATTACACTGATCTGCTCCTTATCCACGTTTTCCCACGAAGGCTTTTGTGGATTCAGGAGCAGCGTTGAATCTGATGGATTTGGACTTTGCTAAACGTTGTGGTTTTTCCATGACGCCTCTGCAGATGCCTATTCCTTTGAGGGGTATTGATGCTACTCCTTTGGCAGAGAATAAACCTCATTTTTGGACCCAGGTGACAATGTGAGTTACCCCAGACCACCAAGAAAATTGTAAATTTTTGGTGCTGCATAATTTGCATGATACTATTGTTCTGGGTTTTCCTTGGTTGCAAACTCATAATCCAGTTTTGGATTGGAAATCTGGGTCTGTGGTGAGTTGGGGTTGTCAGTGTGTTCTTAGGGATGCTCCTGTTTTCTCCACCTCTCCTCAGTCTCATGATATTCCTGATTAGCTAGCTGATTTTTCTGATGTATTTAGTGAGAGCAAGTCTGCGTCTTTGCCTCCTCATAGGAGATATGACTGTGCAATTGAGTTTGATTTTGTAGGGTTTTTTGCAGACTGCAGACATTGTCTTTCCTTTCCTATACTTTCTAGTTAGTTTGGGCCCCATCGTTTGCTCAGCCTATTTTCCTGCCTGTGTTTGTGCTTTCATCTTGTTTCAACGTCAGTACTTGTGTGGGGGCTGTCTTTCCTTTGGGGTCTGGTCTGGGCAGTTAGTTTTCCCATTTTCTTGCTTCAGGCTTATGTAGTTCTCCGGCTGTGACGAAGCGTCTAGGATCATCGTAAGTACGCTCCACGGTTGCTGCTAGTTGTGTGGTTAGGATCAGGGATCTGCAATCTGAATAGTTACCAACCTCTCTGGTTTTCTGTGACTTAGCTTGTTTTGTTTTTTTTCTCCTCGGTGACCCATTCATAACAGGTAAGTATTGCAAGTGCTGGGGCCCTGAGCAAGCAGGGGGGCCCACTCGTGGGCGGCGGTACTGGCACAGGGCCCCTCATAGTACGCCCACCGTCAGAGACACTTGATTGTACTATGAGGGACCCTGTGCCAGTGCCATCGCCCAAGAGTGGGCCCACCCACCTGTCCAGGGCAACGGCACTCGCATGGGTGCGTGCGCCAGGTGGTGACCCTGGCCCTGGGGGGAGGCAGCCCAGTTAGAGAGGTTGAAAAATGGCATATGTTGATGTTGGACATTCAGCAGCTGCAAATGGAGGAATTGGAGAAGTCCGAGGAAGAGGAGGACAAAAGCGAGCCATTTTTCTGGTGGGACAAAATCCTTTGAGAGAGGGTTGGTGATGGTGATGGTGTTGGTGGTCTTGCTAATGGCCTAGATTCAGTCTTTCGTAGCAATAACATTGTGATTCCCTGACTGCTTTGGCCTTGCCACGACACCTCAACATTTGCTGCTGGTGGTGCGCTAACCGGTGGGCTTACAGTGGGGGAAGCGATGTAGCGTTGCTGACTACCTTCATTCGGAGCAGGTGCGTGGTACGTGAGGTTTGGTAGTCCGTCCACGCTTGCAAGTGCATGGTGGTTAAATGTCTAAGCATGCAACTGGTATTAAAATTTCTCAGATTTTTCCCTCGGCTAAAAGTCTTTGCGCACTTCTTACAGATAAC
Source organism: Dendrobates tinctorius (assembly GCF_039654945.1). Lineage (NCBI taxonomy): Eukaryota > Metazoa > Chordata > Amphibia > Anura > Dendrobatidae > Dendrobates > Dendrobates tinctorius. Next base: position 45,314,588 of record NW_027361754.1, read on the forward strand.
CTTTGCCTGATCATTAGGATTTTGTTCAAAAAAGTGCCACACTGCACTCTTCCTACTATGGAAGACATTTTGAGGCCTTGCATGCTGTGCTAATTTGACCATCTGGCCAAGCTGTCCTGCAACTCTTTTGGTTTTTGTAAACCGTTTTTGGACTGCTATGGGCCTGCCAGATAACAGCTGTTGCGATGTCGACGCCTGCTGCGGATCCTCCTCCTCCTCTTCTGAGCTATTGGCAGCGGCACCCTCTTCCCCCAATGGATGCCAATCTGGGTCAACAACTGGGTCATCCATTACCTCCTCTTCAATTTCATGTGCACCTTCCTCTGTGTCACCGTTTAAAGTGGTATAGTAGGCGGGAAGGGGCACCAGATTTTCATCAGAGTCAGATTCTGGTGCAGTACTCTGCGAGGACAATGTAGTGCTCTGCGTGAATGTACCAGCAGAAAAATCTAGCCGTGGCTGTGCATCAGTGCACTCCATGTCAGATTCATCTTGGGCTGGGGAATTCACGATTTGACTTGATAACCCAGGCATGGTATGTGAAAAGAGCTCCATGGAGTAATCTGTAGTGTGGTGTTATGAATGGGTCACCGAGGAGGGAAAAAAAAAAGACAACAAGCTAAGTCTCAGAAAACCAGAGAAGTTGGTAACTATGCAGATTGCAGATCCCTGATCTTAACCGCACAACTAGCAGCAGTCGTGGAGTGTTCCTACGATGGTCCTAGACGCCTTGTCACAACCGGAGAGCTACATAAGCCTGAAGCAGGAAAAGAGGAAAACTAACTGCCCCAGAGCAGACCCCAAAGGAAAGACATCCCCCCACATGTATTGACGGTGAAACAAGATGAAAATACAAACAAAGGCAGGAAAATAGGCTGAGCAAACGATGGGGCCTGGCTAACTAAAAAGGACAGGAAAGGAAAGACACTGTCTGCAATCTGCCAAAAACTACAAAAAAATTGTCCAACACTTCTGATAGCAAAATTAACCCTGAAGTCACTAGACTTCAAAACCTATATCAGCACTCTGAAATATTCTGAGACAGAGCAAAAAGAGGCCAATCTAATAAGGGACAAAAAGCAGATTGGCAAATACTGATAAATAGGAGTGGAAATTCAGCATAGCCCCAGCAGAGGCAGGCTGATTACACAAGAAACTGAATTGAACAACAAGCGCAAGTGTGAACATAAGCAAAAAACAAACTTAACTTGAGAAGACTGGAAGAGAGCTGAAGTCCAGGACCTGAGAAGCAGACTGAATCACCAGCACTAGGATAGGGCGTCAGCTGTCTTATTTCCAGTCTGATACTCCAGAGATCCAATCGTTATCTTCCTCATCAGGTGGCAGATCACTACCCCTTAAACCAACCTCACTACCTCCTGTCACCACCAGAGGGAGAACGGAAGGGGAACTCTCAACTGGTGGAGCAGAAAATGAGTTCATAACAGTGTGGCCTGCCACATCCTTCACTATTGGTAGGGGTGAAGGACACAAGGAAAGGCCTCCACTGACGACTCAGTGCTTTTATTTTTTGAAACTTCAGAAGAGGAGGCGACAGAGCTGGAGGCTGTGTCAGCAATGTAAGCCAAAACTTGTTCCTGAAGCTCCGCCTTTAAAAGCGGTTTTACCTACTCCCAGAAAAGGAAGTCTTCGAGGCCTTGTGGAGCCAGATGATGACGCAGGCTCAACACCTCCTGCCTTAGGTGCTATTGTGCTTTTGCCACTACCAGCAGATGCACCACCACCATCAGTACCAGCTGGCAACCCCCGCCCACTTCCACGGCCTCTTCCACCATACTTCCTCATTTTTGGAAAAATGTACCCAAAATACCACCAGCTATATGGTACTGTAAAACAAGGTACAAGGTGTATATAGTATTGGGGAGAATTGGAAGCTCCCTAGAGATTTTAGGAGGCTGAACTATTATCTCAGGCCCACTATAGATTACACCTCAATTTAACAGGCTGAAATAGGCAGGTGTATGACCAGGTACAAGGTATATATAGTATTGGGGAGAATTGGAAGCTCCCTAGAGATTTTAGGAGGCTGAACTATTATCTCTGGCCCACTATAGATTACACCTCAATTTAACAGGCTGAAATAAGCAGGTGTATGACCAGGTACAAGGTGTATATAGTATTGGGGAGAATTGGAAGCTCCCTAGAGATTTTAGGAAGCTGAACTATTATCTCAGGCCCACTATAGATTACACCTCAATTTAACTGGCTGAAATAGGCAGGTGTATGACCAGGTACAAGGTGTATATAGTATTGGGGAGAATCGGAAGCTCTCTAGAGATTTTAGCAGGCTGAACTATTATCTCAGGCCCACTATAGATTACACCTCAATTTAACAGGCTGAAATAGGCAGGTGTATGACCAGGTACAAGGTGTATATAGTATTGGGGAGAAGTGGAAGCTCCCTAGAGATTTTAGGAAGCTGAACTATTATCTCAGGCCCACTATAGATTACACCTCAATTTAACTGGCTGAAATAGGCAGGTGTATGACCAGGTACAAGGTGTATATAGTATTGGGGAGAATCGGAAGCTCTCTAGAGATTTTAGCAGGCTGAACTATTATCTCAGGCCCACTATAGATTACACCTCAATTTAACAGGCTGAAATAGGCAGGTGTATGACCAGGTACAAGGTGTATATAGTATTGGGGAGAAGTGGAAGCTCCCTAGAGATTTTAGGAGGCTGACAATGATGCTCTCAGTCCAAGTATGGCAGCAGGCAGCCTAATAAGTAGGACTGCTGCACACAAAAGTGTGGAAAAATGAACGCTTGGTAACTGTGCAGAAAAGAGGAAGAAAAATATTTTTGCTTTTAAAAAAGCAGTTTGCACAGCAGTGTGCAAACAGCAATGCAGCTATCACGGAGCTTTATAAGGCAGCCTAATAACCAACAGAGCTGATGCACAATAATAGAGCCTCCCCTGTCACTGCACACAAACTGTTGTGTTGTACAGTGAAAATCGCTACCAGCAGAAGCAGTTTTTTTTGGTCTTCTTCCCTGCCTAACGCTCTCCCTTATTCAGAATCAGCAGCTGCAACCTCTCCTTAATGCTAAGATCGGCAGAAGTAAGATGGCAGTCGGCGTGCACTTCCTTTTATAGTCCCTGTGACACCACTCAAAGCAAGCCAATCGCTTGCATGCTCTTCTCAAAGATGGTGGTGACTGATGCCCATGTCATCGCGTTGCCCACAGTGTGCGTCCTCCACCATTGGCTGAAAAAGGGCGCTGGAAGCATCATTTGAAACGCGACTTTGGCGCTCTGGTCGCCGACCTCGTGGCCGACCTCACGCTATGGTCGAGTTTCGTTTCATGAAACCCGACTTCAGCGAAAGTCGGCGACTTATGAATTTGACCGACCCGTTTCGCTCAACTCTAATCATCATTGTTCTCATTTGTACATGGTGTGGGGAATAGATAGCTCAGCTGGGATCTTTGCTTTGGCACAAGCGTGTGGCTATGAAGTCACTTCAGCAGACTAGCAAGTTCCACATGGATATGAACACGGCATATTTATTGTGCACACTTGTTACTCAATGTTACACATGCCAAACATGAAATAAAACATCTAAGGCCGTCTGGCCACTAACTAACAATAGCAGGCTAACTACAAAATAAACCTATATAATAGCAAAGAAGTCCATGTAATCTTACTGTGTCAGCTCCCAGCTCAACAGACGAGATAGACTGAGAGATCCCAGCTCCTCCTGATTATATCAGCTGGACCAGTCAGGAAACCAAAACCTGGATTGAATTAGTGGAGGGGGAACTACCAGTCCTTTCCATGCTGATCACTAAGGAAACCAGGACTGGATTACAGTGAAATAAACTGGCTTCATCATCAGTACAGGGAGACATATGAAATGAAACAGGGAGAAATATACCTGTTTTCTAGTACCTCTCCCCTTGGCACCTCACACGCCCCCCTCCTCTGTTCGAGCCCGTGGGGTCGGACACGACGAGTCACCAAGCAGTGCGTTCTAGACAACGCATCTGCATTTCTGTGCACTGTGCCCGCCCTGTGCTCAATGGAAAATTTAAACCCTTGTAATGCTAAGAACCAGCGTGTCACCCGCGCATTGCCTTCTTTTGCCCGGGACATCCACATTAGGGGCGAATGGTCCGTCACTAGTCTAAACTGGCGACCTAGTAAATAATAGCGCAAGGTGCACAGGGCCCATTTCACAGCCAGGGCTTCCTGCTCAACTACACTGTAGTTCTTTTCTGCTCTTGTAAGCTTTCTGCTTAGATAGGCCACTGGGTGTTCCTCGCCATTTACTTCTTGAGACAAAACCGCGCCGAGGCCCACCCCAGAGGCATCCGTTTGGACAATAAACTCCAGTTTAAAGTCTGGTGCAACCAACAGTGGTTGGTCACAGAGGACTGTTTTCAATCGCTGAAAGGCCTCCTCTGCTTCTGCGTTCCACTTTATTGTGACAGATTTCGACCCCCTTAGTAAGATCTGTGAGAGGAGCTGCGATGGTCGCAAAATGTTTGATGAACCGCCTATAATAACCAACGATCCCTAAAAAAGCTCCAACCTGTTTTTTGGTTACCGGTCGTGGCCAATTTTGAATAGCGTCCACTTTATCGGCTTGAGGCTTCACGACGCCTCTCCCTATGCTATATCCCAGATAGCGAGCCTCTTCCAATTCCAACGTACATTTCTTGGGATTGGCAGTCAACCCAGCTGTTTTTAGGGAGTCTAAGACGGCTTGTACTTTTGACAAATGTGTGTCCCAGTCATCGCTAAAGATAATGATGTCGTCCAAGTACGCGGATGCATACTGGCCATGGGGTTTTAGGACAATATCCATTAGACGTTGGAAGGTGGCTGCGACACCATGCAACCCAAATGGCATATCTCGGTACTGGAATAATCCCTGGGGCATAACAAAGGCAGTTTTCTCTTTGGCTGATTCTGTGAGGGGAATCTGCCAATAACCTTTTGTTAAGTCAATAGTGGATATGTACCTAGCCGAACCCAGTCTCTCTATCAGTTCATCGACTCTTGTCATCGGGTAGGCATCGAATTTCGATACTTCATTTACTTTCCGAAAATCGTTACAAAATCGGATAGTCCCATCGGGTTTGGGCACCAGTACGATAGGGCTAGCCCAATCACTCTGGGACTCCTCAATGACCCCGAGCTCTAACATCTTCTTCACTTCCTGGGCAATGGCTTGTCTCCGAGCCTCCGGAATTCGATATGGTTTTAGCCGTACCTGCGCCTGTGGATCAGTAATAATGTCATGTTTAACTAGGTGAGTCCGGCCAGGAAGTTCCGAGAAAATATCTGCGTTCCTCTGTATGAACTCCCTGGTCTCTCGTTTTTGGCTTTCGGATAGTGTGTCTGCAATACCCACTTCTGGCGGAGCTACCTGGGGGTCCTTTACCTTAGAAGGTGGTGCCCCTCGAGGCCCATCCTCAAGGGCAGCTCCTGCCACCAGACTCTCCCTGTCCCGCCAGGCCTTAAGCAAGTTTATGTGGTATATTTGTTCGGGCTTTCTCTTGTCTGGTTGGTGTATCTTATAATTTACTTCACCTATTCGTTCCAGCACTTCGTATGGTCCCTGCCATTTCGCAAGAAATTTATTCTCTACGGTAGGCACCAATACCAACACCCTGTCTCTGGGTTGAAAGACTCGTGTTTTTGCCGCTCGGTTGTATACCGTGCTTTGGGCATGCTGTGCGCGCTCTAAACACTCTAACTATTGGCATAACTGCTGCAATTCGGTCCTGCATAAGTGTTATGTGTTCAGTTACACTGCGATAAAGAGTCACCTCTTGTTCCCAAGTCTCCTTGGCAATATCTAACAGGCCTCTAGGACACCGCCCATAAACCAACTCAAAAGGTGAAAAGCCTGTGGAGGATAGGGGTACCTCACGTATAGCGAACAGGAGGTATGGTAGTAGGGCATCCCAATCTCTCCTGTCCTTATCCACCACCCTTTTCAACATTCCCTTTAGGGTTTTGTTAAAGCGCTCCACCAAACCATCAGTCTGAGGGTGATATACTGAGGTACGCAAATGGGAGATTTTTAGTAGTTTACATAAATCCTTAAGTATACGAGACATAAAGGGGGTCCCTTGATTCGTAAGTATCTCTTTCGGAATGCCGGTGCGGGAAAACATATTAACCAGCTCCTTTGAAATTGATTTCGCGTTGGCATTCCGCAAGGGCACTGCTTCGGGATAACGCGTGGCGTAATCCAATACTACCAAAATGTACTGATGACCCATGGCAGATTTTACTAATGGACCGACTATATCCATTGCTATCCTCTCGAAGGGAACCTCTATTATTGGTAAGGGCACTAAGGGGTTTCTAAAATGTGACATAGGTGCGGTCAATTGACACGTAGGACATGACCAACAGTACTGGGTCACGTCCCCACTAGACCCGGCCAAAAGAAACGTTGCAGAATACGGTGTTTTGTCTTTTCTACCGCCAGGTGTCCTCGCAAGGGATGTTTATGTGCCAACTCCAAAACTACCTGGCGAAAGGACTTAGGTACCACTAGTTGTTCTACCACCACCCCTCGCACCTTGTCTATGTGATACAACATATCCTGCTGCACCGCCACGTGTGGGAACTCGTTTTGAGCCCCTGGGTACAATGGTCTTCCCTCGGAGACCTTTATGTTTTCCCACGCCCTTGCTAGAGTAGGATCCTGGTGCTGAGCGGTCCCGAACTTACCACGGGCCACCTCAAGATCAGGCATTTCTAAAACATCCTCTAGCTGGTCTGCCTTGCCTGCATACACAGCCAGAGGAGAGACCACAGATTCTAGTACTTCCTCTGAGATGAGTTCTCCGTCGTCTTGCTGCAATGGTTCAGGGGCTAGCTCCGGAGCACCGTCTTCAACTAGAGGGTTCATGCCACTTTTGAAGTTCCACAAGTCCCAAAATAAGGGAAAGCCTCTCCCCAGGATTACACTGTGTCCCATAGACTTTATGACTGCTGCCTGATGTCTTTTGGTCCCTACTGGCATGGCAAGAGTAACCCAGGCAGTGGAGTAGTTCTTGGTATCCCCATGGATGCAACTAATGCCCACGGTTACGTTCGTTAGGGCGCTAGAGTCCACCAAACTGGCATGTACCAAAGTTACTTGACTGCCGGAATCCAAGACGGCATTCACACTATAACCGTCAACCTCGACGTGGCACACGTGTTGTTCATTTCCCGTGAGGGTCTCCGCCACACAGACTGACTGCACATATAACGAAAGACGCCTCATAGCGTTACAGTCCATTGGCTCTGTAGTCATTGGGCAGTTAGCTGCTACATGGCCAAGCCCGCGACATCGCCAACATTGTATAGGCCCTTGTCTCCTCGATGGAGATCCCAGACGAGGTCTGCTGGCTTGATGTGAGCCCGTACCACCTCCATAGTCCTTTGTAGGTATGCTACCCTTCATTGTGACGTTCTCTTTTTTTGAAGATGAAGTAGGTTTCGCAGGACTCTCCAGCGATTTCTTGGGGAGCCAGTGGGGTGCTAACGTCCCTTGGAGTAGGCTTTCAGAAGCATTGTAGCGTTCGACCATATTCACCAACTGGTCAGCGGTAGTTGGGTCACCCTGTCCAACCCACCTCTGGATCTTAGCGGGTAAGGACCGCAGGTACTTGTCTAGAACAACACGCTCCACCATCTGTGCGGACATCAAAGCCTCTGGTTGCAGCCATTTTTTTACTAGATGGATGAGATCATGCATTTGTGAGCGGGCTGGCTGATGCTCCACAAAATTCCATAAATGCACCCTCTGTGCACGTACATACGTGTTTACTCCCAGCCTTGCCAGGATTTCGCCTTTGAGTTTGATATAGTCCATAGCATCCGCTCCACTCAGATCGTAATACGCCTTTTGTGGATCTCCGCTCAGAAATGGAGCAACTACCTCAGCCCATCTGTCCAGCGGTAAGTGCTCACATTCTGCAATACGTTCAAACACGGTGAGGTATGCTTCCACATCATCGTCTGCGGTCATTTTAAGCAAAGTCTTCTGTACGGCTTTCTGCGCACTAGCAGCGCTTTGTGCACGGTCTCAATCATCTCGGGGTTGCCGAACCAAGGCCTGTTTTATTGCCTCCAACTGCTCTTGCTGCATCTGGTGTTGCTGCTCCAGAGCCTTCTGGAAGCAAGTATTAGTCTGCTGTTGTTGCACATTTGCTTGCAATAACTGCTTCACTAGTTCCTCCATATTACTGAACTCTTGGCTCTTCAAAAGCGCAGAAGCTTTCAGCCAGGACATACACAGCGTTTTCTCTGCAGTCACAGTCCAGCAGCCACAAGTGCCCGTATTCGAAACACCATTTGTGGGGAATAGATAGCTCAGCTGGGATCTTTGCTTTGGCACAAGCGTGTGGCTATGAAGTCACTTCAGCAGACTAGCAAGTTCCACATGGATATGAACATGGCATATTTATTATGCACACTTGTTACTCAATGTTACACATGCCAAACATGAAATAAAACATCTAAGGCCATCTGGCCACTAACTAACAATAGCAGGCTAACTACAAAATAAACCTATATAACAGCAAAGAAGTCCATGTAATCTTACTGTGTCAGCTCCCAGCTCAGCAGACGAGATAGACTGAGAGATCCCAGCTCCTCCTGATTATATCAGCTAGACCAGTCAGGAAACCAAAACCTGGATTGAATTAGTGGAGGGGGAACTACCAGTCCTTTCCATGCTGATCACTAAGGAAACCAGGACTGGATTACAGTGAAATAAACTGGCTTCATCATCAGTACAGGGAGACATATGAAATGAAACGGGGAGAAATATACCTGTTTTCTAGTACCTCTCCCCTTGGCACCTCACAATGGAATCACAAATGGAATGAAACAAAGGGAGAAGATACATATTAGATATTAGAAAAACATTTTGACAGCGAGGGTGAACAATGAGTGGAACTGGCTGCCACAAGTGGTGATGGTTAGTTCTCCTTCAATGGAAGTCTTCAAACAGAGGCTGGACAGACATCTGTCAGAGATTGTTTAGTGAGTCCTGCTTTGAGCAGGGGATTGGACATGATGACCCTGGAGGTCCCTTCCAACTCTAACATTCTAATATTCTACAGCAGACTGTTTGAAAGCTACGGCAATATAGTGCAGGGGGAATTTTAGAACAAGGGGGAATAGAACTTCAAAAGAAATAACAGTGCAATGTACTTTGAGCTTTCTGTCTCCATCAGATATTAGTCAATCTAAAAAGGGCCTCTGTAAGGTCTGGTGCATTCTAGGTGAAGGGAATAGTTGGGGAAAGGCTTCCATAAAATCAGGTCAACAGTCGAACCGGTATAGAGAACTTCCTGAATCGTCCTAGATGAGATGACAGAGAGGACAATCCATCTTGCTGAACTCCAATGGCCAATTGTTTTGTTTTCCACCAACATAAGCCATTGCCATTTCTATTAACTCCTTCTGGACTTTGTTCAAGTTCTCTGCTACACAGCTTTGGGGGGCTGAGAATATGTTATCGACTTAACCAGATAGATTTCTTTCCATATCTAAGAATAAGGAATGTGGTTTGAAAATACAAGAATATTTGAAAGAATTCTTAAACTAAAGCATTTTATACAGAAATAAAGGATAAACTACCAACAACGGAAAAAAGGGCACTGTCCATTGATTTATGAAAATATCATAGATTGATCTATAAACAGAAAAATAGAGGAGAGATTTACAAGTCACAACGTGATCCATTCATGGAGAACAGATAGTTTTTCTCTCATGTGTTATCCTTCCTGCCTTCATGTCGCATCCATTTTTTTCTCATCCGTTTTTAAAAACTGGAGAAGGTAAACTGATTTTTTTTTAGATCCATTGACTTTAAACAATGGGTCAGTGAAAAATTGATGAAACACAGATGGAATTCTGATATAAAAAAACATGTGTTCCATTTTTTATCTACACTCACTGGCCACTTTATTAGGTACACCTGTCCAACTGTGTGTTAAGACTTAATTTCTAATCAGCCAATCACATGGCGGCAACTCAGTGCATTTAGGCATGTAGACATGGTCAAGACAATCTCCTGCAGTTCAAACCGAGCATCAGTATGGGGAAGAAAGGTGATTTGAGTGCCTTTGAACGTGGCATGATTGTTGGTGCCAGAAGGGCTGGTCTGAGTATTTCAGAAACTGCTGATCTACTGGGATTTTCACGCACAACCATCTCTAGGGTTTACAGAGAATGGTCCGAAAAAGAAAAAAAAACCAGTGAGCGGCAGTTCTGTGGCCGGAAATGCCTTGTTGATGCCAGAGGTCAGAGGAGAATGGGCAGACTGGTTCGAGCTGATAGAAAGGCAACAGTGACTCAAATTGCCACCCGTTACAACCAAGGTAGGCAGAAGAGCATCTCTGAATGCACAGTGCGTCGAACTTTGAGGCAGATGGGCTACAGCAGCAGAAGACCACACTGGGTACCACTCCTCTCAGCTAAGAACAGGAAACTGAGGCTACAATTTGCACAAGCTCATCGAAATTGGACAGTAGAAGATTGGAAAAACGTTGCCTGGTCTGATGAGTCTCGATTTCTGCTGCGACATTCGGATGGTAGGGTCAGAATTTGGCGTAAACAACATGAAAGCATGGATCCATCCTGCCTTGTATCAACGGTTCAGGCTGGTGGTGGTGGTGTCATGGTGTGGGGAATTTTTTCTTGGCACTCTTTGGGCCCCTTGGTACCAATTGAGCATCGTTGCAACGCCACAGCCTACCTGAGTATTGTTGCTGACCATGTCCATCCCTTTATGACCACAATGTACCCAACATCTGATGGCTACTTTCAGCAGGATAATGCGCCATGTAATAAAGCTCGAATCATCTCAGATTGGTTTCTTGAACATGACAATGAGTTCACTGTACTCAAATGGCCTCCTCAGTCACCAGATCTCAATCCAATAGAGCATCTTTGGGATGAGGTGGAACGGGAGATTCGCATCAGGGATGTGCAGCCGACAAATCTGCGCCAACTGTGTGATGCCATCATGTCAATATGGTCCAAAATCTCTGAGGAATGCTTCCAGCACCTTGTTGAATCTCTGCCACGAAGAATTGAGGCAGTTCTGAAGGCAAAAGGGGGTCCAACCCCTTACTAGCATGGTGTACCTAATAAAGTGGCCAGTGAGTGTATGTTTAAGGGAAGAATAGGCCATGCACTGAGTGCCATGGATCAGACACATGGGTGAGTTTTTAAATGAATGTGTATATGGAAACATGAGGCTCTATGGGTCCACAGAAAAAAAGGAGAGCGCACAGACGCCATCCGTGTGTCATCGGCATGCTGTCAATTTTTTACTGTTTACGGGTAGGCTCATGCAAGTGCATAGAAAAATCATTCAGAGTTGCAGAAAAAGGTGAAAGAGTGTAGCTGGCATTCATAGAAGATCATGATTTTCACTATGCATAGCAGAGCTGATGCACATTTATGTATAGCAAAAGCGATTAGATGTTCGCAGCCCCGAGTTCCCTGAGGGGATTAACAAATACAGTAAAAAAATTTTTTAAAAATTGCAAAAATACGAATAAAAATATATATATAAAAGTTCAAATTACCCCCTTCTTGCCCCATTAAAAATAAAATTAATGGTCTCCTTCAAAAGTAAAACTTGTCCTGCAAAAAATGAGCCCTCATACGGCTAAGATGGAAAAATAAAAATGTTATAACTTTTGAAAGAATGGGAGGAAAAAAGAAAATTAAAAGTTGTTAAAATTGACCGTCGCGTGAAGGCTAAATAAAATTGGTCAGAGTGCTGTCCGTTTTATTCTCAGGCCGAAAATTTGGTCGTGTGAATATACCCTAATGGGGAGGAGAAACTTGAAATTTTATTTTTATTTCTTTTGCATATGATAAAAACAAATGCAACACTTATTGCAATCATAAAGACATGGAACAAAATTGGAAAAAATATTAATTGGAAAAAATATTAAGATGCAGAACACTACTGAAAAAGGTACAGGAAAAATACTAAATTGCACCTTAGAAACGTCACTGGTCAAATGTGCACCATGATTTTACGAACACACTGTATAGATAGATAGATAGATAAATAGATAGATTTCATAGAGAGATAGAAGAATAGCAGTTAATTCATTTGTCGGGTTGTGTAAAATCAATGCAGAAGCTGACAGGATAGAAGACATGGTTTACATACAGTAAACACATGCAGAATAGTTATGTATATAGCGCAATTTTCTGCACTAGAGAAGGAGAGCCAGTGACTGGGCGAAGATATTAATAGCCTAGGAAGGGACCATGGTTATTGGCCCCCCTGGCTAAAAACATCTGCCTCCAGCTGCACCAGAAATGGCTCATCTGTAAGAAAGTTCTGCAAAGTCAACTATCACTGCAGTCCCCTCAGCAGTCGGGCCTGACAGTAGCCTCTCCTCAGTGCCAAACATAAGAAATCCCACATACAGTTTGCTAAAAAATCACATGAAGGACTCCCAGACTATGAGAAATAAGATTATCTGATCTGATGAGACAAATTGCCCAATACAATCCCAACAGTGAAACATGGTGGTGGCAGCATCATGCTATGGGGGTGATTTTCAGCTGCAGGGACAGGACGACTGGTTGAAATTGAAGGAAACATTAATGCAGCCAAGTACAGAGATATCCTGAATGAAAACCTCTTTCAGAGTGCTCTGAACCTCAGACTTAGCCGAAGGTTCACATTCAAACAAGACAATGACCCTAAGCACACAGCTAAAATAACAAAGGAGTGGCTTCAGAAAAACTCTGTGACCATTCTTGACTGGCCCAGCCAGAGCCCTGTTGAGCATCTCTGGAGAGACCTGAACATAGCTGTCTACCAAAGTTCACCATCCAACCTGACGGAACTGGAGAAGATCTGCAAGGATGTATGGCAGTGGATCCCTAAATCTAGGTGTGGAAAGCTTGTGACATCATTCCCAAGAAGACTCATGGCTGTACTAGCTCAAAAGGGTGCTTCTACTCAATACTGAGCAAAGGGTCTGAATACTTATGACCATGTGATATTTCAGCTTTTCTTCTATATATATATAAAGCTGACAGCATGTGTGTGTGCATCAACGATGATGATTATGAAGTCATAATCAACTGATGATGTCACAATTATTCAATTATGTTATAATCATTTGGTGATGTCATAATCATTTGATGATGGCATAATCAACTGATGATGTCAAAATCATTTGATGTCATAATTATTCAATGAGGTCATGATCATTTGATGATATCACAATCAATCGATGATGTCATAATCATATAATGATATCACAATCAATCGATGGGATGAAGGATATGTATGATGGGTATATGGGCACGGGCCTATGGGATGGCAGATATGTATGATGGGTATATGGGCATGGGACTGTGGGATGGAGGATATGTATGATGGGTATATGGGCATGGGACTATGGGATGGAAGATATGTATGATGGGTATGTTGGCACTGGACTATGGAATGGAGGATGTGTGATGGGTATATGGGCACTGGACTATCGGATATCATATATGTATGATGGGTATATGGGCACGGGATTATAGGATGGTGGATATGTATGATGGGTGTATGGGCACTGGACTATGGGATGGAGGATAATCATTATAATTTGTCATAACTAACCACAGTTAGTTACTATGCCCGGGCAACGCCAGGCTCTTCAGCTAGTTTTTACTAAATTTGCAAAAATTTCTACAATTCTGTTTTATTCAGTCAAGATGGGGTGCAGAGTGTACATTAATGAGAAAAAAAATGAACTGTTTTGAATTCACCAAATGCCTGCAATGAAACAAAGAGTGAAAAATTTAAAGGGGTCTGAATACTTTCCCTACCCACTGTAAATTACAGCAAAAATTGGTGCAGAATTCTTAAAATTTAAGACAAATCAAAAGTAGAATTTGGAACCAGGGTCTTTCTTTCTTGTTGCTCACCTCCCTTCCAGAAAAGACCAGTCCCAGTAGACACAGGTTTGTAACCCTAATGCTTTAATATATTAACGACTCTTTGTATGAAGGATTAGTAACTACACCCCTAGCAGCATCTATGTCATCATACTCAGGTCCTATTAATCAGAGTCACTTTCATGGCATCACACGGCAAAGTCCGTGATAACATCTCTGCACCCTTGATGTCACATCAACCTGGAAATCATAACTAGGACATGTAAAATACGATGTTCCGATATCTACAAAATCTGGTATTTCTTACTTTTAAATATTTCCAGATTCTTTTATCCAAATCTTTCAGATTCTTACATCTCAAACAGTTTTCAACACTTTGTGTGATATTTTATCAGCAAACAAGTCTAAACTTTAAACCTTTAAAACAAGGTAAAATTACACTGAGCCTTGGCACATCACTATTATAGAGGAAGGCTGCAGGCGGTCCTCATGTCATTAACTTCTCAGTAACTTCTCCACCTGTTATTCAGTTGAAGTTGACACCTTGTGACTCTGGTAGACTTTGCCTGAGGCCATGAAGAGGCTGCATTGTTTAGGATACAGGATGCCTAGGTCTATTCAGTGATGCTTATCTCTTCCCTTTCACTGTCTTCTTCTGCGAACAGTTACTTTGGGTACCTGCACTAATGTACGGATTATTAAAGATCATTTGTGACATTGCCAATAGATTCTACATTATAGAAAACATGTATAATGACTGAGCACCATGTTCACCAACCTCAGCCAAGCTGGAGATCCTAAGAATGTATCTACATCATTCCCTATATCATTGACTATATAGTATTTGCAAGATTCATTCTACACATTTTAGGTGAATATAATCCAAGGCAAAACTTTTGTGATTCCTACAGAAGATGTCCAGGATGAAGATCTGACTCTAACTATTGGCTGTGTTGAGCGTTGAGTTGAGTTTCTTACCACAATATGTTGGAAAGACACATGGGTCGCCACTTATATTCTTGTATTTTATACTCTTGGCATTGCACTTTCTGAGCATGTCAGTAAGGACACACTTAAAAGTTTGTTTTTATCCCCTTAGGTTCAGTTTTCCAGTTGGTAGGACCTTAAAATATGGCTCCTCAAATACATAGCAATGGACCACCAAGGAGATGGTGAAGAAGATGCCTTGACTGCGATGAGATGGGTTATGTAGTTACATGAATAAATGTTATGGCTTTAATACAATAAATCAGAGTAAAGTATACAATATATCATATAAGGCTTTTTTGAGCAGTTGTAGATAGTCATTGGGCCTGGTTATCAGTTGGAGGCAGGTGTATCTTGACATCTGACAGTTGAGAGAATTTACATGGATGAGATAGGGAAAACCTGCCTAATGCTAGAAGGCAAGGAGGGTCTCTTGGGGACCTTTTTTAAAAAGAAATATAAACAAACAGATAAGGAGAATGGCAAAATGTTCCATTCTTCCAACATTAAAGTCACCTAAGATCAGACAGGTTGACCAGACATCACGGCTCGAATCCATGCCACCTATCAATGTCAATCCAATGGAGTGAATAACAGTCAACAATGACTTATACAATTCAATTGAGACAAGCTGTGACTTGTGTCTTCTCAGTGAATGACTTTTTTTGTCATTCGTTTTTGAAGACGAGAGAGTACTGCGATGGCAATAGCACAAATGTCTCTTAGTTTCTATACCTCAAATGGCCTACAGTCCTCTCATCTTGGTTAAACAATACAACTGTAATACGCATTTATATATATTTATTGTTTTTTGGAAACAGAATGGCCCAATTAAGTATAGCTCCTGGCAGGATCCCATAAATCACCCCACAAGGATTAGGATAAAGGCCTTATGTCCACTCGGTCTATTCTGTTTATGTCAACTAATACTTCACACAAATACAACAAGCTGATGCCTATCAAATGCCACAGACTGATTCCAAAAAGTCTGCAACCTTATAACCCTTCATATAAAACTGATAGAGTTACAAGGTAGGGCCTAGACCACGGGCCATTTGGGAATTTGTAAGATAATTCACGGCCCATTACAAATTGTCAACTAAAAAAATTAGCCTGCTATATTGGGTTAAAAATTTAGTAAACTGATCGCTACTGTGATGACTTGAACCACTTCTCTTTGGTGAGGTGTGTGACGTAAGTGGTAGTGATAATGTTGCTACTCACAATTGTTATTACAGGCATGCTTCAGTATGGAGCGCCATCAACTCTGTGTTGATAAATTTTGTAAAGAACTTGCAGCACTAAGTTTTTCCAAACACAAATGTATATTTCTATGCACATCTCCTCATAGAGGGAAATTCATAATTCATGAAACATTTATAGAACTCAAGCAATGAGGGGTCTGCTGTATTCATCACATAGGAGACACTGAGAATTTGCTGTATACATCACATAAGAGACACTGAGACTCTGCTGTATAAATCACATAGGAGACACCAAGACTCTGCATACATCACTATTATGAATGGGTCACCGAGGAGAAAAAAGCAAAACAAGCTAAGTCACAGAAAACCAGAGAGGTTGGTAACTATGCAGATTGCAGATCCCTGATCCTACCACACAACTAGCAGCAGCTGTGGAGCGTACCTACCATGTTCCTAGATGCTTTGTCACAGCCGGAGGACTAAATAAGCCTGAAGCATGAAAAGGGGAAAACTAACTGCCCCAGACCAGACCCCAAAGGAATAGATAGCCCCCACACATGTATTGACAGTGAAACAAGATGAAGGCACAAACACAGGCAGGAAAATAGGCTGAGCAAACGATGGGGCCCAAACTAACTAGAGAGGAAAGGAAAGGAAAGACACTGTCTGCAACCTGCAAAAAACCCTACAAAAATAATGTCCAACACTTCTGATAGCAAAATTAACCCTGAAGTCACTAGACTTCTCCCACTATATCAGCACTCTGAAATATTCTGAGACAGAGCAAAAAGAGACCAAACTAGTAAGGGACAAAAAGCAAATTGGCAAAATACTGATAATTAAGAGTGGAAATTCAGCACAGCCCCCAGCTGGGGCTGGCTGACCACACCAAAAAACTGAATAGACCAACAAAATCAAGTGTGAACATTAGCAGAAAAACTTAGCTTTAGATGACTGGAACAGAGCTGAAAACCAAGAGCTGACTAGCCAGAAGGAATCACCAGCAACTGAATAGGGCGTCAGCTGTCTTAAATCCAATCTGAGACTCCTGAGGTCCAATTGTCATCCTCATTCTCAGGTGGCAGATCTCCACTGATCAAATCAGCCTCTTTACCTCCTGTTACCACCAGAGGGGGTCTGGAAGGAGAACTCACAACTGGTGAACCAGAGAATGAACTCACAACACATCACATAGGAGACACTGAGACTCTGCTGTATACATCACATAAGACACGAGACTCTGCTGTATAAATCACATAGGAGACACAGACTCTGCTGTATAAATCAGATAGATGACACTGAGACTCTGCATGCATCACATAGGAGCACTGAGACTCTGCTGTATACATCACATAAGAGACCCTGAGACTCTACTGTATAAATCACATAGAAGACACTAAGATTTTGCATACATCACATAGGAGACACTGAGACTCTGCGGTATACATCACATAAGAGACACTGGGATTGGTGTATATATAGTGCCTTGAAAACATATTCATACCCATGAACTTTTCTGCATTTTTTCACATTACAGCAACAAACGTAAAATATTTTATTGGGCTTTTGTGTGATATAACAGCACAAAGTAGCAATTATTTGTGAAGCTTAAAGAAAGCTATACAAGGTTTTCTAATTATTTTAAAAATACAAATCTGAAAATTGTGACTTGTATTTGTATTGAGTCCTGCTGAGTCAGTACTTTGTAGAACCACCTTTTTCAGCAATTACTGCTGCAAGTCTTTTGGGGTATGTCTCTACCAGCTTTGCAGATCTAGAAGCTGACATTTTTGCCCATTCTTCTGTTAGGGAGTGCCAGGTCTGTAGTCATAGCCGCACACTTATTCATCTCTGTGCCCTGACCTCCTCTTACATGAAAATAATGTCCATTAATCAGCATACCTATGTCTCCAGGTCCAGCTCCTTCAGGATCTTTCCTCTGCTGCAGGAGACCCTCTCCAGGCAGATTTGCAAGAATTGAGACACAGTCCATATCAACTTTCAACTGAACAACTTTACTGACTTCAGGACACAGCACATTCAGTTCTGTTACAGCATTAGCATCATGTTTCAAGCAGTACATATCTTCCACTTTCCCTGAACTTCTCTCACTGTCGCACAGCACGTACCCGGGTCTGACCGTGACACCTGGCCCCTCAGCGTCCTCCTTGTCCAGACTCACTTTCACTGGTGGTTCCCATAGCCATCTCGCCCCAGTTGTGAGAGAATGTGCCCAAGCTGCGATCTGCCACTTGGTGAGTGACCTGTCCGTCCTTTCTGCTGTGTCTACAATAAGAGCACCGGCCTCTCCTTGCACTGACACTGCTCTTGCTGCTGTCACTGCTGCAGTCTTCTTCCCACTGGCCCTGGATAGCTGGGCTTAAGCTTCAAACATTATGGGGCCACTGCGTTGTCCCCAGGGCATTAGCCCCCTAGACAGTGGGGGGCTCTCTTGCCCAAACTGAGCTCCTTCAGCTCCCTAGCCCAACTGCAGAAAAACAGGATATGTTCCTCTCTTACCTCACAGCAAGCCCCTCCTACTTTAAACATGTCCTGACTTGTATATATACAGAACATATATACACACATTATAGATTTAACTTCTAAGGTAATAAACCAGTAGGTTTAGCAATACCCTTCCATATGAGTGGTAATACACTATAAGTGTAGCAGTACCAAAACAATAATATTAACTATACATTGCATTACAGCAAACAATATCAGAACCTGTTAAGAGGGAGGAACAAAGGGAAGCACAGTCCTTCATCCTCTTATATTTCTTTGCAATGCACACTTGCACTTGCTTTGTGAGATTGCATGGAGACTTTTATGAACAGCAATTTTCAAGTCTTGCTGCAGATTCTCAATGGGATTTAGCTCTGGACTGTGACTGAGCCATTCACACACATGAATATGCTTTCATGTGAACCATTTCGCGGTAGCTCTGGCAGTATGTTTAGGGTCGTTGTCCTGCTGGAAAGTGAATCTATGCCCCAGTCTCAAGTCTTTTGCAACCTCTAAAAGGTTTCCCTCCAGGATTGCCCTGTATTTAGCTCCAGCCCCATCAACTCTGATGAACTTTCCTGTCCCAGCTGAAGAAAATAATTCTCCCAGCATGAAGCTTTAGTCTCATCTGTCCAGAGCATCATAGGCTAGATTAGTGGAGTATACAACTAATAGTTGTCCTGTGTATAAAATCTCCCGCCTGAGCCATGGAACCATGCAGCTCATACAGAGAGACCATGGCTTGGCTGCTTCTCTAATTAGTGCTCTCCTTGCTTGGGATGTCAGCTTAGTTGGATAGCCATGCCTTGAAAGGTTTGCAGTTGGACAATAATCTTTCCTTTTTGGATGATGGATTTAACAGTGCTCCAGGAGATGGTCGAAGCTTGGGCTACCATTTTACAACCTAATCCTGCTTTACTGTTCTCCACAACTTTATTCCTGACCTGTCTGGTGTTCTCCACAACTTTATCCCTAACCTGTCTGGTGTGTTCCTTGGTTTTCATGCTACTGTTTGATCCTTAATGTTCTCAAATAAACCTCTGAGGCCTTCACCGAACAGTTGTAGTTATACTGAGACTAAATTACTGACAAGTGGACTCGATTGACTAATTATGTGACTTAAGAGGCAGTTGGTCAGTCAGGATTTTATTTAGGGTTATCAGAATACAAGGGGCTGAATAAAAATGCACCTCACAATTCTCAAATTTATATTTTTGAAATAATTAGAAAATAATGTATCATATCCTTTACTCTTCACCAATGCTTGCTACTTTGTGTTGGTATATCACATAAAATTCCAAAAAAAATACATTTAAGATTGTGAATATAACGTGAATAAATGTGGAAAAGTTTGCATGGTGTGAATACTTTTTCAAAGCACTGTATATCACATATACAGTATACTGTATATATATTGCTTTTGTCTTTAATTTTGTATGTTGAATTACCGCAGTGTGAACATTCTCTTACACATTACACTTATACCAACTTCCGGCTCATTTCTTTGGTTTTGCTGTTGTCAGTCTGCTGCAATGCAGGTATGTGCAGACTCTAGTAGATGGCAATAGAGTGGAGGAAGGACTACACACTCCCAGGGCAGGCCTGAGAAGCAGCAGCGACGGCTACTACCAGGTAGCAGCAGAACCGTCAGACTAGCTGGGTCAGAAAATACTGTTGCACAGTACCAAAGGAATAAGCAAACTCAAGGTCACAAACAAGCCGAAGAGGTCTGAGTCGGTCAGGAGCCGATAAGCCAAAGACAGAAGCAGGTCTGAATACAAGCCAAGTCAAAAGCCAGGGAGTCAGCACACTAACAGGGAAACACTGAGTCAGGACAGTAGTGATGGGCGAGCAATAAAATGCTTGGGTGCTCGTTGCTCGGGTCGAACAAATTGTAATACTCTTGCACTCGGACAGAACAATGAGACCAATATAAGTCTATGGGAGCCGCGAGCATTTTTGCCGCAATCTCCCCCTGGGGTCCTTTAAAGGTCTAAAAACGTCTGAAAATGATGGAAACACTACTCAAATAACACAGGGACATCATGGGGATCGCCCCTGGAAGCATTCCTGACTCCTAGTTCACAGCTTTAAACAATTTTTTCAGAGTTTCATGCCATTTTTACCAGTGCACAAAAAAACATACCAAAACGAAACCAAAACGGATTTTGCTGGGAAATATGTTAAGGTACATCCTTTCCAGGTTAATGACTTGCATATAAGGCAAAATAATTAACCCCAGACCAAAATGTTCCTCCCCCACTTGGGCTATGTTCAGACGCAGCGTTTTTGAAGCGTTTTTCAACTTTAACGTTGCTTTCAACCAATACAAATGCATTCACTGGGAAATGTCATTGTAACATTTAACAACCCTAGCTGGCCATGTGGTGTGTGATACATAAGCAGACACATCTTGTTTCATTTAGGAAGGAGGGACTCTTAAAGTCACAGAGCCTATTTTTACAGGGGCATCAGGCGGCATTAATCTTCTTAAAGGGCCATTATTAATCAGTGGGTCTCCTAAACTGTTATTGCCTATGCAGTGAGAGGATGGGCTGCCAAGAATTACAACACTCCACAATACCCCTTTCACGAGAGGTACAGGAGGGCTTCCTGAAAAAATGTTGCATTGAATGCAAGACCTGGCCTACCCAAAGTTACAAGCACCCCAATAAGCTTTTCAAGCCACATACTGGATGTCCACTGGAAAATCCACCTCACATTATTAATTTTGTAATCCCAAGCTATTTTATCATGCATTGTATGTAAGACCTGTCCTGCTGCCAAGTTATCTGCACCCCAATATGCCTTTGAAACCACATACTGGATGGGCACAGGAAAATCCACTTCACATTATTCATTTTGTACTCCCATACTCTTTTCATATGCATTGACAGCAAGGCCTGCCCTGCTACCAAGTCATATGCAGTCAAATAACCCCAATCCCCCCTTGGAAGAAACATGGAGGAAGGCCTCTTAACAAAAAATGTCCCATTAAAAAGGATCGGGTCTCCTAGACTAGAAATGCCCATACACTAAGCGTATTGGGCTGACAAACATTTTCCCCAGTGGGGTACACCTCCACCTTTTCCATAACAAGTATTTTACGCCCAGCAAAATCACCCACCCTTGCGGGCAGGCCGCAGCCGTGGGCTGGAGTGAAGCGGCAACAGCAGCGGGCAGGCCGCAGTCACGGGCTGGAGTGAGGCGGTGATCCTCCGTCGGTCGGTGCCATCTCCCTGCGGTCCACAGTGAGTCTCTCTCGTCTCTCCTGTCGCTGTCCTCTCTGGTTACTGCTGGAGGCTCTGGCTCCCTGGTGCACTCTAGGTCTCCTGCTCCTCCTCTCCCGATCTGCTGACTCACTCCGGCTAGCGTCCTCCACCCCTTTTATATAAGCTCCTCTCCCAACCATTCTGGAAGTCTCTGCGGTCCGTCCCCTAATTCTGTCCCCCTTAAACAGACCCCTGTTATGAATGAGTCACCGTAGGAGGCAAAAACAGAAATACTAGCTAAGTCCAGAAAATCAGAGAAGTTGGCAGCTATCGGATTGCAGACCCCTGAACCTATCAACAACAACTAGCAGTAGCCGTTGGGGGTTTCCTACGGTGCCCTAGACCCCTCGATCACAGCCGGAGAACTAAATAGCCTAAAGACAGAAAGGGAAATCTAAACTGCCCCAGAGCAGACCCCAAAGCAATAGGCAGCCCCCAACATATAATGACGGTGAAGCAAGATGAAAAAACACTCACACAGATAGAAAGATAGGCTGAGCAAATGATGGGGCCCAAGCTAACTAAATAGGACAGGATAGAAAAGCTGCTGTCTGCAATCCGCCAAAACCCTATCAAAACAAGAGCCAATAGACTTATAGGGAAAAAAGCCCTGAAGACGCTAGGCTTCAAAAAGACTATATCAGTACTCAGGTATTTTTTGAAGACAGAGCAAAAAGGAATTCAGCTCACCCCAGCAGGGAATGGCAGAAATCCAGAAAAACAAGGCAAAACAAAACCAAAACACAAATGCAAAAAGCAGAGCAGAAAACTTATCTTTTGAGGAGCAGGAATCAGACTGGTCTCCTAGAATCCCTCAGAGCAATCACCAGCAAGGCAGAAGGGCGTCGGCTGCCTTATATCCAGTCAGCAATTCCAGTCACCCAGTCATCATCATCCTGCTCAGGTGCTTGGTAATCAGCCTCACTACTTTCCTTCACCAGAAGAGGGAGTTCATCAGACCTCAATGGTGAAGGGGAAAATGAACTCACAACAGTACCTCCCCCTTGAGGAGGGGTCACCGAACCGTCATCCACGCCACCAGGGTGATCAGGGTGAGCGGTGAAAGGCACGTACCAATCTTTTGGCATGAATATCAGAGGCAGAGAGCCAGGAATTATCCTCCTGACCATAACCCTTCCACTTAACCAAATACTGGAGTCTCCGTCTAGCCAGACGGGAATCCAGTATCTTCTCTACCTCATATTCCATGTTACCTTCAACCAATACAGGGTCCGGAGGTGCCACCCCAGGAACAACTGGTTCAACAAACCTCTTCAACAAGGACTTATGAAACACATTATGGATTTTAAAAGTGACAGGAAGAGCCAAACGAAAAGAGACCGGATTAATAATCTCCAAAATCTTGTAAGGTCCAATAAATCTAGGCTTAAACTTAGGAGAAGCCACCTTCATAGCGATATTTTTTGATGATAACCAAACCATATCACCAACCTTAAACTGGGGACCAATGGTCCTATGTCGGTTGGAAAACCGCTGGGCCTTTTCCAGGGAGAGAGATAACTTATCCACCACTTGGTCCCAGATCTGGTGCATTCTCTCCACCACAGTGTCAACACCTGGGCAGGCAGAAGGCTCCACCTGCCCTGAAGAAAATCGAGGATGAAACCCAAAGTTACAAAAAAAGTGATATCAAAGTGGCAGAACTAGCTCTATTATTTAAAGCAAATTCGGCCAAGGGCAAAAATGAAACCCAATCATCCTGATCAGCGGAAATAAAACATCTCAAATACGACTCCAAGGTCTGGTTTGTTCTCTCCGTCTGCCCATTGGTCTGAGGTGAAAAGCAGAGGAGAAGGACAACTGAATTCCCAGCTTGGAACAGAAAGTCCTCCAAAATCTAGACACAAATTGAACTCCTCTGTCAGATACAATGTTCTCAGGAATCCCGTGCAAGCGAACCACCTGTTGCAAAAACAGGGGCACCAAATCAGAGGAAGATGGCAACTTAGGGAGTGGTACAATATGAACCATCTTAGAGAACCTATCACAAATCACCCAAAAAACAGTAATTCTCTGAGAGATAGGCATATCAGAGATGAAATCCATTGAAATATGGGTCCATGGCCTCCTGGGGACCGGCAAAGGCATCAACAACCCACTAGAGCGAGAACAAGGTTTAGACCGAGAGCAAGTCCCACAGGACTGCACAAAATTCCTGACATCACGAGACAAGGTGGGCCACCAAAAAGACCGACTCACCAGATCTCTAGTACCAAAAATACCTGGATGACCAGCCAATGCAGAGTAATGAACTTCAGACATCACTATCTTCTTCCACTGGTCAGGAACATACAACTTTCCACTGGGACAACGCTCAGGTTTGTCCTCCTGGAACTCTTCCAGAGCACGTTTCAAATCGGGAGAGATGGCAGAAAGAACTACCCCTTCGCCTAAGATGGTAGCAGGCTTGGTCACCACAGGAGAATCAGCAAAGAAGCTCCTAGAGAGAGCGTCAGCCTTGACATTCTTAGTGCCAGGAAGAAAAGAGACCACAAAATCAAAACGTGTAAAAAACAAGGCCCACCTAGCCTGTCTAGGGTTCAAGCATTTGGCCGACTCCAGGTAAATCAAACTCTTGTGGTCAGTGAGGACCACGACTTGATGTTTAGCTCCCTCCAACCAATGTCTCCACTCCTCAAATGCCCATTTCATGGCTAACAGTTCCCGATTCCCCACATCATAGTTACGTTCAGATGGAGAGAACTTTCGGGAAAAGAAAGCACAGGGATTCATTTTAGATGTTACAGGATCCTTTTGGGACAAAACATCTCAGAAGCGTTCACCTCTACCTGGAACGGGAGTGAGACATCAGGTTGCCGCAAAACCAGGGCAGAAGTGAATCTTCGCTTCAGCTCCTGAAAGGAAGAAACAGCCTCCGGAGACCAATTCAACACATCAGCACCCTTCTTAGTCAGATCAGTCAATGGCTTGGCAATACTAGAAAATTTTGCTATAAATTTCCGATAAAAATTAGCAAAACCCAAAAACTTCTGGAGGGCCTTCAAAGAAGTGGGCTGAACCCAATCATAAATGGCCTGTACCTTGGCCGGGTCCATTTCAATAGTTGACGGAGACAAAATAAATCACAAAAATGAAATCCTCTGTACCCCAAAAAGGCATTTCGATCCTTTGACATACAGGGAATTCTCCCTCAAGATCCGGAACACAGTCCGAACATGTTCCACATGAGAATCCCAATCCTTGGAGAAGATCAAAATATCATCCAGATAGATAATCAAAAATGTATCCACAAAGTCTCGGAAAATGTAGTTCATGAAGCACTGGAAGACAGAAGGGGCATTAGTGAGCCCAAAAGGCATCACCAGGTACTCAAAATGTCCCTCCGGAGTATTAAACGCCATCTTCCATTCATCCCCATGCTTAATGCGAATAAGATTATATGCCCCCCTGAGGTCAAGCTTGGTAAACCAACAAGCACCTTTAACTCTGGAGAATAGATCCGAAATCAGGGGTAACGGATACTGATATTTAATAGTAATTTTGTTGAGGGAACGATAATCAATACAAGGCCTTAATGAACCATCCTTTTTGGCCACGAAAAAAAAAACGGCACCTAAGGGTGAAGAGGATGGTCTAATATGACCCTTCTCCAACGCCTCCTTAATATAGGATCGCATAGCCTCGCGCTCGGGTACAGATAAATTGAAGAGCCGACCCTTGGGAAATTTACACCCCGGGCTCAGTTCAATTGCACAGTCATAACTCCTATGAGGAGACAAAAATGCAGACTCATTCTCACTAAATACATCATAAAAGTCCGCCAAATAGTCAGGAACATCATGCGACTGAGGAGAGGTGGAAAAAAACGGAGCCTCACTAAGGGCACACCGACAACCCCAACTCACCACAGACACAGATTTCCAATCCAAAACTGGATTATGAATTTGCAACCAGGGAAACCCCAGAACAATGGTATCATGCAAATTATCCAACACCAAAAATCTGCAATTTTCTTGATGGTCTGGGGCGACCCGCATTACTACTTGGGTCCAAAACTGAGGTTTATTTTTCGCCAAAGGAGTAGCATCAATCCCCCTCAAAGGGATAGGCGTCCGCAGAGGTGTCATCGGAAATCCACAACGTTTAGCAAAATCCAAGTCCATTAGGTTCAGGGCTGCTCCCGAATCCACAAAAGCCTTGGCGGAAAATGTGGACAGGGAGCAGATCAGAGTAAATGCCAGAAGAAACTTAGGTTGAACACCACCCACAGAAAACGTGTGTGCAAAACGTTTCTCTCGTTTAGGACAGACAGAAATAATATGCGAGGCATCTCCACAAAAAAAACACAGCTTATTACGCCTTCTGAACTCCTGACGTTGCTCCCTGGACAAAACTCTATCACATTGCATAGGTTCAGACACTTGTTCAACAGGTGGCAACACCTCTCGTGCAGTCATGCGTTCACGTAAACGCCGATCAACCTGAATGGCTAATGACATATAATCGTCAAGACCAGAGGGAACAGGAAATCCCATCATAGTATCTTTTACGGCTTCTGACAAACCCTTCCGAAAGAGAGCTGCCAAGGCATTATCATTCCAGGTAGTAAGGACCGCCCACTTTCGGAATTTTTGACAGTACAATTCTGCAGAATCTCGACCCTGGCTCATTGCCAACAGGGTCTTTTCAGCCTGATCAATAGCATTAGGTTCGTCATACAACAACCCCAAGGCTTGAAAAAATGCGTTCACATTAGTCAGAATAGGATCATCTGGTTTCAAAGAAAACGCCCAATGCTAGCTAACTCCAGAAAACCAGAGAAGTTGGCAGCTATCGGATTGCAGACCCCTGAACCTATCAACAACTAGCAGTAGCCGTGGGGGGTTCCTACGGTGCCCTAGACCCCTCGATCACAGCCGGAGAACTAAATAGCCTAAAGACAGAAAGGGAAATCTAAACTGCCCCAGAGCAGACCCCAAAGCAATAGGCAGCCCCCAACATATAATGACGGTGAAGCAAGATGAAAAAACACTCACACAGATAGAAAGATAGGCTGAGCAAATGATGGGGCCCAAGCTAACTAAATAGGACAGGATAGAAAAGCTGCTGTCTGCAATCCGCCAAAACCCTATCAAAACAAGAGCCAATAGACTGATAGGGAAAAAAGCCCTGAAGACGCTAGGCTTCAAAAAGACTATATCAGTACTCAGGTATTTTCTGAAGACAGAGCAAAAAGGAATACAGCTCACCCCAGCAGGGAATGGCAGAAATCCAGAAAAACAAGGCAAAACAAAACCAAAACACAAATGCAAAAAGCAGAGCAGAAAACTTAGCTTTTGAGGAGCAGGAATCAGACTGGTCTCCTAGAATCCCTCAGAGCAATCACCAGCAAGGCAGAAGGGCGTCGGCTGCCTTATATTCAGTCAGCAATTCCAGTCACCCAGTCATCATCATCCTGCTCAGGTGCTTGGTAATCAGCCTCACTACCTTCCTTCACCAGAAGAGGGAGTTCATCAGAATTCAATGGTGAAGGGGAAAATGAACTCACAACAGACCCCCTAGGAACCTTGTAGCATGGGTCTAAAAGTGTCACTAGCCAGTAATGACTGTTACCAAATATTTTGACAATGTGACGAGCGTCACGGGAAAGGCAGCGCAACATAAAGTCAGCCATGCGTGCCAGACTGGTAACAGGCAAGCCTTCCATGTCTTCACCAACAGTACGACTTACCAAGGTGTCCTCCTCCTCTTCTTCTCTGTACTCAGGCCATCCATGCTGAACAGACAGTATGACAGTTGTGGTTGTAGTCCCGTCTATAGCGCATGAAAGTAGCTCCTTTTGTTCCTCCTCCTCCTCATCAATCAATCCACGTTGGGATGACATGAGGCTGGGCTGTGTGTAATCACCCTGTATGGTTCCTTGATCCATGTCCTCGTGCTCCAACTGCAATGCATCCTCTTTCATTGTGAGCAGAGAGTTTATCAGAATGCAGATGAGCGGGATAGTGACGCTAATTATGGCATCATCGCCGCTCACCTTCTTGGTGGACTCCTCAAAGTTTTGGAGGATGCTACGTATGTCTGACATCCATGTCCACTCCTGAGGTCTTATATGTGGTGTCAAACCTGAACCACGATGGCCTTGTTGATGCTGGTATTCAACAACTGCCCGCTTCTGCTCACAAATCCTTTCCAACATAACATAGTAACATAGTTAGTAAGGCCGAAAAAAGACATTAGTCCGTCCAGTTCAGCCTATAAAATTCTGTCGGAATAAATCCCCAGATCTACGTCCTTCTAAAGAACCTAACAATAACTGTAAGATACAATATTGTTACACTCCAGGAAGACATCCAGGCCTCTCTTGAACCGTTTGACTGAGTTTGCCATCACCACTAGTGATGGGCGAGTCCTAAATTACTCGGAATCACTTGACTCTAGCGAGTCCGAGCCCGGGACTCGCTACTCGTTGCGAGTCTAGCGAGTCCAATGTTAATGAATGGGGAAGCGAGTCTTAGCGAGTAATGTGCGATTTACAAATCGCAGATGTGTCTCGGAAAGCGCTTGCATTTGCGATTTGTAAACCCCACTCGCAACAGTTTGTTGCTGCTGTGTCCGAGTCCAAACTCGCATTTGTTTGTCTTATTTAGTGCCGATGAGGCGAGGGAAGCGATTTTCTCTAGCACACACCATGCTTTGAGCAAACAGGAAATAATCCGAGTCGAGTTGACATACGCACACACACACAGAGCAATACAGAGCAATCATGGCCCGTGTCACTGTCAACACGCTGCAGTTGATTGATCTGGTGGAGGCTCGGCCCCTGCTTTGGCTCCCCACTGACCCTGCCTATGGGCATAACATCCAGCGGACTACAGCCTGGAGGGAGATCGCTCAAGTGATGTTCCCTGCACTGCTACGGCCACGACCTCGTCCCTTTGCAACCTCTTTTTTGGGAAATTGTGGTTTTTGTGACATTGTTGACAAATGCACAGTCACCGAGATGGAGTTAGGTGGTGCTGTAGGCGTCACTTGCTGGCGGGGTAAGTGTGTGTGCTGACACCTAGCAGTGAAGCTGCACACTAGTCCTTGCACTGTGCACTGCACTGTAAGGCTTGATCCTCCCTGCCTGCCTGCCTACAGTCTACACAGTACTCCTCTGTCCTCCTGGTAGCTCTCAGAAGAGCTGTTTGGGTTTAATATAAGGAATCTTGAAGTTTCCCTACACTAACTGACAATCCCTATGATCTGCTCAAGCATCTACCTCACCCTGCTCTATCTCAGATCTCTCAGGAATGTAGAGGAAATGGCGGTGGAAAAGGCTTATATACAGCCTCGCCTCTCATACATGACATAGGCATCACGATGGACAGAAGCCAATCATAGTCCTGCCACAACCAACATTACTGAATATGATTGGCTAACATGCTTGTCCATCTAAAAAAGTTTTCTGACCTAACACGCTAGGCTGTCTCGGAAGCTTTGTAGGAACATAACAGATTCTATATTTGCGAGTCCCGAATCCAGTATACAGGACTCGGGATTCGTAGACTCGCTCAGACTCGCTCACAATCGCTGTGTGTTGACATAGGCTGTCTAGGATTGCCATTGACTTGCATTGGACTCGTTACTGTGCGAGTAATCACTGGGAGACTCACCGAGTAACGAGTCCAGCGAGTCCCTTACTATTCGCCGAGTAACGAGCCCTAGCGAGTAGACTCGCCCATCCCTAATCACCACCTCCTCAGGCAGGGAATTCCAGATTCTCACTGCCCTAACAGTAAAGAATCCTCTTCTATGTTGGTGGAAAAACCTTTTCTCCTCCAGACGCAGAGAATGCCCCCTTGTGACCTTCACCTTCCTTGGTATAAACAGATCCTCGGAGAGATATTTGTATTGTCCCCTTATATACTTATACATGGTTATTAGATAGTCCCTCAGTCGTCTTTTTTCTAGACTAAAAAATCCTAAGTTTGCAAATCTCTCTGGGTATTGTAGTTCCGCCATCCCCTTTATTAATTTTGCTGCCCTCCTTTGTACCCGCTCTAGTTCCATTATATCCTTCCTGAGCACCGGTGCCCAAAACTGTACACAGTACTCCATGTGCGGTCTAACCAGAGATTTGTACAGAGGCAGTATAATGCTCTCGTCATGTGTATCCAGACCTCTTTTAATGCACCCCATGATCCTGTTTGCCTTAGCAGCCGTTGCCTGGCACTGGCTGATCCAAGTAAGTTTATCATTAACTAGGATCCCCAAGTCCTTCTCCATGTCAGATTTACCCAGTGGTTGTCATGGTATGCCTAGGTTACTTTAGGCTAAAACCCCGGGACCCCTGCGGTGTCCCTCAGACTAGGGAAAACCCTGTCTGTCCCTCAACCCAGGGTTTACACTGAAGGTGTGCCTGCCTGGGCCTCCACCCTGTCCCTGTCTCCTGTCCAGCCCTAAGCTGAACCCACCACCCTCCACCCAGTGAGGGGACCAGACACCAGACCCCACAAATACGTATGGACAGGGGTAAAAGAAACACCACACCGTTAATACACAAGCGAATACAATAATGTGCAAGGGCAACCAAATATATATATATATAACAGATGGGAGAAAGAACTGAGAGATATACTGCACCAGATATCAGACGCTCCAAAACCACCACTGCTGACCGGTATTGCTAGCAGTAGGCAAAAGCTATAGTCGGCGACGCCCATAGTTAGGACGGACTATTTAAAGATCAAGGGCGTGGCCCAGCCCTCAGCCAGCATGACAACCTGGTTAACCCTATCCCGACTGGAACAGAATACCCAACAAAGTCCCTGAGCATACTGTAGTGGAATAGGGTATTACCGCTGTCTGCCGGACACCCTGGTGTGAACAGTGTCCGACATGACAATACTGTAGTGGAATAGGGTATTACCGCTGTCTGCCGGACACCCTGGTGTGAACAGTGTCCGACATGACAGTACCCCGCCTTCTACGAGGGACCTCCGGAACCTCACCATGTCGAGGACCTGGCTTGTCCGGATGGCGACGATGGAACATAGTAACCAGTCGATCAGCATGAATGTCCGAGGCCGGCACCCATGTCCTCTCCTCAGGACCATAGCCACGCCAGTGGACCAGGTTCTGTAGAGTGCGACGTGCAACCCTAGAGTCCACCACTTTGGACACCTCAAATTCCAACGCGCCATCCACCAAGATGGGAGGTGGTGGCCCGGGAGAACCATCCACCAAACCCACGACCTTTTTTAGCAATGCTTTGTGAAACACATTATGAATCTTATACACAGCCGGCAACTCCAAACGAAATGCCACGGGGTTGATCACTGCGGAGATCCTAAATGGGCCAATGAACCTGGGACCCAACTTAAGTGACGGTATCTTGAGCTTGATGTTCCTTGTAGATAACCACACCCAATCACCCACACACAGATCCGGACCTGGCACACGTCTGCAGTCAGCCACCCGTTTGTACCTGGAACCCACCTTCAACAAGCGCTGCTTGACTCTCCTCCAAACAGACGACAATTGAGCTCCCAACTGGTCCTCCTCAGGGACGCCAACCGAGCACCCCTGACGCAAGGTACAAAATTGAGGATGTTGACCATACACACAAAAAAAAGGAGATTCCCCAGACGATTCCTGGCAATGGTTGTTTATTGCGAATTCTACCAGAGGAAGAAACGCTGACCACTCCTCCTGATTGTCGGAAACAAAGCAGCGCAAGTATTGCTCCAGGTTTTGGTTCATCCGCTCAGTCTGCCCATTCGACTGAGGGTGGAAAGCCGATGAATGAGATAATTTGATCCCAAGGCGAGAACAAAAAGCTCTCCAAAACTTTGCCACAAACTGCGTACCTCGATCAGACACAATGTCAGACGGGACACCATGAAGTCTGACCACCTCGCGAATAAATATCTGAGCAAGAGTCTTAGCATTGGGCAAAGATGGTAAAGCAACGAAATGTGACATTTTGGAGAACCTATCAACAATTACCAAAATGACCGAGTTCCCCGCCGAGGCGGGCAAGTCTGTAATAAGATCCATGGAAATCTCAGTTCATGGCTTACTGGGCACCCCGAGAGGCTGCAACCTACCAGTGGGACGGGAACGAGGAGTCTTGGCCCGTGCGCACGTGGTACAGGCAGACACATATGAGGCCACATCCTGCCGGATTTTAGGCCACCAAAAACGACGCGATACCAGTTCCAGAGTGCTCTTAACCCCTGGATGACCTGCCAGTACCGTGTCGTGATGTTCGCCTAACACTCTAGAGCGTAGATGTAGTGGCACAAAAGATTTATTAGCAGGCAACCCCGGCGGTACCTCCTCCTGAGCCTCCGCAATCTCTGCCTCAATTTCTGTCGTGATGGCAGATACCACCACACCCTTTTGGAGAATAGGCACCGGCTCTTCACATAACTCTCCACCAGGAAAACACCTGGATAAAGCGTCTGCCTTAATATTCTTCGAACCAGGTCGATAGGTAACAATGAAGTTGAACCGGGTGAAGAATAATGCCCAGCGAGCCTGTCTGGAGGACAGGCGCTTAGCAGATTCTAAATAAAGCAAATTCTTATGGTCGGTTATCACAGTAATCTGATGAACAGCCCCCTCCAAGAAGTGTCGCCACTCCTCAAATGCCAATTTAATGGCCAACAATTCCCTGTTGCCAATATCATAATTACGCTCCGCAGGCGACAGCTTCTTGGAGAAGTAGGCACACGGATGCAACTTGGCCCAAGATGGGCCCTGAGACAGTACAGCCCCCACTCCAACCTCCGACGCATCCACCTCCACGACAAACGGTAAGGAGACATCGGGCTGCACCAGAATGTGCGCTGAGGCAAAACTATTCTTGAGGAATTCAAACGCCTGTACCGCAGGCTCAGACCAGTCAGAAAAGTCGGTACCCTTCTTAGTCATGTCAGTAAGTGGTTTGGCAATCATAGAGAAATTCTTAATAAATTTCCTATAGTAATTGGAGAAGCCAAGAAATCGCTGAAGCGCCTTAAGATTATCAGGCCGATCCCAATGTAGTACCGCCTGCACCTTTGCGGTGTCCATCTTAAACCCTGAGGCGGAGATTATATAACCCAAGAACGGTAGCTCCTGTACGACAAACACACATTTTTCAAGCTTGACATAGAGCCTGTTCTCTCTGAGCAACTGCAGGACCTGTCTAACATGCTCTATATGTGTATCATGGTCGCGAGAGAAAATGAGGATGTCGTCTAGAAAAATTATAACAAATCTCCCCAACAAATGAGAGAAGACATCATTTATGAAATGTTGAAAGACCGCCGGTGCCATAGTCAACCCAAACGGCATTACCAAACTCTCAAAGTGACCCTCAGGGGTATTGAATGCCGTCTTCCACTCATCCCCCTGATGGACTCTTATAAGATTGTACGCCCCCCTGAGGTCCAGTTTGGAGAACCACTTGGCACCAACCACTTGGTTGAACAAATCGGGTATAAGTGGCATAGGGTAAGGATCACGAACCGTAATCTGGTTGAGTTCTCTGAAATCCAGACACTGGCGTAAACCGCCATCCTTCTTTTTAACAAAGAAGAAGCCAGCAGCCAGAGGAGAAGAGGAAGGTCTAATATGACACTTGCTCAGACTATCCGCAATGTACTCCATGAGAGCTAGCCTCTCGGGACCTGAGATATTAAACATTCTAGCTTTAGGTAACTTGGCCCCTGGTTTCAACCTAATAGCACAGTCATAGGGGCGATGCGGTGGTAGTTCTGAACAACCTTTCTCAGAAAATACATCCGCATAGTCCAGCAACGGCTCCGGGATACTGGGAGTCAAAGCGGAAATACATGTAGCCAGGCACCTCTCCTGACACTCCCTGCTCCACTGAATTATGTCCTGGGTCTTCCAATCAATAACAGGATTATGCATTGACAACCATGGAAAGCCCAGAACCATCTGAGCCGGTAAGTTACTAAGCACCTTACAAGTTACCCGCTCTGAGTGTAATACTCCAATGTGGAGTTGTATATCCAACACACACTCTGTGATCTCTCCTTGAGACAACGAGGAAGCATTGATGGTAACCACCCGGATGGGGTTCGGCAATTTCTCCACCGGAAATCCCGCTGTATGCGCGAACGTCTCAATGAGATTGGCAGCTGAGCCACTATCAACAAACACTGTAATAGAGAGCATTTGCCCCCCAAGTGCTACCCTAGCAGGGAGCATACACTGGGAAACCATGACGGAGGATACACAAAGGCTCAGACTAGACTCCTCCAAACCCTCTGAGCCTATCAGTTTTCCGCCGGCGCGCCCTTCTTAGGTACCAGGGGGCAAGCGTTAATAAAATGTCCTCCTTTGCCACAAAAAAAACAAACCCCCTGCCTTCTGTGCCAAGGACGTTTAGGCTTGTTACTCGGTGACTGTGCTATACCAGCGATCTGCATGGGTTCCACGGATTCACCCGAGGCAACCTCACCTACAACTCCCCCACCTCCCGGAGGCAACGAAACCAGCGCCCCCTGACGGAGACGGCGGTCTATGCGTACTACAAGTGCCATCGCAGCCTCCAGAGAGGCGGGAGACTCGTACATTAGGAGAGTCTGTTTAACCCTTCCAGAAACCCCATGCAAAAATTGACTTCTAAGCGCAGGGTCATTCCACTGCGTGTCCACCGCCCAGCGCCGGAATTCCGTGCAGTAATCCTCAGCTGGTCGCTCACCCTGTAGTAGTGAGCGTATCTTAGACTCTGCTAAGTTTAATCTATCCGGATCGTCATAGATCAAACCCAGAGCAGAGAAAAAAAAATCTACAGACTCAAATGCCGGTGAGTCAGATGGGAGTGAAAAGGCCCAAGCCTGTGGATCACCACTCAGCAAAGAAATCACCAAGCCCACGCGCTGAGCCTCATTACCTGAGGAATGTGGACGCATACGGAAATACAATTTGCATGATTCACGAAAAACCGTGAACTTACCACGATCACCAGCAAATCGTTCAGGAAGGGGAAACTTGGGTTCAGCTGCCCTGGCTGCAGCCTCAGCAGGTACTGCAGGAGCTGACAGGCCTTGTTGCTGGACCGCCCCCCTAAGTTCAGTGACCTGTATGGATAGAGCCTCCAGCTGCTTGGTTAGGGAAAGTATAGGATCCATAGTAAGTAACCCCTATATTCCCTATCTATACTTTTTTTTTTTTTTCTTACTTTAGTATTTGGGCCGACTATAATGTCATGGTATGCCTAGGTTACTTTAGGCTAAAACCCCGGGACCCCTGCGGTGTCCCTCAGACTAGGGAAAACCCTGTCTGTCCCTCAACCCAGGGTTTACACTGAAGGTGTGCCTGCCTGGGCCTCCACCCTGTCCCTGTCTCCTGTCCAGCCCTAAGCTGAACCCACCACCCTCCACCCAGTGAGGGGACCAGACACCAGACCCCACAAATACGTATGGACAGGGGTAAAAGAAACACCACACCGTTAATACACAAGGGAATACAATAATGTGCAAGGGCAACCAAATATATATATATATATATATATATATATATAACAGATGGGAGAAAGAACAACTGAGAGATATACTGCACCAGATATCAGACGCTCCAAAACCACCACTGCTGACCGGTATTGCTAGCACTAGGCAAAAGCTATAGTCGGCGACGCCCATAGTTAGGACGGACTATTTAAAGACCAAGGGCGTGGCCCAGCCCTCAGCCAGCATGACAACCTGGTTAACCCTATCCCGACTGGAATAGAATACCCAACAAAGTCCCTGAGCATACTGTAGTGGAATAGGGTATTACCGCTGTCTGCCAGACACCCTGGTGTGAACAGTGTCCGACATGACAATACTGTAGTGGAATAGGGTATTACCGCTGTCTGCCGGACACCCTGGTGTGAACAGTGTCCGACATGACAGTGGTTTACCGTTCAGTGTGTAATGGTGATATGGATTCCTTCTTCCCATGTGTATAACCTTACATTTATCATTTTATAAACTGCATCTGCCACCTTTCAGCCCAAGTTCCCAACTTATCCAGATCCATCTATAGCAGAATACTATCTTCTCTTGTATTGACTGCTTTACATAGTTTTGTATCATCTGCAAATATCGATATTTTACTGTGCAAACCTTCTACCTGATCGTTAATAAATATGTTGAAGAGAATAGGTCCCAACGCCGACCCCTGCAGTACTCCACTGGTCACAGCTACCCAGTTAGAGAATATACCATTTATAACCACTCTCTGCTTTCTATCACTAAGCAAGTTACTTACCCATTTACACACATTTTCCCCCAGACCCAGCATTCTCATTTTGTGTACCAACCTCTTGTGTGGCACGGTATCAAACGCTTTGGAAAAATCAAGATATACCACATCCAATGACTCACCTTGGTCCAGTCTATAGCTTACCTCTTCATAAAAACTGATTAAATTGGCTTGACAGAAGCGATTCCTCATAAACCCATGCTGATATGGTGTTAAACAGTTATTCTCATTGAGATAATCCAGAATAACATCCCTCAGAAACCCTTCAAATATTTTACCAACAATAGAGGTTAGGCTTACTGGCCTATAATTTCCAGGTTCACTTTTAGAGCCCTTTTTGACCCGGGCCGTGGCCCTGGGCACCCAAGTAATGGGGGAGTAGAAATGGTGGATTATACTTAATGGAATAGTTCGTGACGCCACCTGTGGTGCTTGGCAAGGGAGTTTGTTATGAATGAGTCACCGGAGGAGGAAAAAACAAAAACACAAGCTAAGTCCAGAAAACCGGAGAGGTTGGTAGTTAGCGGATTGCAGACCCCTGATCCTATTCACCACAACTAACAGTAGCCGTGGGGGGTTCCTACGGTGCCCTAGACCCCCTCGTCACAGCCGGAGAGCTAAATAAGCCTAAAGAAAGAAAGGAGAAATCTAAACTGCCCCAGAGCAGACCCCAAAGCAATAGACAGCCCCCAACATGTATTGTCGGTGAAAAACAGATGAAAACACAAACACAGACAGAAAGACAGGCTGAGCAAATGATGGGGCCCAACTAACTAGATAGGAAAGGACAGAAAAGATGCTGGCTGCAATCACGCAAAAAACCCTGCCAAAAATAATGTCCAACACATCTGATAGAAAAGGCCCTGAAATCACTAGACTTCAAAATCACTATATCAGCACTCAGGTATATTCTGAAGACAGAGCAAAGGGATCAACTGATCAGAGAACAAAAATGGAGTTCAGCCCATCCAAACCAGGGCAGGCTGAACACAAACACTAAGTAAACAGACAAAATCTCATGGAAAAATAGCAGAGCAAAAACTTAGCTTTTAGTAGACAGGAACTAAACTGGATGCCAGAGCTCAGAGCAGAAAGGATCACCAGCAACCCTGCAGGGCGTCGGATGCCTTATATCCACTCAGAAATTCCGGATGTCCAATCACACTCCACCTGTTCAGATGACAGGTTCTTCCCATCCAGATCAATTTCACTACCTCCTTTCACCAGCAGAGGGAGTTCATCAGATATGAGAGGTGAAGGAGAAAATGAACTCATAACAGTACCTCCCCCTTGAGGAGGGGTCACCGAACCCTCATCCACGCCACCAGGGTGATCAGGATGGGCCCGATGAAAAGCACGAACCAATCTTTCGGCATGAATATCGGATGCAGAGACCCAAGAATTATCCTCCTGGCCATAACCTTTCCATTTAACCAAATACTGGAGTCTCCATCTAGCCAGACGAGAGTCCAGTATCTTCTCAACCTCATATTCCACATTACCTTCAACCAATACAGGGTCAGGAGGTGCCACCACAGGAACTACTGGCTCAACAAACCTCTTTAACAGAGAATTATGAAACACGTTATGGATCTTGAATGTAACAGGAAGAGCCAATTGAAACAAGACTGGATTAAGAATCTCCAAAATCTTGTAAGGTCCAATAAATCTAGGTTTAAACTTTGGAGAAGCCACCTTCATAGAGATATTCTTTGATGACAACCAAACCATATCACCCACCTTAAACCGGGGACCAATGGTCCTATGCCGGTTGGAAAACCGCTGGGCCTTTTCCTGGGAGAGAGACAACTTATCCACCACTTGGTCCCAGATCTGGTGCATTTTCTCCACCACAGTGTCAACACCTGGGCAGGCAGAAGACTCCACCTGCCCTGAAGAGAATCGAGGATGAAACCCAAAGTTACAAAAAAAAGGTAACATCAAAGTGGAGGAACTAGCTCTATTATTTAAAGCAAATTCGGCCAAGGGCAAAAATGAAACCCAATCATCCTGATCAGCAGAAATAAAACATCTCAAATAAGACTCCAAAGTCTGGTTTGTTCTCTCCGTCTGCCCATTGGTCTGAGGGTGAAACGCAGAGGAGAAGGACAACTGAATTCCCAGCTTGGAACAGAAAGTCCTCCAAAATCTAGAAACAAACTGAACTCCTCTGTCAGATACAATGTTCTCAGGAATCCCGTGCAAGCGAACCACCTGTTGAAAAAACAAGGGCACCAACTCTGAGGAAGATGGCAACTTAGGGAGTGGTACAAGATGGACCATCTTAGAGAATCTATCACAAATCACCCAAATAACAGTCATTCTCTGAGAGACAGGCATATCAGAGATAAAATCCATTGAAATATGGGTCCATGGCCTACTGGGCACCGGCAAAGGCATCAACAACCCACTAGAGCGAGAACAAGGTTTAGACCGGGAGCAAGTCCCACAGGACTGCACAAAATTCCTGACATCACGAGACAAGGCGGGCCACCAAAAAGACCGACTCACCAAATCTCTAGTACCAAAAATACCTAGATGACCAGCCAATGCGGAGCAATGAACTTCAGACATTACTCTCTTCCTCCACTGGTCAGGAACATACAATTTTCCAATGGGACAATGCTCAGGTTTGTCCTCCTGAAACTCTTCCAGAGCACGTCTCAAATCAGGCGAGATGGCAGAAAGAACTACCCCCTCGCCTAAGATGGTAGCAGGCTTGGTCACAATAGGAGAATCAGCAAAGAAACTCCTATAGAGGGCGTCTGCCTTGACATTCTTAGTGCCCGGAAGAAAAGAGACCACAAAATCAAAACGTGTGAAAAACAAGGCCCACCTAGCCTGTCTGGGATTCAAGCGTTTGGCCGACTCCAGGTAAATCAAATTCTTGTGGTCAGTAAGGACCACGACTTGATGTTTAGCTCCCTCCAACCAATGTCTCCACTCCTCAAATGCCCATTTCATGACTAACAGTTCCCGATTCCCCACATTATAGTTATGTTCGGATGTGGAGAACTTTCGGGAAAAGAAAGCACAGGGATTCATTTTAGATGTTACAGGATCTTTTTGGGACAAAACAGCTCCTGCACCAATCTCAGAAGCGTCCACCTCTGCCTGAAACGAGAGTGAGACATCAGGTTGCCGCAAGACCGGAGCATAAGTGAACCTTCGCTTCAGCTCCTGAAAGGAAGAAACAGCCTCTGGAGACCAATTCAGCACATCAGCACCCTTCTTAGTCAAATCAGTCAATGGTTTGGCAATACCAGAAAAATTAGCTATAAATTTACGATAAAAATTAGCAAAACCCAAAAACTTCTGGAGGGCCTTCAAAGAAGTGGGCTGAACCCAATCATAAATGGCCTGTACCTTGGCCGGGTCCATTTCAATAGTTGACGGAGACAAAATAAATCCCAAAAATGAAATCCTCTGTACCCCAAAAAGGAATTTCGATCCCTTGACATACAGGGAATTCTCCCTCAAAATCCGGAACACAGTCCGAACATGTTCCACATGAGAGTCCCAATCCCTGGAAAAGATCAAAATATCATCCAGATAGATGATCAAAAATTTATCCACAAAGTCTCGGAAAATATCATTCATGAAGCACTGGAAGACAGAAGGGGCATTACTGAGCCCAAAAGGCATCACCAGGTACTCAAAATGTCCCTCCGGAGTATTAAACGCCATCTTCCATTCATCCCCATGCTTAATGCGAATAAGATTATACGCCCCCCTGAGGTCAAGCTTGGTAAACCAGCAAGCACCTTTAACTCTGGAGAATAGATCAGAAATCAGGAGTAACGGATACTGATATTTAACAGTAATTTTGTTGAGGGAACGACAGTCAATAAGGCCTTAATGAACCATCCTTCTTGGCCACGGAAAAAAACCCAGCACCTAAGGGTGAAGAGGATGGTCTAATATGACCCTTCTCCAACAACTCCTTAATATAGGATCGCATAGCCTCGTGCTCGGGTACAGATAAATTGAAGAGCCGACCCTTGGGAAATTTACACCCCGGGTTCAGTTCAATTGCACAGTCATAACTCCTATGAGGAGGCAAAGACGCAGACTCATTCTCACTAAATACATCATCAAAATCAGCCAAATAGTCAGGAACATCATGCAACTGGGGAGAGGTGGAGAAAACAGGAGCGTCACTAAGGGCACACCGACAACCCCAACTCACCACAGACAAAGATTTCCAATCCAAAACTGGATTATGGATTTGCAACCAAGGAAAGCCCAGAACAATGGTATCATGCAAATTATGCAACACCAAAAATCTGCAATTTTCTTGATGGTCTGGGGCGACCCGCATTACCACCTGGGTCCAAAACTGAGGTTTATTCTTTGCCAAAGGAGTAGCATCAATACCCCTCAAAGGGATAGGCGTCCGCAGAGGTGTCATAGGAAACCCACAACGTTTAGCAAAATCCAAGTCCATCAGGTTCAGAGCTGCTCCCGAATCCACAAAAGCCTTAGCGGAAAATGTGGACAGGGAGCAGATCAGAGTAATTGCCAGAAGAAACTTAGGTTGAACACCACCCACAGCAAATGTGTGTGCAAAACGTTTCTCTCGTTTAGGGCAGACAGAAATAATATGAGAGGCATCTCCACAAAAAAAACACAGCTTATTACGCCTTCTAAACTCCTGACGTTGCGCCCTAGACAAAACTCTATCACATTGCATAGGTTCAGACATTTGTTCAACAGGTGGCAACACCTCTCGTGCAGTTTTGCGTTCACGTAAATGCCGATCAACCTGAATGGCTAATGACATAGAATCGTCAAGACCAGAGGGAACAGGAAATCCCACCATAACATCTTTTATGGTTTCTGACAAACCCTTCCGAAAGAGAGCTGCCAAGGCACCATCATTCCAGGTAGTAAGGACCGCCCACTTTCGGAATTTTTGACAGTACAACTCTGCAGAACCCTGACCCTGGCTCAATGCCAACAGGGCCTTTTCAGCCTGATCAATAGCATTAGGTCCATCATACAACAACCCCAAGGCTTGAAAGAATGTATTCACATTAGTTAGAATAGGATCATCAGGTTTTAAAGAAAACGCCCCATCCTGGGGATCGCTGCACAGCAAAGAGATGACAATTTTAACCTGCTGCGCTGAGCTCCCTGATGAGTTAGGCTTCAAGGCAAAAAATAATTTGCAATTATTCTTAAAATTCAAAAATTTAGACCGATCCCCAAAAAACACATCAGGAGTAGGGATCTTTGGTTCAGCAGCATGTGAATGAGCAAGATGGGTGGAAATTCCCCGCACTTCAGCAGTGAGCTGCTCCACACGATCA
The DNA here is from genome assembly GCF_039654945.1 of Dendrobates tinctorius. Taxonomy (NCBI): domain Eukaryota; kingdom Metazoa; phylum Chordata; class Amphibia; order Anura; family Dendrobatidae; genus Dendrobates; species Dendrobates tinctorius. Next base: position 45,356,018 of record NW_027361754.1, read on the forward strand.
GACAATTGCTTAATCTCCATTGAGAAAAAATTCCCCCTACGGCCTCAGAGAAATAGAGGAAAAAATCTACACAAAAAAAAAAATTCTGACACTTTTTTTTTTTTTTTTATTAAAACTCTTTCCTGCTATTGAGTACCCTAGAATCTGCGGTATGGCTGGTGATTCTGTTATGAATGAGTCACCGGAGGAGGAAAAAACAAAAACACAAGCTAAGTCCAGAAAACCGGAGAGGTTGGTAGCTAGCGGATTGCAGACCCCTTATCCTATTCACCACAACTAAGAGTAGCCGTGGGGGGTTCCTACGGTGCCCTAGACCCCTCGTCACAGCCGGAGAGCTAAATAAGCCTAAAGAAAGAAAGGGGAAATCTAAACTGCCCCAGAGCAGACCCCAAAGCAATAGACAGCCCACAACATGTATTGTCGGTGAAAAACAGATGAAAACACAAACACAGACAGAAAGACAGGCTGAGCAAATGATGGGGCCCAGCTAACTAGATAGGAAAGGACAGAAAAGATGCTGGCTGCAGTCACGCAAAAAACCCTGCCAAAAATAATGTCCAACACGTATGATAGAAAAGGCCCTGAAGTCACTAGACTTCAAAATCACTATATCAGCACTCAGGTATATTCTGAAGACAGAGCAAAGAGATCAACTGATCAGAGAACAAAAATGGAGTTCAGCCCATCCCAACCAGGGCAGGCTGAACACAAACACTAAGTAAACAGACAAAATCTCATCGAAAAATAGCAGAGCAAAAACTTAGCTTCTAGTAGACAGGAACTAAACTGGATGCCAGAGCTCAGAGTAGAAAGGACCACCAGCAACCCTGCAGGGCATCGGCTGCCTTATATCCACTCAGAAATTCCGGATGTCCAATCACACTCCACCTGTTCAGATGACAGGTTCTTCCCATCCAGATCAATTTCACTACTTCCTTTCACCAGCAGAGGGAGTTCATCAGACATCAGAGGTGAAGGAGAAAATGAACTCATAACAGGAGTTGTTAAGCCGACGCTGCATGCAGATCCGCTGGGACTGGTGGTAAGGTGCAGCAAAGATGTAAAAGCTCCCCACAGGTGAAGCTGTAGTCCCAGGGCAGTGTGGATGCGGTTGGCACGGGGATGTAGAGGTGCCGGAAATGTAGGAAGCAGACAAGACAAAGCGGGGTGCAATTTCTGTACCTTTACTTGATAACTGCAGTCCAGGTCCTGATTACAGATGGTATTGGAGCAGGCTAGCCTGGAAGCAACTCAGGGATTCTCTCTCAGCAGATGGGTTGTGCAGTCTCCTTACTAGCGCTTATTCGAATGAAGTACTCCCAGTACTGAGTTACACTGGAGTTCCTCCGGACAGATATTCTCAAGAACCTCACTTGCACAGCAGACAGCTGTAGCCTATCTCGGGGACTCCTCTCTCCTGAGTCCCGGCTCACTATCCAAGCCGCCGTTGTGCCCTCAAGTCTTAGATGGGAGTAGGGCATTTACAGCCTCCTACTCCTCTGGTGTCTGTTGCAGGACCGTTAGTATCCGTACAACCGTGGAGACCAGGCTCCAGTTCATGCGCTCTTATGGTAGATGAGCTCTTCCTCTCAGCTCTATCTCAGTGCTCTTTCCACACGTCTGCACACTTCACCCTCCGCAGACTAACTCACCACCCCTTCCTCTTGGCCCTCAGAGAGCACTCCTCCCCTTAATCCCAGTTCAGAGTTCCCCCTGCTGGCCTGGAGAGGAACTGTGTTGCATGCATAGATTGACTGTGAGAGAGACCCATCATTGCCTCCAAGCCTGGCATTACCCTCCCCTGGAGGAAGGCAAAGCCACTGTGGCGACCATACCCCTGGGGGCGCAACATTTTTCTTTTGTAAGTATAAATGAGAGCTGTGATCTGCAGGACCCTGATCAATATTCCATGAAGGTAGAAATTTAGCAGGTTGGATTATTCTCTCTCCTTAGACATCATGTGTAGGAGGCCCCATACGTATTAGTAGATGGTAAACCGATCCCACCACCTATTAGATAACACTGGACACTGCTAACAGTAAGAGCTTACATTCTACAGAAGGGAGGATCCCACTGATCATAAGAGCTTACACACTACAGGAGGGAGAGGACCCCACTGACCATAAGAGTTTACACTCTGCTAGAGAGGACCCTACTGACCATAAGAGCTTACACTCTACAGAAGAGAGAGGACCCCACTGACCATAAGAGCTTACACTCTACGAGAGAGGACCCTACTGACCATAAGAGCTTACACTCTGTAGGAGAGAGAGGACCCCACTAACCATAAGAGATTACACTCTACAGGAGACAGAGGACACTGCTGATAGTAATAGCTTACACTCTACATGAGAGGGGACCCTAATGATTATAAGAGCTTACACTCTACATGAGAGAAAGTGAGACCCAATAACCAGCTCTCTGAAGCTTCAGCAGGGTGTGAAATGGTGTCGGGCAATTTTTTTTTTTTTGCAAACTGTGAATTGAATTTCAAAATGTTGAAATTCACATGAAACTGAGAATTTCTGGAAATTCTACTCGAACTCAATTCTCCACGGATCAATCTGTTTATCAATAGTCCTAAGGCTGCCCGTTAGGAGTTTTTAAACATTCACAATCACAATCTGTTGTACATTTTCTAATGTAAGATACAAAATGTCACTGATAAGTTGCTGGTGAGCGTTCAGTGTCATCTTTACAAAGTTCTTGACATACAATGTATCTTGTGGAGCACGCTGCTCGCCCTCACCATGCAGTGCCTGTGCATCATCTGATCCAATTATACCAAAAACCGTCATCAATTCATCTATTTTTATCTATGAAGCCTATAGGTGATCGATGCGTCTATTCATAAGTACAATGCATGCGAGTCATCCATTCAAGAGCATTCATGTCATTTTCCTGCCTTCCGTTTTGCATGGCCTATTGTAGTTGCTCTGAGCACCCCTGGGGTAAGCTGGGTGGTTTTTTTTGGAAAAATCATACAATGTCTTGCTTGTGGAAATAAAAGAGACCTTAGATAAAGGGTCGCTCTTTTATAGAAAAAAAAAAGAAAATATTTACTATATAAGAGAGTGCGTTGGGATAAGGGTCAGCGCCCAGGGAATAGAGAGTCAAGGACTGAATGGGCTGGAGTTTACAATTATATTGGCTGCAGGGCACCTGGCAGGAAACTGTACACTTAGTTTACAAACTGCAACTGTTCAGCTAGGTTTAACATTTGCTGTTTTAGGATCAGTGTGTTATATTATTGCTTTATATATTACATTTAGGTCACATTTCATTTTTTACCATTTTGTATCTCCATGATTAATTGCTTCAAAATTTTTTGAGTCGACCATGAATTATAGACTTTATTCATAACTTCTTTTTCCCATGCAACCATAACCATAATAATGACAAACATTGATGGTACTGTATATTGATTGGATTGGCAGGGACTACAAGATCAGGGATGTTCAGTGGCCGAGAATTCGGAGCACTGAAATATACAAGCGGGCACACTCCCCCCCCCCCCCATTCACAATATAAGCGATCGTGTGCAGCCTCTCCATTTTGCATGGGAGTCGGTAGTTTTGGAAGGGTAAGACCCTCACCAATTGAATATTTATACAATATGTAAACAAGTCTGTTATGGCATAGTAATATCAGAGATGTAGGTTGAATTTTTCCATCTTCTCCATTCTGACAGTACATGAAAATCAGATCTAACTCAGACGTCATCCAAGTGAGGTCCAATTTTTTTCACAGACCCATTGACTTTCATGGCCAATTTTGATCTGACTCTTGAATTAAAATCGGACATGTCTCTCATTCTGCAAAAAATCACAGACATGTGGATGAACCCACAAACTATCATAAGTACAAGTGCTATCCGTGAAAAACACAGGTCTACATATCCATAGAAAGTGAAATTTAAGTGGCCATGTGATTTACACACTTGACCACTTCACCAGCTTTCTCTTGTTTCGTCCCATCCTGCGCAGACGCGTGGTGTGCACATGGAGGCTGCCGTAGATTCATCTGTATCTGCACCACTACTCTTCAGCACCATCGTCATGTAGGCGTGATGTTTGCATTGTGGAAACTTTGTTCTCTTTGTTCTATGATTCAGTATGATCATAGTGATACCAAATGTACAGTGTGTACAGAAAGACACCTTTAAATTTTTCACTCTTTGTTTCATTGCAGCCATTTGGTAAATTCAAAAAAGTTCATTTATTTCTCATTAATGTACACTCTGCACCCCATCTTGACTGAAAAAAAAAAAAACAGAAATGTAGAAATTTTTGCAAATTTATTAAAAAAGAAAAACAGAAATATCACATGGTCATAAGTATTCAGACCCTTTGCTTAATATTGAGTAGAAGCACGCTTTTGAGATAGTAAAATCATGAGTTTTCTTGGGAATGATGAATCAAGTTTTTCACACCTGGATTTGGGTATCCTCTGCCATTCCTCCTTGCAGATCATCTCCAGTTCCATCAGGTTGGACGGTGAACATTGGTGGACATCCATTTTCAGGTCTTTACAGAGATGCTCAATTAGGTTTAGGTCAGGGCTCTGGCTGGGCAAGTCAAGAATGGTCACAGAGTTGTTCCGAAGCCACTCCTTTGTTATTTTAGCTGTTTGCTTAGGGTCATAGTCTTGTTGTAAGGTGAACCTTCGGCCAAGTCTGAGGTCAAGAGCATTCTGGAAGACTGGTAGAGGTTTTCATCCAGGATATCTCTGTACTTGGCCACATTCATGTTTCCTTCAATGGCAACCAGTCGTCCTGTCTCTGCAGCTGAAAAGCACCCCTATAGCATGATGCTGCCACCACCATGTTTCACTGTTGGGATTGTATTGTATTGGGCAGGTGATGAACAGTGCCTGGTTTCTCCACACATACCTCATGGCATTATCATTAAGGCCATGTGCAGACATTGCGGATTCTGCTGCGGATCTGCAGTGTTTTTCTGCTGCGGTGTACAGTAGCACTATAGTCAATGGAAAATGAAAAACGCAGTGCACACACTGCGGATTTTTCCGCGCGGATTTGCTGTGGTTTTAAATCCGCAGCAAGTCAATTCTTTGTGCGGAATCCGCAGCGGTTTTACACCTACTCCATTGTCCAGGTGTCAAACTGCAGGGGAAAACCGCAGGCTAATCTGCACGTAAAACGCGGGTCTTTTGACCTGCGGATTTTTCCAAATCCGCGCTGGAAAATCCGCAGCACAATCCGCAACGTGTGCACATGGCCTTAAAAGGTCTATCTTCATCTATCAGACCAGATAATTCTATTTCTCATAGTCTGGAAGTCATTCATGTGTTTTTTTAGCAAACTCTATGCGGGATTTCATATGTCTTGCTCAGAGGAGAGGCTTCCATCGGGCCACTCTGCCATAAAGGCCTGACTGGTAGAGGGCTGCAGTGATAGTTGATTTTGTGGAACTTTCTCCCATCTCCATACTGCATCTGTGGAGCTCAGCCACAGTGATCTTAGGGTTCTTCTTAACCTCTCTAACCAAGGTTCTTCTCCCACAATTTCTCAGTTTGGCTGGATGGCAAGGTCTAGGGAGATATCTGGTGGTCCCAAACTTCTTCCAATTAAGGATTATGGAGGCCACTGTGCTCTTAGGAACCTTGACTAATGCAGAAATTCTTTTGTAACCTTGGCCAGATTTGTGCCTTGCCATAATTCTGTCTCTGAGCTCTTAGGCCAGTTCCTTTGACCTCTTGATTCTCATTTGGTCTGTCATGCACTGTATGCTGTGAGATCTTATATAGACAGGTGTGTGCCTTTTCAAATCAAGTCCTATCAGTTTAATTATACACAGCTGGACTCCAGCATGTGATTTAAATATGAGTGTCTGAGCAAAGGGTTTGAATACTTATGACCATGTGACATTTCAGTTTTTCTTTTTCAATAAATTAGCAAAAATATCTACATTTCTGATTTTTTTCAGTCAAGATGGGGTATAGTGTGTACATTAATGAGAGGGTTTATACGTATAGGTTTATATACTTTTTATTGGGAAAATCTGGTGGTGACAAGTGCCCTTGAAATATCGTCATTACACATGAAAGTACCAGTCAAGAAATTAATTTTGCCATGATCGGAGATAGCTGGTTGAACTTAGGTGCTGGCTATTCAACAGAGCCAACACTTGCGCTGCATGGATCAGGCTCAGCTCCCGGCCCGCTCCATGCAGTGATATACGTACAAGTATGGCGACCGTCAGCCAATGAGTTATACATTGAGCAAGAATGTAATCATAGAATCGTAGAGTTGGAAGTGACCTCCTGGGCCATCTGGTCCAACCCTCTGCTCAAAGCAGGATTTGCTAAATCATCCCAGACAGATGTCTGTCCAGCCTCTGTTTGAAGACTTCTATTGAAGGAGAACTCATCACCTCTCGTGGCAGCCTGTTCCACTCATTGATCACTCTAACTGTCAAAAAGTTTTTTCTAATATCTAATCTGTGTCTCCACCCATTCAGTTTCATCCCATTGCTTCTAGTCTTTCCTTGTGCAAATGAGAATAAAGATGATCCTTCTACAATGTGACAGCCCTTGAGATATTTGTAGACAGCTATTAAGTCTCCTCTCAGTCTTCTCTTCTGCAAGCTAAACATTCCCAAATCCTGCAACCTTTGCTCATAAGACAGGGTTTGCAGACCGGTCACCATTCTGGTCGCTCTTTTCTGAACTTGCTCCAGTTTGTTGATGTCTTTTTTAAAATGTGGTGCCCAAAACTGGACTCAGTATTCCAGATGAGGTCTGACCAAAGAGGAGTAGAGGGCAAGAATGACTTCACGTGATCTTGACTGTATGCTTCTGTTAATACATCCTAGAATTGCATTTGCCTTTTTTGCTGCTGCATCACACTGTTGACTCATATTCAGTCTGTGATCTATTAGTATACCCAAGTCTTTTTCACGTGTGCTGTTGCTTAGCTCTATTCCTCCCATTCTGTATATGCTTTTTTCATTTTTATTGCCCAGATGTAGTACTTTGCATTTTTCCCTGATAAAACCATTCTGTTAGTTGCTGCCTACTGCTCCAGTTTATTTATATCTTTTTGAATCCTCTCGCTCTCTTCTCTAGTATTAGCTATCCCTCCTAGCTTTGTGTCATCAGCAAATTTAATAAGTTTACCCTCAATTCCTTCATCTAAATCATTGATAAAGATGTTGAACAATACAGGGCCCAGGACAGAGCCCTATGAAACACCAATATTGTTGGTCTCCTGTGTTTGTGCTGTTTTTGAAAATGACAATAGTGCCATTTTCAGACAACCTGATAGACCCAATGGCGGTCCAATGACATAGAGTTACATTATAGCCATCAATGATCTATGATACTGATGTGAACGGAACCAGATGACCCAGTATATGAACCTTTCAATGTTACTCACTACTGATGAGTCAACGTGCTCAATTAAGGTGTTATCTTCTATGCTCATGTGCTAACGTAGTGACTTTGGCATGCTTGAAAAATATGTTCAAGTTCCCGTGGATGTTTGACAGTGGCAACACATCCATGGATTGCCTAACAAACAGACAATCCTTGCACGTGTTGCGGCTGTCGAACAGCTGTAAGCGGAAGGACCGGGCTGGGGGTACCTTTCTTGCGCCGGGTCCGGAACTGTCGGGGCTGTCTCCTCTGTTGTCCAGGGGAAAGCTAAAAGAACCAGACAAACCTTTGCACTTAGCAGCAGGGGGTGTGTCTGAGGTAAAAAAGCAGAAGCGCGCATGGAAACAGGCAGACTTGGTGGGAACTGACAGCGCGCAGAAGGGGGAGGTGAGTGCTATGTCCCTCGAGCACTCTAGCAGCGCAGACCTGCGCTCTAGCATCTCCACGGCCGCCCACAGAGACTGTAAACTGAGACACACTGCTTGCCTGTCTGTGCTCGTAAAGCAAGGTGCCAAAAGCTAAGGGCTCAGGAGTATCGCACGCGTGCCGCCTAGGAAGTACCGGGTGTGTGACCGTGAACTGAACCCTGACCCCCCGATGCATATTTGTCGGGCCATATTGGGCTCCGACATTGCTGTGGCCTGTGCCTACCCTCCACAGCATGGACTGAGGATCCCACAGAAGACATCAGAGACTCACCGCTGACGGAAGGACAAAGCTTGTCGTTGTCTTCAGGACTACACTGGATTAACCCCGCGCTGACCGTTGTTGGCACCAATGCTTGTTTTGTGGACTCTACAATCTGGAAGTCTTCGGATATTAAAAACTGCTACTGTCATTGCTCCTCTGCATTCTACCCAGCCTGCATACCTGTTATTACCCACTACCTGCATTATCCCTGTTTAACCCCCTATCTCCCTGCATGGAGTACACATCTGTTAAAGTAAACTACTTTAACCCTTGCTCTGTCTCCTGTCCGTTACTAAATTCCGCAACCTGCTCACACTAGGCGAAGTCAGCAGGATGCAGTCTACCCTCGCAGAAGGGACAGACCAAGCGGTTGGGGGTGCCCCCAAAACCAGCATATCCCTAGGGGCAATGTTGAACAACCTCACCAAATTTACAGGGAACAACAGAGGGGTATGTTCAGGATGCACCCCATGACCCTCGCTATGGAGGCAGAGGTAGCCCTGATGCACCAGCCCCCCCCCATGAACTAGTCACTTTTGACAAGGTTCTGAAAATTCTGGAGGAAATGCACAGAGACCCCACAGATGTCAGAGAGTTCTTCAAGCGGTTGTTTGGCCGTGTTCAAAGGGAGGGGGAGACTGTGACCCACTACATGAACGCGCTGCAGGAAACCTCATGCTGCAATTGCTAAGCGAGATGGCGTAGGAGTGGGCCCTACTGATATAGTGCTGCGAGACCAGTTAGTGACAAACCTTAGAGCTGCATTGCCGAAACAGGCCTTGCATGAGCGCTTGCGGGTAAATCCGCGCCTGTTTTTTTGGAATTTGGAGGCTAAGCGTGCGCACGCAAGCAAGAGCAGAGGGGGACAGTCCCGGCGGGGAAAGTCCGGAGCAGGGAGGTATCCATGCCACTGAACATCAAACTAAGTTGGGTGAGAGAGCTGCGGAAAGAGATTCAGGATATGCGAGAGGAATGGTCTGACTCGAGGAAGAAATCTACGGCCCCATTGAACCCCACTGGGGGCAGGGCTGGTCCTGAATCTCGTAGGGAGATGAGAACGCCCCGCATGGAAGAACAACCCACTTGCGATAACTGTGGGGAAATTGGACATTTTGCTAGTGGATGTGCCTGGCAGGGAAGATCCCTTCAATGCCGTCCGTTAAACTAGGAGGCTCTGTGGCTGGGGGACGACTCCCGGAGCCTGAGCAGTCAAGAAGGAGAGCAGGAAGTCCCACAAGTTTAGCTTCTCTGAGTCTTCTTCTTTGGGCCAAAATGGATGGTAGGGTCGTTCGCTGTTTAGTTGACACCGGTTCCCAAGTAACCACGATGCATGAGACCTACTTCAGGCGACACTTCTCCGAGGTGATACGGCCAAATGGGGCCTGGTGATCAGATTGACTGCTGCTAATCAGTTACCCATCCCGGTCACAGGGGTGGTCTGGATGCAAATCACTGCGAGTGGCAAAAATGTAGGCCAGAAAGGAGTGGTGCTGACTGCTGGAGACCCTGGCAAAGGCCCTGCTGTGATTCTGGGGATGAATGTATTGAAGGAGCTTGGAAATCTCCTGATTAATGAGTCGACAGACATGTTTCTGAAGTGGTGGAGCCCTCACACCCCTCAAAGGAAACTGTTCCAACATCTGATCCAGGTGGCTCAGGCCCAATAGGTTTCCAGTGCAGGAAAAACACTGAAAAAAGTGACCGGCTGCAGCCAAATTTATTCTACCACCAGGGCAAACTGTGGTTGACCCTACCCATCCGAGCCTGTACCCCGCTGGAGGGAGTAGAAGTGCAGATAGAACTTAATGGAGCAGCTACATGCAGGGCTCCTCATTGTGTGGACGTTAGCCACTGTTCACGACGGTAATGTGACAGTACAATGTGTCAATCTCGAGGAGGGCGATCTCACGCTTCTTCACAAGAGTGCAGAAGCACAAATCCTGGGCTTGCCAGAAGAGCTGATACCACCGAAGGCCATCCAGCTGACAGTAAAACAGGGAGACCCCTGGACAGTGGCCGTAGATGTGTCCTCTAAACCGGAGCCTCATCACCTGCAGGAGGGATGCCGAATCCTTGAGCAAATGCGGGCGGAACTAACAGAGCTCTCACCACAGCAGGTGCGACAGGTAGAAGCTCTGCTTGGGCGGTACCAGGAAGTATTTGCCTGCCATGATGATGATTTCGGATGTACCACAGCAATTACTCACGAGATTCCGACCGGAAATGCCGCACCCATTAGAGAGCGCTATCGGCTGATCCTTCCACAATTCTACTAGGAGTTGAAGGGAGTGTTGACACATATGCTGCAGAATGGAGTTATCCGAGAGAGTCAGAGCCCATGGGCTGCCCCGATTTTACTCGTACAAAAGAAGGCCGGGACTCTGCGTTTCTGCGTAGATTATCGAACTCTGAACGTCTGCACCGTGCAAGAATCGTATCCATTGCCAAGGATTGAGGAATCGTCTCCTCTGGGAAACACAAAAAACTTCTCGTTGGATTTGGCTAGTGGGTATGTCCGAACATGAATGGGCGAAGACAGCATTCATACTGCCTATTACGCAGTAGCACCGCTGAAGCGCCACCTAGAGTGGACCCTCTGGGTCAGGATACCAGAGCCCCCTGGGCAAGCAGACCTTGTGAGTGTCAGAGGCAGGCCCAAAGGGGTTAGTATCCTAACAGCTGGTACCAAAGGGACGTCTCATAGGGCACAAACCGAGAATGGAGTGAAGACCAGGAGTGAAAAAGAGAGTACCAGGGGAACCAGGAGGATGGGTCAGGGTCTATAGGGAAGCAGGGCAGGAGGAGAGGGAAGAAGGTACTGGATATAGGATGTGGACCAGAAGTCAGGGGGATGGGAGAAGGAGCATCAGGAGCCACACGGGAAGCAGGCACTGAAAAACAAAAGCAGAGCAGGGTAAGCTGCACAAAACACAGGCACAGAAAGGCTACAAGGGGACTTGAATATAAGACAGCACAATTGCCAGCACAAGCACCGACAACCGTGCGAGCAGGAAAGATAATCAGGTGCTTACCCATAGCGGGAGGCGTCCTGAAATACCAGATGGGGGCCATCATGACAGGGCAGAGCTACTGAGTCACGACCTCCCTCCAGCATAAGGAGCTGAAGGAACTTGCGCGGAGAGCGAGCCCTCCAAGAGCCAGGAAGTGCCAGCGAGAGACGGCGTGGGACCCACACAGCGCCACGGCAGGGAGAAGTGAAAGCCAGGCAAGCACCTGAGGCGACAGAGGGCATAACCATGTGTGTAACACTGCCCATGGGACTGTTCAAATTCAACCGGATGCCCTTCGGCCTTGCTAACGTCCCCGGGACCTTCCAGCGACTGATGGAGAGGTGTTTGGGAGACTTAAACTTTGAGGCCACCCTCATCTACTTGGACTGCATCATCATCTACGCAACCACTTTTGAGGAACATCTACAAAGGTTGGGACAAGTGTTGAGTCGCTTGCAAAGGCACGGTCTGAAAGTGAAGCCGCAGAAGTGTCACCTCTTTCACACACAGATTGAATACCTGCATGACTGGCCAACTCCGAAGACGGTGAAAGATGTTCGAGCCTTCCTGGGACTCACTGGGTACTATCGACAGTTTGTGAAGAACTTTATCCGCCTTGTCAACCCCTTGTCAATCCCTTGTTAGAACTATTAAAAGGAGTACCATTGGGCGCAAAGAATCGTACTGTCCAGTGGAGGGACCGCCAGGAAGAAGCATTCCGCATCTTGAAAATGGCTCTCACTGAAGCTCCCGTACTGGCTTACGCGGATTTCTTTCAACTGTTCATTCTTCACACTGAAGGGAGTCTACATGGACTAGGAGCTGTGTTGTTGCAAGCACAGGGTGATCGCGTATGCAAGTCGGTCTCTCCATGACTCTGAGCAAAATCTGGACAACTATAGTTCTTTCAAGCTTAAGTTGTTAGCATTAGTGTGGGCCATGACTGAGAAATTTGCTGAGTATCTGTCTGGCTCCGAGGTCTTGGTGCGCACTGACAACAATCCTCTAGCCCACCTGGAAAATGCAAAACTATTGGCCCTAGAGCAGCGGTGGGTGGCCCGGATGGCTAAATACCGTTACAAGATCGCTTATAGGAAGGGAGCTGAGAACACACATGCTGACACCCTATCCAGAGTAAAGAGTAACCCATGAGCGACCTGGGCCTAACCAGGATGAAGAATTGGAGGTGGAAGAGATTCCTGAATTTCGGAGCTCTGCCAGGACATGCTGAAACAGGCCAGGCAGCACCCAAAGAATACACCCTGGGGCGATCCCGTGACAAGTGGGTACAACTCCAACAGGAAGATGGGGAGCTCACTCAGATGAGACAGTGGGTGGCTCTAAAACAACTTCCCAACCAAAGGGAGAGAGACACCCTTTCCTCGGGGACTCTGTAGATCCTTCGACAGTGGTAAAGGCTCCAGCTCCAGGACGGTCTCTTGTAACAGAAGGTCCAGCTGAGTCGAGAACTGGGGGTCACCTGGCAAGTGATAATCCCTGAGACTCTGCTTCTAAACGTAGCAACAGAGGCTCATGAAAAGGGGGCCCACTTTGGCCCAGAGAAGATGTTCCAGTGGCTACAGATGCTGGTCTATCAGCCTCGACTAAAGACAGTGGTTGAAGGGGCCTGCCGACAATGTAGAAGCTGTGAGTTAGCTAAACCTCCCGAACAGAGAGCTCCCACGCAAACCATCATGACTTCGGCTCCCCTAGAGGTGTTGATGATAGACTAACTGACTATCAGCCCAGCTCACATGGGATATGAACACTGTCTAGAGATGACTCACCACTTCCCATGTTCGCCGTAGTAACACTGACCCAAGATTAGACTGCCGAGTCAGCGACCCAAGCCATTTGTAGAGACTTCATCCAAGTGTACTGTTGTCCGAAGAGGAATCACTCTGATCAGGGTGCCTATCTCCAGGGATGAGTGATGGAAGAACTGTATCGCATGTATCAGATTGAGAAATCTTGGATGACGCATTATCATCCCCATGGAAATGGGACATGTGAACGATTCAATCAAACCTTGATCCAGATGCTAAGGACGTTAGAAGACTACCGGAAAGTCCGTTGGCCTGAGCTTGTGACTGAACTAGTCTGGGAGTACAATAACCGAGTACATCGCACCACTGGATACACACAATACACCTTGCTGTTTGACTGACCTGGATAAGAGATCACTGAGCTGGAGTTGGATCCAGAGGAGGAATACCCGCAGACAGGGGTGTCCACCTAATTTCAAGAACATCGCCATCGTTTACAGACACTACATCGGCTCGTGCAAACTAAGTTTCGGGAACTAGAACATCCTGAGGTGACTCTCATGCGCGGGACAACTCTGAAGGTCAGAGACCGTGTTAGTCCAAAACAAACACCCTCAAGGCAAGTTGGAGTACCTGTGGGAGAAGACCCCGTATCGGGCAAAGCAAAGAATCATGTTATGAATGGGTCACCGAGGAGGATAGCAGGACCAGGCTAAGCCACCAGAAAACCAAAGAGGTTGGTAAGTAAGCGAATTGCAGACCCCTGATCCTATCCACACACTAGCAGTAGCCATGGAGCATACCTACGATGCCCCAGACGCCTCGGCACAGCCGGAGAACCAACTCAGCCCAAAGCAAGAAAGGAGAAATCTAAACTGCCCCGGAGCAGACCCCAAAGGAATAGACAGCCCTCAAACATATATTGTCAGTGAGACAAGATGAAAACACAAACGCAGGCAGAAAAATAGACTGAGCAAATGATGGGGCCCAAACTGACTAGACAGAACAGGAAAGGAAAGACACTGTCTGCAATCACGCAAAAACCCTGAAAAATCCAACACGTCTGATGCACAAAAAACACTGAAGTCACGCAACTTCACCCCCACTATATCAGCACTCCAGTATACACTGAAAGCAAAGCAAAAAGAGACCAATACAACAGGTGACAGAACAAACAGACACAAGCAGTAACATATGCGGGGTGATCCAGCACAGCCCCAGCAGGAGCAAGCTGACCCGCACAAAGCAGAGATAGACAAACCAGATCAAATGCAAAAAGATTAGCAAATGAACCACTTAGCTGAACCATGCAGGAACAGAGCAGGAGACATCAGATCTCAGAAGGCACAGGAAGATAATCACCAGCAGGGATTGAAGGAAGTCAGCTGTCTTAAATACTCCAGTCAGAAACCCCAGATCTCCAATCATCATCATCATTATCAGGTGGCAAGCCTCTGTCAATCTGACCAGCTCCACTACTTCCAGTAACCAACATAGGGAGCCCAGAAAGAGAACTCGCAACACCTCTGTCAATCTGACCAGCTCCACTACCTTCAGTAACCACCAGAGGGAGCCCAGAAAGAGAATTCACAACAGAATCAGCTCTGAAGGTCCAGTCTGTGAAGTTCAACTGGACGGAAAAGAAGACGCTCCTACTCGAATTGTACATCGGACTATGCTATGTCCTCGCCTGTCAAGGGACCCTAATCAAATGGGAGAGGTGCAATGTGTATCTGAAGCATCTCCTCCTGCAGCTGTAGATTATGATTAGTAAGAATTTCTCGACTCGCCACCCATTGACCCAGGGGAGGAACAGGCTCCTGAAATGGCTGCTCCATTAGACTTGGGCGCGTCCCCGTCCTCGCCAACTCAACCTGACTCTACTACCTAGCCCGATTCTACTACTCAAACTGACTTACGCCGCACTGAACGATCAACAGCTGGAATACCCCAACAAATACAGTCAAGATCAATTTACTTGGCAGCGAATCATCCAGGAAGTGGAAGAATGTCAGCGGTTACTACATGAACTCTCGCCCGTGGAATGGCGAGCAAAAGGAGAGGGGGAGTGTAGGCAGATGGACCAGGCTGGGGGTACCTTTCTTGCGCCGAGTCAGGAAATGTCGGGGCTGTCTCCTCTGTTGTCCGGGGGAAAGCTAAAAGAACAGGACCAACCTTTGCACTTAGCAGCAGGGGGTGTGTCTGAGGTTAAAAAGCAGAAGCGCGCACGGAAACAGGCAGACTTGGCAGGAACTGACAGCGTGCAGCAGGGGGAGGTGAGTGCTCCATCCCTCGAGCACTGTAGCAGCGCAGGCCTGCGCTCCAGCATCCCCGCTGCCGCCCGCAGAGACTGTGAACTGAGACACAGTGTGTGCCCGTCGGTTCCCGTAAAGCAAGTTGCCAAACGCTCCGGGTTTGGGAGCACCGCGGGCGTGCCGCCTAGGTAGTACCGGGTGTGTGACCGTGAACTGAATCCTGACTGACCCCCCAGTGCATATTTGAAAGGCAACGTTGGGCTCTGACATTGCTGTGGCCTGTGCATACCCTCCACAGCAACCGCTGGACTGAGGATCCCGCAGAAGACATCAGAGACTCACCGCAGCTGGAAGGACACAGCTCGTCGTTATCTTCAGGACTAAAACGGATTAACCCTGTGCTGACCGTCGTCGTCTGGAAATCGTCGGATCGGATAAGTGATACCTTAAAAACTGCTACCGTCATTGCTCCCCTGCATTTTGTCCAGTCTGCATACCTGTTATTACCTGCTACCTGCATTATCCCTGTTTAACCACCTCTCTCCCTGCGTGGAGTACGCATCTGTTAAAGTAAACAACGTTACCCTTGCTCTGTCTCCTGTCCATCACTGCATCCCGCAACCTGTTCACACAGCCAGGAGACATGCAGCTGCGGGAACTCAAACATATTTTTCGAGCACACCGAAGACACTCAGTTAGCATCCGAGCATGCTCAGATAGCACCTCATCCGAGCATATTTTCTCATCACAATTATTCACCCATTTTGCAAAATTATAAAGTTTGCATCAAGTTTCCAGAGCATGAAAATATAGAAAAGAAATAATGCAATGTACTGGTTCATGGGAATGTTTGCAACCATCATTCTAAACAATGACAAGAATCAGGAGAAAATCAAGTTACTTATATCCATTTTATGTCAATCTGGCATGAATGGATATAAGTAGAGTTGAGCGACTTTTGGTTTTTTAGGGTCGCGTTTCGTTTCGTGAAACCCGACTTTTCCAAAAGTCGGGTCGAGCAAGATCGTCCGATTATAGGGAAAAGTCGGGGTCGTCCCGAAACACGAAACCCAATGTAAGTCAATGGGGAATAAAAGTCGGCAGTGAGAGGAGGACAGGAAACACACCTACAGTGCCCATTTGAATGCCAAAAGCATCAATTCTTCTTACTTAAGCTTGTCAACCTTAATTAACTTCATAATACAAGTTACGCACTGAAAAATGAAGGTTATTTGGCTAAAGTTGTGGGGGGGTAGGGCTGGCTCCAGGTTTTCATGTGCCCTGGGCGAAAGAGCGCCCCTTTAACACATACCACATCTCATCATGCTCCGATACGGCAGAGAAATAGCGGTATAGTACAATGAAAAATACTTCACTTTTTACATCTCATGACGAGGCCCATCTATTTCTCCATACAGAATCATTGGTCCCATATAATGTTTGAAACAGTATATGATGAGCTCCACATAATGCTACAGTATATGTTGGTCCCCATGGATGAAGCTCCACTGTCTTATGGGCCCAAATAATGCTCCAAACATAATGGGCCCCAGTTCTAATGCTCTAGTGTATAATGGGCCCTGTAAATGCTGCTCCAGTGTCTGATGTCCACCTTTGGAATGTTCCAGTGTATGGTGGGCACCATCTATCATTCTCCAGAGTATAGTGCTCCCCAAAAATTGCTGTCCCAACATTGAAAACAATCAAATAAGTCTCCTCGCTAGGGAATCCCTGTACTTGTCTGGACTCCTCGTCGTCCCCATCTTCCATCTCACTGCACAGTATTTCAACTTTGCAAGTGCTGTGATCCTGAGCAAGCAGGGGGGGGCCCACTCGCTGGCGATGGCACTGGCACAGGGCCCCTGATAGTACGGTGGTGTGTCTGATGGCGGGTGGGCCGAACCTGCACTTTCATCTTCAGCTTCCTCTTTGTCACCGTGTAAGATGGAACTGTATATGGGAGGGGTAACCTGAGTTTCATCAGGGTCAGATTCAGGCCGTGTAGCGTGCGAGGGGAATGTAGTGGTCTGGGTCAATGTACCAGCAGATTCATCGAGCAGTGGCTGGGCATCAGTGCACTTGTGTCGCCCCCAGGAGTACGGTCGCCACAGTGGCATTACCTTCTTCCTAGGGAGTGTGATGTCATGCTTGGGAGCAACGAACGATCTCTCTAGCAGGTTAACTGATTGGGCGGCGTTATTCCCACGAGTCATGACCCTCCAAACAGCGTTCATGAAGGCAAAGTGTTTGTTTTACGTGGGCAGTATGGTTGCAAAGCTGAACCTTAAAGGAATGTCCAGAAGGGCACCACCAGGAGTGGAGCCTACGGTTAAATTCGACTCCACCTGCGAAACCTCAACCATGCCAGCTACAGAACAGATGCACACATTGCAAGCTTAATTCCGTTAACGAACGAGACTCCGTCATGCCCCGCGGTCCGAGTCCGGCTTACTAGAGGGACACGTGAGGCTCTGGCACATGAGATTGGCCAATAACTGGTGTGTCATGCCATTACATGTCCGTGGCTGCATGTGCGCTACACTGAAAAGGCCAGCGTTTGTCGCTTACAGGTGCAGATAACCCGCTGAACAACGTTAGTGATGGGGATCACTGATGACAATTATTACCCGCGAACAATGATTTCCCAGTAAGTGCAGGTCAACCGCAGTTCCGGAATTAGGCCTAACCGTCATTCCTGAAAAAATGAAAAACTTACGTGTGCAAACCACAGGTGCTGTAGCTTGCTTAACAGCTCGCCAGCCATTCTCACGCCCAGTATGGATTGCACGTGATTGCACAAAGGTTAGAAAGGGTACCGTATCCCCGGATAACATGTATGGATAGCGTACACATTCAAAATATATGTCTGTACATCAGGAGGCAGGCTCAGACTGTGTTAGGCCCAGTATGGATTGCACGTGATTGCACAAAGGTTAGAAAGGGTACCGTATCCCCGGATAACATGTATGGATAGCGTACACATTCAAAATATATGTCTATACATCAGGAGGCAGGCTCAGACGGTGTTAGGCCCAGTATGGATTGCACGTGATTGCACAAAGGTTAGAAAGGGTACCGTATCCCCGAATAACATGTATGGATAGCGTACACATTCAAAATATATGCAGTACATCAGGAGGCAGGCTGAGACGGTGTTATGCCCAGTATGGATTGCACGTGATTGCACAAAGGTTAGAAAGGGTACCGTATCCCCGGATAACATGTATGGATAGCGTACACATTCAAAATATATGTCTATACATCAGGAGGCAGGCTCAGACGGTGTTAGGCCCAGTATGGATTGCACGTGATTGCACAAAGGTTAGAAAGGGTACCGTATCCCCGGATAACATGTATGGATAGCGTACACATTCAAAATATACAGTCACTGGCCACTTTATTAGGTACACCATGCTAGTAAGGGGTTGGACCCCCTTTTGCCTTCAGAACTGCCTCAATTCTTCGTGGCAGAGATTCAACAAGGTGCTGGAAGCATTCCTCAGAGATTTTGGACCATATTGACATGATGGCATCACACAGTTGGCGCAGATTTGTCGGCTGCACATCCCTGATGCGAATCTCCCGTTCCACCACATCCCAAAGATGCTCTATTGGATTGAGATCTGGTGACTGAGGAGGCCATTTGAGTACAGTAAACTCATTGTCATGTTCAAGAAACCAATCTGAGATGATTCGAGCTTTATGACATGGCGCATTATCCTGCTGAAAGTAGCCATCAGATGTTGGGTACATTGTGGTCATAAAGGGATGGACATGGTCAGCAACAATACTCAGGTAGGCTGTGGCGTTGCAACAATGCTCAATTGGTACCAAGGGGCCCAAAGAGTGCCCAGAAAAAATTCCCCACACCATGACACCACCACCACCAGCCTGAACCGTTGATACAAGGCAGGATGGATCCATGCTTTCATGTTGTATACGCCAAATTCTGACCCTACCATCCGAATGTCGCAGCAGAAATCGAGACTCATCAGACCAGGCAACGTTTTTCCAATCTTCTACTGTCCAATTTCGATGAGCTTGTGCAAATTGTAGCCTCAGTTTCCTGTTCTTAGCTGAGAGGAGTGGTACCCAGTGTGGTCTTCTACTGCTGTAGCCCATCTGCCTCAAAGTTCGACGCACTGTGCGTTCAGAGATGCTCTTCTGCCTACCTTGGTTGTAACGGGTGGCAATTTGAGTCACTGTTGCCTTTCTATCAGCTCGAACCAGTCTGCCAATTCTCCTCTGACCTCTGGCATCAACATGGCATTTCCGGCCACAGAACTGCCGCTCACTGGATTTTTTTTCTTTTTCGGACCATTCTCTGTAAACCCTAGAGATGGTTGTGCGTGAAAATCCCAGTAGGTCAGCAGTTTCTGAAATTCTCAGACCAGCCCTTCTGGCACCAACAATCATGCCACGTTCAAAGGCACTCAAATCACCTTTCTTCCCCATACTGATGCTCGGTTTGAACTGCAGGAGATTGTCTTGACCATGTCTACATGCCTAAATGCACTGAGTTGCCGCCATGTGATTGGCTGATTAGAAATTAAGTCTTAACACACAGTTGGACAGGTGTACCTAATAAAGTGGCCAGTGAGTGTATGTCTATACATCAGGAGGCAGGCTCAGACGGTGTTAGGCCCAGTATGGATTGCACGTGATTGCACAAAGGTTAGAAAGGGTACCGTATCCCCGGATAACATGTATGGATAGCGTACACATTCAAAATATAAGTCTATACATCAGGAGGCAGGCTCAGACGGTGTTAGGCCCAGTATGGATTGCACGTGATTGCACAAAGGTTAGAAAGGGTACCGTATCCCCGGATAACATGTATGGATAGCGTACACATTCAAAATATATGTCTATACATCAGGAGGCAGGCTCAGACGGTGTTAGGCCCAGTATGGATTGCACGTGATTGCACAAAGGTTAGAAAGGGTACCGTATCCCCGGATAACATGTATGGATAGCGTACACATTCAAAATATATGTCTGTACATCAGAAGGCAGGCTCAGACGGTGTCAGGCACAGTATGGATTTGACGGCCCAGATTACACAGCGGAGGAGCAGGGAGAGGTAAAGATTGCAAATGCTGGGGCCCTGCCCAAGCAAGGGGGGTCCACTCGTGGGCGTCGGTACTGGCACTGGGCCCCTCATAGTATGGCGGTGTGTCTGACGGCGGGTGTGCACCACCACTGTCAGAGACACTTGATTGCACTATGAGGGACCCTGTGCCAGTGCCCGCACCCAAGAGTCGGCCTACCCACCTGTCCAGGGCAACGGCACTCGCACGGTGTTGTGCACTAGGTGGTGACCCCGGCCATGGGGGGGAGGCAGCACAGTTAGGGAGTTTTAGAAAGTGGCATATGTTGATGTTGGACATTCAGCTGATGCAAAAGGCGAAATAGGTGAAGTCCCAGGAAGAGGTGGACCAAAGCAAGCCATTTTTCTGTCACCCTATGTGTCATCAGGGGAAGGTGGGACAAAATCCTTGGAAACCCATGCATGGTTCATTTTAATGAAGGTTAGATCATCCACATTTTGGGTTGACAGACGGGTCCTTTTTTCTGTCAGGATTGATCCAGCTGCACTGAAGACTCTTTCCGATAGCACACTTGCAGCTGGGCAAGCGAGCTCCTGTAAGGCATATTGGGCCAATTCAGGCCAGGTGTCCAGTTTAGCGGCCCAATAGTCAAAGGGGAATGACCTGTGTGGGAGAACATCGATATGGGAGGAAAAGTAGTTTGTAACCATAGTTGACAACTGCTGTCTCCTGTCACTTTCCATCGATGCAGTATTACCAGTTGTGTGAGCGGTATTTGAAAAATCAGTCCACAACATTGTCATGAAACCCCTGTCTCCAATGCCACTTCTGCTGTGTGCACCACGAACACCTCTGCCAAGCTGCCCCCGGCCCGTACGGCTCGTGTGAGAACCATCACCGCTGCTGTGTGCTGGGAATGCCTCAAGCAACCGATTTACCAGAGTTGCTTGTTTATTAGCCAATATTAGGTCAAGGTTCTCCTGTGGCATGATGTTTTGTAATTTGCCTTTATAGCGTGGATCCAGGATGCTGGCCAACCAGTAGTCGTCATCGTTCAACATTTTGGCAATGCGTGGGTCCCTTTTTAGGATCTGCAAGGCATAATCTGACATGTGGGCCAATGTTCCCGGTGTCAATGATGCACTGCGAGTGCTGGTTGGAGGAGCACTTTCTGGCAAATCCACATCCCTCCAGTCACGCACAAACCCTGTACCAGACCTTGCCACGCCAACATTTTCACTTGCCCCACGAGATGCATCCTCCTCCCCTAAGTAATCATCCCCATCATCCTCCTCCTCCTCTTCTTCCTCCACCTCGTCCAGGAGAGGTCCCTGAGCAGACAATGGCTGAATGTCATCAAGGATTCCCTCCTCCTCTTCCTCCTCATCAACATTGGCTGCAGACGCCTGCTCCTTAAGGTGCGTCAAAGTTTGCATGAGCAGACGCATAAGTGGGATGCTCATGCTTAGGATGGCGTCGTCTGCGCTTACCAGCCGTGTGCATTCCTCAAAACACTGAAGGACTTTACAGAGGTCTTTCAGTTTCGACCACTGCACACTTGTCAACTCCATGTCTGCTCTCAAAGTGCCTGGCCGTGTATCCTCCCACAAATGCATTATGGCCTGCCTCTGCTCGCACAGCCGCTCCACCATGTGCAGGGTGGAGTTCCACCTTGTTGCAATGTCGATAATGAGGCGGTGGTTGGGAAGGTGGAGCAATCGCTGCAGCTTCTGCATACGAACGGAGTGTACAGGCGACCGGCGGATGTGCGCGCACAGTCTTCACACCTTCTGGAGCAGGGCTGTTAACTCCGGATAATTTTTGAGGAAGCACTGCACCACCAGGTTCAAGGTGTGAGCCAAGCAAGGTATATGGCTGAGTTTTGAAAGGGCTATGGCTGCCACAAAATTACGGCCGTTATCACTAACTACCTTGCCTGCCTCAAGATGTACACTGCCCAGCCATGACTCAGTTTGTCGCTTCAAGTACTCGGCCTGCACCTCGGCGGTGTGTCTGTTGCCCAAACACATCATCTGCAACACAGCCTGCTGACGCTTTCCACTAGCTGCTCGATAGGGGGACACATCATGTGCAACAGTGGCAGCTGCAGATGGAGTGCTCGTGCGACTGCGCTCTGTGGACGAGCTTTTGCTTCTGGAGGAGGAGGAGGAGGGTCGAACGCCTACAGCCAACTGTTTCCTATACCGTGGGCTAGGCAGCACTGTCCCACCACCGCTGTCCCCTGTGGACCCTGCATCCACCACATTAACCCAGTGCGCAGTGATGGACACGTAACGGCCCTGGCCATGCCGACTGGACCATGCATCAGTTGTGAGGTGCACCTTTCCGCTCACTGACTGCTTGAGTGCATGGACAATGCGGTCTTTCACATGATGGTGGAGGGCTGGGATGGCTTTGCGAGAGAAGAAGTGGCGACTGGGTAGGTCATAGCGTGGTACTGCATAGGCCATGAGTTCGCGGAAAGCTGTGCTTTCCACCAACCGAAAGGGCATCATCTCAAACGAGATTAGTTTGGCAATGTGGGCGTTCAAACCCAGTGTACGCGGATGAGAGACTGAGTACTTTCTTGACCTACTCATAGTGTCTGGGAGGGTGAGCTGGACTTGAGAGCTGCCTATGGTGGAAGTAGCGGTGGACAGGGCGGACTGAGAGAGGGTTGATGATGGTGATGGAGTTGGTGTTCTTTCTGATGGCCTAGAATCAGTCTTTCGTTGATATAACAGTGGGATTCCCTGACTGCAATGACACCTCAACATTTGCTGCTGTGCTAACCGGTGGGCTTACAGTGGGGGAAACAATGTAGCGTTGCTGACTACCTTCGTTGTGATCAGTTGCACATGTGGCACTTGAGGTTTGGTGTTGTGTCCACGCTTGCAAGTGCATGCTGGTTAAATGTCTAAGCATACAACTGGTATTCAAATTTTTCAGATTTTTCCCTCGGCTAAAGGTCTTTGCGCACTTCTTACAGATAACCTTGGCCTGATCATGAGGATTTTGTTCAAAAAAGTGCCACACTGCACTCTTCCTACTTTGGCAGACATTTTGCGGCCTAGCACGCTGTGATCTTTTGACCCTCTGGACAAGCTGTCCAGCAACTCTTTTGATGTTTGGAACCTGTCTTTGGAGTGCTCCGGGCCTGCCAGATAACAGCTGTTGCGATGTCGATGTCTGCTGTGGATGCTCCTCATCTGAGCTATTGGAAGCAGCACCCTCTTCCCCCAATGGATGCCAATCTGGGTCAACAACTGGGTCATCCATCACCTCCTCTTCTATGTCATGTGCACCTTCCTCTGTGTCACCATGTATGGTGGTATAGTGTGCGGGAAGGGGCACCTGAGTCTCATCAGGGTCAGAATCTGGCTCTGTACACTGCGAGGACAATGTAGTGCTCTGAGTGAATGTACCAGCAGAATCATCCATCAGCGGCTGTGCATCAGTGCACTCCATGTCAGATTCATCTTGGCCTGGGTAATTCACCATTTGACTTGATAATCCAGGCATGGTATGTGAAAACAGCTCCATGGAGTAATCAGTAGTATGGCCTGCGTCATCCTTCAATCTTGGTTGGGGTGAAGTACACAAGGAAAGGTGTGGTTCATGAACATGAGCCTCCAATGACGACTCAGTGCTTTTACTTTTTACAACTGAAGAAGAGGAGGCGATAGAGCTGGAGGCTGAGTCAGCAATGTAAGACAAAACTTTTTCCTGATGCTCTGGCTTTAAAAGCGGTTTGCCAACTCCTAGAAAACTAAGCGTTCGAGGCCTTATGTAGCCAGACGATGACGCAGGCTCAACACCTCCTGCATTCGGTCCTATTTTGCTCTTGCCACTACCATCAGATCCACCACCAACACCATCATTACCAGCTGCCAACCCCCGCCCAATTCCACGGCCTCTTCCACCAGCCTTCCTCATTTTTGGTAGAAATGTAGACAAAATCCAACAAACTATATAGTAATGTAAAACAAGGTACAAGGTGTCTATAGGACAGGGGAGATTTTGAATTTCTGCAGACACTTGTGGACACTTGACACTTTTGGATTGTGTGAGGCCCACTGATATCTGAGCGCTATGTGACAGGCTCAATGGCACAGCTGTGACAAAAGTGACGAGAGGATAAGGGAGATTTTGAATTTCTGCAGACACTTGTGGACACTGGACACTTTTGGATTGTGTGAGGCCCAATGAATATCTGAGCGCTATGTGACAGGCTCGATGGCACAGCTGTGACCAAAGTGACTAGAGGATAAGGGAGATTTTGAATTTCTGCAGACACTTGTGGACACTGGACACTTTTGGATTGTGTGAGGCCCACTGATATCTGAGCGCTATGTGACAGGCTCGATGGCACAGCTGTGACCAAAGTGACTAGAGGATAAGGGAGATTTTTAATTTCTGCAGACACTTGTGGACACTGGACACTTTTGGATTGTGTGAGGCCCAATGAATATCTGAGCGCTATGTGACAGGCTCGATGGCACAGCTGTGACCAAAGTGACTAGAGGATAAAGGAGATTTTGAATTTCTGCACACACTTGTGGACACTGGACACTTTTGGATTGTGTGAGGCCCAATGAATATCTGAGCGCTATGTGACAGGCTCGATGGCACAGCTGTGACCAAAGTGACTAGAGGATAAGGGAGATTTTGAATTTCTGCAGACACTTGTGGACACTGGACACTTTTGGATTGTGTGAGGCCCAATGAATATCTGAGCGCTATGTGACAGGCTCGATGGCACAGCTGTGACCAAAGTGACTAGAGGATAAGGGAGATTTTGAATTTCTGCAGACACTTGTGGACACTGGACACTTTTGGATTGTGTGAGGCCCACTGATATCTGAGCGCTATGTGACAGGCTCGATGGCACAGCTGTGACCAAAGTGACTAGAGGATAAGGGAGATTTTTAATTTCTGCAGACACTTGTGGACACTGGACACTTTTGGATTGTGTGAGGCCCAATGAATATCTGAGTGCTATGTGACAGGCTCGATGGCACAGCTGTGACCAAAGTGACTAGAGGATAAAGGAGATTTTGAATTTCTGCACACACTTGTGGACACTGGACACTTTTGGATTGTGTGAGGCCCAATGAATATCTGAGCGCTATGTGACAGGCTCGATGGCACAGCTGTGACAAAAGTGACGAGAGGATAAGGGAGATTTTGAATTTCTTCAGACACTTGTGGACACTGGACACTTTTGGATTGTGTGAGGCCCACTGATATCTGAGCGCTATGTCACAGGCTCAATGGCACAGCTGTGACAAAAGTGACGAGAGGATAAGGGAGATTTTGAATTTCTGCACACACTTGTGGACACTGGACACTTTTGGATTGTGTGAGGCGCTATGTGACAGGCTCGATGGCACAGCTGTGACCAAAGTGACTAGAGGATAAGGGAGATTTTGAATTTCTGCACACACTTGTGGACACTGGACACTTTTGGATTGTGTGAGGCCCACTGATTTCTGAGCGCTATGTCACAGGCTCGATGGCACAGCTGTGACAAAAGTGACTAGAGGATAAGGGAGATTTTGAATTTCTGCAGATACTTGTGGACACTGGACACTTTTGGATTGTGTGAGGCCCAATGAATATCTGAGCGCTATGTGACAGGCTCGATGGCACAGCTGTGACCAAAGTGACTAGAGGATAAGGGAGATTTTGAATTTCTGCAGACACTTGTGGACACTGGACACTTTTGGATTGTGTGAGGCCCACTGATATCTGAGCGCTATGTCACAGGCTCGATGGCACAGCTGTGACAAAAGTGACGAGAGGATAAGGGAGATTTTGAATTTCTGCACACACTTGTGGACACTGGACACTTTTGGATTGTGTGAGGCCCAATGAATATCTGAGCGCTATGTGACAGGCTCGATGGCACAGCTGTGACCAAAGTGACTAGAGGATAAGGGAGATTTTGAATTTCTGCACACACTTGTGGACACTGGACACTTTTGGATTGTGTGAGGCCCAATGAATATCTGAGCGCTATGTCACAGGCTCGATGGCACAGCTGTGACAAAAGTGACGAGAGGATAAGGGAGATTTTGAATTTCTGCACACACTTGTGGACACTGGACACTTTTGGATTGTGTGAGGCCCAATGAATATCTGAGCGCTATGTCACAGGCTCGATGGCACAGCTGTGACCAAAGTGACTAGAGGATAAGGGAGATTTTGAATTTCTGCAAACACTTGTGGACACTGGACACTTTTGGATTGTGTGAGGCCCACTGATATCTGAGCGCTATGTCACAGGCTCGATGGCACAGCTGTGACAAAAGTGACGAGAGGATAAGGGAGATTTTGAATTTCTGCACACACTTGTGGACACTGGACACTTTTGGATTGTGTGAGGCCCAATGAATATCTGAGCGCTATGTGACAGGCTCGATGGCACAGCTGTGACCAAAGTGACTAGAGGATAAGGGAGATTTTGAATTTCTGCTGACACTTGTGGACACTGGACACTTTTGGATTGTGTGAGGCCCACTGATATCTGAGCGCTATGTCACAGGCTCGATGGCACAGCTGTGACAAAAGTGACGAGAGGATAAGGGAGATTTTGAATTTCTGCACACACTTGTGGACACTGGACACTTTTGGATTGTGTGAGGCCCAATGAATATCTGAGCGCTATGTGACAGGCTCGATGGCACAGCTGTGACCAAAGTGACGAGAGGATAAGGGAGATTTTGAATTTCTGCAGACACTTGTGGACACTGGACACTTTTGGATTGTGTGAGGCCCAATGAATATCTGAGCGCTATGTGACAGGCTCGATGGCACAGCTGTGACCAAAGTGACTAGAGGATAAAGGAGATTTTGAATTTCTGCACACACTTGTGGACACTGGACACTTTTGGATTGTGTGAGGCCCAATGAATATCTGAGCGCTATGTGACAGGCTCGATGGCACAGCTGTGACAAAAGTGACGAGAGGATAAGGGAGATTTTGAATTTCTGCAGACACTTGTGGACACTGGACACTTTTGGATTGTGTGAGGCCCACTGATATCTGAGCGCTATGTCACAGGCTCGATGGCACAGCTGTGACAAAAGTGACGAGAGGATAAGGGAGATTTTGAATTTCTGCACACACTTGTGGACACTGGACACTTTTGGATTGTGTGAGGCCCAATGAATATCTGAGCGCTATGTGACAGGCTCGATGGCACAGCTGTGACCAAAGTGACTAGAGGATAAGGGAGATTTTGAATTTCTGCACACACTTGTGGACACTGGACACTTTTGGATTGTGTGAGGCCCTATGAATATCTGAGCGCTATGTGACAGGCTCGATGGCACAGCTGTGACCAAAGTGACGAGAGGATAAGGGAGATTTTGAATTTCTGCACACACTTGTGGACACTGGACACTTTTGGATTGTGTGAGGGCCACTGATATCTGAGCGCTATGTCACAGGCTCGATGGCACAGCTGTGACAAAAGTGACGAGAGGATAAGGGAGATTTTGAATTTCTGCAGACACTTGTGGACACTGGACACTTTTGGATTGTGTGAGGCCCACTGATATCTGAGCGCTATGTCACAGGCTCGATGGCACAGCTGTGACAAAAGTGACTAGAGGATAAGGGAGATTGGATTGCTTTTAAAAAAGCAGTTTGCAGAGCAGTGGGTAAACAGCAATGCCAGCCTGTCAGGAAGCCTTAAAAGGCAGCCCAACAACCAACACCACTGATACACCACAATATAGCCTCCCCTTGCACTGCACACACAGTGACTGGTGTGTTGTGCAGGCCAAATCTCTAGCAGCAGAAGCAGTTTTTTTTTCTTCTCAGCAGGACAAAAAAAAATTGGGATTGCTTTTAAAAAAGCAGTTTGCGGAGCAGTGGGTAAACAGCAATGCAGGAATGTCAGGAAGCCTTAGAAGGCAGCCCAACAACCAACACCACTGATACACCACTATATAGCCTCCCCTTGCACTGCACACACAGTGACTGGTGTGTTGTACAGGCCAAATCGCTAGCAGCAGAAGCAGTTTTTTTTTCTTCTCAGCAGGACAAAAAAAAAAATTGGGATTGCTTTTAAAAAAGCAGTTTGCGGAGCAGTGGGTAAACAGCAATGCAGGAATGTCAGGAAGCCTTAGAAGGCAGCCCAACAACCAACACCACTGATACACCACTATATAGCCTCCCCTTGCACTGCACACACAGTGACTGGTGTGTTGTGCAGGCCAAATCGCTAGCAGCAGAAGCAGTTTTTTCATCTTCTTCCCTGCCTAACGCTCTCCCTACAGAATCAGCAGCAACCTCTCCCTATACTGAGATCGGCAGAAGTAAGATGGCGGTCGGCGTGCACGCCCTTTTATACCCCCTGTGACGCCCACCAAAGCAAGCCAATCACTTGCATGCCCTTCTGAAAGATGGTGGTGACCCGTGCCTATGTCATCACGTTGCCCACAGTGTCCGTGGATCCTGATTGGCTGAAAAAGAGCGCAAAACAAACTTTTGAAATGCGACTATGGCGCGTAAGTCGCCGACCTCGTGGCCGACCTCATCCTAGGGTCGGGTTTCGTTTCATGAAACCCGACTTTGCCAAAAGTCGGCGACTTTTGAAATTTTTCGACCCGTTTCCCTCAACTCTAGATATAAGCAAACACACAAAGTCAAATTGGCACATGCAGAAAGACTTCTTTCTAGCTCAGAGAATAAAGGACATTTCCTTTTAAACACCTACTTTCCAGTTGTAGAAAACATTAGAGGGACGAGATTATTTCATTAAGGTTGTAAACAACATTCACTTTGAAGAATATTTATCTTTCCGACTTAAATTAAATGTTCCAGCCATTCGGAAGCTCAATTCTGTGGTCTCTGAACCCTCCGGAAGAAAAAGGAGCCAATGCGTCAGTGCACAGCATTAAAGTGCTTTCTCTCTGAAGTATTTTGGCTTAGTGACCCATTCTAAGTCCCCCTCTGTCATCTGGTAGTGTGGGTCCCTCAATGGCCTCATTTCATGTGACTTACAATGGATTTCAACTATGTTGAAAAACTTACAAAAAAAACTTTTACAGGGGCAGACTGAATGCTTCTAAGAAGAGAATAAACTGGAACTTCTGTGTCTGGGTTGAGTTAATCTGATTAGGACAACCTCATCAACCAGCCAAAGAAAAGGCAAGAATAAAAAAAGCCATGAATCAGTCAAAAAAAAGGACCTTTTCACTAATGAAGTCAGTCGAGCTGGACACAAAACATATTGTTGTGAGGCATGCTTGCCCTACAGATGGCAAAATGACAAATCTTTTCAAAGGCAAATCAAATAGAATGGATGCTTTTTTTTCTGTTATTCTTCTGCAGGTATGGGAAGAGATACTTAATGGGATTATGTGGGCAGAGGAATGAAAAAGGAGCACAAATACACACAATGTTTAGTCCAACTAAGTCTTAGAAGTCTCCAGACTTTGAATAAGGACCAAAAAAGATCAAAAATGTAATAATGAAATTAGATATATTCGTCTTAACGAACATGTGCAATGATAAATGAGAAGATGTCGCCTTTGTATAGGACAAGCCGAAAACATGTTATCTACATGGAAAATTAGATTTTACTTCTAATTTTGAATTTACGATTTACCTTTTCTTTTACCCAAAATCAAAAATATTTGGTGTAAGGAAAGTCCATGGGTTTTACCTTTCTGACAGCTTCCAAATTTGATTTATTATTTGTAATTCTATCTAAAGGTGAGGGACAACTTTATAATGCTGGAAAAGATGGTGACTACTTAAGAATGCTGGAAAAGGTGGGGACAACTTAAGAATGCTAGAAAAGGTGGGGACAACTTAAGAATGCTGGAAAAGGCGGTGACAACTTTAGAATGCTGGAAAAGGTGGGGACAACTTTAGAATGCTGGAAAAGGCAGTGACTACTTTAGAATGCTGGAAAAGGTGGTAACTACTTTATAATGCTGGAAAAGGTGGGGACAACTTTACAATGCTGGAAAAGGTGGTGACTACTTTAGAATGCTGGAAAAGACGGTGACTACTTTAGAATAATGGAAAAGGTGGGGACAACTTAAGAATGCTGGAAAAGGTGGGGACAACTTAAGAATGCTGGAAAAGGCGGTGACAACTTTAGAATGCTGACAACTTTAGAATGCTGGAAAAGGCTGTGACTACTTTAGAATGCTTGAAAAGGTGGTAACTACTTTATAATGCTGGAAAAGGCTGTGACTACTTTAGAATGCTGGAAAAGTTGGTAACTATTTTGTAATGCTGGAAAAGGCAGTGAATACTTTTTAATGCTGGGAAAAGGCTGTGATACTTTATAATGCTGGAAACGGCTGTGACTACTTTAGAATGCTGGAAAAGGTGGTGACTACTTTAGAATGCTGGAAAAGGTGGGGACAACTTAAGAATGCTGGAAAAGGTGGGGACAACTTTATAATGCTGGAAAAGGTGGGGACAACTTTATAATGCTGGAAAAGACTGTGACTACTTTAGAATGCTGGAAAAGGTGGTAGCTACATTATAATGCTGGAAAAAATGGTGACTACTTTAGAATGCTAGAAAAGGTGGGGACAACTTTAGAATGCTGGAAAAGATGGTGAGAACTTTAGAATGCTAGAAAATGTACTGACTACTTTAGAATGCTAGAAAAGGTGGGGACAACTTTAGAATGCTAGAAAAGGTGGTGACAACTTTAGAATGCTGGACTAGCTCAGTGACACCTTTTCAACACTTGAAAAACTATTTGACAACTTTATAATGCTGGAAAACTGAAATGACAACTTTAGAATTGTAATTGTTCCAATTCGGCAGAGTAGCATTTTTTTATATGCCTTTAAGACACTTCTGGCAGCTGATTTTTTCTATTGGAAAGCAAGGGACTGGGCATGCTGATATACAATATGCCCGTTCTTTTCTAAAGCGCCCAAAGCACCCCCTAACCCCAAAATTTCGGGTGCTTATGGGTTGACATGACAGTTACTGAAGGCTCCTGTCACCACCATCTTTTGTGCTCTTGTAATGCAATGTATAGTAAAAGCAATCTAACCAGAAGTATGATTTTGCTATGTCATTTTTGACGGGCAATGACCATCACAAAAAAACAAACCCAAAAAAGAATGGCGGAATTGTCTGTTATTTGCCATTTTACAGCACTTGGAATATTTTTCCCATTTTTCAGTAGAACATATGATACAATAATGGTGTCTTTTAAAATGACAATTTATCCCTCATATGACTATGTCTGATGAAAATTTAAAATAGGATATGGCTCTTGGAATAAGGGGAAGAAAAAATGAAAATGCAAAAATGAAAATTCACCCAATTGGGAAGAAGTTCAAAAAGAGATTTCTGCTATTTCTGTCCATAGTTTATCTATTCACAGATCTGACCTGAGGACTTTCCTGTGAATCAGTTTATTTGCTGTGTGTCCTTGTCTGAACCTTCACGGGAACTAAAGCCCCTGTCTCACATAGCGAGATCGCTAGCGAGATCGCTGAAGCGTCACCGATTTTGTGACAACAGTGACCTCGCCAGCGATCTCGCTACATGTGACACGCAGCGGTGACCGGTCCCCCCGCTGGATATCACTGATCATGCTCCAATGTCCTGGGCCATTTTTACATCATCGGCGTCCCGCTGGCCAGCGCACATC
This sequence comes from Dendrobates tinctorius, assembly GCF_039654945.1. Classification (NCBI taxonomy): domain Eukaryota; kingdom Metazoa; phylum Chordata; class Amphibia; order Anura; family Dendrobatidae; genus Dendrobates; species Dendrobates tinctorius. Next base: position 45,387,837 of record NW_027361754.1, read on the forward strand.
GCTGTGTTTGACCAGACATGCGACCTCATTGGCGACGCAGAACTCAGGGACGCAGGCTGGAATTGTTCAGAAAAGCTGCTGTGTGACCAGGTACCAACGACCGCAGAGGATCGCTGGATGGTTGCTGCGTCGCTGAAGAGATGTGCCTGTTTGGCAGCTTACTAGCGACCATTTAGCGACGCACCAGCGATCCTTACCAGGTCGTATCGTCAGGATCACTGGTGCGTCTCTAAGTGAAACGGGACCCTAACGCTGTGATGAGGCAGTGTTTCTTTATTTCTTAGGGCCATGTGCAGACAACCATATTTGCTGTCCGAAAGCTATCCAACAAAACATCAGATCACACTCGGACCAATGCTACTCTATGGGGCCGTGCACATGTCCAAATTTTTCCTCGAACCGAGTGGGTCCATGGAAAAAAATAAGAGCATGCCTGATTTGCATCCGTAAATTGGATAGCACTCGGCCATGCAAGTCAGTGGGTCCGTCAAAAAAATCAGATTGCACTCGTATGATATCTAAGTGCAGTCCGATTTTCACGAGTTGACAAAATGGAGACTTTTTTCATTATTCTCCACATCTTTTCCTCATAGATTGTAACCTTGCGAGCAGGTCCCTCAGTCCTCTTGGTATCTGTTTTGATCTGTGCTTATTGTTATGCTGTAATGTCTATTGTCTGTACAAGTCCCCTGTAAAAAGTAAAGTGCTGCAGAATATGTTGGCGATATAGAAATAAAATTATTATTATCATTTTTACATCAGAGAAAATATGATACCAGTCTGATCAGCATAATCGGCCCTATTCTCTCGGATGACTTTTTCAGTTGGAAGATACTGTCACGATCCATTTTTGGATCTGTGTCAGTTTGGGTTTCTCAGATATAAACTTTTTTCCTTTCTGGCCATCGGGGGTTAATGTCAGTTTTTCCCCCCGATGGCCGGTGGTGTTATTACATGTTTAGTTAATCTGCTGGTGGTGACCACTCCCACCTTCCCAGACAGGTTTTCTTGGGGGAGAGATAATTTTTTGGTTTTTCAGGAGGCCTGCAAGCTACACTTCAGGCTCCGCCCTCGTTCATTAGGGAGTGTGGAACAGCGGGTGGGATTCATCATATCCCTCCTTAAAGGTGATCCCCAATCCTAGCCCTTCTCCCTGCTGGCCAATTCACCATCTCTACAGTCGGTGGATGAGTTTTTTGCGGCTTTGGCGATTATGCCCCCTGTAGTCCTTGCAAGGGAGGAGGACTCACTGGTGCAGGTGGACGAGCCCAGGCAGGTGGGAGGAATTAGTTCCCCAGCGGTGCTGCCAGCGGTTCATCGTGGTTTGGGGGCAGGTTTTTGCTGTGGGCAGACTCGCAATTTTTTTAGGGTCTACCCGGCTCGCGCCAAAACTTCTGTACCACCTAAGAAGTCGCGTCCCCCTGGTCGTGTGGAGGGAGGCGACCAGGGAGTGTATATTTCCTCCATTTTGCCCTCTCAGTGTACTATATCAGCAGAAGTGGAGGTTGGCGGGGTACCTGAGGGCATACCGGTGTTTGTGGACAGTGGAGCCGGTGTCAATCTGGTGGACGCTCACTTTGTCCACACCCATGGTCTGACGTGTAGGACGCTGGCCAAACTCTTATGTGTCCAGGCCATTGACTCATGCAGAGTCCCTGTCATGCTACGTCTTGGGGGGTATGCCATCACCTATCATTTTAGGCCTCCCTTGGTTGGAAAGACATAACCCAGTAATAGATTGGCAGTCTATGGAAGTAGTCAGCTGGGATCAGTCGTGTGAGGGCTGTTGGCTGGGGGCTACTGTCTCTGCCGCCTTTCTACAACCGTCCCCTTCTTCTCCAGTGGGAGCAGCAGAGGTGCTGCCAGGAAGTAGGGGCAAGTCTCAACCCTCACCATTAGCCAACTCTGTGAGGCGGAGTCCTCATAGGAGGGGTCGCAGGAGGGTGGTGGTTCCCTCTGTGAATTGTGGGGGTGTGAATTTAGTGACACAGAGGGACGCCTCTGTTGTCAGTTCCCTGAAGAGTTCACCGTCTCATGGCAAACATGTGTGTGGCAATAAACGTACAGGTCCGGACCTGTGTGTGAACGACTATGTATTGGTGTCCACCAAAAACATCCAGTGGAAGTGAGCTGCTGGGATCTGGAGTTCTCGCGTGATTGGGCCATGTTGGGTGTCGGCCATCCTCAGCCCTGGGACTTACCAGCTGGAGTTACCCCCAGTAATGCCCATACTCAACTCATTCCCCAGGTCGGCACTCTGGAGATTTGTGGAGCCTCCGAAGCATACGTTGTCACCTCCATTAGTCCACATTTGCCATAAACCTGAGAGTCAGGTGATTGTCAAGGTGAACTCTGGTGGATCTAGACATTCTCACTGTAGGTGGTTTTCCGGTGAAGTGGGGTGTTGAGAGTCCAGAGGCCCCTCATTGTAAGGGGGTACTGTCACGATCCATTTTTGGATCTGTGTCAGTTTGGGCTTCTCAGATATAAACTTTTTTCCTTTCTGGCCATCGGGGGTTAATGTCAGTTTTTTCCCCCCAGTGGCCGCTGGTGTTATTACATGTTTAGTTAGTCTGCTGGTGGTGACCACTCCCACCTTCCTATAAAAGGTCACCTGGTGCATCAGCTGACTGTTGGTTATGACAGGTGCTTTCTGGATACCAACCATAGTGAAGGCTGGAGCTACTTGGTGCAATGGTGGTTCAGCTTATCGGGAGCAGTGGTGGTTCTGCTGAAGAGAGGAGCTTTCCGGAGCAGTGGTGATTCTGATGAAAGCTGAGTTCAGGAGCCTTACTCTGCTGCATGGTGCATTGGCAGCAGAGAAAGCTAAGTGTTGTTTTGTTTAACCCTGTCTGTTGTATCTGCCATTGGTGTTTTATAAGTGCAGCAGTGGGACCAGTGTCCGCACTTACCAATTCCCTAGTGAGAGATAGGTGCAGGGTAAGTGAGGGACAAGGTATCCTGCTTGGCGACAGGTTGAGAGAACCTGTATAGGGATGTCAGGTTAGTCCTGGACTCAGCCAAAGCACAGTGCAGGAGGTGTCCCTTTCCCCGTTCCCTATAGCAGGGCCCACCGTTGTAATTGTGTCCCAGGTGTCCCCTTTTTTGTCCAGTTGTTTGGTGACCGACCGATCATTGGGTCGCGCCACGCAGGGCCAGTCACATGCCGTGACAGAGGCTTCAACAAACAACAGTGTTTTTTCTCCTGAAGCGTTTTTTCCACTTGGTTTTTGTAGTTTCCTGAGCACAATTTTTGATGTTTTTTGCCTCCAGCATTTTCTTTGAGCATTTTTGTGGCTTTTTTTTACAGCTGTTTTCTAAAAGTTTTTTTTTTTTTTTTTTAAACTCCATTCAACATTGAAGAAACCAATAACATTTTCTAAAGTAAAAACGCATTGGAGGCCCACCAGGGGATTCACCTGATTCCCCATGTGCCAGTCCAAGTCTGCACGTGTTCATTCTTTTGAGCGCTTTCTGAACACTTTTTCAGGCAGATTTTGGAGCAGAAGACTTTGTGTGCAGATACCAAACTTTTTTTTTTAGATTTTCCAAATAAGCATGTAGTTTTTCCAAAGTGGATAGTTAATTTACTGTTTCATCCCAGATGTAAATCAACTGATAGTATGAAGAGACGACATCAGAAGTGTCCGCACATTTCCGCCTTCTCAGCACGTTCTTCTCTGTTGTCCTAGTGATCCACATTTGTGTTTTCCTTTACCCAGAGACCTTACCACTCAACAAACATAATTAGTGCTGCTCCAGAATACCCGTAAGGAGATTTTCTCCCCAATGCTCGCTAATGCAGACGTAATTGACTCTATTTTCTGCTATATGCACATAGATTGGAGTAAGTCTGGTCTATTATCCATCAACAAATTAACAAAATCCAGTCAAAGGAACCTCTTCTGCCAAGATGAGCCACAGAGAATGGGGCACCGGTCTGTATTAAATCTCGACACAACTCTGCCTCAATTGCTTTCTTTTTATGTCCGCCGCCTCCTTTCAAGATGTTTGGAGTTTGTGTTAAGTCCGTGAGTACACGGAGCAGTGCATTATTGATACTTAAGGAGAAGGACATCTGTCTCGGACAGAAATTGTTTCGGGCTTCAAAGGCGGTGGAAATAAAACTGACTAAAAGGTCAGCTTGCTAAGGAGCTCACTTTGCAATTATTTTAGATCTGTTCTTTACAAGTAACCACTGAAGCGACTGAGGGTAAATAAGCTGCGGAGATGCAATTTCATTTATATGCAGTTCTTGGTGCAAAAAGAACCTGGAAATAGGGTTATAAAAAAAGGCAACTTGGCATCAGACATAATGACCTCTTAGGAGAATTATATTGGGTCATAGTAGTAGGGATCACAGTACCATGAAGATATAATATTATGTTTATATCAATATATACTGACTTATTTTAGATACAGTACGGTGAATTTCATAGGAAGCTAATAATTAGGCTGTGTTCACACACAGCGGTTTTTTTCGCGTTTTACCAAAAAATCCGCGGGAAAAACGCAAAAAAGAAGCTTCCCATTCATTTTAATGCATTTTGCATTCTTTGTGCATATTGATGCGTTTTTTACTGCGATAAAAACGCTTTGCGGTAAAAAACGCAGCATGCTCATTAATTTCGCGGTAAATTCCGCATTTCTGGCTATTTTCTATGTGTCTGGGGATGCACAAAAAAATTGCGACAAAAACGCGCGTTTTCTGGGAAGGATTCCTGTTTTTATGCAGAAATTTTCTGCATACGTGTGCACATAGCCTTAATGTATCAACAGATCTATAGTATAGAGAGAGTAGATGGGAAGCAGCAAAAGGGGCTTTATCCACTCAGGAACATGCAACATATCAGCTTCTCATTACAAACATCGGTATCAGAAAGGCTTCAAATGAGAAGCTGAAACGTTGCCTGTATCTGTGAGGATAAAGCCCCTTTTCACTGTTTTCTATTGGAGTCCTGCTTCCATTCTACCTTTTCTACATTTGAAGGCTTTTTGTATGGTCTCCTGCGGAAGTATTATAACCATGGCATTAGGATTGTGCTGCAATTTTTCCTTGAAATTTCATATATATATATATATAATATATATATATATATATATATATATATTTGGATTTCTATAGATAGTTTTGGCACCCTTGGAGATTTGTGTGCTCAGATAACTTTGACCAAGGTTTCAGACCTTAATTAGTCTGTTAGGGTTATGTCTTGTTCACTATCATCGTTAGGAAAGGCTAGATGATGCAAATTTCCCAGCTTTATAAAAACCCAAGTTTTTCTATGCAGCTGCCTAGCAATTTGAAAAAAAATGGTGGCGGACTATAAAAAGATAGCAAAGCGTTTTCAAGTTACCCTTTCCGCGGTTTGAAATGTAATGAATAAATGGCAGTTAACAGGTACAGTGGAGGTCAAAATAAGGTCTGGAAGACCAAGGAAAATTTCAGTGAGAGCTGCTTGTATTATTGCTAGAGAAACAAAGCATAGCCTCCGCTTGACTACAAAAGACCTTCTGAAAGACTTAGCAGACTCTGGAATTGTGGTACATTGTTCTACTGTTTGGAGACATCTGCACAAATATGGCCTTTATGGAAGAGTCATCAGAAGAAAACCTCTCTTGCGTACTCACTATAAAGTTAAGAGCCAGCGTGCATGACAGCACGGCAAACACCGCTTCTGATCGGCGGTGAAATCATCCCAACAGGTCAGAGAGCCGCGATTCCAATGCTGTCAAAAGACAGCGTGAGCGCTCAGCTGTGATCGGTGGTATACAGTTTACCTCTGGTCACTGGTGTCAGCTGATGTGACTACAGCTCCCATGAGCTGACACTTGCTGTCGCTAAAAACAGCGAGAGCAAGAGCGGCGGATGGGAGTGTTATCAATGTGCTTGATTGGCCAGCAAACTCGCCTGACCTTAACGCCATAGAAAATATATGGGGTATTGTAAAGAGGAAGATGAAAGACACTAGACCCCACAATGCAGACGAGCTGAATGCTACTATCAAAGCAACCTGGGCTTTCATAACACCTCAGCAGTACCACAGGCTAATCGCCTCCATGCCACGCCGCATTCATGCAGTCATTGATGCCAAAGGAGCCCCAACCAAGTATTGAGTGCATTTACTGAATATACATTTCAGTAGGTCAATATTTTGGATTTTAAAATAATTTTTTCAAGCTGGTGTTATAAAGTATTCTAATTTAGTGAGATAATGACTTTTGTGGTTTCATTGGCTATAAGCCATAATCATCAACATTAACAGAAATAAACACTTGAAATAGATCGCACTATTTGCAATGACTCTATCTAATATACAGTATGAGTTTCACTTTTTATATTGATGAACTGAAATAAATTAACTTTTTGATAATATTCTAATTTTGTGAGATGCACCTGTCGTTCTGTCCCGCGCCATAATCCATATTTAGGGGATTAATAGTTTTCAACTTGGACGGTGCAAAGATGTGACAGTCCAAGCTGAGAACCACTGGGGAATAAACTACTGTGAGCGGAGCCTCAGCGACTAGTCGTGACGTCACTGAGGCCCCGTTTCCAGCTGGGCTGAATTGCTGTGACCTCGGTGAGATCCCTGCTAGCACCATGGGAAAAAGTCACTGAGTTCACCACAGCTCAAGCACAGTGGCTTCACAGCAGATCACCGTGAGAATTTCTTACCGTGATCTGTGGTGAAGACACTAAGCTTCAACTGCAGTCAGGTGATATCATCACTGACTTTTTCACACAGTGCTGAGGTCACGGCAGTTCAGCCCTGCTGGGAACGCAGCCTCAGTGACCGGAGGTAACCTCGATGAAGTCACCGCTCGCAGTAGTTCATTCACCAGTGGTTCTCAGCCTGGCGGTTGCATCATGGCACCATCCAGGTGTGGTACTTGCAGGTACGCAGGATGCAGTGATGAGATGGACGCGGAGCAAGCATAAATTCAACCTTTATATATGAGTTATAGGGATAACAGGCAAGCTGACAATAGTTTTCCTTGCAGGGAAATATCAACTACCTGTCCGTAGCCGGCAACTATATGACTGCGATATGGCCAACTACGAGTCCTGGAATTATTATTAACTATCAATGGAGTGTCACTTATCCTTCTCTGACGTCCTGCAGAGTTGTTGTCTGGGAGGTGTCCGTTTGGCGTCTCAGCCGCTGGGCTCAGCCAACGAGGAGTTGTCGCAGGCTTCTGGCGTTCCGACGCCCAGGTGTAGAAGGGGCACAACAGGCCCCAGGAGGGTTTCTCAATGTTGGGGCCCCTCGTGGGGGCGAGGTGGTGGTAACCACGGGCCTGGACGTATAGGCCGCAGCCGTGGTCTGGAACGGGGCAGTGGCGGCCGCTGGGTGCAGCGTCTGAGCCGCAGCCGCGGTGTGGATCGGGACGGTGGTGGCCGCGGGTGGTAGTGTATAGGCCGCAGCCGCGGGATGGAGGTGGTCATTGGCGGCCGTGGGTGGCAGCGTACAGGCCCCAGCCATGGGACAGAGTGGGGCAATGATGGCCGCAGGTGTCAGCATGCAGGCCGCAGCCGTGGGACGGAGAGGGGCAGTGGCGGCCGCAGGTGGCAGCGTACAGGCAGCAGCCGTGGTGTGGAGTCGGGCACTGGCACCCGTGGGTGGTAGCGTACAGGCCGCAGCCACGGTGTAGAGTCGGGCAGTGGTGGCCGCGGGTGGTATCGTACAGGACGCAGCGGCAGAATTGAGCGTGGCTACGGCAGTCGCGGGTCTCTCTGTCTGGGGCGCAGCCGGGGCTGTCAGGTCTGTGTCACTCCTTCGCACTGCTCGGTGACATCCCCTCCTTGGATCAGGTGAGCCCCTGTCCTGTCTCCCTGGAAGACGCTGACTTCCTCCAGCTCTCCAGTGCCACCTAGGTTCCCGCTTCTTGCTCCTTCTCTCTCTGTCTGTCGAGTGCCCTCTGCTGGTTCCCCGTGCTCTTTTTGTAACTGCTCCACTCCCACATTTTCTAGAAGAGTCTCTGGTCCATCCTCTAATTACGTCCCCCGGAAACAGTCCCCCTGGGAACGTTGGTGACAGCCCCCTTGGTTCCGGTCCGATTACACAGCGGGGGCTCTCTCTCCTACACTGGTAGAAAACTATTAATCTCCAAGACATGAATTACGGCGTGGGACAGAATGACATGCGGGTATGGTATATTGTTGTTTTCTTATTTTAGCTTTATTACAGGAGAACGAGGGCTTTGGTGAAATTCGGCGAGGTCGTTAGTATGGTATGGTTTAATTAAGATTATTAAAGGAGTCTGTGTCATTTTTTCAATTAAAGGACTTTATTCTTGGTGCGTGTTTTTATACAATGTGATTAATGTGTTATTATGGGCGTCTTATTGTAGGAGTCTGTCAAATCTGCAGCAAAAATGCAGGAGTAAAAAGGTTTGCGTATTTACTGCAGATTTGCTGCCAAAAACACTGCAGAATTGTCAAAGGAAATGATGTCAGAAGGAGGAAGAGTGTTTGGGCAGAGAATATGTGTGTGAGCAGAGAATATGTGTGAGTGGAGAATATGTGCGTGTCTGTCTGCGGGTGTCTGTGTGTTTCTGTGTCTGTCTGCATTTGTCTGTGTCTGTCTGTGGGTATCTGCATTTGTCTGCAGGTGTCTGCGTCTGTCTGTAGATGTCTGTCTACATCTGTCTGCGGGTATCTGCGTCTGTCTGCGGGTATCTGTGTCTGTCTGCAGATGTCTGTCTACATCTGTCTGCAGGTGTCTGCATTTGTCTGTGGGTATCTGTGTGTGTGTATCCATGGGATGAACAGCCCATAGTGATTGTACTTAGGCATTGTCTGATGGGACTACTACTCCCATCCGTGTCTGCTGTCACATATAACAGAGACTGCATGAACTGATGTTGGGAGAATGTTTCATCATCCGGCGCCTGAGTTCAGTTGTGAAAAAAAAATCAAAGCAATTGACATAATATAATCAAATACATACAGTATTCACATAAAAAATACATACTCACCGAACACCTAATCCCTGCGTGTCCTGCAAGCAACTCCCTGTCTGCCATAGTCCATCTAATACTGAGTGTCCCACGTCAATGTCACCTGGCCGCCGGCAATACACTGACAGGAGGTAATCTTTCCCACAGTGTATCACTGAGCCACCGTGAGAGTTCACCGGAGGATATCAGCTGATCAGCTCTGGTGCTCTCACTTACGGCACCTCTGCGTGAAAAAGTTCTCACACAGCGGTAGAGCTATAAGTGAGAGCACCGGAGCTGATGAACTCCGGTGAACTCTCACAGCAGCGCAGTGATACACTGCAGGAGCAATTACCTTCTGACAGTGTATTGTATCGCCGGAGGCCGGGTAGAGCAGTCACATCTGCCGATGTGACTGTTCTACACTTGAGATCGCCGTGGGACACTCTGCATTAAATGGACTACGTCGGACAGGATAATATTATATGTTGGTTTATTATTTTTTGATTGTTTGCAGGAGACGAGGGCATCGGGGATTAGGCGTTCAGTAAGTATGGTTAATTTAGTCTCAATGAAGGAGTCTGTGTGAATATTTCAAATAAAGGACTTTATTCTGGCTGTGTGTTTATTTACCATATAACTATAGGATTAGTAATGGATAGGTGTCTTATAGATGCCTCTCCATTACTAAACTGTGGGCTTGATGTCACCTGACAATACAAAGGTGACATCAACCCCACACATATGAACCCCACTTGCCACTGCTACAGGGCAAGTGGGGAGAGCGAGGCTGAGCGCCAGAATTGGCACATTTATAAGATGTACCATTTCTGGGGCGGCTGATAGCTGATGTTTTTAGCCTGGGGGGTGCCAATGTGATGGTCAACATGTGACTGGACACACCGCCTCCAGCAGGGTGAATTTCTATGACACACGTGACCCTGGATATTCCGCCTCCAGTAGGGTGAATTTAAATAATATAACGTGCAGCCAGATACACCGCCTCCAGCAGGCGAATTTCAGAATTACACGTGAAACTGGATACACCGCCTCCAGCAGGGCGAATTTAAATAATAAGGGGAAACACCAGGGAAACCGATACAATGGAGGGCCTTGCGATAGGGAACAGGAACGTGGAGACCTCCTGCACTCCCCTGAGCCAGTCTCTACACTCCTAACAGTCTCTATACTGGCTCCGCACCTGTTGCCGAGCTGGAACCTAAGAACCCTAGCTCGCCCTGCACCTAGAACTTTCTAATGAAATGGACAGTGCGGAAACTAATCCCACCACTGCACTGAAACACACATATAGGGGATGTCACAAACAGGGAAACACCACTTAGCTTTGCTCTGTTGCTCTTGCTCCCAGCAACAGTGTCCAACACCAGAATGCAGCTTTCCTCCTTAATAGCAGCCACCAAGCTCTGTCAGAGCAGCAAGGAAATCCCCTTTGTGATTCCTTCCTTCACCAGACTTTACACCAGAGCTCTCCTGAGCTGCAAGGAACTCCTCTCTGTAGTTCCTCCTCCACCAGACTTGGTTGGAAAGGAGCAATATCACCAACAGTGATTGCAACACCTGACACTCTTTTATAGCAGAGCCAGAGCAATCACACCTGCTTTATAATCACGTGCACTAAACTAAAGTAACCAGAGTGCAATGACCCTAACGGCCACCGGGGGCAAAACTAGAACTGAAACCACCACAGTACAATAACCCTAATGGCCACCGGGGGCAAAACTATCTTTAAGCACACCGCTTAAGGAAAAAAAGGTTACTTGTGCATTTATCTGTCATAATCCCGCATGGATCATGACAGTACCCTCCCTTAATGAGGGTCTTCTGGATCCTCAAGACCGCTCCTCATTAGGGAACCACCTACAGAGGGGACGCCCAGATCCAGAGTTCACCCCTGCAACTACCTGTACGTGAGGTTGATGACAAACGAACACCGCTGGTATTGGCAATGTATGTTCTGGAGGCACCACACATCTCCAAAGCGCCGACCTGGGGAACGAGTTGTGTATGTGCATGTTTGGGGGTAACTCGAGCTGGTAAGACTCCGCAACACACTTCCACTGGATGTTTTTTGGTGGCCACCCATACATGCGCGTTCACACACAGGTCCGGACCAGAACGTTTATTGCCGCACTTTCGTTTGTCACAATTCGGTGAACTCTTTCTGGGATTGACAACAGAGGTTTCCCCCGTGTCACCACACTCACACCTCCGCAATTCACCAAGGGGTACACCACCCTCCAACCCCTTCCACCACAAGGTCTGCGCCTCCCAGGGTTGGCTAATGGCGAGGGTTTAGACTTGCCCCTACTCTCCTGCAGCACACCTGCAGTTCTCACTGGAGAGGAAGGGGTCGATTGAAGAGAGACGGCAGAGACAGTAGTCCCTAGGCAGCAGCCCTCACACGACTGCCCCCAGCCGACTACTTCCCTCTATTAACTCCGGTACCCCGCCAGTCAACACCTCTGCTGACATAGTACTTTGGGAGGGCAAAATGGAGGAAATATACACTCTCTGGTCGTCTCCCTTCAAACGACCAGGGGCATGCGGCTTCTGAGATGACACAGATAATTTGGCACGCATTGGGCAAGCCTTAAGGACATGACCAGTCTGCCCACAGAAAAAACATGCCGCCACCACTCCCTGAACCGTAGGCAGGCCTGAACACAAACTAGCACCTCCTACTTAAATAGGTTCGCCTGGAGACTTGGCACGCACTGGGCAGGCTCCCATGAAATGGCCCGGCTTCCCACAGGAAAAGCATACCCCCCACCACGACGAGCCACAGACACCCCTTTTTTGTACCAACAACACCAGGCTGTCTGGGTTCCTCCGCCCGCACTGGTGGGTCCTCCCTAGCGAGGACAACAGGGGGCACATTTTGTGTATGTCTCTCCCTAAGGCGTCTATCCACCCGGATGGCAAGGGACATGGCAGCCTCCAGCGACCTGGGGGCAGCGTACTGCACCAGAGTACCCTGCAACTTTGGAGACAGACCCTGCACAAATTGACTCCTAAGTGCAGGGTCATTCCACTGAGTGTCAGTGGCCCACCTCCTAAACTCTAAGCAGTACTCCTAAGCAACCCGTGCTCCCTGTTTGCACCTACGGAGTCAGGATTCCGCCAGGGAGACACCATCAGGATCCCCATATACTAGCGCCAAAGCTGCAAAAAACTTGTCCACGGACACTAATGATGGTGAATCGTCCGGAAGGGAGAAGGCCCAGGATTGGGGATCCCCCTTAAGAAGGGACATAATGATTCCCACCCGTTGCTCTTCACTCCCTGATGAACGAGGGCGCAGCCTGAAGTATAGTTTACAGGCTTGCTGAAATAGCAAGAATTGATCTTTCCCTCCAGAAAACCTGTCAGGGAGGGATATCTTGGGTTCTGGCTGAGCCTGTCTCTGAACCAAGCCCCCAAAGCCCACCAACAGCTGCAGCTGCTGCACCAACTCACCGCACAGCCCCCAATCTCATCAGTAAAGATCTGCAGCATTTGGGCAAAGGTCTGCATTGGGTCCATGGCTCAGCAGAAAAAAAAGTTTGGGTTGGTGATAATGTCACGGAGACCTCCTGCACTCCCCTGAGCAAGTCTCTACACTCCTAACAGTCCCTATACAGGCTCCGCACCTGTCGCCGAGCTGGAACCTAAGAACCCTAGCTCACCCTGCACCTAGCCCTTTCTAATGAAATGGATGGTGCGGACACTAATCTCACCACTGCACTGAAACACACATAAGGGAAGTCACAAACAGGAACACACCACTTAGCTTTGCTCTGTTGCTCTTGCTCCCAGCAACAGAGTCCACCACCAGAATGCAGCTTTCCTCCTTAATAGCTGCCACCAAGGTCTGTCAGAGCTGCAAGGAAATCCCCTCTGTGATTCCTTCCTTCACCAGACTTTACACCAGAGCTCTCCTGAGCTGAAAGGAACTCCACTCTGTAGTTCCTCCTCCACCAGACTTGGTTGGAAAGGAGCAATATCACCAACAGTGATTGCAACACCTGACACTCTTTTATAACAGAGCCAGAGCAATCACACCTGCTTTATAATCACGTGCACTAAACTAAAGTAACCAGAGTGCAATGACCCTAACGGCCACCGTGGGCAAAACTAGAACTGAAACCACCACAGTGCAATGACCCTAATGGCCACCGGGGGCAAAACTATCTTTAAGCACACAGCTTAAGAAAAAAAAGGTTACTTGTGCATTTATCTGTCATAATCCCGCATGGATCATGACAGCCAATATACATAGCCCCTTCCCATGCTGTTAATATCAGCCTGCAGATGTCTGCCTAGCTTTTGCTGGTTCGATTTTATAGGGGGATACCATGTCAGTTTTTTTCTGGGGCTCCTCTGTAAACTAGCCAGTAAAGGCTAGCAAACATCTGTGAGCTGATATTAATAGCCTGGGAACCTTTATGGCTATTGGCTACTTCCCAGATATATAACATCAGCCCTCAGCAATCGGCTTTCCCTCTGCTGGTCATGAAAATCATGCAGGAGCCCACGCAATTTTAATTTTTTGAAAAATAAACAGATATTGTGCTTCACGCTGATTTCTGACAGTTGCTGTTTTGTTACAGCATATGTAGGTCAGTTATGTTAATGCTCCTACATAGGCTGGTGTGTGTGTGTGTCTTTAACTATTTACATACCATTTTATTAATGAGGGTATCTAGCTGACACTTGTTCATTACTAAACCTTGGGCTTGGTATTATATATACACTGCTCAAAATAATATGGGGAACCCTAAGCACTCTTATGTGCACACGTTGCGGATTCTGCTGCGTTTCCACAGCGGTTTTGGCCCTGTGGAAACGCAGCAGTTCCGCTGACCATGTTCAGTACAATGAAACCCTATGGGGTTTCAAAAACGCTGTGCTGACGGTGCGGAATTTTCCGCGCGGTTTTGCTGCAGTTTACAAACCGCAGCATGTCAATTGTTTGTGCGGATTCCGCAGCGGTTTCATACCTTTTACCATAGTAGAGGTGTGAAACCGCAGGGCAAAACCGCAGACCAAACCGCAGGAAAACCACAGGTCACTTTATCTGCGGTTTTACCTGCGTTTCCGCGCGGAAAAACCCGCAGCGGAATCCGCAACGTGTGCACATAGCCTTACTGAGCAGACACAAGGATGTTAGTGACCTTCCTATCATTGTTGTGTTGTTTATTCCATTTGCACAACAGCAGGAGAAATTGAATCACAATCGGTGTTGATTTCACAGAAGTGTTTCTGACTTGGAGTTTTATGTGCAGTTTTATAAAAATCAGCTTCTCTACATGTCTGACAGCCATTCCATTCCAGTGTCAGTTGAATTACAACCAGAGTACACCTCACTCTACTTAATGTGCTTCTGACTAGGTGATCACCTGAACCAAATCTTATTTAACAAAGGAAAGTATAAAAAAAAACCCAACCTGCAGTGGTGTTCACAATCCTCTTGCAATAGGACAAGCTGGATGGCAAAAGTGCTAGTAATATCCCAAAAGTAATAGAAATGAAAAAATAACTTTTAACCATGCCAAATGGAAAAGTCTTGAGTGAGGAAAAGAAGGTCTCAATTCTGGCTTTACTAGCAGCGGGATACAGTGAGCGTCATTTTGCCTCCATCCTTAAAATTTCTAAGATGGCAGTCCATTACAACAAGTTCTCTATTGTCAAATATATAATACAATGATGGCTGATGAAGAATGAGAAAGCTTCTTTTCTAATGGAGGAGATGATGGACTGGTAGTCTGGTCACTGGCTCCTCCATCAGCAGTAATTTTATATCTAACAAGAGAGCGGACTACGTGATAAAAGAGGGAGATATGAATAACAAAAATAACAAGAATACACTATGTAAGAGACAACACTGTACATAACAGCAGAGGAAGCTATATAATAAGGGATGACACCATATATACAGTTGTGGCCAAAAGTACTGACACCCCTTCAATTCTGTCAGATAATACTCAGTTTCTTCCTGAAAATGATTGCAAACACAAATTCTTTGGTATTATTATCTTCATTTAATTTGCCTTAAATGAAAAAACACAAAAGAGAATGAAGCAAAAAGCAAAACATTGATCATTTCACACAAAACTCCAAAAATGGGCCAGACAAAAGTATTGGCACCCTCAGCCTAATACTTGGTTGCACAACCTTTAGCCAAAATAACTGCGACCAACAGCTTCCGGTAACCATCAATGAGTTTCTTACAATGCTCTGCTGGAATTTTAGACCATTCTTCTTTGGCAAACTGCTCCAGGTCCCTGATATTTGAAGGGTGCCTTCTCCAAACTGCCATTTTTAGATCTCTCCACAGGTGTTCTATGGGATTCAGGTCTGGACTCATTGCTGGCCACCTTAGAAGTCTCCAGTGCTTTCTCTCAAACCATTTTCTAGTGCTTATTGAAGTGTGTTTTGGGTCATTGTCCTGCTGGAAGACCCATGACCTCTGAGGGAGACCCAGCTTTCTCACACTGGGCCCTACATTATGCTGCAAAATTTGTTGGTAGTCTTCAGACTTCATAATGCCATGCACACGGTCAAGCAGTCCAGTGCCAGAGGCAGCAAAGCAACCCCAAAACATCAGGGAACCGCCGCCATGTTTGACTGTAGGGACCATGTTCTTTTCTTTGAATGCTTCTTTTTTTCTCCTTTAAACTCTATGTTGATGCCTTTGTCCAAAAAGCTATACTTTTGTCTCATCTGACCAGAGAACATTCTTCCAAAATGTTTTAGGCTTTTTCAGGTAAGTTTTGGCAAACTCCAGCCTGGATTTTTTATGTCTCAGGGTAAGAAGTGGGGTCTTCCTGGGTCTCCTACCATACAGTCCCTTTTCATTCAGACGCAGACGGATAGTACGGGTTGACACTGTTGTACCCTCGGACTTCAGGGCAGCTTGAACTTGTTTGGATGTTAGTCGAGGTACTTTATCCAACATCCGCACAATCTTGCGTTGAAATCTCTTGTCAATTTTTCTTTTCCGTCCACATCTAGGGAGGTTAGCTACAGTGCCATGGGCTTTAAACTTCTTGATGACACTACGCACGGTAGACACAGGAACATTCAGATCTTTGGAGATGGACTTGCAGCCTTGAGATTGCTCATGCTTCCTCACAATTTGGTTTCTCAAGTCCTCAGACAGTTCTTTGGTCTTCTTTCTTTTCTCCATGCTCAATGTGGTACACACAAGGACACAGGACAGCGGTTGAGTCAAATTTAATCCATGTCAACTGGCTGCAAGTGTGATTTAGTTATTGCCAACACCTGTTAGGTGCCACAGGTAAGTTACAGGTGCTGTTAATTACACAAATTAGAGAAGCATCACATGATTTTTTGAACAGTGCCAATACTTTTGTCCACCCTCTTTTTTATGTTTGGTGTGGAATTATATCCAATTTGGCTTTAGGACAATTCTTTTTGTGTTTTTTCATTTAAGACAAATTAAATGAAGATAATAATACCAAAGAATTTGTGTTTGCAATTATTTTCAGAAAGAAACTGAGTATTATCTGACAGAATTGCAGGGGTGTCAATACTTTTGGCCACATCTGTAACTAGAGAGGATGGTATGTAATAAGGGGCTGTGTTATACATGATAAAAGTGGAAACTATGTAACTAAGGATGGTGTTATACATAATAGGTGACCACACTACATACTAAGTAAGTGAGTACACTATATACTAAGGGACTGTGCTATACATAAGTGAGTACATTATATACTAAGGGACTGTGCTATACATTAAAAGGGACTACACTATGTATTGAGGGATGGCGCTATTCATAATAAGCAAGTACACTAGATACTAAGGGACTGGGCTATGTATAATAAGTGAGTGCACTATCTACTAAAGGACTGTGTTAAACATAATAAGTGATAATAACATCTTCCTCCACCTCGCCCTGTTCCTAAATCCATTATAATTCCCCTTTCCTCCCTTCCCAATCCCCCTCACCCCTCATTGTCGTCCTCACCCCGCATCCCATTATTGTCCTCTCCCCCAGCACCCCCATCATTGCCCTTTCCACCACCTTTTTCATTGCTATGTCCCCACCACCCCATCATTGCCTTCTCCCCCACCACCCCCATCATTGCCCATTCCACCACCTCCATCATTTCCTCCTCCCCTATCACCCCCATCATTGCCCTTTCCACCAACATTGTCCTTTCCACTACCACCATCATTTCCTTTTCCCCATCACCCCATCATTACCCATTCCACCACCTCCATCATTCCTCCTCCCCCAGCTCCCCCATTATTGTCCTTTCCACCACCTCCATCATTGCTTTCTCTCCAACCACCCCATCATTTCCCTTTTCACCACCTCAATATTGCTTTCTCCCCCACCACCCCATCATTGCCCTCTCCCCCACCACCCCCTCATCTCCTTCTTCCCCACCACCTCCATCATAGCCTTCTTCCCCACCACCCCATCATTGCCCATTCCACCACCTCCATCATTTCCTCCTCCCCATCTCCATCATTGCCCTTTCCACCACCATCATTGCCTTTTCCCCCACCACCCCATCATTGCCCATTCCACCACCTCCATCATTACCTCCACCCCACCACCCCATTATTGCCCTTTTGACCACCATCATCATTGTCCTTTTCACCACCTCCATCATTTCCTCCTCCTCCACCTCCCATTATTGCCCTTTCCACCACCCCATCATTGCTTTCTCTCCCATCATCCCCATCATTGCCCTCTCCGTCACCCCCATCATTGCCTTATCCCCATCACCAAATCATTGCTTTCTCCCCATCACTTCCATCATTGCTCTCTCCTCCACCTACACAAACATAGACACACACAGCACCATTCACCTCTCTGCATGTTCCCTCGCAGCGTTACGCACGCACACACACTCCACCACTCATCTCTAGGCACACACATACGTACACACAGCAGACAACATCTCTCACCTCACAGCACACTCTCCCCCAGCCACAGCTTCACTGAAGCCGGCAGCTTCCTCTCACTGGCACAGTGGTCGCAGTGCTGAATGATGATGTCATCCAGCCGCTGACTGCTGTGTGAGATAGGAAGCGCGGGCAGGAAGCAGGATGGATCGCTGCAGCTCCGCTGCCATTTTCTCTTGTAGGCAGCGGAGCTGCAGGGATCTCTCCCTGCCCCCCGCACATGAGGGCAAGTTGGCCAGGGGCCCCCCAGAGACTCAGGACTGGATAAACAGGCCAGATTGCCCTTATTATTAGCTGCCCTGCAAGGGCGAGGTTTCTCGGTGCAGCCGCACCAGCTGCACATGCGTTATGTCCGCCCCTGGCACAGCAGTTGTGGTCCGACTCCAGCGGGCCCCCTCACCCTTCGGTGCCCCATAGCTGTCGCATGGCCTGCCACCATTGGATGTACGCCACTGTCTGAACAGTCTGTGGTGCAACGTGGTGTTTGTGGATGGAACGAGATATGATGTCCTAGATGTGCTTGATTGTATTCATGTCTGGGAAACAGACAGGCCAGTGCATAGCATCAATGCCTTCATTATGCAGGAACTGCTGACACACTTCAGCCAAATGAGGCCTAGCACTGTCATGCATCAGAAGGTACCCAGGGCCCACTGCACATGCATGTGGTCTCACAATGGGTCTGAGGGTCTCATCCTGATACCTAATGGCAGTCAGGGTACCACTGGCTAACACATGGATAGCTGTGCGGTCCTCCAAAGAAATGCCTCCCCACACCATTACTGACCCACTGCCAAACTGGTCATGCTGGAGGATGTTGCAGGCAGCAGAACGTTCTGCACAGCATCTCCAGATTCTGTTACGTCTGTCAGTTGTTCAGTGTGAACCTGTTCTCATCCGTGAAGAGCACAGGGCACCAATGTCGAATCTGACAATCTTGGTGTTCTCTGGAAAATGCCAGTCACCCTACACGGTGTTGGTCTGTAAGCAGAACTCCCACTTGTGGATGTCAGACCCTCATACCAAGCTCCTGGAGACTGTATCTGAGAGTTTGAACTGATACATGAATACATGGATGTTAGTGGCCTGCTGGAGGTCATTTTGCAGTGCTCTGTCACTGCTCGTCCTGTTCCTAATTGCATAAATGAGGAGGTGACGGTTTTGCTGCTGGATTGTTTCCCTCCTACAGCACCCTCCACGTCTCCTGGTGTGCTGGCCAGTCTCTTGGTATCTGATCCATGTTCTGGACATTGTACTGACAGACACAGCTGCCCTTCATGTTACAGCTCGCATTGATGTGTGCAACGAATGGAAGCGGAGGCAGAGATGGTGATGTTCACACTTGTTTTTATATTTAGAGTGGAACCTCGGGACCACGGTTCGGGGGGTTCCGAAGGGGGCGTGACTAGTGAGCCCCGGGCACCCGTAGTAAAGCCCCTCTGACAGGGCCAGAATGGAATACCCGGAGGACACAGGTGCTACCTCCAGTTAGACCCCGAACACGTGGCAGCTGTCCCAGCTGGACCAAAAGGGATAACAGTAGTTACAGCAGAGTTCGTAATGAGCCAGGTCCTGGTAGATGGTAAGGAGTCGGTTACAGTGACCTTCGCACAGTCCTCAGACATGGATGGCTGTTGGCGGAACGGGACGGCTTTCACCCAGATGGTTGTAGATATAACCAGGAAGCACAGGATACAGATATGCTGTGGAGATAGAAAGCATTAGGAAATGCACAGAGACTACAGATGCAGCGCAGACAGGTTAGCATGAGAACCGGATGTAGCAATGATAGATACTCGTTGCTCCAGCGCTCTCCCTATGGAGGAGAGGCCAGAAATAGCAGCCAGTGTGCTGCCATTGGTTAATTGCATTTTTTGAATAATGCACGCCATCCCTTAAAGAAGGCAGGAAAGTGGGCGGGCGTGCCCTAATAGCTTTAGCTACAGATCTCCCCACAGGACGCCAGGAGGTGGAGGCAGGAGGAAGACCTGAATGCTGAGCAGCAGCATGAGATCCAGAGGAGGCCGGCTGCCGCCCAAGGTCCGCACGTAAGGCTCGAGGTGAGTGCCCAGAACGAGGGGCAGCGGCAGACCTGGACGGGGACCAGGTGTAACAGTGGCAGACCTGGGCGCCACGCCAGGACAGGGACCGAGTGTAACAGTATCCCCCTCTTTACACCCCTCTTCTTCAAGCCTGCGTAGAACCATTTAAGGAGAAGAGGAGCCTGGATGTTCTCCCTAGGCTCCCAAGATCTCTCTTCAGGACCAAAACCCTTCCAGTCCACCAGGTAGTGGGTCTTACCCCTTACTCTTTTTACGGCCAGGATATGTTTTACCTCATAAACATCATCCTCCGAGACAGGGTCAGGAGTGGTACCCGGATCCTTAAAGAAGGGGCTCAAGACTACTGGTTTGAGGAGAGAGACATGAAAGGAGTTAGGCACACGTAGGGAAGTAGGCAACTTCAGCTTGTACGAGACTGGATTCATCTGTCTCAAGATCTCAAATGGTCCGATGAACTGGGGACCCAATTTGTAGGACGGCATCTTTAAACGGATATACTTCGAAGAGAGCCATACCTTGTCTTCGGGGCAAAAGATAGGTGCATCCAAATGTCTCTTGTCCGCATGCCTTTTCATACGCTGGGAGGCTTTCTCCAGAGCTGTTTAGGTGTCCCTCCAGACCTTAGAAAAATCTTCAGAGAAAGTATCGGCAGCTGGAATGCCAAATGATCCGGAGATGGGAAGAGGTATTCTGGGTTGCAGCCGGAAGACAATCTGAAAGGGAGACTTTCCAGAAGATTCACTTACTTGGTTGTTGTAGGAAAATTCGGCCAAGGAGAGTAAGTCTACCCATTCGTCATGATGCGCGTTGACAAAGTGACGCAGGAATCCAGCCAGGATTTGATTTGTCCTCTCCACTTGTCCATTGGACTGGGGATGGTATGCTGAGGAGAAATCCAGTTCAATTCTTACCAATTTACAAACTGCTCTGCAGAATCTTGAGGTGAACTGTTCTCCTCTGTCGGAAACGATGTGGAGAGGGAAACCATGGAGACGGAAGATGTGCCGGATGAACAGATGCGCCAACTCAGGAGCAGTTGGAAGACAGGGTAGCAGAACGAAGTGGGCCATTTTAGAGAAGCGGTCCACCACTACCCACACCACAGAACAGCCAGATGAGATCGGAAGATCTGTGATGAAGTCCATAGCCTCGCGATGTGTTGCCAGGGAGCAGACGGAATTGGAAGGGGCTGGAGCCTAACTGCGGGTAGATGCTTTGCAGTCTTGTTACAGGCACAAGAAGGGCAGGTTGCAACAAACTCCTGAATGTCCTTAGCCATAGCAGGCCACCAATAGTACCGGGAGATGAGTTGCAGTCTTTCTCTGACCGGCGTGACCAGACAACTTGGATGAGTGACCCCACCGAAGGACAAGAGTACGTTCAGAAGCTGACACGAAAGTCTTCCCAGAGGGAAGCAGGGTAAGGTCAGAAGAAGAGACAGCGACTATCCCTGAGGGTTCAATGATGTGCTGCGGTTCTTCCTCCTGATCAGGAGTTATAAAGGCTCTGGAAAGTGCGTCCGCTTTGACATTTTTGTCAGCTGAGCGAAAATGAAGAACAAAATTAAAGCGAGCAAAAAACAAAGCGCAGCGAGCTTGACGAGGATTCAGCCTTTGCGCAGTTTGGAGGTAAGCAAAGTTTTTGTGATCGTTGTATATGACTACCTGATGAAGAGTTCCTTCTAGAAGATGCCTCCACTCCTGCAGAGCCAACTTGATAGCCAACAATTCCCGATCTCCAATGGAATAATTTCTCTCTGCGGAAGAAAAAACTTTGGAAAAAAAACCACAGGAGTGCATTCGCCCATTGGACAATTTCTGGGTTAGTACGGCTCCCGCACCTACTGAAGAGGCATCGACCTCAAGAAAAAATTGTTCATTAGAGTCAGGATGATGAAGAACAGGTGCGATAGCAAAGGCCTTTTTTAGAGAAACAAAAGCCTCCTCTGCATCAGGGGGCCAATCCTTGGGATTTGTACCTTTCCGGGTCAGAGCCGAGATGGGCGCCACTCGGGTGCAGAAGTTAGGAATGAATTGTATGTAGTAGTTGGCAAAGCGCAGAAATCGCTGTATGGCCTTCAGCCCAGATGGACGAGGCCACTTGAGTACAGCCGATAACTTCTCTGGTTCCATTATTAATCCTGTGGAGGAAACAATGTAACTGAGGAAAGGCAAAGAGGATTGTTCAAAAAGGCACTTTTCAAACTTGGCGTACAGTCTGTTCTCCCTGAGCCTCTGTAAGACTAGGCGTACTTGCCTCCGGTGCAAGACCAAATCAGTGGAAAAAATCAGAATGTCGTCCAGGTAGACAACAACACAGGTGTAAAGCAGATCCCTGAAAATGTCATTGACGAACTCTTGGAAACCAGCGGGTGTATTAAATAGACCAAACGGCATTACCAGGTACTCGTAGTGACCATTGTTATGAATGAGTCACCAAGGAGGACAACAAGACCAAGCCAAGTCACACAAAACCAGAGAGGTTGGTAACTATGCGGATTGCAGACCCCTGATCCTAACCACACAACTAACAGCAGCCGTGGAGCATACCTACGATGATTCTAGATGCCTCGTCACAGCTGGAGGACTAAATAAGCCTAAAGCAAGAAAAGGGAAAATCTAAAACTGCCCCAGAGCAGACCCCAAAGGAATAGACAGCCCCCACACATGTATTGACGATGAGACAAGATGAAAACACGAACACAGGTAGGAAAATAGGCTGAGCAAACGATGGGGCCCACACTAGCTCGAAAGGACAGGAAAGGAAAGATACTGTCTGCAATCACGCCAAAAAATCCTGCAAAAATGTCCAACACTTCTGATAGCAAAAAATACCCTAAAGTCACTAGACTTCTCCCACTATATCAGCCCTCTGGCATATTCTGAGAACAGAGCAAAAAGTGTCACATACAGTGACATAAGAGTGGAAATTCAGCACAGCCTCAGCCGGGGCTGGCTGACCACACAAAAAACTGAATAAACCAAACCAAATCAAATGTGAACATTAGCAAATACAACTTAGCTTGAGAAGGCAGGAACTGAGCTGGAAACTACGACCTCAGGAGGCAGGAAAAAATCACCAGCATGGGAATAGGGAGTCGGCTGTCTTAAATCCAGTCTGAGACTCCAGATGTCCACTCCTCTTCCTCATTATCTGGTGGCAGGTCTCTGTTAATTAGATCAGTTTCACTACCTCCTGCCACCACCAGAGGGAGCCCAGAAAGAGAACTCACAACTCCTCTGTCAGCACAACCAGCTCCCTCACCAGAAACCAGAGGCAGACCAGAAAATGAGTCCACAACAGACCATCACGCGTGTTGAAGGCTGTTTTCCATTCTTCACCATCCCTGATTCGGATCAAGTTGTAGGCACCTCTGAGATCCAGCTTGGTGAAGATCTTGGCCCCTCAGAGACGGTCAAACAGTTCTGAAATTAGAGACAAAGCGTACCTGTTTTTTACCGTGATCTGGTTCAGTCCCCGGTAGTCGATACAGGGCCGCAAGGTTCCGTCCTTTTTCTTCACGAAGAAGAAGCCTGCTCCTGCCGGTGATGATGATTTTCGGATAAACCCTCTGGACAAATTCTCTTGGATGTAGTCCGACATAGCCTGAGTCTCTGCCTGGGAAAGAGATGTTCCAGGAAGAAGATCTATCGGAGAGTCATACGACCTGTGAGGGGGAAGTTTTTCAGCTTCCTTTTTCTCGAAGACATCCGAGAAGGACCAGTAAGCGGATGGTAATCCAGGCAGGGTAGCAGGTTGGACCGGGGGTGAAACTGGTTCAATCCGGGTTAAGCAACGGTCCGAGCAGGAATCTCCCCAACCTAGAATTTTGCCTGTTCTCCAATTAAGAACTGGTTCGTGTTTCTGAAACCAAGGCAAACCTAGAAGCAAGGGGTGAGACAAACCATGGTACACATAAAAACGGATTCTTTCAGAATGCATAAGACCTACCCGGAGTTCCACTGGCACAGTCTGGAACTGGACGGGTTCAGTCAGTGGCTGGCCATCGACAGCGGTCACCCGCAGCGGATTGGGTAGAGCCTGAACTGGTAAGTGGTAGCGACCCACAAGGGTCTGCTGAATAAAACTCCCGGCGGCTCCGGAATCCAACAGAGTCCAGAAAATTTTACTGCTCCGTAGGTCACGGAGACTGAGATCTGCAATGAAGGAGAGGAATGTTCCCTACCTAGGGTGGCCTCTCCTACCGAACCTAGGCACAGGAGTTTCCCGATTTCTTTGGACAGGAGCGGATCAGTTGTTCGGAACTACCACAAAATAGACAGCTTTCGTCTTTGTGACACGCCTCCTGGCGGCGGCTGGCCAGACTTACTCGATCTACCTCCATAGCTTTGGGAGAAGATGAGATAGCCATCTTGGAAGATCTAGAGTCCAGGTGGTAGAACCTCTTGTCTCGCTTTATCTCCATGGAATGCTCCTGAAAACGCAGGTCAATCCGGGTTGCCAAGGAAATCAGGTCATCCAAGATGGTAGGCCTGTCCCATCCCACCAGCTCATCCTTAATTTTTCCAGATAGGCACTCCCAGAAGGTAGGCAGCAAGGCCTCATTGTTCCAGGACAACTCAGACGAGAGGGTGCGGAACTGAACAGCATACTGAGCCACCGTGAGGGTTCCTTGGCGTAAACAAAGCAGGGCAGAAGCGGTCGATGTGACCCAGCCAGGTTCATCGAAGGTCCTGCGAAAACTCTCTAGGAAAGATTTAAGATCATTAATCAGCGGGTCTCCTCTCTCCCATAATGGGTTTAGCCAGGCGAGAGCCTCTCCGGCTAGATGTGACATAGTGAAGCCCACTTTGGCACGGTCAGAAGCAAACATGTTCCCCAAGATCTCAAAGTGTAGGGTACACTGATTGAGTAAACCCCGACACTGAGTGGGGTCACCATGGAAGCGGGGAGGAGCCGCCAGGCAAGGGCCCTTGCTTGCCGTGACAGCAGGTACCTGGGTGTTGCTAGGTGAATCAGGAGCAGCCGGGTTCAGCAGAGAATCCATGCGGGTGGACAGGTTACGTAGGTAAGACGTGATCTTGTCCTGTTGATCTTTTAAGCGGGTCACCTCTTGGCACAGTTCCATAGTTGGAGGCCTCTGGGGTCCAGCGGATTCCATGGCCGGAGCAATCTGTAACGAATGGAAGCGGAGGCAGAGATGGTGAAGTTCACATTCGTTTTTATTTTTAAAGTGGAACCTCGGGACCACGGTTCGGGGGCTCCAAAGGGGGCGAGACTAGTGAGCCCTGGGCACCCGTAGTAAAGCCCCTCAGACAGGGCCAGAATGGAATACCCAGAGGGCACAAGTGCTACCTCCAGTTAGACCCCGAACACGTGGCAGCTGTCCCAGCGGGACCAAAAGGGATAACAGTAGTTACAGCAGAGTCCGTATTGAGCCAGGTCCTGGATCCGGGTAGATGGTAAGGAGTCAGTTCCAGTGACCTTCTCACAGTCCTCAGACACGGATGGCTGTTGGCGGAACACTACAGCTTTCGCCCAAATGGTTGCAGATATAACCAGGGAGCATAGGATACAGATATGCTGTGGAGACAGAGAGCATTAAGAAATGCACAGAGACTGCAGATGCAGTGCAGACAGGTTAGCATGAGAACCGGATGTAGCAATAATAGATACTCGTTGCTCCGGCGCTCTCCCTAAGGAGGAGAGGCCAGAAATAGCAGCCAGTGCGCTGCCATTGGTTAATTGCATTTTTTGAATAATGCCCGCTGTCCCTTTAAGAAGGCAGGAGCGCGGGCAGGCGTGCCCTAATAGCCGTAGCTACAGATCTCCCCACAGGACGCCAGGAGGTGGAGGCAGGAGGGAGACCTGAACGTTGAGCAGCAGCATGAGATCCAGAGGAGGCCGGATGCCGCCCAAGGGCAGCACGTAAGGCTAGAGGTGAGTGCCCAGAATGAAGGGCAGCGGCAGACCTGCACGCAGCGCCAGGACGGGGACCAGGTGTAACAATGGCAGACCTGGGCGCCGTGCCAGGACAGGGACCGAGTGTAACAATGTGCCATCCTGAATTACCTGCTCTACCTGAGAAACTTGAGGGGTTGGCGACACCTCCTCATGCTACTGTACCTCTAAAGGTGAGAACAATGACAAAATGAAAAAAGTGACCAAAACAAGAGCCAAAAAGAATGAGAACAGAGAAATGGTCTGTGGTCACCCCCTGCTGAACCACTGCTTTATAGGAGTTGTCTTGCTAATTGCCTATCATTTTTACCTGTTGTCTGTTCCTTTTGCACAAGAGCAGGAGAAATTGATTCACAATCAGTGTTGTTTCATAACTGGATAGGTTGATTTCACAGAAAATGTGATTGACTTGGAGTTACATTGTGTTGTTTAAGTGTTCCCTTTATTTTTTGAACAGTGTGAATGCAAATGCCGGTCACAATTTTCAGATTTATATCTTTAGAACATTTAGAAAACCAGGTATTATTTCATTTACTCTTCACATATACTTGCTACTTTTTGTCGGTGTATCACATAAAATCCCAATAAAATAAATTTAGGTTTGTTGGTGTAACGTAAAAAAGTTCATGGGGGTGTGAATACTTTTTCATGGCACTTTATGGAGTGATAAGGGAGTTTTATATCAGGTGGAAAGGGATTCCCTCTAATTTTTCTATTCTCCTAAAAAAGAGGTTCTGCAGCAGTGTAGAAGTGTATTCTAAGGAATACTGCACCCCTAGCCACAAATTATCAGCAAAGTTAAAAGTTTGCTCTAAGTTTATAACCAGGTCAATAAAACATGATTACTTTTTAAGACTTTTCAAATTGTTAATCGCCTCTAAATCTTTTTAACCCCCTTGAGTATTTAATAAAATGAAATCAGCTTCTTATTTGTTACTTTTCTTCTTTTCATGTCACAAATTTTACCAGGGAGTAAACACAGGATTTCTAATGTTTGATGAGCCCTTTATGAGGGGGGTCCATCTTTTATTTCGGGTGTTTGCCAGGAGGTTTCATTTGTCATGCAACCAGTCCTGGTCATCGTTCTGCCTGATGGAGAGGAGTCAAATATCCCCAAAGGATTAGGGCAGTTTACGAAATCTTCCTGGCTAATAAGGGTTTTTTTAGGAGCCACACACACAGCTGCCTGCCTTGTGTTTCCTGTTCAAACAGCCACCCATCAAGATGATGAGTAGGTATGGGAAGTCAAGTGGAGGCAGTGGAGGAATGTGCGTTCCTCCTGGCCGCGGGATTAAGGCTCCCGAAACTTGTAATTCCTAATACATGTAATACATTGTAACAGTATGGAAATCACTACAGACCATAGATTGCAAAAATGCTTCCACTTTATCCGTGTGTCAATAAATAGTGTTTTATTTTATTTATTTTTTTAGACTCTTTTTAACCCTTCCTCTTTAATGTGTGGCTACTAGGAGATCTTGTAAATGCATTTTTTTCTCTTTATTTGCTTACACTGGTTCTAGATGATTATCATATGTTAAATATTGACTTTATGTGACTTTGACACTTTCTCATAAATGATGGTGTAAAGTTCAGACCTTTCCTTCAGCTATTTTTGATCAATGTGTAAACCTGTTCTCCAAGTAATGCCATTGTCGCTGCATACCACTGGTCAGTCCTGCTCCCTGTCCATGGTCCTGACCAGGAAATCATCGTCTCTGCACCAAAAACAGAGCGAGAAAGTCAAATATGTATACAGGTTTAATAAGGGTCATTCAATCTCCCACTGCAAGTTAGGCTTATTAGCAAAGTTTATAAACCTTCTGTTGTTTGTTCTTATTTATCTGATTTATTACAATGTAAATAGCTCAAAACAACTAAAATAACAGGTGGTTTCATCAATTTC
Source organism: Dendrobates tinctorius (assembly GCF_039654945.1). Classification (NCBI taxonomy): domain Eukaryota; kingdom Metazoa; phylum Chordata; class Amphibia; order Anura; family Dendrobatidae; genus Dendrobates; species Dendrobates tinctorius. The sequence continues at coordinate 45,415,611 of NW_027361754.1, forward strand.
TACACAAAATGTCACTTTTAATGACTACATCTCAGAACTATTAATTTCTTCGAATCAAGCGTCTATCACTTAGTAGAGCACTTTTGGCTGTTATGACCTGCTGCAAAGATGATGCATAGTCAGACATCAGCTTCTGGCAGCAGTCCTGAGGAATCTTACTCCATTTCTCAGGACAATGGCTCCCTAATATTCTTAGGTTTTTGTGCTTCAGCCATCTTCTTCAAATCCCATCAATGATTATATTTAGGGTTCAGGTCAGGCAATTGTGACAGCCACTTCAGAGTCTTCTAGGACTTTTTCTGAAGAGAAGCCTGGTGGACTTTGAGGCATGCTTGAGATAATCCTCCTATTGAAAAGTCCAATGACGGCCAAGCTTTGGCTTTGCTACAGATGGCATGGTGTTTTCTCATAGGATTTCCTGATACTTGATTGAATCCATTTTGCCTCACACACAGTGCAGTGAGGAAGAAGCAAAGCAGACGCAGAACATCACTGAGCCCCACACTATGTTTCAGTGCTGGCAACACTGAGCTACCACCATGCTTCATTGTGAGTATCACCACATCACTGCCATGCTTACCTGTAGGCATCCTCCATCCACCACTTTGCTCCACTGTAGGCATCAGCAAGCCACCACCATGCTCCACTGTAGGCATCCCTGAGCCACCACCATGCATCAATTTAAACATCACTAACTAGTAACTGCCACCATGCTACACTGAAAGCAACATGGAGCCACCACCATGCTTCACTGTAAGCATCATAGAGCCACCACCATGCTTCACAGTAGGCATCATGGAGCCACCAACCATGCTTCATTGTAAACATCACTGAACCTCCACCATACTTCACTATAAGCATCATGAAGCCACCACCATGCATCACAGTAGGCAGCGTGTGATTCATTCTTCCTCCACCATACCACTCATCTATAGACCTTAAAAGTTCCAGTTTTATTTCATCAATCCACAGAACAGAATCCCAAAAGTTCTATGGCTTATTTATATGGCTTTCAGCACATTGGAGACAAATTTTCTTTCACTTTTTAAGTGTAGGTCTTTGAGTCCGGGTACTAAGACCTTTAAGGTTTAGTATGTGCCTGACTGTGCAAACTGCATCATCAGTACCTCCTCCCACCAAACCTTGCTGCAGATCTTTTGCAGCTGCATGAAGGTTTGTATCCACCTGCCTCATCAGCAAATTGGTGACAGCCGGGGATAGCCTCCTCTTTCAGCTAGTGCAGGGATGTAGCCAGTGTTCCTAAAACTTTGAACTTGTGAACTCTTCTTCCATCTGTATCTGTAGGAATATTCAATGTCTTTGCATCTTTTTGGATCCATTTCCATTTGTGCAAAGCAATAATATCTTGTTTTAGCTCATTGCACCACTCTCCTGATAACCAAAGAATATAAGTGAACTGTAGGTTATTGCCTATGGAGAATGGACTAAGACTTCACAGGAAAGCTGCTTGAATCTCGTGTCTGGCTATGCATCAAGGTTGCAGCAGGTGATAACAGCCAGAGAGGGTCTACTAAATACTAAAGATGTTTGTTATGTAGGTGGTGAATAACACTGAGACTGCTGTATATAATAAAAGTGGAAATTTTGCTGAATTTCGAGAAACCAATTGTTTTTTTAATTGTCTTGAAGTATTAAAACAGCACTCCTTCTCCTCCCATCAAAATGTATATTCTCTTACTTTATTATAGTCATCATATTATATAGCACTGTGTACTTACAATTGCTCATTTTGCCTTTCTACCCAGTGTAAGAGCACTCACTGTATGTGTTGGGGGACACTCGCTTGGCAACGGGATAAAGGCACAAAAGAACGGCTTCTCACTTAAACAGACCATCCGGTTTATTTAAACATAGCATAAACCGAATAGAGTACAGTCCATTCCGTTACATCCATGAAACATAATAAGACACCAGACTGTTCATGTAGCAGATACACGTCGCTGCCTTCTTGCAACCCCCTTGTCTGAGGTTACCTTCCAGGAGCTCTGCTCCGCACGCTGATTTCTTGTTGGTCCAGGCTTCCAAGGAAGTTGCCCTAATGGGATCACTGTCCTGGACGATGACTTGCTCAACAGGTCAAACCCAACAGTTCCAGACCCTCAGAAGGATGGTAGCTTCCCCAACACAGTTAGTTCACACAGACTCTGCAGGTACATGGCCTCACGATGTTGTATTCAGGAAACCTGTCCTCTTGCAGGACCTTCCAACACAGACACCATGTGACCAAACCACAGTCTATTATAACGTATGAGACACACCCATTGATGGGAGGTGTGTGGTTAGCCAGTTACGCCCAGCTCTTCGGCTAACCTGTAAGCCCAGCCCCTTATAAGCAAAACAAAGCTTGGGGAACTACAGGTCCCAGAGCAACATTTCAGGCTTACAGCACAGAGGACCTCCTCCTCTGCAACACATACTGGCCATTCACAACAACGCCTGTCACTGTCTCAAGCCATATAATTCTTCTCTTTTCCATTAGGTCTAAAACAGAATAGCTGAATCCTTTTAAGCTCTACTTAGAAACAGAAGGTCAATTTTACCTGTATGAGTCATGGGTCACTGCAAAACACCCTGACATGGGGAAAAAGGAGCAGCTGGGTCAGGAATTGAAGAAGGGATTGATAAATGCAGGGACAAGAAACTTCCTGTTTCTACTAGAGCAGAGAAAAGAGAAGAATTAACTGGGTAGAAAGGTAAAATGAGCAATTTTTGTAAGTACACAGTACTAAATAATATAACTGCAATATATTAAGAGAATAAAAACTTTGATGGGTGGAGGGCTTCTTTAAATTGTTCTTGTTTTATTTATTGCAAACAGGAAAACATTTGCAAATTTTGCAAATAAACCTAATTTGCAGTGGGTGATGAATAATTGTGCCTGCAACTATTTATATAAAGAATCATTCCAAATTACAGGTTACAGTATACCCCTATCTGTATAAGTCAACCTGTTTTTCCTTTTTCATACTTGTAGGTTCAATATATTTTAAAACGTATTTACTTTTTATTTTTCAAGGATAATTTTTTTTTAAATTTTAGGATGAATTTTCTTCTTTGTTCTTCGAGTCAGATAATCTAATAATTCATACAAAACTATGTAAAAAAAACATGGCTATTCTTCATACACAACACAATAGTACAGAGTTGTGTTTTACCAATCAAAACTGTTGCGTTCTGGCCAGCTATGCACCTACACTTTACATCCATGTGCCCTTATGGGATGTCCTGTGGATATCATAGAATGTTAGAGATGGATGGGACCTCCAGGGTCATCGTGTCAAACCCCTTCCTCAATGCAGGATTCACTAAACCATCTCAGACAGATCTCTGTCCGGCTTCGATTTGAAGACTTCCATTGAAGGAGAACTCATGACAGACATGGGCAAGGTGGGAATATCCCGCTAACATTTTCATAGACATGATTGTTGGATCCTTTCATACATAATATAGGCTCCAATTACAAGAGGACGTTCTGTACTTAGAAGAAGTGAGAACGCACGTAGTTCCAGAAAACTTATGTTTCACAGGGTAGAAACTTTCCAGCATCTAGTGGTGATCATTACCGATTTCCCAGTAATCAGAAGAAATTCAGATCCTGCGTTACTGTCTCTATTGATTGTTCCCGTGGTTGTATAAGGACAGAGGCTTGCTGTCATTGTGTCAGGACCAAGGTGATCACAGTTACAGTGAACTTTGTAGAGTAACCGGACAAGGTCAGAATCTCACTGTTTCCGGATGTCTCATCGCCGTCAGCTGTCATGAGTTTTCCAGCCTGGAGAACTCGGAGACATCGAGTCCTTAATGACTTCAGCAACTTCTTCACAGGACAACTTGATGTGACTTTATTAGATTTTAACATTTTCTGGAAATGTGTCAGATGTAATGAAATCATTAATGTCTGCATTATGAATCTTTTCAACATTAGTTTTGTCACCCTTAAGCCGAAATGTCAGGATTCATTCCCTTTCACAAAGTATATGTTCTATTTCACCAGCTCTGTATACACGTAGGAAAGCTACTGACCAAAAAAGCAGGGATCACCAAAAATCATGATAATCTTTATTAGACAACCATTGACAACACACATATAAAAACAATTAAAAGTCATCACACATGACAGATCATACACAAGGCTCCTAATAAAGCCAAACAAGCATCCCCCTTGAGGCTGAAAGTAATTGGGCAGTAAATACAGATAATCTGAAGAGAGCAATGTGACATAGAAGTAATCAGTAACAATGATTCAGAATATACAGAGTTCAATAAATGCCACTAATAATAACCTGTAAATAAACAATATATCAATAAATATGGACTCAAAGCATGTCCAACAATAATGCTGCAGCAGTATGAATAAACATACAAAGACAGGTTAAAGTAAACCAATACAGAAAAAGACAGGTCGTGCCATATAAAAAATAGGCACACAAGACATGCTCTACAAAAGATGCACAAATAAAGTTGCCCAGTATATCCTAATAGCCCTCTTACATGTGGGGGAGCTTGTGGAGTGCCCTGCCCGACGCGTGTCGCTACCGCAAGGTAGCTTCGTCAGGGGCTAGAGAGTGTGTGCAGTGAGAGTCATATAAATACATACCAGAAATGAACTTAATAGATAGCAGCTGCGAGGTTTGATCTAATTAGACGCGGCGTGTGAAGGCGCAAGGACGCATGTCAGGCCAGTAGTTCACCACTACTTCCGGGTATATGCAGGAGAGACGCGGTAACTTATGCTGCGCATGTGCCACAGGCAGAGTAGTTATAGCAACCAGAGGACGCTAATATCGGCGATTATACAGCAAGCTGTCGTCATAGTAATCAAAGAACGCACAAATCGGCGATGGAAAGCAGCTTTAGGAGACATTTGTCTCAATAAAATATATTATATGGAAGCGCAAAGAAGTATAACAAAAACAGCCAAAAATATGACCCATTCCTTGCAGAAGGATACAAAAGATATGGTGGCACATACTGCGCATGTCAAAAGGCATGATAATTGTAGTAACCAAAAGACACCAATACCAGCGAGTATGCACAAATGATAGGTAGTCAAGAAAGACAATAAAGGACGAAAAAAATATAAATAAAGATCTAATGCCAATACTTGGATCTTATATATTCAGTATTTCGAAGAGTTCTCCATTGCTGCAGTACAAAGAAACATACCAATAGCGCCGCATACTAAAACCCCACAAATGTGACGCACATATAGAATATAATGGCGGCATTAATGCTAATCATATGGATAAAAAAAAAAAAAAAAACACAGACCAGGACTGGCTATAAAGTAGAAATACTCCACAAACTCCCCCCAAAGGGCATCCGAAAAGATGAAAATTAATGGTAACCAAGAGCATTGGGGTGAAAAACATAGTTGAGCAACATACAAAACTCAAAAGAGCAGTAAGGTTACAAAAAAACAACTAAATATGCTCATAACATAAGCCTAGATGAAAAAAACAATTCTAGTCAAAAATAAAGTCCTTTATAAAAAGTCCATAGTATAATAGATGTGCAGGTCACATTGTAAGGCGTCAAGAGGCCAACTTTATCCAGGTAACACCGGGAGGAAAAGTAGATCCAAGATAACGAAACAAAAGTCGAGAACAAATTTTCGAGTCATGAGGTCCAAAGCAGAGGAAGTGTGAGGATTAGTATCCAGGATCTACAAAAACAGAAGACAACTTGTAAAACAGACCAGATCACATCTGTTTGTAATATCCGGTAAATAATAAATCTTCATTTAATCCAAGAGGGGAACGACTCCGAAGGTGGAAAATCCACCTGGATTCACGTTTCAACAATTCCAACGAGATGTCCCCCCCTCTAATGTTGGTCTGTAAAGCTTCCAACCCCAGGACTCTAATACCAGCGCTACAGCCATGGTGTTCACGCAAAAAATGTAAGGCTACCGGGGTTAAGGGTTTACCCTTATCACAATCTGTTTTAGCTGTATTAATATTTGAGAGGTGTTGTTGAATCCTCTTTCTAAGTTCCTGCGTGGTTTGTCCCACATAAATTTTCGGGCACTGACAAACCAGTGCATATATCAAATTTTTGGATCTACAGTTAAAAAAGGTCTTGGAACAGACCAGGAAAGTCAGGGTGGGTAAAAGGACACCCTCACTACCAACAGTGAGATGACAAATGCTGCAACCACCACAGGCAAAAGTCCCAACCAGGCGTGCCCCTCTATTCAAACTGATAACAGGTCTTTTGAAATGACTATGGCACAGGGAATCCTTCAGGGATTTTGCTTTTCTAGCAATAAGAGTTGGTTGTGGTGCAATATGCGGAGCCAACTTGGGCTCTTCGGCCAACATTCCCCAATATTTCATCAAAATGCCTCGCAAATTATGCCAGTGGTTGTTATATGTAGTAACAAGACCCAAAGGTCTATCACACCTTGGCGGTCGTGAGCGCAACAAATCAGCCCGATTGGCACCCCTAGCCGATTGAAAAGCCCTAGAAATTACCTTGTGTGGGTAACCCCTGTCTTTAAAGCGTCTTGTCAAGTCCCTGGCTTGTGTCAAAAAGTCCTGTTGGGTAGAACAATTTCTTTTTAGGCGGTAAAATTGTCCCTTGGGAATCCCATTCCTCAAATGCTTCGGATGAAAGCTTGAGTAGTGCAAGATACTGTTGGTGGAAGTCGGTTTACGAAAAAGCGTAGTCTTGATAAAGGACCCTTCCAAGACCAATCTCAAATCCAAAAATTCAACTGCAGATCCTGCAAAATTAGCTGTAAGATGAATATTTAGATTATTATTATTGAGTTTGTCAACAAAGTTTTTACATTCTTCCAAAGGCCCAGACCATAATAGGAGAACGTCGTCGATATAATGCCACCATTTGAATACATGATCTCTGAACTCGGTAAGTGGGTAGACGTGTGTCAACTCCCACCACCCGAGAAACAGATTCGCATAAGATGGGGCACAGCGTGCCCCCATTGCTGTACCTGAAACCTGCCTAAAAAATGCCCGGTCAAAAACAAAATAATTTTTGTCCAAGATGAAATGCAACAGGTCAATTAAGAGTGAATCATGTTGGCGGTCACCAGTGGTGTGATGTTCCAAAAAATAGGCAATCGCCTGAATACCCAGATCGTGTCGGATATTGGTGTACAAAGATTCAACATCCAATGAAACTAAAAACGTGTTAGGCGGAATAATCAAATCATTTAACAAAACCAAAAGATGTGAAGTATCCTTCACATGGGAGGAAAGGGTAGTGACTAAGGGCTGGAGAAAGAAGTCAACATAAATACAAGGTTTCTCAAAAATGCCACCAATACCCGACACGATGGGTCGACCTGGAGGATCTACAATAGATTTGTGCACCTTGGGTAGCATGTAAAAGGTTGGAACCCTCGGGTGGTGGATAGTAAGAAATTCTCTTTCTTTTTTACTGATGACATTATGGGCCTGAGCCATATTCAAAAGTTTATCCAATTTAGAATTGAACACTGTAGTAGGATCAGAGGGAAGTTTCAAATAGAAATGGGCGTTACTCAATTGTCTCCTAGCCTCCTTGAGATACTGATCAGCAGGCCAGATGACAATGTTACCACCTTTATCAGCTTCCCTTATCACAAGATCTTTATTATCACTAAGATTTCTTAAGGCCATCCTTTCAGATTTGGTAATATTGTTATGACAATCAGGTTTAACTCTAAGTTGCTGTATGTCCCTACATACCGCATCAAAGAAGATCTGGACCACAGGAAATAACGAGAATTTAGGGGTTGCCTGGGAGGGTAATCGTCCTGTGAAACGATTTCTAGTAGCAGGATTATCATTTTCTTCCAAAAGAGAGAGAGTAGATCCCTAAATGTTTGTCTATCCTCCATCGGTAAGGTGTCCACAATCGTCGGTTGATGATACAATAGTTTGAAGGTAAGTTGTCTGCAAAATAAATATAAATCTTTAACAAATACAAATTTGTCTAAGGTGTTCATAGGACAAAAAGATAGTCCACGTTGGAGAATAGAATACTCCATTTGTGACAAAATATAGTTGGACAAATTAATAATTGACAACTTACCCTCTGGTTGGTGTACCGTATCAGAAGAGTTAGACAGAGAAGCGACATCGGAGACTAATGTCTCCTGTTCTGTCTGGTGTCTCTCCGAAATTTGGGAGACCATTGGCGATGTCTCCTGGTCTTCCTTGTGGCTTCTCCTGCCACGTCTACCCCTCCTATGGCACCTTCTGCGTCGCTCTGTTCCGATGATAAAAAATCACTGGAATGGGACTCATTCACCGAGGAATTAATCCTGTTAGTATTATTAACTGTAGCAGGACGTCTCTTGTTGCCCCTATGGACCCATTTGTAAGCCTTTCCATTGTTAAAGTCCGTCTGATCCCATTTAAATTTATTCTTCTTGCCCCCAATAATCTCCTTCTCATAAAGGTCGATTATATTCTTAAGGCGACCCATAAAAGGTTTGACCAAGATCTTCATGTCGAATTTTTGTAGCTTAGTTTCACAGATTCTAATTTTGTCTTTTAGATCGGCTAGTAAGGTGCGATCATGTTCAATTAGTAAATTCATAATAATAGTTGAACATGAAAAAAGGCCATCTTCCCATTTTTTATGAAAGGAGCCATCAACCTCCCAAGCTGGAAAAATCTGCACCCTAAGTCCCCTCGGGACAAAACCAAACCTAAAAATATGGCATGACCTGTCTTTTTCTGTATTGGTTTACTTTAACCTGTCTTTGTATGTTTATTCATACTGCTGCAGCAGTATTGTTGGACATGCTTTGAGTCCATATTTATTGATATATTGTTTATTTACAGGTTATTATTAGTGGCATTTATTGAACTCTGTATATTCTGAATCATTGTTACTGATTACTTCTATGTCACATTGCTCTCTTCAGATTATCTGTATTTACTGCCCAATTACTCTCAGCCTCAAGGGGGATGCTTGTTTGGCTTTATTAGGAGCCTTGTGTATGATCTGTCATGTGTGATGACTTTTAATTGTTTTTATATGTGTGTTGTCAATGGTTGTCTAATAAAGATTATCATGAATTTTGGTGATCCCTGCTTTTTTGGTCAGTAGCTTTCCTACGTGTATACAGTACTATTTTCTTGCTGACTGCAGGAGGATCCCACCTTTGTATTTTGTGGTGCCCTCCTTGGCTCTATTATTATAATTGTTGTTTAGGTGGTTTTTTTTGCCACTGTTCTTTTGAGGAGTGTTGGCACACACTCTATCTTTTGTCTTATCATGGACTTAGCAGCAAGGGAGGCAGCTTGGACCACTCAGGCACAGGGGATTTTTGAGGATGTCACCGTGGCTGGCACCTCTTTAGGTTCTGCTGGGAAGGACTCAGATTTTGATGTTATTTCCAGAGAACTTGTTAGCTTACATCAAAATCTCACTAAAACATGGTGGAACATTAAAAGTCTTGAAGAGTATAAAAGGTTTGGTTTTGTCCCGAGGGGACTTAGGGTGCAGATTTTTCCAGCTTGGGAGGTTGATGGCTCCTTTCGTAAAAAATGGGAAGATGGCCTTTTTTCATGTTCAACTATTATTATGAATTTACTAATTGAACATGATCACACCTTACTAGCCGATCTAAAAGACAAAATTAGAATCTGTGAAACTAAGCTACAAAAATTCGACATGAAGATCTTGGTCGAACCTTTTATGGGTCGCCTTAAGAATATAATCGACCTTTATGAGAAGGAGATTATTGGGGGCAAGAAGAATAAATTTAAACGGGATCAGACGGACTTTAACAATGGAAAGGCTTACAAATGGGTCCATAGGGGCAACAAGAGACGTCCTGCTACAGTTAATAATACTAACAGGATTAATTCCTCGGTGAATGAGTCCCATTCCAGTGATTTTTTATCATCGGAACAGAGCGACGCAGAAGGCGCCATAGGAGGGGTAGACATGGCAGGAGAAGCCACAAGGAAGACCAGGAGACATCGCCAATGGTCTCCCAAATTTCGGAGAGACACCAGACAGAACAGGAGGCATTAGTCTCCGATGTCGCTTCTCTGTCTAACTCTTCTGATACGGTACACCAACCAGAGGGTAAGTTGTCAATTATTAATTTGTCCAACTATATTTTGTCACAAATGGAGTATTCTATTCTCCAACGTGGACTATCTTTTTGTCCTATGAACACCTTAGACAAATTTGTATTTGTTAAAGATTTATATTTATTTTGCAGACAACTTACCTTCAAACTATTGTATCATCAACCGACGATTGTGGACACCTTACCGATGGAGGATAGACAAACATTTAGGGATCTACTCTCTCTTTTGGAAGAAAATGATAATCCTGCTACTAGAAATCGTTTCACAGGACGATTACCCTCCCAGGCAACCCCTAAATTCTCGTTATTTCCTGTGGTCCAGATCTTCTTTGATGCGGTATGTAGGGACATACAGCAACTTAGAGTTAAACCTGATTGTCATAACAATATTACCAAATCTGAAAGGAAGGCCTTAAGAAATCTTAGTGATAATAAGGATCTTGTGATAAGGGAAGCTGATAAAGGTGGTAACATTGTCATCTGGCCTGCTGATCAGTATCTCAAGGAGGCTAGGAGACAATTGAGTAACGCCCATTTCTATTTGAAACTTCCCTCTGATCCTACTACAGTGTTCAATTCTAAATTGGATAAACTTTTGAATATGGCTCAGGCCCATAATGTCATCAGTAAAAAAGAAAGAGAATTTCTTACTATCCACCACCCGAGGGTTCCAACCTTTTACATGCTACCCAAGGTGCACAAATCTATTGTAGATCCTCCAGGTCGACCCATCGTGTCGGGTATTGGTGGCATTTTTGAGAAACCTTGTATTTATGTTGACTTCTTTCTCCAGTCCTTAGTCACTACCCTTTCCTCCCATGTGAAGGATACTTCACATCTTTTGGTTTTGTTAAATGATTTGATTATTCCGCCTAACACGTTTTTAGTTTCATTGGATGTTGAATCTTTGTACACCAATATCCGACACGATCTGGGTATTCAGGCGATTGCCTATTTTTTGGAACATCACACCACTGGTGACCGCCAACATGATTCATTCTTAATTGACCTGTTGCATTTCATCTTGGACAAAAATTATTTTGTTTTTGACCGGGCATTTTTTAGGCAGGTTTCAGGTACAGCAATGGGGGCACGCTGTGCCCCATCTTATGAGAATCTGTTTCTCGGGTGGTGGGAGTTGACACACGTCTACCCACTTACCGAGTTCAGAGATCATGTATTCAAATGGTGGCGTTATATCGACGACGTTCTCCTTTTATGGTCTGGGCCTTTGGAAGAATGTAAAAACTTTGTTGACAAACTCAATAATAATAATCTAAATATTCATCTTACAGCTAATTTTGCAGGATCTGCAGTTGAATTTTTGGATTTGAGATTGGTCTTGGAAGGGTCCTTTATCAAGACTACGCTTTTTCGTAAACCGACTTCCACCAACAGTATCTTGCACTACTCAAGCTTTCATCCGAAGCATTTGAGGAATGGGATTCCCAAGGGACAATTTTACCGCCTAAAAAGAAATTGTTCTACCCAACAGGACTTTTTGACACAAGCCAGGGACTTGACAAGACGCTTTAAAGACAGAGGTTACCCACACAAGGTAATTTCTAGGGCTTTTCAATCGGCTAGGGGTGCCAATCGGGCTGATTTGTTGCGCTCACGACCGCCAAGGTGTGATAGACCTTTGGGTCTTGTTACTACATATAACAACCACTGGCATGATTTGCGAGGCATTTTGATGAAATATTGGGGAATGTTGGCCGAAGAGCCCAAGTTGGCTCCGCATATTGCACCACAACCAACTCTTATTGCTAGAAAAGCAAAATCCCTGAAGGATTCCCTGTGCCATAGTCATTTCAAAAGACCTGTTATCAGTTTGAATAGAGGGGCACGCCTGGTTGGGACTTTTGCCTGTGGTGGTTGCAGCATTTGTCATCTCACTGTTGGTAGTGAGGGTGTCCTTTTACCCACCCTGACTTTCCTGGTCTGTTCCAAGACCTTTTTTAAATGTAGATCCAAAAATTTGATATATGCACTGGTTTGTCAGTGCCCGAAAATTTATGTGGGACAAACCACGCAGGAACTTAGAAAGAGGATTCAACAACACCTCTCAAATATTAATACAGCTAAAACAGATTGTGATAAGGGTAAACCCTTAACCCCGGTAGCCTTACATTTTTTGCGTGAACACCATGGCTGTAGCGCTGGTATTAGAGTCCTGGGGTTGGAAGCTTTACAGACCAACATTAGAGGGGGGGACATCTCGTTGGAATTGTTGAAACGTGAATCCAGGTGGATTTTCCACCTTCGGAGTCGTTCCCCTCTTGGATTAAATGAAGATTTATTATTTACCGGATATTACAAACAGATGTGATCTGGTCTGTTTTACAAGTTGTCTTCTGTTTTTGTAGATCCTGGATACTAATCCTCACACTTCCTCTGCTTTGGACCTCATGACTCGAAAATTTGTTCTCGACTTTTGTTTCGTCATCTTGGATCTACTTTTCCTCCCGGTGTTACCTGGATAAAGTTGGCCTCTTGACGCTTTACAATGTGACCTGCACATCTATTATACTATGGACTTTTTATAAAGGACTTTATTTTTGACTAGAATTGTTTTTTTCATCTAGGCTTATGTTATGAGCATATTTAGTTGTTTTTTTGTAACCTTACTGCTCTTTTGAGTTTTGTATGTTGCTCAACTATGTTTTTCACCCCAATGCTCTTGGTTACCATTAATTTTCATCTTTTCGGATGCCCTTTGGGGGGAGTTTGTGGAGTATTTCTACTTTATAGCCAGTCCTGGTCTGTGTTTTTTTTTTTTTTTTTATCCATATGATTAGCATTAATGCCGCCATTATATTCTATATGTGCGTCACATTTGTGGGGTTTTAGTATGCGGCGCTATTGGTATGTTTCTTTGTACTGCAGCAATGGAGAACTCTTCGAAATACTGAATATATAAGATCCAAGTATTGGCATTAGATCTTTATTTATATTTTTTTCGTCCTTTATTGTCTTTCTTGACTACCTATCATTTGTGCATACTCGCTGGTATTGGTGTCTTTTGGTTACTACAATTATCATGCCTTTTGACATGCGCAGTATGTGCCACCATATCTTTTGTATCCTTCTGCAAGGAATGGGTCATATTTTTGGCCGTTTTTGTTATACTTCTTTGCGCTTCCATATAATATATTTTATTGAGACAAATGTCTCCTAAAGCTGCTTTCCATCGCCGATTTGTGCGTTCTTTGATTACTATGACGACCGCTTGCTGTATAATCGCCGATATTAGCATCCTCTGGTTGCTATAACTACTCTGCCTGTGGCACATGCGCAGCATAAGTTACCGCGTCTCTCCTGCATATACACGGAAGTAGTGGTGAACTACGGGTCATACATCCGGTCCTGGCCTGACATGCGTCCTTGCGCCTTCACACTCCGCGTCTAATTAGATCAAACCTCGCAGCTGCTATCTATTAAGTTCATTTCTGGTATGTATTTATATGACTCTCACTGCACACACTCTCTAGCCCCTGACGAAGCTACCTTGCGGTAGCGACACGCGTCGGGCAGGGCACTCCACAAGGTCCCCCACATGTAAGAGGGCTATTAGGATATACTGGGCAACTTTATTTGTGCATCTTTTGTAGAGCATGTCTTGTGTGCCTATTTTTTATATGGCACGACCTGTCTTTTTCTGTATTGGTTTACTTTAACCTGTCTTTGTATGTTTATTCATACTGCTGCAGCAGTATTGTTGGACATGCTTTGAGTCCATATTTATTGATATATTGTTTATTTACAGGTTATTATTAGTGGCATTTATTGAACTCTGTATATTCTGAATCATTGTTACTGATTACTTCTATGTCACATTGCTCTCTTCAGATTATCTGTATTCACTACCCAATTACTTTCAGCCTCAAGGGGGATGCTTGTTTGGCTTTATTAGGAGCCTTGTGTATGATCTGTCATGTGTGATGACTAGAGTTGAGCGAAACGGGTCGAAAAAATTCAAAAGTCGCCGACTTTTGGCAAAGTCGGGTTTCATGAAACGAAACCCGACCCTAGGATGAGGTCGGCCACGAGGTCGGCGACTTACGCGCCAAAGTCGCATTTCAAAAGTTTGTTTTGCACTCTTTTTCAGCCAATCAGGATCCACGGACACTGTGGGCAACGTGATGACATAGGCACGGGTCACCACCATCTTTCAGAAGGGCATGCAAGTGATTGGCTTGCTTTGGTGGGCGTCACAGGGGGTATAAAAGGGCGTGCACGCCGACCGCCATCCTACTTCTGCCGATCTTAGTATAGGGAGAGGTTGCTGCTGATTCTGTAGGGAGAGCGTTAGGCAGGGAAGAAGACAAAAAAACTGCTTCTGCTGCTAGCGATTTGGCCTGCACAACACACAAGTCACTGTGTGTGCAGTGCAAGGGGAGGCTATATTGTGGTGTATCAGTGGTGTTGGTTGTTGGGCTGCCTTTTAAGGCTTCCTGACACGCTGGCATTGCTGTTTACCCACTGCTCCGCAAACTGCTTTTTTAAAAGCAATCCAATCTCCCTTATCCTCTCGTCACTTTGGTCACAGGCAGCTGTGCCATCGAGCGTGTCACATAGCGCTCAGAAATCAGTGGGCCGCACACAATCCACAAGTGTCCACTGTCCACAAGTGTACGCAGAGATTCAAAATCTCCATTATCCTCTCGTCACTTTGGTCACAGGCAGCTGTGCCATCGAGCGTGTCACATAGCGCTCAGATATCAGTGGGCCGCACACAATCCACAAGTGTCCAGTGTCCAAAAGTGTACGCAGAGATTCAAAATCTCCATTATCCTCTCGTCACTTTGGTCACAGGCAGCTGTGCCATCGAGCGTGTCACATAGCGCTCAGATATCAGTGGGCCGCACACAATCTACAAGTGTCCAGTGTCCAAAAGTGTACGCAGAGATTCAAAATCTCCATTATCCTCTCGTCACTTTGGTCACAGGCAGCTGTGCCATCGAGCGTGTTACATAGCGCTCAGATATCAGTGGGCCGCACACAATCCACAAGTGTCCACTGTCCAAAAGTGTACGCAGAGATTCAAAATCTCCATTATCCTCTCGTCACTTTGGTCACAGGCAGCTGTGCCATCGAGCGTGTCACATAGCGCTCAGATATCAGTGGGCCGCACACAATCCACAAGTGTCCACTGTCCACAAGTGTACGCAGAGATTCAAAATCTCCATTATCCTCTCGTCACTTTGGTCACAGGCAGCTGTGCCATCGAGCGTGTCACATAGCGCTCAGATATCAGTGGGCCGCACACAATCCACAAGTGTCCAGTGTCCAAAAGTGTACGCAGAGATTCAAAATCTCCATTATCCTCTCGTCACTTTGGTCACAGGCAGCTGTGCCATCGAGCGTGTCACATAGCGCTCAGATATCAGTGGGCCGCACACAATCCACAAGTGTCCACTGTCCACAAGTGTACGCAGAGATTCAAAATCTCCATTATCCTCTCGTCACTTTGGTCACAGGCAGCTGTGCCATCGAGCGTGTCACATAGCGCTCAGATATCAGTGGGCCGCACACAATCCACAAGTGTCCAGTGTCCAAAAGTGTACGCAGAGATTCAAAATCTCCATTATCCTCTCGTCACTTTGGTCACAGGCAGCTGTGCCATCGAGCGTGTCACATAGCGCTCAGATATCAGTGGGCCGCACACAATCCACAAGTATCCACTGTCCACAAGTGTACGCAGAGATTCAAAATCTCCATTATCCTCTCGTCACTTTGGTCACAGGCAGCTGTGCCATCGAGCGTGTCACATAGCGCTCAGATATCAGTGGGCCGCACACAATCCACAAGTGTCCACTGTCCACAAGTGTACGCAGAGATTCAAAATCTCCATTATCCTCTCGTCACTTTGGTCACAGGCAGCTGTGCCATCGAGCGTGTCACATAGCGCTCAGATATCAGTGGGCCGCACACAATCCACAAGTGTCCAGTGTCCAAAAGTGTACGCAGAGATTCAAAATCTCCATTATCCTCTCGTCACTTTGGTCACAGGCAGCTGTGCCATCGAGCGTGTCACATAGCGCTCAGATATCAGTGGGCCGCACACAATCCACAAGTGTCCACTGTCCACAAGTGTACGCAGAGATTCAAAATCTCCATTATCCTCTCGTCACTTTGGTCACAGGCAGCTGTGCCATCGAGCGTGTCACATAGCGCTCAGATATCAGTGGGCCGCACACAATCCACAAGTGTCCAGTGTCCAAAAGTGTACGCAGAGATTCAAAATCTCCATTATCCTCTCGTCACTTTGGTCACAGGCAGCTGTGCCATCGAGCGTGTCACATAGCGCTCAGATATCAGTGGGCCGCACACAATCCACAAGTATCCACTGTCCACAAGTGTACGCAGAGATTCAAAATCTCCATTATCCTCTCGTCACTTTGGTCACAGGCAGCTGTGCCATCGAGCGTGTCACATAGCGCTCAGATATCAGTGGGCCGCACACAATCCACAAGTGTCCACTGTCCACAAGTGTACGCAGAGATTCAAAATCTCCATTATCCTCTCGTCACTTTGGTCACAGGCAGCTGTGCCATCGAGCGTGTCACATAGCGCTCAGATATCAGTGGGCCGCACACAATCCACAAGTGTCCACTGTCCACAAGTGTACGCAGAGATTCAAAATCTCCATTATCCTCTCGTCACTTTGGTCACAGGCAGCTGTGCCATCGAGCGTGTCACATAGCGCTCAGATATCAGTGGGCCGCACACAATCCACAAGTGTCCAGTGTCCAAAAGTGTACGCAGAGATTCAAAATCTCCATTATCCTCTCGTCACTTTGGTCACAGGCAGCTATGCCATCGAGCGTGTCACATAGCGCTCAGATATCAGTGGGCCGCACACAATCCACAAGTGTCCACTGTCCACAAGTGTACGCAGAGATTCAAAATCTCCATTATCCTCTCGTCACTTTGGTCACAGGCAGCTGTGCCATCGAGCGTGTCACATAGCGCTCAGATATCAGTGGGCCGCACACAATCCACAAGTGTCCACTGTACACAAGTGTACGCAGAGATTCAAAATCTCCATTATCCTCTCGTCACTTTGGTCACAGGCAGCTGTGCCATCGAGTGTGTCAAATAGCGCTCAGATATCAGTGGGCCGCACACAATCCACAAGTGTCCACTGTCCACAAGTGTGTGCAGAAATTCTAAAACTCCCCTGTCCTATAGACACCTTGTACCTTGTTTTACATTACTATATAGTTTGTTGGATTTTGTCTACATTTCTACCAAAAATGAGGAAGGCTGGTGGAAGAGGCCGTGGAATTGGGCGGGGGTTGGCAGCTGGTAATGATGGTGTTGGTGGTGGATCTGATGGTAGTGGCAAGAGCAAAATAGGACCGAATGCAGGAGGTGCTGACCCTGCGTCATCGTCTGGCTACATAAGGACTCGAACGCTTAGTTTTCTAGGAGTTGGCAAACCGCTTTTAAAGGCAGAGCATCAGGAAAAAGTTTTGTCTTACATTGCTGACTCAGCCTCCAGCTCTATCGCCTCCTCTTCTTCAGTTGTAAAAAGTAAAAGCACTGAGTCGTCATTGGAGGCTCATGTTCATGAACCACACCTTTCCTTGTGTCCTTCACCCCAACCAAGATTGAAGGATGACGCAGGCCATACTACTGATTACTCCATGGAGCTGTTTTCACATACCATGCCTGGATTATCAAGTCAAATGGTGAATTACCCAGGCCAAGATGAATCTGACATGGAGTGCACTGATGCACAGCCGCTGATGGATGATTCTGCTGGTACATTCACTCAGAGCACTACATTGTCCTCGCAGTGTACAGAGCCAGATTTTGACCCTGATGAGACTCAGGTGCCCCTTCCCGCACACTATACCACCATACACGGTGACACAGAGAAAGGTGCACATGACATAGAAGAGGAGGTGATGGATGACCCAGTTGTTGACCCAGATTGGCATCCATTGGGGGAAGAGGGTGCTGCTTCCAATAGCTCAGATGAGGAGCATCCACAGCAGACATCGACATCGCAACAGCTGTTATCTGGCAGGCCTGGAGCACTCCAAAGACAGGTTCCAAACATCAAAAGAGTTGCTGGACAGCTTGTCCAGAGGGTCAAAAGATCACAGCGTGCTAGGCCGCAAAATGTCTGCCAAAGTAGGAAGAGTGCAGTGTGGCACTTTTTTGAACAAAATCCTCATGATCAGGCCAAGGTTATCTGTAAGAAGTGCGCAAAGACCTTTAGCCGAGGGAAAAATCTGAAAAATTTGAATACCAGTTGCATGCTTAGACATTTAACCAGCATGCACTTGCAAGCGTGGACACAACACCAAACCTCAAGTGCCACATGTGCAACTGATCACAACGAAGGTAGTCAGCAACGCTACATTGTTTCCCCCACTGTAAGCCCACCGGTTAGCACAGCAGCAAATGTTGAGGTGTCGTTGCAAGGCCACAGCAGTCAGGGAATCCCACTGTTATATCAACGAAAGACTGATTCTAGGCCATCAGAAAGAACACCAACTCCATCACCATCATCAACCCTCTCTCAGTCCGCCCTGTCCACCGCTACTTCCACCATATGCAGCTCTCAAGTCCAGCTCACCCTCCCAGACACTATGAGTAGGTCAAGAAAGTACTCAGTCTCTCATCCGCGTACACTGAGTTTGAACGCCCACATTGCCAAACTAATCTCGTTTGAGATGATGCCCTTTCGGTTGGTGGAAAGCACAGCTTTCCGCGAACTCATGGCCTATGCAGTACCACGCTATGACCTACCCAGTCGCCACTTCTTCTCTCGCAAAGCCATCCCAGCCCTCCACCATCATGTGAAAGACCGCATTGTCCATGCACTCAAGCAGTCAGTGAGCGGAAAGGTGCACCTCACAACTGATGCATGGTCCAGTCGGCATGGCCAGGGCCGTTACGTGTCCATCACTGCGCACTGGGTTAATGTGGTGGATGCAGGGTCCACAGGGGACAGCGGTGGTGGGACAGTGCTGCCTAGCCCACGGTCTAGGAAACAGTTGGCTGTAGGCGTTCGACCCTCCTCCTCCTCCTCCTCCTCCTCCAGAAGCGACAGCTCGTCCACAGAGCGCAGTCGTACGAGCACTCCATCTGCAGCTGCCACTGTTGCACACGATGTGTCCCCCTATCGAGCAGCTACTGGAAAGCGTCAGCAGGCTGTGTTGCAGATGATGTGTTTGGGCGACAGACACACCGCCGAGGTGCTGGCCGAGTACTTGAAGCGACAAACTGAGTCATGGCTGGGCAGTGTACATCTTGAGGCAGGCAAGGTAGTTAGTGATAACGGCCGTAATTTTGTGGCAGCCATAGCCCTTTCAAAACTCAGCCACATACCTTGCTTGGCTCACACCTTGAACCTGGTGGTGCAGTGCTTCCTCAAAAATTATCCGGAGTTAACAGCCCTGCTCCAGAAGGTGCGAAGACTGTGCGCGCACATCCGCCGGTCGCCTGTACACTCCGTTCGTATGCAGAAGCTGCAGCGATTGCTCCACCTTCCCAACCACCGCCTCATTATCGACATTGCAACAAGGTGGAACTCCACCCTGCACATGGTTGAGCAGCTGTGCGAGCAGAGGCAGGCCATAATGCATTTGTGGGAGGATACACGGCCAGGCACTTTGAGAGCAGACATGGAGTTGACAGGCGTGCAGTGGTCGAAGCTGAAAGACCTTTGTAAAGTCCTTCAGTGTTTTGAGGAATGCACACGGCTGGTAAGCGCAGACGACGCCATCCTAAGCATGAGCATCCCACTTATGCGTCTGCTCATGCAAACTTTGACGCACCTTAAGGAGCAGGCGTCTGCAGCCAATGTTGATGAGGAGGAAGAGGAGGAGGGA
The DNA here is from genome assembly GCF_039654945.1 of Dendrobates tinctorius. Taxonomy (NCBI): domain Eukaryota; kingdom Metazoa; phylum Chordata; class Amphibia; order Anura; family Dendrobatidae; genus Dendrobates; species Dendrobates tinctorius. Next base: position 45,435,549 of record NW_027361754.1, read on the forward strand.
ATCCTTGATGACATTCAGCCATTGTCTGCTCAGGGACCTCTCCTGGACGAGGTGGAGGAAGAAGAGGAGGAGGAGGATGATGGGGATGATTACTTAGGGGAGGAGGATGCATCTCGTGGGGCAAGTGAAAATGTTGGCGTGGCAAGGTCTGGTACAGGGTTTGTGCGTGACTGGAGGGATGTGGATTTGCCAGAAAGTGCTCCTCCACCCAGCACTCGCAGTGCATCATTGACACCGGGAACATTGGCCCACATGTCAGATTATGCCTTGCGGATCCTAAAAAGGGACCCCCGCATTGCCAAAATGATGAACGATGACGACTACTGGTTGGCCAGCATCCTGGATCCACGCTATAAAGGCAAATTACAAAACATCATGCCACAGGAGAACCTTGACCTAATATTGGCTAATAAACAAGCAACTCTGGTAAATCGGTTGCTTGAGGCATTCCCAGCACACAGCAGCGGTGATGGTTCTCACACGAGCCGTACGGGCCGGGGGCAGCTTGGCAGAGGTGTTCGTGGTGCACACAGCAGAAGTGGCGTTGGAGACAGGGGTTTCATGACAATGTTGTGGACTGATTTTTCAAATACCGCTCACACAACTGGTAATACTGCATCGATGGAAAGTGACAGGAGACAGCAGTTGTCAACTATGGTTACAAACTACTTTTCCTCCCATATCGATGTTCTCCCACACAGGTCATTCCCCTTTGACTATTGGGCCGCTAAACTGGACACCTGGCCTGAATTGGCCCAATATGCCTTACAGGAGCTCGCTTGCCCAGCTGCAAGTGTGCTATCGGAAAGAGTCTTCAGTGCAGCTGGATCAATCCTGACAGAAAAAAGGACCCGTCTGTCAACCCAAAATGTGGATGATCTAACCTTCAATAAAATGAACCACGCATGGGTTTCCAAGGATTTTGTCCCACCTTCCCCTGATGACACATAGGGTGACAGAAAAATGGCTTGCTTTGGTCCACCTCTGCCTGGTACTTCACCTATTTCGCCTTTTGCATCAGTTAAATGTCCAACATCAACATATGCCACTTTCTAAAACTCCCTAACTGTGCTGCCTCCCCCCCATGGCCGGGGTCACCACCTAGCGCATGACACCGTGCGAGTGCCGTTGCCCTGGACAGGTGGGTAGGCCGACTCTTGGGTGCGGGCACTGGCACAGGGTCCCTCATAGTGCAATCAAGTGTCTCTGACGGTGGTGGTGCACACCCGCCGTCAGACAAACCGCTGTACTATGAGGGGCCCAGTGCCAGTACCGACGCCCACGAGTGGGCCCCCCTTGCTTGGCCAGGGCCCCAGCATTTGCAATCTTTACCTCTACCTGCTCCTCCGCTGTGTAATCTGGGCCGTCAAATCCATACTGTGCCTGACACCGTCTGAGCCTGCCTCCTGAGACATATATTTTGAATGTGTACGCTATCCATACATGTCATCCGGGGATACGGTACCCCTTCTAACCTTTGTGCAATGACGTGCAATCCATACTGGGCCTAACACCGTCTGAGCCTGCCTCATGCTGTATAGACATATATTTTGAATGTGTACGCTATCCATACATGTTATCCGGGGATACGGTACCCCTTCTAACCTTTGTGCAATGACGTGCAATCCATACTGGGCCTAACACCGTCTGAGCCTGCCTCATGCTGTATAGACATATATTTTGAATGTGTACGCTATCCATACATGTTATCCGGGGATACGGTACCCCTTCTAACCTTTGTGCAATGACGTGCAATCCATACTGGGCCTAACACCGTCTGAGCCTGCCTCATGCTGTATAGACATATATTTTGAATGTGTACGCTATCCATACATGTTATCCGGGGATACGGTACCCCTTCTAACCTTTGTGCAATGACGTGCAATCCATACTGGGCCTAACACCGTCTGAGCCTGCCTCATGCTGTATAGACATACACTCACTGGCCACTTTATTAGGTACACCTGTCCAACTGTGTGTTAAGACTTAATTTCTAATCAGCCAATCACATGGCGGCAACTCAGTGCATTTAGGCATGTAGACATGGTCAAGACAATCTCCTGCAGTTCAAACCGAGCATCAGTATGGGGAAGAAAGGTGATTTGAGTGCCTTTGAACGTAGCATGATTGTTGGTGCCAGAAGGGCTGGTCTGAGAATTTCAGAAACTGCTGATCTACTGGGATTTTCACGCACAACCATCTCTAGGGTTTACAGAGAATGGTCCGAAAAAGAAAAAAAATCCAGTGAGCGGCAGTTCTGTGGCCGGAAATGCCATGTTGATGCCAGAGGTCAGAGGAGAATGGGCAGACTGGTTCGAGCTGATAGAAAGGCAACAGTGACTCAAATTGCCACCCGTTACAACCAAGGTAGGCAGAAGAGCATCTCTGAACGCACAGTGCGTCGAACTTTGAGGCAGATGGGCTACAGCAGCAGAAGACCACACTGGGTACCACTCCTCTCAGCTAAGAACAGGAAACTGCGGCTACAATTTGCACAAGCTCATCGAAATTGGACAGTAGAAGATTGGAAAAACGTTGCCTGGTCTGATGAGTCTCGATTTCTGCTGCGACATTCGGATGGTAGGGTCAGAATTTGGCGTAAACAACATGAAAGCATGGATCCATCCTGCCTTGTATCAACGGTTCAGGCTGGTGGTGGTGGTGTCATGGTGTGGGGAATTTTTTCTGGGCACTCTTTGGGCCCCTTGGTACCAATTGAGCATCGTTGCAACGCCACAGCCTACCTGAGTATTGTTGCTGACCATGTCCATCCCTTTATGACCACAATGTACCCAACATCTGATGGCTACTTTCAGCAGGATAATGCGCCATGTCATAAAGCTCGAATCATCTCAGATTGGTTTCTTGAACATGACAATGAGTTTACTGTACTCAAATGGCCTCCTCAGTCACCAGATCTCAATCCAATAGAGCATCTTTGGGATGTGGTGGAACGGGAGATTCGCATCAGGGATGTGCAGCCGACAAATCTGCGCCAACTGTGTGATGCCATCATGTCAATATGGTCCAAAATCTCTGAGGAATGCTTCCAGCACCTTGTTGAATCTCTGCCACGAAGAATTGAGGCAGTTCTGAAGGCAAAAGGGGGTCCAACCCCTTACTAGCATGGTGTACCTAATAAAGTGGCCAGTGAGTGTATATTTTGAATGTGTACGCTATCCATACATGTTATCCGGGGATACGGTACCCCTTCTAACCTTTGTGCAATGACGTGCAATCCATACTGGGCCTAACACCGTCTGAGCCTGCCTCATGCTGTATAGACATATATTTTGAATGTGTACGCTATCCATACATGTTATCCGGGGATACGGTACCCCTTCTAACCTTTGTGCAATGACGTGCAATCCATACTGGGCCTAACACCGTCTGAGCCTGCCTCATGCTGAATAGACATATATTTTGAATGTGTACGCTATCCATACATGTTATCCGGGGATACGGTACCCCTTCTAACCTTTGTGCAATGACGTGCAATCCATACTGGGCCTAACACCGTCTGAGCCTGCCTCATGCTGTATAGACATATATTTTGAATGTGTACGCTATCCATACATGTTATCCGGGGATACGGTACCCCTTCTAACCTTTGTGCAATGACGTGCAATCCATACTGGGCCTAACACCGTCTGAGCCTGCCTCATGCTGTATAGACATATATTTTGAATGTGTACGCTATCCATACATGTTATCCGGGGATACGGTACCCCTTCTAACCTTTGTGCAATGACGTGCAATCCATACTGGGCCTAACACCGTCTGAGCCTGCCTCATGCTGTATAGACATATATTTTGAATGTGTACGCTATCCATACATGTTATCCGGGGATACGGTACCCCTTCTAACCTTTGTGCAATGACGTGCAATCCATACTGGGCCTAACACCGTCTGAGCCTGCCTCATGCTGTATAGACATATATTTTGAATGTGTACGCTATCCATACATGTTATCCGGGGATACGGTACCCCTTCTAACCTTTGTGCAATGACGTGCAATCCATACTGGGCCTAACACCGTCTGAGCCTGCCTCATGCTGTATAGACATATATTTTGAATGTGTACGCTATCCATACATGTTATCCGGGGATACGGTACCCCTTCTAACCTTTGTGCAATGACGTGCAATCCATACTGGGCCTAACACCGTCTGAGCCTGCCTCATGCTGTATAGACATATATTTTGAATGTGTACGCTATCCATACATGTTATCCGGGGATACGGTACCCCTTCTAACCTTTGTGCAATGACGTGCAATCCATACTGGGCCTAACACCGTCTGAGCCTGCCTCATGCTGTATAGACATATATTTTGAATGTGTACGCTATCCATACATGTTATCCGGGGATACGGTACCCCTTCTAACCTTTGTGCAATGATGTGCAATCCATACTGGGCCTAACACCGTCTGAGCCTGCCTCATGCTGTATAGACATATATTTTGAATGTGTACGCTATCCATACATGTTATCCGGGGATACGGTACCCCTTCTAACCTTTGTGCAATGACGTGCAATCCATACTGGGCCTAACACCGTCTGAGCCTGCCTCATGCTGTATAGACAAATATTTTGAATGTGTACGCTATCCATACATGTTATCCGGGGATACGGTACCCCTTCTAACCTTTGTGCAATAACGTGCAATCCATACTGGGCCTAACACCGTCTGAGCCTGCCTCATGCTGTATAGACATATATTTTGAATGTGTACGCTATCCATACATGTTATCCGGGGATACGGTACCCCTTCTAACCTTTGTGCAATGACGTGCAATCCATACTGGGCCTAACACCGTCTGAGCCTGCCTCATGCTGTATAGACATATATTTTGAATGTGTACGCTATCCATACATGTTATCCGGGGATACGGTACCCCTTCTAACCTTTGTGCAATGACGTGCAATCCATACTGGGCCTAACACCGTCTGAGCCTGCCTCATGCTGTATAGACATATATTTTGAATGTGTACGCTATCCATACATGTTATCCGGGGATACGGTACCCCTTCTAACCTTTGTGCAACGACGTGCAATCCATACTGGGCCTAACACCGTCTGAGCCTGCCTCATGCTGTATAGACATATATTTTGAATGTGTACGCTATCCATACATGTTATCCGGGGATACGGTACCCCTTCTAACCTTTGTGCAATGACGTGCAATCCATACTGGGCCTAACACCGTCTGAGCCTGCCTCATGCTGTATAGACATATATTTTGAATGTGTACGCTATCCATACATGTTATCCGGGGATACGGTACCCCTTCTAACCTTTGTGCAATGATGTGCAATCCATACTGGGCCTAACACCGTCTGAGCCTGCCTCATGCTGTATAGACATATATTTTGAATGTGTACGCTATCCATACATGTTATCCAGGGATACGGTACCCTTTCTAACCTTTGTGCAATCACGTGCAATCCATACTGGGCGTGAGAACGGCTGGCGAGCTGTTAAGCAAGCTACAGCACCTGTCCAGACAAGTACAGGGATTCCCTAGCGAGGAGACTTATTTGATTGTTTTCTATGTTGGGACAGCAATTTTTGGGGAGCACTATACTCTGGAGAATGATAGATGGGGCCCACCATACACTGGAACATTCCAAAGGTGGACATCAGACACTGGAGCAGCATTTACAGGGCCCATTATACACTAGAGCAGTAGAAATGGGGCCCATTATGTTTGGAGCATTATTTGGGCCCATAAGACAGTGGAGCTTCATCCATGGGGACCAACATATACTGTAGCATTATGTGGAGCTCATCATATACTGTTTCAAACATTATATGGGACCAATGATTTTGTATGGAGAAATAGATGGGCCTCGTCATGAGATGTAAAAAGTGAGGTATTTTTCATTGTACTATACCGCTATTTCTCTGCTGTATCGGAGCATGATGAGTTGTGGTATGTGTTAAAGGGGCGCTCTTTCGCCCAGGGCACATGAAAACCTGCAGCCAGCCCTCCCCCCCCACAAATTTAGCCAAATAACCCCCATTTTTCAGTGCGTAACTTGTATTATGAAGTTAATTAAGGTTGACAAGCTTAAGTAAGAAGAATTGATGCTTTTGGCATTCAAATGGGCACTGTAGGTGTGTTTCCTGTCCTCCTCTCACTGCCGACTTTTATTCCCCATTGACTTACATTGGGTTTCGTGTTTTGGGACGATCCCGACTTTTCCCTATAATCGGACGATCTTGCTCGACCCGACTTTTGGAAAAGTCGGGTTTCACGAAACGAAACGCGACCCTAAAAAAACAAAAGTCGCTCAACTCTAGTGATGACTTTTAATTGTTTTTATATGTGTGTTGTCAATGGTTGTCTAAAGATTATCATGATTTTTGGTGATCCCTGCTTTTTTGGTCAGTAGCTTTCCAACGTGTATACAGTACTATTTTCTTGCTGACTGCAGGAGGATCCCACCTTTGTATTTTGTGGTGCCCTCCTTGGCTCTATTATTATAATTTCTATTTCACCAGCTCAAAACCCCCAAAAATTGATTGAGCGCCAAAAATGGCAAATGTTACTTTAATATATAAATTAATAAGGTGACACAAGTATTGGATTATTAGATGGCAGAAAATTATATATTAGGTTATGCTCACATTTTCCATCTAGAAAATATTCTTTCTTTTAGAGAATTTTTGGAGTTTTTCTTTTTCTGAAACTGTTTTAGAAAAGCTTTTTTTCCAAAAGTTTTTTTTTTTTGCAACTTTTTTATATGACAGTGTCTACTTTGGAGAGGTTTCATATAGGATCTGATTCCATGAAGTTACATTAACCTTGTTCCACTTAGTATTTTTCAATGCCTCTTAAAGAAAAATTAAAAAACTGTGTGAGCATAGCTTATCAATTGAAAATAAAATGCTAAGAATATAATGTAAAGCTGTGTGACATAATTGTTTATGTTCATAAAGAGTTTCTTTATAACAGACAAAGTTTTTTTTTTTTTAAACAGAAATCACTCTTTTTTGGGGGAGTTTTTTTTCCCGAAGCGGTTCTGAAAAGTTTCATAAGAGTATACCGTAATTTTACTGAACCATTTTTTGCAGCCTTTTGGTTTGGTAGTGTCTAGTCTGGAGAAGATTCCATCAGGGTCCATTTCCAAGAAGTGACATGCATTTTTTTTCCCACCAAATGTTTTTCAAAAGTTTTTCAGGAAAGAAAAAATCAAATAGCTCCTCATGTGAACATCAAAGTGGATTTTCCCTACAAATGAAAGCAAGAGATTTCAAAGTTTTTTGAGGAAGAATTTGGAGCATATCTGCTCCAAATACATTGTGTGAACTTAGATTTATTAGTGTTTTTCTACTTAACTCTTTCATTTGTGTTTTTTGTTGCCGACAGAAGTACCAGATTACCAAAAAATATGGACTAGTGTAAGCTGAATTACAAGACTCTTATAGTAGACAGTTAAAAACCTGTATTTTGAAAAGTTATTGTACAGACTGGAGAAACAGTTTCATACATGTCGGACTGGCCCACAGGAGGACAGGAGAATCCTCTGGTAGGCCGCCCCTGCAAAGGAATGCTAATGAATAGTGCTTTTACTCCTGTTTAAGGCCTCTTTCACACTTCAGTTTTTTGCATCAGTTCAAATCCGCCAAAAAGGCAGAGAAGCGGATCCGTTCTCAACTGATGTGAATGGATGTCACAGGATCCGTTTTCAGACGGATCCTGAAAATGAGGAAATTTAAAGGAAACGCTGGCCGGGAAAAAGAGAGAGAGAGAGAGAGAGAGAGAGAATATTTTTTTTTTGTCCGGCACCCAGAAAGAATTTCGGGTTAAATTAGTGTCTGGAGGATCCGCCAGAGTAAAAAAACGTTGCAAGCTCCATTTTCAAATCTTTGAGGATGGTGACGGACAGCAACTTTTGGCGGATCCGCAAAAAAAATGGATGCAACGGACGGCAATCCGTCACAATCTGCCAGTAATGGAAGTCAATGGGGAAAAAAACGGATCCTCAAAAGAAAATTGAGGATCCGTTTTTTTCAAAACCTGGCGGATTGTGACTGATTGTAAAAAACTGAAGTGTGAAAGAGGCCTAACAATTTGCAGAAAAAGGTATAGTCTAATAATTCATCAAACAAGCTAGCCAAATTAATATCACATAGAAGCAAAAGTAAATTTGTGTACTAGGGTCAAGGTATTTTTGTACGTAACTGAACAGTAGTCAATGTTATTAATGGGTCTTTAGCACTCAGCCCAACACTGTTTTCATATACTAGTGAGTCATCTAATGCAAATAGGCCTCAATAACTTAATAGGATATGTACAAAAAAAAGTGCAAGTTCTGTTAAAGAAGTGAAAGAAACATTTCCCAGAAGAAGCTTTTGAGTAAAATGAGTGATTCAGTCCCCTCCATTTCTGTACTGCAGTCATGGTTTGATACGCTGCTCCATTTATTGAATACGTGAACCTAGCATCATAGGGAGTGTGGGATAGGTATCAAACGTAAACTGAAACATGAAACCTTTTCCAATCTGTTCTTACTTTCCATTGTGTTTTTATTTTTTTACTGTTTTCCATGAATTTAGCAGGATCGCAAATCCTGAGATCTGAGAGGCTGAAAATTACTCTATGGGCTCACGCACATCACCAATTTTCTCATCCAACTGCTATCCATGGTTTTCACAGATAGCACTCGTACCTATGATAGTCCATGGGGCTGTTCACATGTCATATTTTTTTCCTTTTACCGAGTGGTCCACAGAAAAAATTGAAGACATGTCCAGTTCAGATCAAAATCGGCAATGCAAGTCTATAGATCTGTAAAAAAAAAAAATCGGACCGCACTTGGATGACATTGGAGTGAGGTCTGATTTTCATGGACTAAAAGAATGGAGATGATGTAGAAACTATTTTTTTCTCTCCATATCCGAGAAAAACTGATGCTACTCTGATCAAACTATGATCAAAAGAATTGGACCGTTTTTCTTTGATGTGGACAAAATGGTTGTGTGACCCTTCCCTATGGGAAAGTGTTCATGAACCGGCATTTGTAACAGTTGGAGACTATGGCATGGCACCACTCCATATGAGAGTAGAGCTTTAAAAAAGAAATTGAAAAACTGGAGCAAGTTCAGAGAAGAGCTACCAGGATGGTGAGTGGACTGCAAAGTATGTCCTACGAGGAATGGTTAAAGGATCTGGAAATGTTTAATTTGCAGAAAAAAAGGCTAAAGGCCCTGTTACACTTAATGATGTCCCAGCGATCCCACCAACGATCCGACATGGATGGGATCGTCGGGACATCGTTAGGCTGATTGCTGGTGAACTGTCACATACACAGCCCCTCCAGCGATCAGGACCAGCGAGCAAGCTGGTTTCTAATGTAAACATCGGGTATCCCAGGAGCTGCGGCTCTTGGATACCCGCTGTTTACCTTGGAAACCAGCTTGTACGCCGGTTTCCAAGGTAAACATTTGGTATCTAAGAGCCGTGCGGCTCCTGGATACCCACTGTTTACCTTGGAAACCAGCATGTACGCCGGTTTCCAAGGTAAACAGCGGGTATCCAAGACCCGCTGCTCCCGGATACCCGATGTTTACATCAGAAACCAGCGTCCAGCGTCCCTGATCGCTGGTCTCTCGCTGCCACACGCAGCGATGCGTGCTGGCCAGCGGGAGACCAGTGATCAAAAAATGGCCCAGGCCGATCGAGCACGATCAGCGATACCTGGCGGGGGGGCCAGTCGCTGATCCCCGTCACACACAGTGATCTCGTTGGCGAGCTCACTGTGGCGTCGCAAAATCAGCGATCTTGCTAGCGAGATCGCTGTGTGTGACGGGGCCTTAAGAGGAGACTTAATAGTGGTCTACAAATATCTGAAGGGGTGTCACAGCGTACAGGGATCATGAATATTATCATTTGCACGAGGAAAAACAAGAAAGGTTGAAGATACAGATTACATATTAGAAAAAACTTTTTGACGGTGTGGGTAGTCAATGAGTGGAACTGGCTGCCACGAGAAGTCTTGAGTTCTCCTTCAATGGAAGTCTTCAAACAGAGTCTGGACAGATATCTGTCTGAGATGGTTTAGTGAATCCTGCATTGAGCAGGCATTGGACACGAGGACCGTTGAGGTCTCTTCCAACTCTAACATTCTGTGATTCTATGATTCTAGAGTGATCAACATCTTCACCTTCCAGTGTAATGTGGTGCTAATCTTGGAAATAAGTGAAGAAGTTAATCTCTTTACAATCAGCACAAGAATAATAAATATGCTTCCAGTGCAAAGTTAATCTAATCATGCAAGAGCATGAAGAACATGGTAAAATGATTGTCTGGCTTGTTAATACAGGGAAGTCCCTGGTACTGGGCCCTCATTAATTAGCCAGAGCAGAAAAGAACTACAAAGAGGGTCTTTTTTTTTTCTAAAAGATCAGGCACATTCATGGTGCACCTAATGACCAGGCCTGGAATTTCCTTAATGACCAGCCAATTTGTTAAATTTTTTTTCCTTCTCCATTTTCCAGCCTTCATACTTTTATTTATGACACTTTGTATTGTGCTGGACAAATTGTATTGTTTTTGATGCTGTTATGAGGTGTATATATAACTTACTATACAACGTATATTTTTTCAAAAATGTCAACGTAAATATAGATAAAAACAATTTTTTTACCTATTTTTGCTAACTACTACGTTTTTTTACTGCTCACATTTCATACCTAGTAACCCATTGAATGAATTTTCCAGGTTAGTATGGTCATGTAGATGCCTATGCTGTGAAAGGAGTTTTTGTTTGTCTGTTTTTTTCTTATATGTATCTAGTAAAAAATCAGATTACACTTCTCAAAAATACACAATACAAGAATACACTTCTCAAAAAAAAAAGGGAACACTAAAATACCACATCCTAGATATCTCTGAATGAAATATTTCAGTCGCAAATTTTTATTCATTGCATAGTGGAATGTGTTCAGAACAATAAAACATAACAATTATCAATGTAAATCAAAATGAATATCCCATGGAGGTCTGGATTTGGAATGATACTCAAAATCAAAGTGGAAAATCAAATTACAGGCTAATCCAATTCCAGTGGAAATGCCTCATGACAAGGAAAAGATGCTCAGTATTGTGTGTGGCCTACACGTGCCTGTATGACCTCCCTACTGTACAACGCCTGGGCATGCTCCTGATGAGGCGGCGGATGGTCTCCTGAGGGATCTCCTCCCAGACCTGGACTAAAGCATCCGCCAACTCCTGGACAGTCTGTGGTGCAATACCTTCATCTTGCAGGAACTGCTGACACACTCCAGCCACATGAGGTCTGGCATTGTCCTGCATTAGGAGGAACCCAGCCCACTGCACCAGCATATGGTTTCACAAGGGGTCTGAGGATCTCATCTCGGTACCTAATGGCAGTCAGGCTACCTCTGGCGAGCATATGGAGGACTGTGCGGCCCTCCAAAAAAATGCCACCCCACACCATTACTGACCCACTGCCAAACAAGTCATGCTGAAGGATGTTGCAGGCAGCAGATCACTCTCCACGGCATCTCCAGACTCTGTCACGTCTGTCACATGTGCTCAGTGTGAACCTGCGTTCATCTGTGAAGAGCACAGGGCGCCAGTGGCAATTTTGCCAATCCTGGTGTTCTGTGGCAAATGCCAAGCGTCCTGCACGGTGTTGGGCTGTGAGCGCAACCCCCATCTATGGTTATCGGGCCCTCAGACCATCCTCATGGACTCGGTTTCTAACCGTTTGAGCAGACACATACACATTTGTGGCTTGCTGGAGGTCATTTTGCAGGGCTCTGGCAGTGCTCCTCCTGTTCCTCCTTGCACAAAGGTGGAGGTAGCGGTCCTGCTGCTGGGTTGTTGCCCTCCTATGGCCCCCTCCATGTCTCCTGGTGTACTGGCCTGTCTCCTGGTTGCGCCTCCAGCCTCTGGACACTACGCTGACAGACACAGCAAACCTTCTTGCCACAGCTCGCATTGATGTGCCATCCTGGATGAGCTGCACTACCTGAACCACTTGTGTGGGTTATAGAGTCCATCTCATGCTACCATGAGTGTGAAAGCACAACCAACATTCAAAATTGACGAAAACATCAGCCAGAAAGCATTGGTACTGAGATGTGGTCTGTGGTCCCCACTTGCAGAAACACTCCTCTATTGAGGGTGTCTTGATAATTGCCAATAATTTCCATCTGTTGTCTATTCCATTTGCACAACAGCATGTGAAATTGATTGTCAATCAGTGTTGCTTCCTAACTGGACCGTTTGATTTCACAGAAGCTTGATTTACTTGGAGTTATATTCTGTTGTTTAAGTGTTCCCTTTATTTTTTTGAGCAGTATCTCTCTCTCTCTCTCTCTCTCCTTCCTTCCCGGCCAGCATTTCCTTTAAATTTCCGCATTTTCAGGATCCGTCTAAAAACGGATCCTGTGCCATCCGTTCACATCAGTTGACAACGGATCCGCTTGTATGACTTTTTGGCGGATTTGAACTGATGCAAAAAAACTGAAGTGTGAAAGAGGCCTTAGACACTGACCTGAGCGGGCGGACCCACAGTGCTATATGAACTCTTTGTTTTTCTGTTCGTTTTCAATTTGTGCCGCAGAAGGCAATCTTTTGTTTGCTTAAACTTAAGCAGGCTTATGGAGCGAATAAACCTGATGGAACATTTTCTGAAAACTGCTTCCTGTGCTTACCTCAACCTGCAGCTGAGTAAGTAACCTTACAAGTGGTGTTAGACGTGCGGGCAGCGTTCCCAGCAGAGACGTGTGACTGCTACAGGAGGAACTGAATGCCCTGGATTAAGTCTGTCACAAGCCAGCAAGCATCGCCAGACAAAATGGAGGACCTGCTGAAACACCTGGTCCAGTTGCTGCAGCAACAGCAAAAGACCAACAGGCTGTTGTTACAGCAGAGCCAGCAGGAGCAATGGCATATACACATACATACATGCACACACTTGAGCTTTATATATTAGATATATATATCTAATATATAAAGCTCAAGTGTGTGCATGTATGTATGTATGTGTGTGTGTGTGTGTGTATGTCGCAGCTACAGCCACAAAATTTGGCACAGTCACACGTCTGGACCCCGAGAGCGTCCTAAGCTATGTTGTGAGGTGAAATTTTAACCCCGCGCGTTCCAATTCACCAATCTATTTTGCCCCTATCTACATAATGGGGAAAAAGTGTGTGTGTATCAAGCCCGCCCCTCATTATGATGTCATAATGGTTGCCATGGCGACGCTGATGTCATCATAGGTTGCAAGCCCCGCCGCTCATTATGATGTCATAATGGTTGACTATGGGATGGAGGATGTGTGATGGGTATATGGGCACTGGACTATGAGATGGAGGATATCTATGACGGGTATATGGGCATAGGACTATGAGATGGAGGATGTGTGATGGGTATATGGGCACTGGACTATGGGATGGAGGATATGTATGACGGGTATATGGGCACGGGACTATGGGATGGAGGATGTGTGATGGGTATATGGGCACTGGACTATGGGATGGAGGATATGTATGACGGGTATATGGGCACGGGACTATGGGATGGCGGATATGTATGATGGGTATATGGGCACGGGACAATGGGATGGAGGATATGTATGATGGGTATATGGGCATCGGACTATGGGATGGAGGATGTGTGATGGGTATATGGGCACTCGACTATGGGATGGAGGATATGTATGATGGGGATATGGGCACGGGCCTATGGGATCGTGGATATGTATGATGGGTATATGGGCATGGGACTATGGGATGGAAGATAATTATAATTTGCTATAACTAACCACAGTAAATTACTATGCCCGGGCAGCGCCGGGCTCTTCAGCTAGTATATATATATATATATATATATATATATATAATTTTTTCACACAAAATATAAATATATATGTAATATTCATTGCAAGGAAATCAAAAAAGATTTCTAGGGGACATAATTTCATCCCTTTTTTTGCTTTATTGCTCATTTTTCTACTGTTACTGCAGCATCCATATGTGCCCCAGTTACTGAAGAAAAGAGCCCCCTATAGAGAAGTTACTAGCAGAGCTGATCTGGGTCTGCAAGGACCAAGAAGTTCATTTATTGCGGAAAAGCCACAAAGCGATCATGTGATTGACGGGTCCTATGGAAGCATCAGCTTCTATTCACTGATTGCCATGGACCTGTCAAAGAGAAGACAGAAACAGAATTAAACCACTCCTGTCTTTTGTATCTGTCAAGTACAGGAACTTTTATCCTGCATCTTAAAGCGAACCTGTCATCAGAATTGTGCTAAGTAAAGACGGATTTCATCAACGAAGGTATCATATTAATCAGTATAACGGCGCCAACCTGACATTGTCTGTAGGTTACTGAGCGCAATCCTACTGACAGGTTCCCTTTAAATTTATAATTAGGGATGAACGGACCTGAGGAAATTTGGATTCTGGTACCCGACCTAAACTTTATTTCAAATGTTTGATTTGGGTACCAGAACTTGTACATGAACTTGAACCAGAATCCCATTGAAAATAATGGGGGCCCACCTTTATCTGTTTATATCCTTCTACATGCTTTACAATACTTATATGGTTATGATACTATCTTTGATTGTAAGATTTTTTCCTTTCCTTGCATGGTTTATTACTCAATATATATTTTATTATTGTTAAATAAAAAGAACATTGAAAGAAAGAAAATCATGGGGACCCGAACTTTTGAGCTGGAAAAAAATCAATCTCTATCCATCTCTGCAACAGACTTACCCAGGAAGTAACTTGGAACAGTCAGTGTGTGGAGTTTAGCATCGGACACTAACTGTCCGGTATGAACCTCAAACTTTTAAGTTTAAGTCTATTTATAATGGATAAACACTATAGCGAAAAAGGTCCTCCAAGGATATTATATAAAATATTCAAATTTTATTAAATGACACAAAAAATAAAAAGAAACAGCAAACCATACAGAAAGTGGAAAATAGCATGACACTGGGTGACAAACATAAGAACGGAAATGACTGGTACAATAATGTAGCACATGAGGGAATATAAAACAATTCTTAAAGTGCTGGTGCAGCAAGCAGAAATAGATAATATTTATGATATAATCTCACATATTAGAGCCTAATAGCATGTTAAATGAAGCCTGCAGCGACATTATGCACAATGAAATAGATGAAACCCAGACATTGCTGGTTTCCCATAGCTGATATCCTAAGAAGGAAAAAATCCTTCCTAAAAAATAAATGATGTGGGTATAGAGAGGATCAAGGGAAATACACCTCATGGCTAGAGAATTAAAGCAATAACATATTTACCAGAATGAAAGAATCACCCAGGGTCCCCCTTAACTCGCGTTTCGATGAATATCTTCCTCAGAAGGGGTGCTATCCTTGGAGGACCTTTTTCTCTATAGTGTTTATACTTGGTTTCACGGTCCTCCGTGTTATAACCGTTCTCTTGTCTTTAAATACTATTTATAATGGAGCAGGACGAAAGCCCAGGATCAATGGCTGTATAATTATGCAGCTTGGTTGTTATCTTGTTAATGGTGCCTTAGATCCCCTGTGGTGGTACTATCAGGGAATAGAATATTTTCTGTTGGGTTTCCCCACTCCTTATATTTCAGGGACCCTTGATGACAGAATGGAAATGTCCAAAGAAGACAGGTCCTTTAACTCAGGACTAGTGTTTCCCTGATGGGGAGACCGTATGGCATTCTGTCATCGCACTTTGGCATTTCTGCACATTTAACCTTTCATTTGCAGTAGGCGATTGGTGATGTCTGTAAACATTGGTTGTGCGCCCGGATTAGGACTTGACAAGTGACACTTGAAGCATGAATAATAAGAAGTTTATAAGCAATAGCCTGATGGAAATCCTCTAGAAAGGTTAATCCCCCATAAGAATGTGACTCTAGAAAACACTTAGAACATAAGCTTGCAGCTCGTGCGATATCCCAATGGACACCAGAGCCCACATGGGTCAGAGCGTAGCGGTGTCACAAGCAGTGGCGTGCTGGGCCGGGTGGCAGAGAGGCATTTGTCCCCCGGGCCGGTTAATTAGCGTCAGACAGGGCAGGCTGCTCCGCTCACCCGCCCCGCAGCCACAGCATGTACATTACATAATACATAGAAAACATGGCCGCGGCCACGCCGGCGCGACCCGCGGTAGTAAGTGAAGAGGAGAGTGTGAGCGGTGGCCACACACAGAGGGCAGAGCAGACACAGCGAGGGGCCAGTGGGCGGGACTCAGTCACTGAACTGACTGCAGGCTGAGACCGCGTTGCCCTGGCAGACGGCTGTGCGCTGGGATTGCAGCAGTAGGTAGCTCGGGGGGGGGGTGTACGCTACTGTTACATTCTGTGCCCGCCGGCCACTTTGTTCTAATTTCTCCTATGTGCCATGCACAGGACCTGTGATGAGGTCACAGGAGGGGAGGAGTCAGGGGGTCACATGATCAGGGCCCTCATAATGCAGGACACTGCTGTTGTGCTGCTTGTCATCCTGCTGGATGAGGGCAAGTGTATGTGTGAGATCAGGAGGGGTTTACAGGGTGGATGTAGCAGAGCTCTAAGCTCTATGTGTACGGAGCGGAGCCGAGTGTGTACGAGGTGTACAGAGTGGAGCAGTGTGTATGAGGTGTACAGAGCAGAGATGCGTTTGTACGAAGTGTATTGAGCGGAGCCGTGTGTGTACAAAGTGTACGGAGCGGAGCCATATGTATACAAGGTGTACGGAGCTGAGCCGCGTGTATACGAGGTGTACGGAGCTGAGCCGCGTGTATACGAGGTGTACAGAGTGGAGCCGCGTGTGTACGAGGTATACGGAGCAGAGATGCGTTTGTACGAAGTGTACGGAGCGGAGCCATGTGTGTACGAGGTGTACGGAGCTGAGTCGTGTGTACGAGGTATACGGAGCAGAGCCGTGCGTACGGAGCCGAGCCCTGTGTGTAGAAAGTGTACAGAGCTGAGCCGTGTGTGTAATGTACAGAGCGGAGCAAAGCCGTGTGTGTACGGGGTGTATGGAACAAAGCCGCATGTGTACAGGATTTACGGAGTGAAGCCATGTATGTACAAAGTGTACAGAGCGTGGCTGCATGTGTACAAGTTGTATGGAGCAGAGCCGCATGTTTATGAGGTTTTACGGAGTGGAGCCGTGTGTGTATGAGTCATAGAAAGTGGGACCATGTGTGTATGAGGTATGCGGAGCCATGCGTGTACAAGGTGTATGGTGGGGAGCATTTATACCTCCCAACCATCCCGGATCCAGTGGGACAGTCCCGATTTTGAGAGAGAGTCTGCCCCAGCTGGGAGCTTACTTTTCCCACGGACACAGGAGTACACGGCGGAGCCCCGAGGAGCACAATAAAATTTACACGTGATGTTCCACTGGAAATGACATGCTAGAAGCTTACCAGAAATGAGGTAATTTTGGGAGGAGATTGTGATGGAACCATAGAGGCACTTGAGGGAATGCTTCAGATCCATCACTGTGTCCTCCGACGACAGCGTGGACAGCGGGATCGCCTTGGACTCGGGGATGTAGGCCATGTGAGTGGATCATGATATGTCCTGCATCGGGAGGCTCAGGTGGGCATTACAATGGGAGCTGGGCTGCTATAGTATCTTTATAGAATCTTACTTTTTCTCTCTGTTTCTTTCTCTCTCTCTCTCTGTTCTTTCATTCTCTAATCTTTCTTTTTTTCTTTCTTTCTTCCCCCTCTTCCTTTCTCTCTCTGTTCTTTCTTTCTCTTTCTTCCCCCTCTTTCTTTCTCTCTCTAATCTTTCTCTCTCTCTTCTTTCTTTCTTTCTCTCTGTTTCTTTTGTTTCTCTCTGTTCTTTCTTTCTCTCTAATCTTTCTTTTTTCTTTCTCTCTCTCTGTTCTTTCTCTTTGTTTTTTCTTTCACCTCTTCCTTTCTCTCTCTCTCTGTTCTTTCTTTCTTTTGCTCTGTTCTTTCTTTCTTTCTTTCCCTTCTCTCTTTATCTCTCTAATCTTTCTCTCTCTGTTCTCTTTCTTTCCCCTTTCTTTCTTTCTTTCTCTCTCTCTGTTCTTTCTTTCATTCCTCTCCTTCTCTGTTCTTTCTTTCTTTCTCTCTGTTCTCTCTCTCCACATTTTAGAGGGCCACATTCACATTTTAGAGGGCCATATCCACATTTTAGAGGGTCACATCCATATTTTAGAGGGTCACATCATGTGACCCGCTAAACTGTGGATGGGACTCTCTACAATGTGGATGTGACCCTCTACAATGTGGATGTGACCCTCTACAATAGTGGATGTGACCCTCTACAATAGTGGATGTGACCCTCTACAATGTTTGTGACCCTCTATATTGTGGATGTGACCCTCTATAATGTGGATGTGACCCTCTGTAATGTGATTGTGACCCTCTATAACAGGGGAGGGCAATTAATTTTCCTGAGAGGCCACATGAGAGACCATGACTGTCGTGGAGGGCCGAACCAATAGGTCAAAATTAATGCTTCTCAATATTAATATTGACATTTTATAATTATTATATTATTGATAATTTTATTAATATTAATTGTATTAGAATTGTATATTGAGCAGAATTATGGATGCCGACACCCCCTATATATCGTTTGAACCCGAGCACAGCCCCTTCAGTATATTGTATGAGCCCCCCAACAGCCCCTTATATGCGGCATGAGACCCACACATCCTCCCTATATATACAGCATGAGCCCCACACAGCCTCCCTATATACAGCATGAGTTCCACACAGCCTCCCTATATACTGCATGAGATCCACACAGCCTCCATATATAATATACAGCATGAGCCCCCCACAGCCTCCCTATATACACTGCATGAGCCCCATACAGCCTCCCTATATACTGCATGAGCCTCACACAGCCTCCCTATATACACTGAATGAGCCCCACACAGCCTCCCTATATACACTGCAGGAGCCCCACACAGCCTTCCCATATACACTGCATGAGCTCCATACAGCCTCCCAATATACTGCATGAGCCCCACACAGCCTCCCCATATACTGCATGAGCCCCACATAGCCTCCCTATATATACTGCATGAGCCCCACACAGCCTCCCTATATATACTGCATGAGCCCCACACAGCCTCCCTATATACACCATGAGCCCCACACAGCCTCCCCATATGCTGCATGAGCCCCACACAGCCTCACTATGTACTGCATGAGCCCCATACAGCCTCCCTATATACTGCATGAGCCTCCCACAGCCTACCCCATATGCGGCATGAGCCCCACACAGCCTCCCTATATACACCATGTGCAGCAGCAGCACCATATCACCCCCTCATGTCACCCCAGGTGTGCAGCACCATGTCGTCACCCACCCCAGGTGTTCAGCACCATGTCGTCACCCCCATAGCCTCCCCATGCCCACCCAAATGGTCCATACGTATAAGGAAAAAAAACACCACATACTCACCTTGTCCCATTCCCTGTCACTGTGCTTCTCTCCCTGCCTCCGGTGCGCGGACTCTCCGGAGTAAACAGCTGACGCAATCACGTCATTTCATCGTGTCAGCTGTTTCACACACTGGTGGAGGAAGTGGCCGGAGGGCCCTCCTACACCAAAGGAGTCAGCAGCGCCGCGGTGCACATGGAAACAGCGACAGGCCAGGCGGGCATCGTGCGGCCCGTAGACCTCTGATTTCCAGCCTCACAGCTGTCTCGTTCCAGATGTGGCCCCCGGGTTGCACTTTGCCCAGGTCTGCTCTATAATGTGGATGTAACCCTCTATAATGTGGATGTGACCCTCTGTAATGTGGATGTGACCCTCTGTAATGTGAATTTCAACCTCTGTAATATGAATGTGACCCTCTATAACGTGGATGTGACCCTCTAGGTTACAGTGTGCCACAGCCCACAGGCCAGTCTAAGTCCCACTCCTACTCCAGTCCCTGCTGCCCAGTGCCTGCGCCCTGCGGTAAGTGGTGTCCACGTCCAATATTATCCCTATTTGACAACTGGGTGCTATCCCTGAGGGTGCTTCAATACTGTAGTGCATAGCACACTATATAGCTGATTGTAAAGAATATATAAAATTTTCAGTTTGTCTGATTTTTCTCTTTATATTTTTGAATAAAATGTAAATTGCTTTTTTATTCTATAAACTACTGACAACATGTCTCCGAATTTCCAAGCACTAAATTTTGTATTTTTTTTCTGAAAATGAGAAATGGTCAAAATTAGAAAAGAAATGCAGTGCTTGCAGACCTCAAATAATGCTAAGAAAACAAGTTCATAATCATTTAGAAACAACAATACTAATGTTTTAACTCAGGAAGAGTTCAGAAATCAATATTTTGTGGAATAACCATGATTTTTAGTCACATCTTTCATGCGTCTTAGCATGTTTTCCACCAGTCTTTCACACTGTTTCTGGGTGACCTTATGCCACTCCTGGTACACATATGTAAGCAGTTCTTTGTTTGATGGCTTGTGACTATCCATCTTCCTCTTGATTACATTCCAGAGGTTTCCAGAGGGGTTCAGGTCTGGAGATTGGGCTGCCCATGACAGGGATTTGATGTGGTGGTCTCTTAATTTTTTTTTTATACAAATATATATATATCACTGCACTGAAAATATGGGGCTGAGATATCAGCTGGTTGTATAGGCACTACTACAATCACTACCAATAATTTAGTAAATTTACGGTAGTATTACCATGTACTGACGGTGGTAGTATAGCGTGCTGAGGGTTCAGAGAGCTGGATGTGCAGCAAGGCAGGATTTGTGCTGATATCAATTCATGGTATGCTGTGGACCCCTGGCTGACACGCTGATATGAAGCAAATGAGAGACATAAATTTAATTATGCACTTACTTATGTTTTCGGTGGTGATACTCTAACAGAGCCTTTTTTCTGTTGATAAGTTTTTAGGGTGTGTGCACACGTTGCTGATTCTGCTGCGGATCTGCAGCGGATTTGGCCCTGCGGATCCGCAGCAGTTTCTGCTGCGTTATACAGTACCATTTTAGTCTATGTAAAAAGAAAAACGCAGTGCACACGTTGCGGATTTTCCTGCGGTTTCAAAACCTCAGCATGTCAATCCTTTGTGCGGATTTCATGACAGGTGTCAAACCGCAGGGGAAAACCGCAGGGGAAAACCACACTAAATCCGCAGATAAACCGCCTTTCTTTTGACCTGTGAATTTACCTGCAGATTTAGACAAATCTGCGCGGAAAAATCCACAGCAGAATACGCAATGTGTGCACACACCCTTGTTGTTCCTCAACCATTTTTATGAAATGGGTTGTTAGAAGGTGTACCTCTGTCGCACATATGCTATACTCAAGTGCTACTACAGGAGACCCAAGCCTTAAGATGGGCCGCGGCCCGCGTCACAGTGGGCCACTGCATTGTGCTTGCCCCCCAGGCTAAAATTTGCCAGCCAGCCCCTGGTTACAAGCCATCAGGTTTAGTGTTACTGCCTGGAGCCCCGGGACCATTAACAGTTTTTTAACCGAAGACCAAAATGACTTTGGTTTTAGTGTTGCGGTAATTACTATGCAAAGCAAATGACGTCATTTCCGTTCACAAACGCAAATTTATTAAATGTAAGTTATGGAAAAGCTGCAAATGAAAATATTTCATGCTTTATTTTTATAATAAAACTGTTTTTTTATTTTACATCATTGTGATCGATCACCATCACTGCAGAAGAGTAAGCTTCTGGTTCAGATGACCCCATCAAGTATTGTCACATCTGGGGGTTCTCATCTGGACATCCACGATATACGTCCATAAGGGGCGCCTACTCTCTGAGAAACAGGGGTAGCCTTGGGCAAAATTAAAAGTCAGGCTCAAATGCTAAAATATTGCATCATTACACGGAAACATTTATGGTGCAAATATAGGAGCCGATTTCAGACAGACAAGCACCAAACCACACACATACACATGCACTCCATGCTACACAGACACTATTTTCAACACAAACACACACACACACTGTATGTCGGAAAATACACTCTATGCTAGTCTCTCTCTTTCTCACACCAGGCTCCCTTCTCCACGTTAGTTACTCTAAACTCCCGACAGGTAAAGAACGTTTGGTCACGTGACTATGATGTCATGAAAGGTTCTATATTTGAACAGAAAATACACTCAGGACTGAATAATACTGCAGGACTGAATAAATCTAGATATAGGGAACAGAGCGCACAGATCGTAAGTGCTGATTACGCCCACATGGTGGAATCGTCACAGACACAACTCCAGCAGCTACCGCCACATGGTGGGTGGATAAACCCACTAGATACAATAATGTAACACTGGCAGTACCAGTGCAGTTTCTTGCTTGATAAGCACAGATAGACCTGGCCAGGTAGGCCCACCAAGCAAGTAGCTATATCAGGTCTCCCTGGGGGTCATTTGGGAATTGCCAGGTTTGACCCTCACCTCCAATGATAGCCATTTTTTGTGACTGTTCATTTGAGCGAGGCTCACAGAAATCTATGCACTTGTTGCTAAACTATCTCCATTTAGAAAAATGGAAATGAATTTTAGTTGCAGGAACGTTTGCAACAAATCTGCTGTTAGTTCTGTTTTTTATATGCAGGTTTTAAAATTGAGGGCTCCATTTATTATTCAGAAGACCTGAACATGAGAGAGAGCGCCTGCAGCGGTCTCATTTAATTAACACAATATGTGAATGATTAGGCTACGACAACACTGTGCGGCAATGGTACAACTGGTAGTAAGTAAAACTGGGAAAAGAAAGAGCGCACAATAGGGTTTTAAATATAAAATGTAAAAACAAACACAGAAACCAACATGGATCTGCTCACCTGGTGGTGTTGCAACAAAACAACATGTATCAAACACATATATCAGCTGCTGCTCGACGCCAGTCCAAAGGACTTAGAGAAAGAACATGATGCGCTGCTGATAATTCCATTCAACGAATATTTTCCTTGAAAACTTTATTTTAGCAGTTTTACAGAGTCAACGCATTTCGAGGTCAACACAGGACCTCTTCATCAGGACAAAAACCTAGTCCACTAAGCGTAGGTTGCTGCACGTGTGGACTTTGCAAGGCAGCACACAAAGGGGCCGACGCATCATTACTTGTAGTAAAAGTGGTTCCCACAGAGACTTTTTTTCACCTTATTAATAACTTCTTTTGCACCTTTTTATGTTAACTTTACTTGGATTTATCTTTTTTGTATTATGAATATGTTCTTCCTTATCCAGATATTTTAACCTAATTTTACTATTTGTGACTTTTTGAAATGTGGCAAAAAAAACATTGTGCTATCCCTAGTGGAGCACAAAATCTATAGATACAGTTGTGCTCAAAAGTTTACATACCCCAGCAGAATTTTTGCTTTCTTGACCTTTTTTCAGAGAATATGAATGATAACACCAAAACTTTTTCTCCACTTATGGTTACTGGTTGGGTGAAGCCATTTATTGTCAAACTACTGTTTTCTCTTTTTAAATCATAATGACAACCCAAAATATCCAAATGCTTCCCACTCTTCTTGGCAAAAAGCCTCCAGTTCCTGTAAATACCTGGCCTGTCTAGCATGAATTGCACACTTGAGATCTCCCCAGAGTGGCTCAATGATATTGAGGTCAGGAGACTGAGATGACCACTCCAGAACCTTCACTTTGTCCTGCTGAGACCACTGACAGGCCGACTTGGTCTAGTGTTTTGGATCGTTGTCATGTTGGCATGTCCAAGTACATCCCATGCACAGCTTCCAGGCTGATGATTGCAAATTTACCTCCAGTGTTTGCGATATCGTGCTGCATTCATCTTTCCTTTAACTTTGACCAAGTTCCCTGTGCGTTTGTAGCTCACACGTCCCCAAAACATCAGCGATCCACCTCCATGCTTTACAGTAGGTATGGTGTTCCTTTCATCATAGGCCTTGTTGACCTATCTCCAAATGTAAAGCTTATGGTTGTGGCCAAAAAGTTAAATTTTGGTCTCATCACTCCAAATTACCTTGTTCCAGAGGTTTTGAGGCTTGTCTCTATGCTGTTTTGCGTACTGTAAGCAAGATACTTTGTGGCATTTGCGCAGTAATGGCTTTCTTCTGGTGACTCGTCTATGCAGCCCATTTTTCTTCAAGTGCCTCCTTATTGTGCATCTTGAAATAGCCACACAACTAGTTTTCAGAGAACCCAATATTTTAGCTGATGTTGTTTGTGGGTTTTTCTTTGCATCCCAAACAATTTTCCTGGCAATTTTTGTTGATGTACCTGACCATAGTTTTCTTTTTACAGAGACCCTGATTTTCCATTTGTTAATCACAGATTGAACGCTGCTGACTGGCATTATCAATTCCTTGGATATCTTTTGCATCCCTTTCCTGTTTTATACAGTTCAACTACCTTTCCCCGTAGATCCATTGACAATTCTGTTGCTTTCTCCATGACTCACAATCCAGAAATGTCATTGGCTGGATGAAAGATGCAAGACTCTGTCTGGATCCCAGAAACTCACTCAGCTTTTATGCACACACTGATTACAAGCAAACAGGTCACAGGTGAGGATGTTACCTTTAGTAGCACTAGCCATTCAAACTCATTTGTGTCAACTGCTGAGTATTTTATCAGGCCAAAATCATCAGGGTATGTGAACTTTTGATCAGGGTCATTTGGATGTTTTGGGTTGTCATTATGATTTAAAAAGAGAAAACAGTAGTTTGACAATAAATGGCTTCACCCAACCACTAACCATGATTGGAGAAAAAGTTTTGGTGTTATCATTCATAATCTCTGAAAAAAAGGCCAAGAAAGCAAAAATTCTGCTTGGGTATGTAAACTTTTGAGCACAATTGTATACTGGTTTTTTTTGTACAATTGAGGACTATTGTGCAACATTTTAAAGGGTCATGCAATTTTTTACTTTGAAAAGGTGCAAAATCAGCTGAAAAACAAGCTTTGAATTTGAGCAAAATTCATGGGACATCATGGTCCATTTTGATGAATTTGGCTCAAAATCGACTCGTGCAAATTGTATGAAAAGACAGAAAAAAATACATCAATAATCTACAAATGATGGATTGTCCACAAAGTCCCTGTAGGTCCATGTGATGCCTCCATTAGATACCATCTGTTTTGCAAAGAACACCTTCGTAACTCACCATTTCTTCAATTTTCTCACCTCTATTACTCTGGTCTGTACATCCATTGTACGTACAGTGATCAATAAGGTTCCATAAGAACTTAGAAGCACTGCACTCTTTACCTAAGAAATCAGCCTCCTCTGATAGACTGCAGTGGTGGCCGGTAACCAAGGTAATGAGAAATACACTATAAATTTTTTTTTTTAAAAACTCAGTTTTTGAGAACAGAGAAGATTTTTAATAAAAAGTAAATTGCACAATTGATTGTTTTTACCAATGTTTTGCAAATCTGCCCATATTTGAAGTTTTCATTTGAAATAAATTCTATCACTGGGACGTGCGAGAAGTAAACTGTGAGTCTCTGATAAATGTTGATGACTGAATGTTAATAATCAGCCATTGTAGAAACCGCATCCAACATACACTCCTCTTTGTCCCCCCCTTATAACGGATATTCTGTTTGTTAGACAATCTCTTCATGTGTTGTGGCTGTCAAACATCTGTGAGACATGCAGCCGCGGAGACTCGAACATATTATTCGAGCACGCCGAAGTCACCTGGTTAGCACATGAGCATGCTCAGATAGCGCCTTAGGCCTGTTTCACACATCCGTTTGTGTCCATCAGTCAAAATCCGCCGTTTTGCAAAAAAACGGATCCGCCATTTTTCTTGGCGGATCCGTTTTTTTCCCCATTGAGTTGCATTACCTGCGGATCTTGATCTTGATCCGTTGGATCCGTTTTTTGCAGATCCGCCAAAATGTTGACGTCAGCCGACATGCCCGAACGCACCATGCAACATTTTTTCGGGCGGTCAGATCTGCATTTCTCACTGCGCATGCCCGAAAGACTTCACTCAGCCGCAAATTTAACCTTAAAGTCTGTTCTGGCAGCTGAAAAATTCTCTCCGGTCCGGTGCTAAGCGTTGTGGTCAGTACAGGAACGGATCCGTTATCCGCCATTTTAGCGGATTTTGACTGACCAAAAAAACTAATGTGTGAAACAGGCCTTATACAACCACGTTCGCTCATCACTATAGGTTACCCAACAGACAGTCTCATAGAATTATCCATCTCCTGCGCATTATCCAGTCATAAAAACAAGGCCTCCTCTCTCCTCGGGTAATGCTCAGTGTATAGAATATATATGCACGCACAGGGAAATTTAACTCATAGCTTACCAAAAGGGCCTGTCCACGTTACATTTTTATAGCGTTTTTTCTGCACAGCTTTGTCCCAAAGCCTGAAGGATTTCCTAGTCCCAGCAAAGTGAATAAGGTTCCTGTAGTCTCATGCACACGTTGCGTTTTATTTTTATCTTGCAGATTTAAATCTATTACATATCAATTCTTTCAGTATTTTTGCTGCAGATTTCACCCATAGTAATGAGTAATAGTAATGCATGTAAAAAATGTGGCAACAACACCTGTATCGTTGCATTTTTCCTGCCAAGAGATACAGACTGTGTCTTAAACAGTGCCTTCCCCCCTCCCACCAATCCCGTAATGAAACACAGCAAGGCCTAGATGGGTTGAAGCAGGTCGGTCACAGTTTATTAATTACATAAGTAGAGAAAAGCAATTACATTTCATAACGGGTTCATCGCCGAAGGCCCTGTCCGCGATCGACAGGCGAGCTGGCCAATGAGCGGTTACGAACCTTTGCCCTCTTCCACATCTTCCGCTGTGACTTAATATCACTAACAAGGGATTTATATATATATATATATATATATATATATACATACATACAATAAAAACCTCCTAGTGTGAACACGTGCAAGCTGCAAAAACTGCACAATATAGAAAAAAAGAATATAGCAGCACATGTGCATGAATCTAGGCCTATATATATATATATTTTTTTTTTTTTAATTTATGCATATATTTATATATATATATATATATATATATATATATATATATATATACATACATACAATTAGCATGGCAATTTAAGCAGCATTGAAATATATAAGGGAGGGACAAAAGTTACCAGGGGTCAGTCGGAAGAAAAGGAAGTCACTAACCTTGGCCACCTGGGTTTAACCCCTGTGGGTGTGGCTGGACGCCCCTTCCCCTTTAATCCCATTAGTCAGTTGGGCATCCCTGGGGGGTAGTGGGAGGGGGGAATTGGGCACTGAACTGTATTTGTTCTAGATTTAGCCATATGGGCTCCACAGTCAGAGGCATGTTCCCTAATTAGTACCATGCCTACCAAAAAGTGAATCAGAATCCTTAAGTCTCGTGCACACGTTGCTTATTTTTGACTTGCACATATAAATCTGTAACATGTCAATTTCTTTCAGTCTTTTTGCCTCAGATTTCACCCAAAATTGGAGAAAATCTGCCCCAAAATGCATGTACAGTGGGTAAGGAAAGTGTTCAGACCCCTTTAAATTTTTCACTCTTTGTTTCATTGCAGCCATTTGGTAAAATCTAAAAAGTTCATTTTTTTCTCATTAATGTACACTCTGCACCCCATCTTGACAGAAAAAAAAGCAGAAATGTAGAAATTTTTGCAAATTTATTAAAAAAGAAAAACTGAAATATCACATGGTCATAAGTATTCCGACCCTTTGCTCAGTATTGAGTGAAGCACCCTTTTGAGCTAGTACAGTCATGAGTCTTCTTGGGAATGATGCAACAAGTTTTTCACACCTGGATTTGGGGATCCTCTGCCATTCTTCCTTGTAGATCCTCTCCAGTTCCGCCAGGTTTGATGGTGAACATTGGTGGACAGCCATTCTCCGGTCTCTCCAGAGATGTTCAATTGGGTTGAGGTCAGGGCTCTGGCTGGGCCAGTCAAGAATGGTCACAGAGTTGTTCTGAAGCCACGCCTTTATTTTAGCTGTGTGCTTAGGGCCATTGTGTTGTTGGAAGGTGAACCTTCAGCCAAGTCTGAGGTCCAGAGCATTCTGGAAGAGGTTTTCTTCCAGAATATCTCTGTACTTGGCCGCATACATGTTTCCTTCAATGGCAACCAGTCGTCCTGTCCCTGGAACTGAAAAACAACCCCATAGCATGATGCTGCCACCACCATGTTTCACTGTTGGGATTGTATTGGGCAGGTGATGAGCAGTGCCTGGTTTTCTCCACACATACCACTTAGAATTATCACCAAAAAGTTCTATTTTCATCTCATCAGACCAGAGAATCTTATTTCTCATAGTCTGGGAGTCCTTCATGTGTCTTTTAGCAAATTCTATGCATGCTTTCATATATCATGCACAGAAGAGAGGCTTTCATCAGGCCACTCTGCCATAAAGGCCCCACTGGTGGAGAGCTGCAGTGATTGCAGTGATAGTTGACTTTGTGGAACTTTCTCCCATCTTGCTACTGCATCTGTGGAGCTCATCCACAGTGATCTTGGGGTTCTTCTTTACCTCGCTCACCAAGGCTCTTCTCCCACGATTGCTCAGTTTGGCTGGACAGCCAGGTCTAGGAAGACTTCTGGTCGTCCCAAACTTCTTCCATTTAAGGATTATGGAGGCAACTGTGCTCTTGGGAACCTTGAGTACTGCAGAAATTCTTTTCTAACCTTGGCCAGATCTGTGCCTTGCCACAATTCTGTCTCAGAGCTCCTTGGCCAGTTTCTTTGACATAATGATTCTCATTTGGCCTGACATGCACGGTGACCTGTGAGATCTTATATAGACAGGTGTGTACCTTTACAAATCAAGTCCTATCAGATTAATTAAACACAGCTGGAGTACAATGAAGGATTAGAACCATCTCAAGGAGGATCACAAGGAAATGGACAACATATGACTTAAGTATGAGTGTCTGAGAAAAGGGTCTGAATACTTATG
The DNA here is from genome assembly GCF_039654945.1 of Dendrobates tinctorius. NCBI lineage: Eukaryota > Metazoa > Chordata > Amphibia > Anura > Dendrobatidae > Dendrobates > Dendrobates tinctorius. The sequence continues at coordinate 45,464,464 of NW_027361754.1, forward strand.
ACCATGTGATATTTCATTTTTTCTTTTTTAATAAATTTGCAAAAATTTCAACATTACAGTTTTTTCAGTCAAGATGGGCTGCAGAGTGTACATTAATGAAAAAAATGAACTTTTTAGAATTTACCAAATGGCTGCAATAAAACAAAGAGTGAAAAATTTAAAGGGGTCTGAATACTTACCATACCCACTGTAAAAAAAATTCAAAAAGAAAATGGCCTATTTTTCGTAGCAACTTTAATCCCCATTAGAATGGAGCAGTACTGAGCATGATCAGACGCCGTTCCGTTCTTTCCCTACAGCCTTATAAATAATGGACAGACCGCCCCGCTATCAGGGATAAAAATTTACAGATCTACTGATTTTGGTAAGTCCCTGGGTAGTGCAGAAAATCTTGACTTTTGCCTTAATTTTGCCGCTGTATTTTGCTTCTGATTCTTGGGGGCAGTGTGCTCCTGATGACTGACAGTTCGGACCGGATGCATGATCTTGTCACTGGTGGGAACTGTGCACTCTTCCATGCTGGAGGCAGAAACAGCTTTCCACAGGGGCACTGAACCTAGATGGATCTACAAGTCCAGCCTGGATCAAAGCTCAAAGAGCATGTAGGCGCTGTACTCCTTACCTGCGAAACTGGTCACCAGCGACAGACTGCAGAGGTGGTCGATAACAGGCAGCGAGCAGCAAATTATAAATTTTAAAATCCTTCCATTCTTGAGAACAGAAAGTATTTTTAATAAGAGGGATCTAAGGAATGACATTTATCCTTGTGGAGAGTGGAGAGCTTGGCATGTCAGAGTGAAGAGACTTATAAGCCATGCATGCTCATCTCCTCTCTAAAAGACAATTTCCACATTTAATCCGAAGTTGCCTGTTTTTACAAACACTTTTGAAATTGTAACCCTTTAACAAGATGAGACAATCCCTCTAATTAAGGGGTAGCAGATGAGGAGGCTGATGATAACAATCCCATAGAGAAATAGGGCAGTAGGAAAAAGGCACGAGAGTAAAGACTCTCTCTATATGTCTCTGAGTTGTCCGGCCACGGTCAATTCAGATTGTGATGCTTCCAGGGCAATTCGTCCATTAGGTTTCAGAGACACAGACTGGTGATTTGGGATATCTCTCTTTGTCTGACAATTTGCGAAAGCGAAGCACCTGATATGTGACGATTTACACAGTGCCGGTCTCAACATTTTCTCTATTCCTGCATGCCTCCTATAACACAAGATTGGAGGGGGGAGGGGAAGCAGAAATGTTGACATGGTGCTTCTTTGTTTTCAAAAAATAGCACCATATCCAGTATTGATGATGTGGCGCCCCCAGGAGGATGGTCGCCACAGTGGCTTTGCCTTCCTCCAGGGGAGGGTAATGCCAGACTTGGAGGCAATGATGGGTCTCTCTCTCAGTCAACCTATGCATGCAACACAGTTCCACTCCAGGCTAGCAGGGGGAGCTCTGAACCGGAATTCAGGGGAGGAGTGCTCTCTGAGGGCCAAGAGGAAGGAGTGGTTAGTTAGTCTGCAGAGGGTGAAGTATGTAGAGGTGTGGAAGGAGCGCTGAGATAGAGCGTAGAGGACGAGCTCATCTCTGGAGAGAGCGCATGAACTGGAGCCTGGTCTCCACGGTTGTACGGATACTAACGGTCCTGCAACAGACACCAGAGGAGTAGGAGGCTGTAAATGCCCTACTCCCATCTAAGACTTGAGGGCACAACAGCAGCTTGGATAGAGAGCCGGGACTCAGGAGAGGAGTCCCCGAGATAGGCTACAGCTGTCTGCCGTGCAAGTGAGGTTCTTGAGAACATCTGTCCGGAGGAACTCCAGTGTAACTCAGTACTGGGAGTACTTCATTCAAATAAGCGCTAGTAGGGAGACTGCACAGCTCATCTGCTGAGAGAGAATCCCTAAATTGCTTCCAGGCTAGCCTGCTCCAATACCATCTGTAATCAGGACCCTGGACTGCAGTTACCAAGTAAAGGTACAGAAATTGCACCCCGCTGTGTCTTGTCTGCTTCCTACCTTTCCGGCACTGCTACATCCCCGTGCCGACCACATCTACACTGCCCTGGGACTATAGCTTCACCTGTGGGGAGCTTTCACATCTTTGCTGCACCATACCATCAGTCCCAGCGGATCTGCATGCAGCGTCGGCTTAACACCTCCCTTGGTGAGCACCACAGGTGGCATCACGAACTATTCATCTAACTACATTCCACCATTCACATCTTCCTATTACTTCGGCGCCCAGGGCCACGGTCCAGGTCACCGCTGCTGTGACATATCCCACTGATACCGGCCCGGTACCGAGTACCCCACAGCCCTGGGAGGGCGACCCAATTTGGCGTCACGAACAGGATTACGGAGCCCGGTACCCCCCGGGTCCTGTGTGCCATAGACTGTGTTTGTGTAAAAGACTGTATGTGAAATTGGCGCCAATTGCCGCCATTGTCGTGCTGCTTGGCGCGCGCAGGAAGAAGGGGCAGGCCTTCGTGGGCAGAGCCTGCCACAGAGCACGAAGAAGTAAAGTGCCGCGCGGGAAGAGAGGACAGTGCGAGAGAAGAGGCGGAGCTGAGGCCTACAGCCAGAGCATCGGGCCTGCGAAGCGGTCGCCGGTGAGCTCACACAACCCCCGACCCTGGCTATCGTTAACTAGGGGGGAGGAAGAGAATGCCTGCGCCACACAGCAATGCAGTGGCGGACGCCGCCGCCAACCCCGCAGCGCCTCAAGGCGGAGCGCCGGCCGCAGCGGTCTCCATAATGCCGCTGTCTATGCCCTACATACCGGGAGCGACCTGGCTACCGCAGTACTCGGGTGAGTCACATACCCTGAGTGAATGTAAAGAGAGACTGTGCAGTTTGTTTAAAGTCTACCCTCTGTCTGAGAGCCAGAAAGTGAATATCCTGATTGGACAGCTAACAGGTGCAGCACAGAGAGAAGTGAAAGCCTGGCAGGACACTGATAAAGAGACTGTTGCAACGATCCTGGCCAAGCTGAGAAGCACCTTTGACACCCGCGCTGCAGCTGAAATCAAGATGAGGTTCTTTGGCTGTAAACAGAAGGCGCAGGACAGTATAAGGGACTATGCTCTCAACCTGCAGGAGGCGCTGCGAGCAGTTAAGCAAGCTGATCCGGACAGTGTGAAGGAGGAGGATAAGCTGTTAAAAGAGCAGTTCATTGAAGGACTCCTATCCAGTACCCACAGAGGACAGTTGCGTATCACAACCCTGCAAAACCCTGATCTGGACTTTGCTGATTTTAAGGACAGGGCTATTCGGGTACTGCAGGAATCAACTGACAGCCGCCCAGTGCCCCCTAGGCGCCCAGCGATCACTTACCACCAGGAAGCAACATCTTTCCCTTCCATCCTTGTAGAGGCTGATATACAGACTCTGGATAAAGATGCAACTGATGAGCTGCGTCTTCAGATCCAGGAGTTGACCAAAGGGATGGCTGCACTTAACAAAACCGCGCAGTCCCTGCAGGTGTCCTCCAAAGAGAAAATCCAGCTTGCATCCAGTCCAGAGGATGTCCAGTGGCTCCGGAGGAGGAGAGCCCCCCACTTCGAGGGAGGAACAACGATCGCTATGACCAGGACGGGCGTCCCATCTGTCGTCGCTGCTACAAGGCCGGTCATCTTGCAAGATTTTGTCCTTTAAACGAGCAACCCCTGGGGCAGAGGACCAACCCCCAGGAGTAGGACCACAAGGCCCAAGGAACTGGCGAGCCAAGTATGTGGGAGGGAGACCGATCCTTCCTGTGGTGATTGACGGCATCCCCATGAACGCTTTGCTGGACACTGGCTCCCAGGTGACCACTATGTCGTACATTCTATACAAGAGGTATTGGGCTGATTCAGAACTTACCCGTGGCCCAACTGATGAACTGACAGTAGTTGCCAGTAATTGTCAGTCTTTGCCGCACATAGGATGTAAAGAAATTACTGTTAAAATGGGTCGGGTAGAGCTAAAGTCTCAAGGTCTGATAGTTGTTGATATTGACCGACGTGAATGTAATCCCATGATGACTCTTGGTACAAATGTAATTGAAAACTGTCTGTCTGAGGTTATTGTCTTGTTGCAACAGGTGGCTGAGACTGCTGGTTCCAGTGAACAACAAGTCCTGCAGAAGGAGGTCAGAGCCCTGATGCAAACACAACAGGTAGAACTCTCTGGCGGAGAAATTGGCAGTGTCAGAGTGAGTGATCCCTTCCCCATTGCAATACCCCCCAGATGTGAAATGTTGGTTTGGTGTCGGGCAGCTATAGGTCTTAGAGGGAGAGATTACCAGGCATTGGTAGAACCAGTATACTCCGATAGCAGGCCCACTGTCCTGACAGCCAGAGGGGTGGTTGATGTACAAAAGGGGAGAGTACCTGTACGCCTTTTGAATTGTGGGGAGGAGGCCACGATACCTCGGTACACCACAGTTGCTAAGCTGCTCATTGTCAATAACAACTCTTTGCAGGCAGCAGAGCCCTTGGTCTCATCCGATCAGGTGGGGGACAATGGCTCCGTGAAGCAGATGGAGGAGTGGTGCCAGCAACTGCAGGTGGGAACCGACTCTACGCCCTCCTACCAGAAAAATGAGGTTTACAGAGTGACACAAGAGTATGAGCGGGTATTCAGCAAACACCCACTAGATTTTGGGCAGGCAAAAGGGGTTCAACATCATATCCCCACTGGAGACCATCCACCCATAAAGGAGAGGTACCGACCTATACCCCCAACACAATACCAATGTGCTAAGAGTATGTTGAGGGAGATGAAGGAAGCAGGCGTTATCAGAGACAGTTGTAGCCCATGGGCAGCTCCCATAGTTTTTGTAAAGAAAAAGGATGGCACCATGAGAATGTGTGTTGATTACAGGAAAATTAACAGCATTACACATAAAGACGCCTACCCACTACCTAGAATTGAGGAATCATTAGCTGCACTTAAAACTGCTAATTACTTTTCCACCTTAGATCTCACTAGTGGGTATTGGCAGGTTCCTGTGGCAGAGGCAGACAAGGAGAAGATAGCATTTACCACTCCAATGGGTCTCTGTGAGTTCAATTATATGCCATTCGGGCTCTGCACAGCCCCAGGAACATTTCAACGGCTGATGGAATGCTGCCTGGGACACATGAACTTTGACACAGTCTTGTTGTACCTGGATGATGTAATTGTTTCCTCCAAAACCTATGAAGATCATACCTGGCTGAAGTGTTTGAAGCTTTGTCCAATTTTGGCCTGAAGGTGAAGCCCTCCAAGTGCCACCTCCTGAAGCCCAAGGTGCAGTACCTCGGTCATGTGGTCAGTGCAGAAGGGTGGCATCAGATCCTGATAAGGTCACAGTCATCCGAGACTGGCCGAAGCCCAGCAACCTTCATGAAGTACGCCAATTCCTTGGACTGGTAGGCTACTACCGAAGATTCATCAAAGGCTTTACTGAAATAGCCACCCCTATGCAAAATCTTCTGGTGGGGCAGTCCAAGAAGACCAAACAGAAAAATTCCACCTTTGAATGGACTGAAGAGTTGGAAAGGTCCTTGACCAGATTGAAGATGGCTCTCACATGAGATGAAGTTCTGGCCTACCCAGATTATGACAAACCCTTTGTGCTGTACACTGATGCCAGCAACGTGGGACTAGGAGCAGTACTGTCGCAGGTACAGAATGGGAAAGAAAGAGTGATCTCCTACGCCAGCAGGAAGTTGCGCCCCACTGAAAGGAACCCTGACAACTACAGTTCTTTCAAGCTGGAGTTCCTTGCCATAGTCTGGGTTGTCACCGAAAGGTTCAAACATTACCTAGCCTCCGCCAAGTTCACTATCTTCACGGACAACAACCCATTGACGCACTTGGACACTGCAAAACTAGGTGCACTGGAACAGCGATGGATGGCTCGGCTATTTAACTATGAGTTTACCATCAAGTACCGGGCCTAACCTACCAGATGCAGGAGAAGACCCTGAGGCTCTTGAGGAAATAGAGTTACCTCCCTTCCACCGGCCACTTGCGGCCCAGTGTACTCAAGGAGTGAGAAACAGACGGTCTGGCTTGAAGGAGGTCACCCTGAATCCATCGCCCCATCATGAATGGGCAGAAACGCAAGATAGTGACCCTGCAGTCTGCCTGGTGAAGGAGCTGCTGTCACATGCTGACTCACGCCCAGAGTCGGATGCTCCTGAAGAAACCCAACAGTTGTGGAAGGAAAGAGGTCGGCTGTTCATTTATGAAGGAAAGCTGTGTCGGAGGAGTATCAATGCCCGCACTCATGAGCTGGTTTGGCAGGTGATAGTCACAAAGAGAGAGGCATCAATGGTCCTGGAAGCATACCACAATGGAGCTGGACACTTCAGATTTAAGAAGTTGGAAGCATTGCTCCGGGAGAGGTTCTACTGGGCTGGTATGAGGAAAGCCATTGAGAGGTGGTGCCGGGAGTGTGGACAATGTAACCTGCACAGAAAGGATCGAAACAGCCAGAGAGCTCATCTACAGCCAATCATCACCAAACAGCCCCTTGAGTTGGTAGCCCTGGACCATGTGAAGCTGGTTCCAAGCCGGTCCGGCTACATCTATGCTCTTACCATTGTGGACCACTACTTGAGATTCCTGGTAGTTGTGCCTGTCAAAGATCAGACAGCCAGGACAGCAGCTAGAGCATTCCAACAGCACTTCTGTAGACCACATGGATATCCTGAAAGAGTGCTTACAGATCAAGGTCCAGCTTTCGAGGCAGAAGTGTTCCAGGAATTCTGTAAGTTGTATGGTTGTAAGAAGATCCGGACAACACCGTACCACCCACAGACCAATGGCATATGTGAGAAGATGAACCAGGTAGTGATTGACCTACTGAAGACTTTGCCCTTGGAGGAGAGGAATCTGTGGCCAGAGAAGTTGCCAAATCTAGTGTACCTCTACAACCATATTCCAGTGAATTCCACCAACTGTACCCCAGCCTACTTAATGAGAACAAGACCTGGTAAACTACCTATTGATTTGGACATGGGAGTCCTTACGCCCGAAGTAACGTCACCAGATGCTGACTGGGATACAGAAAGACAACAACAGTACAGAAGAGTTCAAGAATGCGTGGAAAAGAGTCTAGCCCAGGCAAGACAAAAGCAGGAAAAGCTTTACAATCAAAATGCACTTGCCGTTCATTTGTCGCCGGGAGAACAGGTCTTAAAAAGGAAGAGAAGATTGCACAAATTGGATGATCAATGGGAAGCTGAACCTTATACCATTCTGCCTTCAAACTTTGATAATACCAAAGTATGCCTTATTAGCAAAGAAGGAGGAGAAACCTCAGCAGCAATATCAAGAGATCACCTGACCTGCTGAAGGAAAGAGTTGAAGAACCAGATAACATCCAACTCATAGAGGAAGAAGAGAAGGTTTGTACAATACTGGGGGAATTCCCTGCGAATTGGACTAAAGTAAATGATGCTATAGTGGTGCCGGTATTGACATTTCCCCAATTGGTAGCACAGGAAGACGTGACTCAAGGAAATCCTGAGGATCAGGAAAATCAGGCAGCAGATGCCACTCCAGCAGTGGAGCCAGAGAACCCTCGCCCTGCCAGTGGTGAACCTGTTATGCCCCTGGTGAGTCTAAGAGTTCACAGACAATCTAGGATCCCTGTGCCATGCAGAACCCCCAGTAGAGTATCCAGTACATTACCCACTACACCAGTATTATGTAGGTCTACCCGCACCACACAAGGTATACCACCCATCAGATATCGTATATAGATAAATGTAAATGTTGAAATTGTATGTGTATATATGTAACTGTTTTTCAAGTTTTGTGCCTACAGGTAACCTGTAAGAGTTTCCTTGAGATTTGCCAGTTTTGTTTTATGGACATTGTACCACAAGACGTGTGGTCAAAAACTTTTCTGTATATATATTTCACCATTTGCCCAGGAATGGACCATGGACATTGATGCGTGGACTTATCATCATAGGACCATTTTTTAAGCTCTTGGTTTTTGTAACTTTTTCATTTTTTTACTCTTGTACAATTATTATTGTTTAACTGTTTGTATGTTTCATGTTTTTGTTCAGCCCAGGAGAGCTGACTTGCACTAGGGGGGAATGTGGCACCCCCAGGAGGATGGTCGCCATAGTGGCTTTGCCTTCCTCCAGGGGAGGATAATGCCAGGCTTGGAGGCAATGATGGGTCTCTCTCGCAGTCAATCTATGCATGCAACACAGTTCCACTCCAGGCCAGCAGGGGGAGCTCTGAACCAGAATTCAGGGGAGGAGTGCTCTCTGAGAGCCAAGAGGAAGGAGTGGTTAGTTAGTCTGCGGAGGGTGAAATGTGCAGACGTGTGGAAGGAGCGCTGAGATAGAGCGTAGAGGACGAGCTCATCTCTGGAGAGAGCGCATGAACTGGAGCCTGGTCTTCACGGTTGTACGGATACTAACGGTCCTGCAACAGACACCAGAGGAGTAGGAGGCTATAAATGCCCTACTCCCATCTAAGACTTGAGGGCACAACAGCAGCTTGGATAGAGAGCCGGGACTCAGGAGAGAGTTGTCCCTGAGATAGGCTACAGCTGTCTGCCATGAAAGTGAGGTTCTTGAGAACATCTGTCCGGAGGAACTCCAGTGTAACTCAGTACTGGGAGTACTTCATTCAAATAAGCGCTAGTAAGGAGACTGCACAGCCCATCTGCTGAGAGAGAATCCCTGAATTGCTTCCAGGCTAGCCTGCTCCAATACCATCTGTAATCAGGACCCTGGAATGCAGTTACCAAGTAAAGGTACAGAAATTGCACCCCACCGTGTCTTGTCTGCTTCCTACCTTTCCGGCACTGCTACATCCCCGTGCCGACCACATCTACACTGCCCTGGGACTATAGCTTCACCTGTGGGGAGCTTTCACATCTTTGCTGCACCATACCATCAGTCCCAGCGGATCTGCATGCAGCGTTGGCTTAACACCTCCCTTGCCGAGCACCACAGGTGGCGTCACGAACTATTCATCTAACTACATTCCACCATTCACATTTTCCTATTACTTGGGCGCCCAGGGCCATGGCCCGGGTCACCGCTGCTGTGACACATCCCACTGATACCGGTACCGAGTACCCCACAGCCCTGGGAGGGCGACCCAATGACTTTGCACCATTAAAATGAATAGGAAGCTTTTTCAAAAAGTAGGTTTCATGCAAATTTTGGGGCAGAATCTGATCCAAAATTTACATGAAAAATTTCTGTTTTGACATTCTGAGACATTCTCCTAGAAGGAACGGCCTGAGACTAGAACTTCACAATGTGGTATGTTATCCTTTGAGCATACAGTGTGTCAAATTATTATTATTATTATTATTATTTATTTAAATAGCACTATTGATTTCATGGTGCTGTACATAAGAAAGGGTTACATACAAATTACAGTAAACAAACTTACAATGACAGACTGATACAGAGGGGAGAGGACCCTGCCTTTTCGGGCTTACATGCTACAGGATGGTGGGGAAGGAGACAGTAGGATGGTGGGTTGCAGCAGTTCCGGTGTTGGTTGAGGTGATATCTCCAGTAGTGGTGAGGAGGTAGCGGGGTCATTGCAGGCTGTAGGCTTTCTTGAAGAGGTGGGTTTTCAGGTTCCCTCTGAAGGATCCGAATGTGGTTGATAGTCGGACATGTTGGGGTAAAGAATTCCAGAGGATGGGGGCTATTCAGGAGAAGTCTTGAAGGCGGTTGGGTGAGGAGCGAATAAGTGTGGAGGCGAGAAAGAGGTCTTGGGAGGACCGGAGATTACGTGAAGGAAGGTATCGGGAGATTAGTTCAGAGACATATGGGGGAGACAGGTTATAGATGGCCTTGTAAATTATCCGTGTCTGACAAGACAAGGGGCTGGTTTTACATTCCCTCCTTTAGAGATTTTTGTGTTTCTAGTCTTTTGTTTGGTCTTATGTAATACTTATAACTTTCATTACTTTTTTGTTTGGTGTGCGCCTTATTTATATGTTCTCCAAGTGTTCATACAGCGTCCCAATGTTGCACAATAATATATCCTGTACTGTATACAAGCTATAGAGTCATCATCTCAGCAGATATTAAAAGCAGAGAAGAGCGAACCTGAACGTAAAAATTTGGGGTTTGCACTGGACAGTTAGTGTTCGGTGCTAAATGCCAAACATGGACTTTCCCTGAGAGTCCATTACAATGTTCGGAGTCAGTGGCACAACTACAAAATTATGGGCCCCAGTGCAACCTTTCAAATGGGGCCCCCCATGCCAAAATACATGCACATCTCCGCTCCGTACACCTCGTACACGTGTGGCTCCGCTCCGTACACCTCGTATACGCACGGCTCCGCTCTGTACATCTCGTACACGCGCGGCTCCATTCCGTACACCTTGTACACATTCGGCTCCGCTCCGTACACCTCGTACACGTGTGGCTCTGCTCCGTACACCTTGTACACGCGTGGCTCCGCTCCATACACCTCGTACACGCGTGATTCCGCTCCGTACACCTCGTACAAGCACGGCTCCGCTCCATACACCTTGTACACACACGACTCCACTCACCTCGTGCACGCGTGGTTCCGCTCTGTACACCTCGTACAAACACGGCTCCGCTCCGTACACCTCGTACACACACGGCTCCACTCACCTCGTACACGCGTGGTTCCGCTCCGTACACCTCAAACAAACACGGCTCCGCTCCGTACACCTCGTACACACACGGCTCTGCTCCGTACACCTCGTACACACGGCTCTGCTCTGTACACCTCATACACACACGGCTCCGCTCCGTACACCTCATACATACGGCTCCGCTCCGTACATCCCGTAAACACACAGCTCTGCTCCGTACACATTGTACACACGGCTCTGCACCGTACACCTCATACACATGACTCCGTTCCATACACCTCGTACACACACGGTTCCGCTCCGTACACCCCATACACACACGGCTCCGCTCCGTACATCTTGTACACATGACTCAGCTCCATACACCTCATACACACGGCTCCGCTCACCTCGTACACACGCGGCTCCACTCCGTACACCTCGTACACACACTGTTCCGCTCCGTACACCTCGTACACACACGGCTCTGCTCCGTACACGTCGTACACACACGGCTCAGCTCCATACACCTCCTACACACATGACTCTGCTCCATCCAAAATTGTACACACACAGCTCTGCTACATCCACACTGTAAACCCCTCCTGACCCCACACATAAACTTTACCTCATCCAGCACCATGACAACCAGCACAGCAGAGTCCTGCAGACACGGAAGCCCCTGATCATGTGACCCCTGACTCCTTCCCTCCTGTGACCTCATCCTGTGCGCACATTGGAGAAAACAGCCTAGCGACAGGCTGCTGTCAGTGCGGCGGGTCTCTGGGAGGGTGAGGATGGGGTGCATGGGGGGGCGTGGTGGCTCAGTGCAGTGCGGGATGCGAGGGGGGGGTAAAAAATTAGACTGTCCCGTGAGGATCGGGACGATTGGGAGATATGCTTGCCGGGCCCCTGACTCCCCCCGGGCCCAGTCGCAGTGGCGACTCCTGCAACTGTGGTAGTTACACCCCTGTTCGGAGTTCTGAGAGAAGTCCGTTGCAAAGAGAGAGAGAATTTTCCAGCTCAAAAGTTCAGGTTTCCATTGTTTTTAATGGGGTTCTGGATCAAGTTTGAGTACAGTTCTAGCACCTGAACCAAACTTTAGAATAAAGCTTGGGTCAGGTACCAGAACCAGAACTTCCATGGATCCGCTCATCCCTAACTAAAAGAGTAGAAAGTTCAACAAAAAATGAATGCATGTGTCAAGAAAACATAATATAAACATATGACATAAACTAAACGTTGGGAAGATCTAGATGAGAGAAAGTCTCAAACATAAGGCAGTACCGTAAGGAGCAAGATGGCAGTGAGGGTGATGGTGGCGCTCACCTGTAAGGGTTGTGTAAGGAAACAACACCTGTAAAAGACTGATGTGCCGCAACTGTAGGCCCATGACTGGAGGAGAGTATCGTCCAGATAACAGTCTGGCAAAGCAGAGATTATCACAAAGTTCGGGCTGCGCTCACAGAAAGCAAGAGATCCGGAGAGTAGAAGCAAGGCTTTATATTCAACCAACAAGAGCACAGCCCGCACATCGTGAAATGTTAGCAGAATGAGCCAGAGCCCCATATCAGCACACTGGCTCAGTAGTTAGCACCACAGAGCTAGGGTCCTAGGTTCTAATCCCACCAAGGATAAACATCTGCATGGAGTTTGTGTGTTCTCTCCGTGTTTGCGTGGGTTTCCCCCCCACACTCCAATGACATACTGATAGGGAATGTAGATTGCGAGCAAAATAAATAAATAATCATTATCAAATGGAAAACAAAATTTTGCTCTAAGTACTTTTTATGTAGATATCAATTATACCATCCTATAATGATGCAGTTTGATATGTGGGAACCCGACTGGGCTCTAACATTTTTTGTGTGTTACAATGTAAAGCATTTATTTTGCATCGTTAAATTTTAGAAACTTTTCTAATAAAGTTTTTTGCTTGCTTGAAGACTTAACTCCCCCTAGTGGCCATTATAGTGCCACCTTTCTGAGTGCTCGCACGGCTTTACGAAACTGTTTCTCAACCATGGGTTTGAGAAAAGCTTTTCTGATCTTTTAATAAAACCCTTTGGTCTAAATGCTCAGTTCATGGGTTGGATACCGTACCGGGGTTTGCACAAGCCCAAATGGATTCTGAAAGAATTTGGAGGTGTTATTCCAGTCACCGTACGACATGATGAGCATTCTGCAGCATATTCATCAGCTTTCATCAATCATGAAAAATACCAGCACTATTTCAGATCTTCAGAACTATGAAGCATTATAACAGGACCAAGAAATCTACTAACAAAAAGAAGAAGAGTAGCAGGAGGGGGTGACACAGGAGCAATTGCCCCAGACAGCAGATTCTATCATGGCTCAAAATTTCAAGCACTCTTTTCCTCAGTATAATTAAGTGAGCTTTGTCATCTCAGTTGATAGCTATGGAGAGCACAGCAGTTAGTTACAAACTGATATTGACTACTGCTCTCTACATAGGCAGACACAGTATTGAATCACACGCACTTCACATGTGATTCACTGCTCTAGCACCAGCAGCACTCTGCCTCTCCTCTCACTTGCAATTTTATGAGAGGAAAGAACGGGACCTGCTCAGAGTTTTCCCAAATATTAAAGTTTTCCCAGTGAATAAACCACATTATTTTATGTTTTACATACAGTACTTAAAGGGAACCTGTCATATTCCCACACACTATTAACCCACTATATAACTGCAGATATGGGGTTAATCTTCAGGTTAACAGTGTTCTAAAGCCGTGTGGCCGTCGCACTAAAAGCCCAGCTACTGGAAGAAAATGAACTTTTTTCCTCTTAGCAGCCTCCAGCTTTCAGTCGCGGCCGGCGCTGCTTCAGTCACCACTCAGTACATAGCGAGCGGCTGCTGTAACCATGCCCCAGCACTTGCTGGCTCAGCACTGATGCACTGGTTTTGGGGCACGGTTACAGCAGTGTACACTCTGCACTGAGCAGTGCTTCTATAAGTGAATGCCGTGCCTCTATGACTGAAAGGCGCACCTCTATGACTGAAAGCTGGAGGCTACCGTAAAGTCAATTTCTTCCCAACAGATGGACGTTCAGCATTACTTTAAAACACCATTAATCAGCAGATTAACTCCATATCTGCAGGTTATTAGCGTTTGTAGACATAACAGATTAGCTTTAACTCTGGCTAGGGTAATAATAATAATAATAATAATAATAATAATAATAATAATAATAATAATAGGAGGTTATAGGAGTTTTCAGGCACAGTTCAGAGTAAAAAGAAAAAACTAAGCATTGAATCTCCACTGCTGCCCCACTCTCTCTCACTTGACTTCGGCTCTGACATAATGTTGACAGCTCTGCAGCCAATCACTGACCTAAGGCTGGTTTCACACTTGCGTTTTTTTGCGCTGTTTTTTAGCGCAAAAAAACGCATGCTTTTTTTCCCCTATCTTTTACATGGGTGCACATAGGTGCGTATACACATGCGTTTGTACGTGTTTCTATGCACATGAGTTTTTTTGTAGTGTGCGCTCGGGCGCACAAAATGCATCCTGTTGCATTTTTTGTGCGTCCGACTTGCCCCAAAAAAACGCATGCGCACGCAATGCGTTTTTTACAGCATAACACCCATTATAGTCTATGGGTGCGCATGCGTGCGCATTGTAATGCGCACGTATGCGCAAAAAACGCACCAAAACCTGCAAAAAACGCACATAAGCGCATGATGCGCTTTTTCATGCTTTTGTGTGCGCAAAAAACGCACCGCAAAAAAACGCAAGTGTGAAAGTATCCTAAGTGGTTAATGCCAGCTACATCAGCAGAACCGTAAGTGATTGATTGCAGCGCTGTCGATGTAACCTCAGCGCTGCAGAGAAACAGCAGAGTTCAGAACCAGCATTGGAGACATAGCACGTGATTCGAGGAGGATAAGTAAAGAAAAGTTTGTTGTTTTTTTTTTTGTATACTGAATTGTGTCTGGAGACAATAATTTACTAAAACAGGAAAACCCCTTTAAGGCTAGGACTAGGGTTAAGATTAGGATTATGATTTATGTCTAAAATAAATAGATAAAAAAGAACAAAATATAACAATTTTATAACTTTCTACTTTTTATTTTGGATTTCATAAAAAAGCAGAAAAAGTTAATTAAAAGGAAAAAGGGAAAACTATAATTCAATCAATATTTTCTTAAAATACAATACATTTGCTTAGAGGATAATAGGATCAATATTGGGGTGCAAAATACTCATCAACCTGCATTCAAGTTACACCAATGACTGAAAGTGCGCAGATTTCAATTTCTTTAATCTAGTTGTACTACTAGCAGTCTCTAGGGGGCAGCCATGCACTTCTCTTCTCAAGTCTTGTAGTAATTGGTATAATTATAGACTATTGAGAGCGGAGAATATGAAACCTAATTATGGCATTCTCTATAGATCATATTTTATTCACATGCGTCATGGACCAGATGGGTTAATGCTCTATTTATCACCTGCGTAAATAGGGGATTTAGTAAATATTTGTAATCTGCTGATCATATATGTATATATAAGGAAATATTATATACAAGCATCAAAATATCCATCATGTCAGTGGTTTATTGTGCAGCCTGGGAAAAGAATTAGGCCGGGGTCACACTAACCGACGCAAAATACGGTCAGTATTTTACATGCGTAATACGGATGAATGTCCCCTAAACAGTGCTCCGTATGTCATCCGTAATCAAGGTGTGGTCGCGTATTTTGCACATGTAAGCATCCGTATGGTGAGATTTTCTCGCAGGCTTGCAAAATGGACATATAATGGAGCCCTATGACCGGGTTTCTAACACAAACCAAAGAATAGATATAGACATATATATATATATATATATATATATATATATATATATATATGCATTCTATGTGTATTCTATGTGTCTATATCTATTCTTTCTTTCTTTATTAAACCTGTCAGTATGAGTTTACTGTATAGCGCACTGAATTGCCGGCTTTGCGAAAAGACACCTGGTGCGTATTTCTCGCAAGTCACATGTGTGGTCCGTGTGTAATCTGTATTTTTTGCGCACCCATAGACTTGCATTGGCGTACTACGCCCATAGTACGCTGACAGTCCCAGCATGCTGCGATTGGCATGGACCGTAGAATACGGATGAGAAATATACGCCTGGTGCGAGTGACCCCATAGAGAATCATTGCTCCGTGTCTAAAGCGTGCTTTTAGCGCCTCTCACTCAGCCGTATTCCTCACCAGTGTGACCCCGGCCTAAGAATCGCCCTTCCAACCACATTGACTCCTCAGCTGCACATAATCTGCCACATCTACATTATTCCTCATTTTTGATGGTGCTTCTACCCCCCACACAAGTTCACGAGATTTATTTTTCTGAAAATATACCTCCTCGCATTGCGCAAACATTCTATTTGTAGTTGGATGTCTCCACCATAAACAGGGAAAAAGAATACCGTACTTTTCAGGGATAGTATTTCCTTTTTTCGGCACTTTCTTGGCTCGGCATGTCTAACATTGGGTTAATAACTTTCAGAACCACCGAAGTTAACATCCCAGACATTGATTTCCAAAAGTTAGAGAAGTGCAACATTTTTACGGCAATGGTGGCCACATGTGAAGCTACTTTCCCCTGAAAAAAGTTATGCGTCCTCGCTCAAAAGTTCCCAAAACTTTCTTCAATTTTAAGTTAGGGTATGTGCACACGCTTCGGATTCCGCTGCGTTTCCGCAGCGTTTTTGGCCGCTGCGGACCCGCAGCAGTTTTAGCTGCGGTGTACAGTACCATTCAAATGAATGGTAAAAAAAAAACGCTGTGTAGACGTTGCGGAAAAATCAGCGCGGATTTGCTGCGGTTCTGAAACCGCAGAAAGAAGTGACGTGTCAATTCTTTCTGCGGAATCCGCAGCGGGTTCCTATCTCCACCATTGTGGAGATGGTGAATCCGCAGGACCAAACCGCAGTCAAAACCGCAGATAATCCGCAGGTCTTTTGACCTGCGGTTTATCTGCGGTTTTTGCAAAATCCGTGCGGATTAATCCGCAGCGGATTCCGCAACGTGTGCACACACCCTAAGGGTGTGTGCTCACGATGCGGATTTTGCTGCGGATCCGCAGCTTTTCTGGCCCTGCAGGTCCGCAGCAGAATCTGCTGCGTTGTACAGTACCATTTTACTCTATGTAAAATGGAAATCGCAGTGCACATGCTGCGGAATTTTCTGTGCGCTTTTGCTGCGGTTTCAAATCCGCAGAAAGAAATGACATATCACTTCTTTTCTGCGGATTCCGCTGTGGTTTACCATCTCCTCCATTGTAGAGGTGATAAACCGCAGGGCAAAACCGCAGCCTAATCCGTCTTTTGACCTGAAATTTACCTGCGGATTTTTCAAAATCCGCGGGGAGAAATCCGCAGCACCTAAAAACTACGTGTGCACATACCCTAAGAGTACGGGAACCGGGAATGAGGTGTCACTCCTGCGCTGCAGGCGATGGACCGACAAAGTATTCAAGGAATATATTGAATTATTTATTGTACAGGTTTAAAGGGTCAAAGCATTTCGAGGTCACGCAGGACCTCTACATCAGGACAAAAACATTGATCAGCTTTTAAATTAGCATGAGCGTACCCTTTGTTACAGAGGAGGAATAATTTGGTTAGAGTTCTCAATATGGGCAATAGACAAATCCCAATTAATGTATCCCATGGGAGACCATGAACTTAGTTGACAAATACCCTTGTAATCCCACTGCAGAAATGAGCTGAGCGTCTGCAACCACACAGACTATATTGGCCTGTTACCGCACATCTAGTACTTCAATCTGGCTCTCATTAATGAGCACTAATTGACTACCCACAAGTTGCTTGGTGCTCATTAGTGACTAGTAATGATGAGCGAACTTGGTCGGATAAGGTGTTATTCGAGCATGCTCGGGTGCCTAACAGGCAATCCCTGCGTGTGTTGAAGCTGTCTAAGGCTAAGTGCCCACGTTAGCGTTTTTAAACGCTCAGGAAACGGGTCTCCTTCCCAGAAAAGGCGCGGAAAAAAACGCGTGTTTTTGCCACGATTTTTGCGGAAAAAACGCACGTTTTTGATGCGTTTTTTCCGCGCGTCTTCTGGGCTATAGGAAATAGCCAAAAATGCGGACCTAAGCGGAAATTAATGAACATGCTGAGTTTTTTACCGCTAAGGCTGTGTGCTCACGTTGCGTTTTTTAAGCGTTTCCGCAGCGCTTTTAGACGCGCGTTTCTGCTGCGGAAATGCTTAAGAGAAGCATCCCATGGAATCCGCACATGTTGTGCTAATGGTGCATTTTTTTCCGCTGCGGAAACGCTAAGCGGAAAAAAAGCAGCATGTTCATTAATTTTGTGGAAATGCACGCATCTCCGCATGCATTCAATTGTGATGCAAAAACGCTTAGGAAAACGCATGCTAAAATGCTTAACAAAAGCGTCAAAAACGCTTACAAAAGCGCTTCATAAAACGCATGCGTTTTCCTGGGAAGCGGGTGTGCGTTTCCGCTCAGGAATATTCTGCATGAAAAACGCTATGTGGGCACATAGCCTAAGCGTTTCCTTAGGCTAGTTTCACACTAGCGTTTATGAGCGCAGCGACGGCCTGCGCACGGACCGCTGCTAAGCCCCGCCCCCTGCCGCGCCTCCGCCGGTAGCTCCGCCCACCGGCGCATGACGCTTCATGCGCCCTGCGTCCCCTATCTTTATCACAGGGGGCGCAGGCCGTGCGCAGTATGCGTTTGGCGGTGCATGCGTCCTTTTGACGGTGCGCCGACCTGCGCCAAACGCAACCTGCTGCAGTTTGGTTGCGTCGGCGCACCGTCAAAAAGGCGCATGCGCCGCCAAACGCATACTGCGCATGGCCTGCGCCCCCTGTGATAAAGATAGGGGACGCAGGGCGCATGCAGCGTCATGCGCCGGTGGGCGGAGCTACCGGCGGAGGCGCGGCAGGGGCGGGGCTTAGCGGCGGCCGTGCGCAGGCCGTCGCTGCGCTCATAAATGCTAGTGTGAAACTAGCCTTAGCGGTAAAAAAACGCATCCATTGGCACAAAAAGGCCAAAATGCATTAAAATGAATGGGATGCTTCTTTTAAGCATTTTTGATGCGGTTTGACCCCGAAAAATGCATCAAAAACAGCCTAACAGTCGCAAGATATGCAGCCGCGGGGACTCAAACATATTTTTCGAGCATGCTGAAGACACTTAGCACATGAGCATGCTGTATAACGCCTTATCCGAGCACGTTAGAAAATTTGTAGCGGAAACTGATACATGCTCGGAAATCCACAGCACGTCAATTTATGCTGTGGATTTTCACTTTGGTGTTTGAGGTCTAATGGGTAAAGTTTCTCCTTGTGGAGATTGAGAAGCCAAGCCTGTCATGTCAGAGTGAGGAGACTTATAAGCCATGCATGCTCCTCTGGGAAATTAAACATGCAATTTGTCTCTTCAGAGAGGAAGAGGACTAGAACTCTAGTGCCACCTATTGGTACCCGCGATCCTAAAAGTCAATATTGACCCTTTAACAAGCCTTGTCACATGACTTAGGATAAAAGCCAAACCAGAATTTAAATTTGCAGACATGGTGTTCCAGGGTGTTGCCCCTCATCAGTGCAAAGTATGAGATCTGATTTGGTAGGTGAGAGGCTCCAGACTGGAGTCTAAGGGGTAATGTTTCTCCTTGTGGAAAGTGACAAGCCAAGCCTGGCATATCCGAGTGAGCAGACTTATAAGCCATGCATGCTCATCTGGGAAATTAAATACATCCTAAGTCATATTGTAAGGTTCGTTAGAGTCGATATTGACTGTTGGGATCGCTGCTTCCAATAGGTGTCGCTAGAGTTCTAGTCCTCTTCTTCTCTGAAGATACAGTCTGCACTTTGGTGTTTGCAATGCAGCTGCACCAATTTTCAACCTTTAGATATCTGCAGCATTTTCACAACAAAATCCACACTATTTGGTGCAAATATTACAGGTTTCACAGCAGAATTACCACTGTGGACTTTATGTCCTGTGTGCACATACCCAAATACAGACCCATTGGAACCACATAGGACACCTTACGGGGTCCTTGCATGGGACACTACCATACATGAACGTGATGTTGGGTGCTTTTTATGTTTGTCTTTCTCCTGCACATTTCTCTGTTTCCATTTACAATATTTTCGCTTTTTCGGAGCATTTTCCCACGGCCCCGTTTCACCAATTGTGATAAAAAAACATAAACCTCCCTGATAACCGAAGTGTTATTTCTCCTATTACAGTGTTTGTGGTGGACACATTGTGTTTTTATGTTTAGATTAACAGTGTTGGATAAACATCTATAGTATCACTGCAGCGTAACAGAAAAGTTGCTGTCTCTGTGGCGTCATGTTTATTATTATAAGATTTCATTGTAGCAGTTACTGTTTGGTACAAAGCAGCCAGGAATGCGAGTCACACATTAATAGATTAGGAAAAATGTTTACATCCATAAAAAAAGAAATGCCGGGTCATATTTACACTCTAAAATCTAGAGAAGCCATCAACACAGAGGTGACAGCCATCCGGCTATTTAGAACTGAGAGCGTAAGTGACGCACGTGGGCAGCTGCAGAACTTCTTAGGTTTCCACAGGGCATCGATGACACAGACAGGAAAGGACCCCTGTGTAAACACAGTACATGGGCCCTCTGCAGACCAGTAACTCATCATGATGCACAATCGCACCTGCTGTGGAGGTGATCATGGCCCCTTTACCTCTTGGGCCCTTGTACCAATGGTATGTCCACCCTGGTCTATGTAGTATGTTGATGTGATTTTTCACATGCAATTATATACAATATACTCTAGGATTATACATTGTATCAGTACGTAAACTTTACATGTCAAATGGACAATAACTGCAAAGAATTCTGGGGTGAGCATAGAGCCAAAGCACTAAGGGACCCCCAAACTACCCCAAAAAGACTACGTATTTGACATCTATACCATAAAAACTCAGGCTGCCACATTCAATTCAGAAACAAATGGAATAAGTGATCCAGGGCATCAGTTATGTAAACAGAAGCAGAGGGGACCAAATTGACTTTAATGGGGTCTGTCTGGGTTCTGTCTGTAAGGCTGTGTGCACACGCTGCGGATTTTGCTGCGGTTCCGCAGCGGTTTTGGCCGCTGCGGACCCGCAGCAGTTTTTGCTGCGGTGTACAGTACAATGATTCCCTATGGGAATCAAAAACCGCTGTGCAGACGGTGCGGAATTTTCCGCGCGGATTATCTGCGGTTTTCAATCCGCAGAAAGAATTGACATGTCAATTCTTTCTGCGGATTCTCCTGCGGTTTGCCATCTCCTCCATTGAGGAGATGAAAAACCGCAGGGCAAAACCGCAGAGCAATCCGCAGGTAAAACCGCAGGTCTTTTGACCTGCGGTTTCACCTGCGGATTGTACAAAATCCGCGCGGATGAATCCGCACCTTTTCCGCAGCGTGTGCACACAGCCTTAGGCTGAGTGCACGCGTACTTTTTGGCCCTGCGGATTTTTCCGCGCAGAATGGAAGAAATCCGCAAGTCAAATGACCTGCATTTTTCCTGCAGATTTCTTCCATTTTTGATGCGGTTTTCATGCGGTTTTTGTGCGGTTTTCCCCCTGCGGATTTGGTGACAGGGGAGATGGAAAACCGCACAAAAGTAGTAACATGCTGCGGATTTTGTACCGCGGAAAAATCCGCAGCGTCTGCACAGCGTTTTTTTTTTTACATTGATTTTAAGGCTACTGTACATCACAATGCAGAAATGCAACGTTTCTGCGCAGTAAAATCTGCTGCGGAACCACTGCAAATCTGCATCGTGTGCACACAGCCTTAGGCTAGAAGAAAAATTTCTGCATGCATGCTTTTTTTTTTTTTTTTTTTAAATGGACCCCATAATATTCAACGGGACCCCTCTGCTTCCATTTACATCACTTATTCCGTGTGTTTCTAAAACACAACAATCGGAATGTTGCAACAGAGACTCGGGGTTTGTTGTACAGAAGTCATGTACTCAGGCTGTAGTTTTGGGGAGTCCCTCTGCGCTGTAGCTCCATGCTTATTCCAAAATTGTGACCACTACCTCTATGTCAGCAGCCCCTCACCCAAGTGATTAGGTCATAATAGAGGGGACCCAATAATGGGCAGGTTGATAGGCAGCACGCTGGCTCAGTGGTTAGCACTGCATGGTGGCTCAGTGGATAGCACTATTGCTTTGCAGAGATGGGGTCCTGGGTTCAAATCCCACCACGGAGTTTATATGTTCTCCTATTTGTGTGGGTTTTCTGGTTCCATCCCACAATCCAAAGACATAGTGATTGGGAATGATAATGTCTGTAAGGCCCTATGGAATACGTTAGTGCTATATAAGAAACTCATAATAAATAATAGACAGCCTGGGTTTGAATCTGATCCATAACATCTGTATGGAGTTTACTATTAGGCCTTTTTCACACTTCGGTTTTTTTGGTCAGTCGCAATTCGTGAAAAAATGCGAAAGACGGATCCGTTTCCATTGTGACACCAACGTATGCCACGAGAGAGAGAGATTTTTCACCGATCCCAGAACGGAATTTCAGGGTTAAAATGTTTCCCGGAGCAAATCTTCTGGGCATGCGCAGTTAAAAATAGCAGACCGTCAAACCAAAAAAAGGTTTCAGGGTCCGTCTGTTCCGCCCGGGAACCACTAAAATTCTCACAGATGGCGTCAAAAAACGGATCCAACGGACGACCGTCAGTCGACATCCGCCACTAATGCAAGTCTATGGGGGGAAAAAGCGGATCCGCCAAAATAAGGGGCAGATCCGTTTTTTCACAAACTGGCAGATTTTGGCTGACGTCAAAAAACAGAAATGTGAAACAGGCCTTAGGTAAAACTGATGGCTGATCTGAAAGATCCAGCTGTCAGATTCTTCTTTGCTTACACTGCCTGCTAGTGGCCGTGCAGAGTATTACAGCTTTACACAATTCAAAGGAATTGTAATTGTCCCCAATTGAGAGAGGGATAGATGTGAGCGATCAGCGCTGGAACCAATGATTATGGATGGCTCAGTGATTAGCACTGTTGATTTGGTCCTGGGATCAAATCCCACCAAGGACAACATCTGCAAGGAGTTTGTATGTTCTTCCCATGTTTGCGTGGGTTTCCTCCAGGTTCTCCGGTTTCCTCCCACACTCCAAAGACATACTGATAGGGAATGTAGATTGTGAGCCCCAATGGGGACAGTGATGAGGTCTGTACAGCGCTGCGGAATATGATGGCGCTATATAAAGTATAATAATCCTAGTGTTAGGAACGGCGGAACACACTAAATAAAAATAATAATAAGGTGCGTTCGCCGCTCGGGGTCCACCGTGCAGTAGGAGTTACAACCGCTGCTGAGTAATGGCAGATGAGCAATATGGCGGTATAATGCACACGGATTCAAATTCACCCGAAGTGCGCAGAGCGGGCTCTGTTCACACACAGAGGCGCTGCAACAAAAACATACAAAAGGCTGAGCCTGTTAGAGTCACAGGCCTCAGGTAAATGCACACACGGTATAAGGTCACAGGAGCAGGAACTAAGACAGAGGGGCTGCGTCTGTCTAGACCTACCGTGTGTGCAGCGTCACTACTGTGAACACCAAGAAGGGCTGCAACTGCAGCACGGCGTAGGACACTGCCGCTGGACGACACAGCTACAAACCAGGCGCTATGTCGGACGCTAGCGCAGAGGTGCGGTGTGCACAGTGGCCTAAGGCCTGCCACACACTGGTGCAGACTACTGAACTAATTTCCTATCCACATGCGTAATATCAGAGGGAAGGGGTTTCATAATAAGTCAGTCACCAGAATCATACATCCGTCACCATTCACACATAGCAGTATAGTCTATAGTAGCGGAACGGCCATGCGCGCTTTTTATAGCAGCCGGGACCTTCCGGAAGCTTCCAGATCTCCGAGATAGACCAATGAGATCTGGAGCAGGACCTGAGCACATGACTCCCGATCTCCAATGGGAAACTGTCTCAAGAGCATGCTCAGTAGGAGGACAGAGAAACAGCCCCTGGAGAGATTTGCTGCAAGGCAATCTCCTCTGCGGTAGATTAAGAGCAAGAGACCGCAGAATGTAAGGCCGGGGTCACACTGGCGAGGAATACGGGAGAGTGAGAGGCGCAAAAAGCACGCATTACACACGGACCAATGATTCTCTATGGGGTCCCTCGCACCAGCCGTATATTTCTCATCCGTATTCTACGCTCCGTGCCACTCGCAGTATGCTGCGATTGTCAGCGTACTACGCCCGTAATACGCCAATGCAAGTCTATGGGTGCGCAAAAAATACGGATTACACACGGAACACACGTGTGACTTGCGAGAAATACGCACCAGGTGTCTTTTAGCAAAGCCGGCAATTCAGTGCACGATACAGTAAACTCACACTGACAGGTTTAATAAAGAAATGAAAGAATAGACACATATATACATATATGTATTCTATGTGTCTATATCTATTCTTTCATTTCTTTATTAAAACTGTCATAGGGCTCCATTATATGTCCATTTTGCAAGCCTGCGAGAAAATCTCGCCATACGGATGCTTACATGCGCAAAATACGCGACCACACCTTGATTACGGATGACATACGGAGCACTGTTTAGGGGCCATTCATCCGTATTACGCATGTAAAATACTGACCGTATTTTGCGCAGGTTAGTGTGACTCCAGCCTAAGGGTTTGGATTCCTGCAGAGCAGACGCAGGAACCTGACTCCTATCACCTAGACTCGCACGCAGCGCTTTTCCTTCCGTTCTGAAAACTGGCACAAAACAGAAACCAGACCCCCATTATAATGAGTGTGGCCCCTCGGCTTCCGTCTGTATCGGATGTGTACCGGGGCCATTTTTCACTTGATTTCAGTCAGTTTGTTCCATTAAAACAGAAACGAGAACGAAACTGAAGAGGAAATTGTCATGACGGAAAATAACTGCACCCCCGGCGGGGCGCGGCGTGGGGGTACAGTAAGTCTCGGCGGTCCCCGGCCGGCGTGTTATTCGCGTGGCCGCGTCATGCGTATTCCTTACAAAGCTTCCTAAATGTAAAAGGTTAGCGAGGAATAAAGAAATAATAACACCCCGAGGCGCAAGTCACAGCACACAACCTGGGCTGCGCGCAGAAATAAGCGTCTGGGCTGGCTGTGGGACAGAGGAGCCAGTGTTTACCGTGAGGTGATGTGTGGCTGCGGGGAGGAGTTTTCCCAGGCTTTTTTTTTTTATTATTTTTCTCTCCCCCCTCCTTCTCCCCTCTGTGGTTCGTCTTTCCAGGCTGGGCCGGGAGCCGGCTGCCTGCGCACTCTGCAGAAAGCCAGCAGCACTTTGGCACGTGCTCCCGGGTGATGCAGAGTACAGACAGGGGCGGCGGGCGGGTGACGGAGGAGGGGGGAGGGGGCTGTTGCAGGCCGGGAGCGCGCGCTCACAGCTGCCAGAATCTTACCCCGGCTGAGCTTGATTGACAGCTCGCTGGGCTGCAGCCAATCAGAGGCAGGCGTGGAGCCGGGCGGCAGGTGATTGGCTGCCGGGATGCCATCCGTAGCCTGTACGCGTGGCTGTCGGCTGCCTTCTCCCTCAGCACACAGCTGGCTGCACACACTCCGTGCCCGGCTGCTGCCAGCTCCGAGGCGCTGACTGCGGCGCTGCTCATACAAATCACCCTGCTCGACTCCACTTACACCTCAACGTTCATACATTTCTTTACACACAACTATTGGTGCAGTTTTCGCCCTAAGGCCACATGCACACATTCAGTATTTGGTGAGTTTTTTACCCCAGTATCTGGGAGCCAAAACCAGGAGTGGGTGATAAATGCAGAAGTGGTGCAAATGTTTCTATTTTGCTTTTTCTCTAACAGTTCCACTCCTGGTTTTGGCGTACAAATACTGAGGTAAAAAACTCACCAAATACTCAATGTGTGCACATGGCCTAAAGCTATGTTCACACTACGCCCACGATAAGGAATAGCAGCATCTTGGGCACAGCTCACCTGCGCTGCGTACAAAACGCTGCATTGTACAAGCCCAGTGTATGGGAATTATATAAACCCAGTGCCCAACGGTGCTTCTATCTACCGCTGGATGCACTCGCCGGCGGTGCGTGTTTACGAGCCGCAGCATGCTGATTTCTGTAGCGGAGTCTGCGCTGCGTGTTTACAACAATAGAATGTGATTAGATGCAGTGAATCTGGATGTACCTAAACGTAAGAGCGGTAATAAGAGCGCAACAAAAATACACTGCGTCCAAAACGCTCCTATTCCAGATCGTGGGCACGCAACATTAAAATGTCCACTTTTCAAACGGAAAACATTTCAGGAGTCAATCCTTTTTCTTCAGAGATTTGCAAGCCTGAAGCATCTTTTTTTCTTTTTTTATGACGCATTTTCCAGTATGTTTTCCTTTTTTCCTCCTTTCTCTTATTTTTTGTATCTTTCTGTTCTCGTTTACTTTTTTTTTATTTCTTTTCTTTTTTCTGTTTTTTTCCTTTTTTCCCCTATTTCTTTTCTTTTTTCTGTTAATAATTTTTTTATTTCCCTTTTCTTTTTTTCTATTTTCTTTCATTTTATTATTATACTAATAATATTACTATTGGGTTTTTTTTAATTCATTTATGCTACGTTCCCACAATGAGATTTTGGTGATTTTTTTTTACTTTGCGTATTTTCAAAAAAACTGCAAGTAACCCACTTAATGGGTGCTGAAATGGTGGTGAAAATACACATCATGGGAATGAAACCTTACAATTCCAGCCAAGTGGATGGGATTTATAGAAATTTCCTGCCCTCTGTGGTTTTATTTTACTCGGAGTAAACTGGCCTGTGGTGCCTCTGTTTCACATCCACAGCATGTTAATTTCTCTTGCTGTGCAGATTCTTTTCATAGGCCGGGATCACACATGCAAGAAACTCGTACGAGGCTGGCACATCAATACCCGGCAGTGCCGCCGAAACGCTGATCGGAGCGTTCAGCTGCATGTATTTCTATGCAGCTGCACGCTCCCTAGTGCCGGCGGTAGTGCCGGGTATTAGGGTATGTGCACACGCTGCAGATTCCGCTGCGATTCCACAGCGGTTTTGGCCGCTGCGGACCCGCAGCAGTTTTAGCTGCGGTGTACAGTACCATTCAAATGAATGGTAAAAAAAAAACGCTGTGTAGACGTTGCGGAAAAATCGGGACAGATTTGCTGCGGTTTTGAAACCGCAGAAAGAATTGACATGTCAATTCTTTCTGCGGAATCCGCAGCGGGTTCCTATCTCCACCATTGTGGAGATGGTGAATCCGCAGGACCAAACCGCAGGCAAAACCGCAGGTAATCCGCAGGTCTTTTGACCTGCGGTTTATCTGCGGTTTTTGCAAAAATCCGTGTGGATTAATCCGCAGCGGATTCCGCAGCGTCTGCACACACCCTTAAGATGCAAGACTCGTTCGAGTTTCTTGCATGTGTGATCCCGGCCATAAAGTTGCATTAGATGCGGAGGTATAAAACGCATGTGCATTTTTAGTGCGAAAAAGCATCAAAAACGCATGTAATCTGCACCTAAGTATAGCAAAATAAAGTTTGTCAAAACCAAATACCAAAAACACTCAAAAATTCACCCGGCGTCTTTTTTTTACCGTCCCATTGACTTGAAAAGTATTGAGTGACTTCCTAGCGCCTGCAGAATGGTCAGGTCATTGGAGACCCGAATCGGTTAGAAGACTGGAAAATATGAACGGCGAATCGCTTTCCCATACAGATTAATAGGATTGCTACTTTAATCATTTTGTTGGTGCTTTTACCCACCTAAAAAAAATAAACACCCTACAATGATCAAATTGAGAATTTTTTTTACATGAAATTTGAAGCAGATTCTGATCTAAAATCCTCATGGAAAAAAAAGCTTCAAATGCACTATCAATACGTTTCCTATCAATATTAATGGAAAACGCAGCCATACGGCACATTTTTGCAGTCTTTTTTTTTCAAATATATCAATTTTTGAAGCTTTCCTGCTTGAAGAAAAGCTCCGATTCATCAGTCAATAGAAAAAGAAAAAATAATACAATACACAAAAACAGCTTAAAAAGTAATGCAGGTTTTTTTTCAAAGCTTTTATGTCACAAAAAAATTCCTAACTGAAATATCCACATGCACAAATGCGTAAAAAATGTTTTGGGGCACATTTTTTGCCAATTTTCGAATGGATTTTTTATTGCGTAAGTTGTTAGATTTAGATCAGAAATGTATCAAGAATTGACATGTTTTCCACATGGAATAACGTACATGAAATAAAAACTGTCTTTTTCCATTAAAATTAATAGGAAGCTTATTCAAAGGCTATTTGAATTGGTTTTTCATGAGGATTTTGGAAAATAATTTTCTCCATAATCCACATTAAAAAAACTGTGAACATTCACTAATTCCATGTGCAGTTTGTATCCCATGTATGTGCGTTCTACAGCCCTGTTCACACACATCAGAAATTTTACATGCAGATTTTCCGTGTATCTTTTCACTTGGATTTTGAGCAGAAAATGCTACAAGTAAATCTACCTATTAACCCTTTACATTGCAGCCAGGAGGGTTAGAATAATCCAGACTATGTAAATAGTATTAATGGCTCCAAGCTGCTGATGAGATCTAATGGCGGATATCTGAACCTGTACGTATGCGGGATCTATTCTCATTCCCAACAGGTTGCGCCTGGTGCAGTCTACAAATCATTGTTTTAACGAGAGCGGAAAAGTTTCTTACTCACATATCACCTGCCAATACAATTCATGTGGATATAGGCAGCAAGAAGAGCTTGTCTGACAGGCCACAATGTCGTGGAGCAGATGTCTGACTGACGGCCTTCAGAACTGTGCAGGTAAGGGGAGCGCTGAGCCATATAAAGGAAGACATGGCCGCACATCAGTAGGTGAAATTCGGTGCGACATCGGAGACAGCTTCCTCCATGATGCAAGTGTTTTTTCGTCTTATGGCCTGTAGATGAATTCATTAAAGGGATTATCTGGAGTCACTCACTTATCAGAAGTGAGTGGTGCAGATGATGTTCCGACGCACACCTACGAACACGAATGCATGATTAGCAGGTATTGTGCATGTGTTTTAGGCCGGAGTCACACTACATGCAGCCGCACAGCAATACATGAAGCTGCACGCTCCGCTCCGGAGTGCCGGTGCCAGAGCTTGGTTTTAACCTGCGAGACTCGGCCGTATCTCGCTGTGTGTGATCCCGGCCTTAGGCAGCCTTACACATTAAAGGGGTTGTTCACTACTACGACAAACTTCTAAATCCATATGCTTCCTCCCAGTAAAATAATAACACCTATACTTACTTCCAGTGCTGGCACCATTCCAGCACTGACAATACCAGGGATCGCGATCTCTCCAGCCAATCAGAGTTGGCTTTACTCTCCTCTCCTGCAGGCGTACTTGACATTCGGTGGAAATGAGAGCTACTTTCTCCGGATATCTTTATTTGCCCAAAGGATAGAGCGAAGCCAGCATTGATTGGCCACAGGGATTTTGTGACATAACAATGTCATGCAAGCTCTGGGAGAGCTTGTGCAGACATTGCTGGAATGGCGCTGGCACCAGAGGTTAGTATAAGGCCGGGGTCACACTGGCGAGGAATATGGCCAAGTGAGAGGCGCTAAAAGCACGCATTAGACACGGACAAGTGATTCTCTATGGGGTCTCTCGCACCAGCCGTATATTTCTCATCCATATTCTACGGTCCTTGCCAATCGCAGTATGCTGCGATTGTCAGCGTACTACGGCCATAATACGCCAATGCAAGTCTATGGGTGCGCAAAAAATACGGATTACACACGGACCACACATGTGACTTGCGAGAAATACGCACCCGGTGTCTTTTAGCAAAGCCGGCAATTCAGTGCGCTATACAGTAAACTCACACTGACAGGTTTAATAAAGAAACCAAAGAATAGATATAGACACATAGAATATATATATATATATATATATATATGCATTCTATGTGTCTATATCTATTCTTTGGTTTCTGTTATAAAGCCTGTCATAGAGCTCCATTATATGTCCATTTTGCAAGCCTGCGAGAAAATCTCGCTATACGGATGCCATACGGATTACATACGGATGCTTACATGCGCAAAATACGCGACCACACCTAGATTACGGATGACATACGGAGCACTGTTTAGGGGACATTCATCCGTATTACGCATGTAAAATACTGACCGTATTTTACGCTGGTTAGTATGACCCCGGCCTAAGTGTAAGGCCGGGGTCACACTAACCAGCGTAAAATACGTGCTTTCATTCTCAGATGCTTATTCCCTTCTCCTCTTTGAACACATGTACACTCACCCAAACTGGGCATACATGTCTATTAAAGCTTCAGGATAAATATGTTTTGGTTAAACAGATGTGTATAGGTTGAAGCCAGGAGAAATAGCTTTTGATCAAACAAAGCATGCGTGAAAGTAGGGGTGTCGGGGGAAATTTCTTTTGGATGTATGGGTATGCATGGGGGTCAAGAGGAATAAATGTTGTCCGGGGGAGGGGGAGGTCAAAAAGAATGGCTTTTGTCCAAATTTGTATGAATATGGGGGAGAAATGTTGCTGTTGGCCTAATGGAGTGTGCACGTATATTGGGGAGGGGTGGTATAGAGAAAAA
This sequence comes from Dendrobates tinctorius, assembly GCF_039654945.1. Classification (NCBI taxonomy): domain Eukaryota; kingdom Metazoa; phylum Chordata; class Amphibia; order Anura; family Dendrobatidae; genus Dendrobates; species Dendrobates tinctorius. The sequence continues at coordinate 45,494,729 of NW_027361754.1, forward strand.
TAACTGCTTGACTGACCGCTATCAAAAGTGTGGATGAAGATGTAGTCTCCATATTATGGATCTGTGCAACTGGAAACGGATCCGTACACCCGGTATCACCCTGTGACAAAGAGTTTCTGCTAAGAGTTTGTTACAGGCACGTTACAATTACAATGAACAGAACCTTATACAATTGATTGTATCCAATCATACCGATGCCACACATGCAATGATTACAAGAACACATCATGGATTGGATACAACCGGGACAAGCGAGAGATACATTTCTAACCCAGTGACTCATCCTATGGTTTAATTCACGTCATTTGCTATAATGTTGCAAATACATGTTCTACAAGTAGCAGCAGAAGGGTGTTTTGAACACAAGTGCACATTTTGAGATAATGTCAGTCAATCTGGCATATTGACATCCATTTAGTAAACTTATACAGCGTGGGAATGTTTCATGTAACATCAGAGGCAGCAACAGTGCCTACAAAAACAAAAAGTTAGAAATCATTTTTGTCTCAAACACTAATAAACACAAACCTCTCCGGTTACCATTCAGGTGAACGATGAGAAAATTTTCAAGTGGAAATATTGACTTTTTGTAATGTTATTGGCTTTTTTCTAAATGTCGTTGTAGTGAAGCACAAGGCGAGGAACGGCCCCGTGTTTACAGTAAACAGCGAGTCAAGCTGCAGTTTTAACATCAATAGAAGGATCCAGTCAGCTCTCAACTCGAAAGTATCCCCGATGTAAAAACATAAATGTGAGCCAAACCCAACACAGCGCAATGCAGGCTGCCTATGCAGAATTCACAATATGGTTTCTGGATGATTAATTCAGCAGCTCCATGCCAAAAGAGCAAAGCAATTGTACATGACCACCCGGGCATTCAGCTCACAGGTTTTATTGGTTGGATATTATGTATGGGAAATTCTGCAAATTCCAAAATTATGCACTGGAATATTTTTTTTTCACTGTGTATTGATTATATATCATTGGCTAAATTTAACTACCTGGGGAAGATTTATCCATACTGTCACAGAATCACTCCATAATGTGAAGTGATGATCGACATTCCTTATGCCAACTCATAACTAGAGTGCTTTACATTATTATTATTATACATTTATATAGCGCCATTTATTCCATGGCGCTTTACAGGGACAAGGGGAAATATAGACAAGTACAATAAACATGTGCAAGACAAGGGACACACAAGTACAGAAAGAGAGAGGACCCTGCTCGCGAGGGCTCACAGTCTACAGGGATGGGTGAGGATACAGTAGGAGAGGGTAGAGCAGGTTGTGCGGTGGTTCAGTAGACTGAGGATCATTGCAGGCTGTAGGCTTGTTGGATCAGGTGGGTCTTCAGGTTCTTGAAGGTTTCTGTTGTTGGTGAGAGTCTGATGTGCTGCGGCAGAGAGTTTCAGAGTATGGGGGAAGCACGGGAGAAGTCTTGTATGCGGTTGTGGGAAGAAGAGATAAGGGGGGAGTAGAGAAGGAGATCTTGAGAGGTTCGAAGGTTGCGTGTGGGTAGGTACCGGGAGAACATGTCACAGATGTATGGAGGAGACAGGTTGTGAAAGGCTTTGTATGTCATGGTTAGGGTTTTGGACTGGAACATCTGGGCAACAGGAAGTCAGTGAAGGGCCTGGCATAGGGGGGAGGCTGGGGAATAGCGGGGAGACAGGTGGATTAGTCGGGCAGCAGAGTGTAGGATGGACTAGAGTGGTGCCAGAGGGCTGGAGGGGAGGCCAGAGAGTAGGAGGTTGCAGTAGTCGAGGCGGGAGATGATAAGGGCGTGCACTATTGTTTTTGTGGTTTCATGGTTGAGGAATGCGTGGATCCGGGAAATATTTTTGAGTTTGAAGCGGCAGGAGGAGGCAATGGTTTGGATATGTGGTTTGAAAGGGCAGAGTCGAGGATCACCCCAAGGCACCGAGCATGCGGGACTGGGGAAAGCGAGCAGCCATTGACATTGATGGATAGGTCTGGTGGAGGGGTAGAGTGAGATGATGGAAAGATGATGAATTCTGTTTTGTCCATGTTTAGTTTGAGAAAGTGAGCAGAAAAGAAGGCTGAAATAGCTTTACATAAGCATTTTTGCGCAAAAAAGTTTAATAACAATTTGCACATTTGGGAGTTGCGCAAGAGGAGCAAACAAATCAATTTTGGAACAAATCAAGCCAGATGTGTAACTGGAAGCAAGGATCACCCAACTACGACTTGCTTACTTTGGAAACCTCATACGAAAAGAGCAATCACTGGAGAAGGACATCATGTCAGAAGAACAGAAGGAACAAGAGGAAGAGGAAGACCAGCAACCGACGGCTTGATACTATCAAGGTAACAGCAGAGAAGACCCTAGCGGCCTATCTAGGCTTACACAAGTTCCATCTTCCTACAGATCGCTGATCCACCAAGACACCATGGCTTGAGAAGATGGAGCTGAAGGCCTTTAATAATAATAATAATAATAATAATAAATTGTGCCACTTTTTTCAAGACACTTTTCCAAACGGTCATGAAAATAGTTAAAAGTAAAAAAAAAAAGGTAAAGAAAAAGTAAAGAAAAAATTAAATTTATTGCATTATTCTGATGCACTTTGCTTACCAATCAGGGGAGATTTACAAAGCAAAATGAGTTGTCTCTTAGTAGAGACTCCCCACAATTGGTACAGATGGGACTAAGATGACCATACAAGAAGAGATGATGTTTATGTCACCGCAACTAAAGTTTCTCATTGGTTCCATTGGTGAGTAAAAGACTACATTTCGCTGTGGAAGCACCATGATCACACACACAATATAATCAGATATTATGCGAGGAGATATAAGTATAGCAATGGTCATGAGGACTATAATTCTGAATATTGCAGTGAATATCCCTTTAATGAGCAGCCAATCAATAGAGTTGCAATTAAAAATTTCATGCAGATTTGCAAAATATGTTTATTTTTTACAGCAAAACACCCACGTTTTTGTCCACATCACCTGGTACTCATACGATCAGGTGCAAATTTTATGGTCAAGTAAACTTGATCAGTGATCATTCAGTGTGCGATCACATTAGAATAGAATTGGCGATTAATAACACAAAATTAATTAATTGATTATATTTGAGTATTTTTTTACTTTGTTATCTAAAAAAAAGAGTATGGCCCTGATTCATCATTGCACCTTTGTCATTTGTTTCTTCTTCTTGTTCAGCAATAGGGGCAGGGTTTTGATTATCCAGATGTTTTTTAACATAATTGATCTTTGGTGACTTATCGAAATGTTGCAAAAGCTTTTTGTGCAATTGTACTCCGTGACCTTATTGGAGAACATATGTTTAGTTTACGTATTCGATTTTTTGTTGTTGTTTTTTGGCAGTTAAAGACACTTTAAAGGATCGCACAACTTTTTACTCTAAGAAGCTGCCAAAAAGTAAAGCACCCACGTGAAGCATCATTGTTGTTGTGCAAAGTTCATTAACCTCGCATGTGCCATTTTTAAGAATAACAAAACGAAAAAAATTAGGCAACCAAAAAAAAAATGGATGAATCAGCTCCCATGTAGAATATTTAAAGGGAATTGTCCGGTGATGTCACTTGTTGAGTTGATCTGTAGGGATTTGATTGCTGGTCTCACACCGATCGACAGATCCGTGCACTGTTATCCTCCATTAGGACTCGTGCACACTACCCTATCAGACAAGATCTACCTGTGGTTTTCACGGATACCACTCGTATCTATGTTATTCTATGGGGCTGTGTACATGTACGATTTTTGACTCTGACCACTGGAGTGCCAGATCAAAATCAGCAATGGACATCCGTGGGTCTGTGGAAAACATCAGATAGCACTCGGATGACATCCAAGTGCGGTCCGATATTCATGAACTGACAGAACGGAGAAGTGGAGAAACTTTTTTTTTCCCCTCTCCATCTTTTGATCCCCCTCTGACCAAACTCTGATCAGCATAATCAGACCGTTTTTCTCAGATGGAAAGAATTTGGTTGTGTGGCCCTACCCTTAGAATAGAGTGGCTCATGCCTGACCGCTGCTTCCATAATAATAATAATAATAATAATCTTTATTTATATAGCGCCAACATATTCTGCAGCGCTTTACAGTTGAACAGTTTCAAACACAACAGTCATAAGTAACAACGTTAACAATACAATAATTAAAGCGAAATAAGACGACCCTGCTCGTGAGAACTTACAATCTACAATGAGGTGGGGGAGATACAAAGCACAGGTTTGTATTTACAATGATGGTCCAGCCATCTTCAGGGGGTGGGGGTTAGATGGAGATAGTGAATAGTGAATTCCATCACTCCCTATGTAGATGTCGAGCGCAGCGCTCGGCTTTTTCTGGCTGCCCCATAAATAATGATCGGGAGGTCTAACATGTTGCACCATTTTGTAATGAGGATAGGTTTCCTGTAGTAAATTAAGAAAAATTCCCCTCAGTCAGATCAGTAGGTATGGATCGCTGATACCTCGTTTTCACTGGACGACCCCTTTAAGTGAATGTAGAAGGTTGAAAAGTAATTTGATAAAGCATCATTCAGTAATCATAGTAAATGAAATACTAATAATAACAAAATAAAATACTAACAATAAAATAAAAATAAAATAATAACAAAATAAAATAATAATAAATTAATAAATAAAATACTAATAATAACAAAATAAAATACTAACAATAAAATAATAAAATAATAAAATAAAATAATAATAAATAAATAAAATAATAAAAAATACTAATAAATTAATAAATAACAATTATAAATAAAATAATAAAATACTAATAATAATAATAAAATAAAAAATATAAGAATTAATAATAAATAAAACAAAATAATAGTAATAATAAAAATAACAATATTTAATGATCTACAATGTTTCTATAAATCATTGCTACATTCTCAAAGAGGTTATGCAGCAGTGGTAAAGTAACAAGTGATACAGGAGGCTGCCTGCACTTGTGTGCAGCCCGATGCCTGGGAGAATGCGAGCTTTGCCAGCCCCCTGTGACCTGTGCTACATCCCAGCCCTGTGCTTTGCTCCATTGCCAGCCCTGATCCCTGGTATGAGCCACACGCGTGACTGGCAGCCTGCGGGCGTGGGGAGGAGGGGGGGTGGAAAGTCCAAGGAGGGGTGCAGAGAGGAGGATGCGCCGCGGCCAATCACAAGGCGGTGTGGGCGAGCCTCGGGCGCTGATTGGCTGACGAGAGTGTGGGAAAGAATGCAGAGAAGGTTTCACACGAATGGGGAGCAGCAGCGCGGGGTATATATAGGGGCGCCGCCGCCGCTGCCGGACACAGACATAAGCGGAGCTGCCTCTCTGCACATCGCCGCTCCACTGGAAGGATCATGCCTGCCGACAGCATGGAGAAACCCACCGCTTCCCCTATTGCAGGGGCACCGGCCAACTCTGCCCAGACCCCCGATAAACCTAAGAGTGCCAGCGAGCACAGAAAGGTAACTACTAGCTGTCCATGCCACCGTGCCCATCATCTGTTCTGCCCATGGATGCCAAGAGCAAAAAGATAAATACCCCCCCCCCCCAGAGCTGCCCACATCGTTACTGATCGGCTCTTTTCTCATTTTTTATCTTCCAGTCATCGAAGCCGATCATGGAAAAGCGCAGGAGAGCTCGGATCAATGAGAGCCTGGGGCAGCTGAAGACCCTCATCCTGGATGCCCTCAAGAAAGATGTAAGTGGCAAGTGCTCCTTGGGGTGGTCTTATATGTATTAGATAGACGCTATATAATTGGATCATCTTTCCTGTGATTTTATACAACTGTTACTATCCTCTGGTTTTGTGATGCAAGGTCTCGATGCCTGGCTATAATATAGCTCTCTGGATCCTGTTATTATCCTCATCATCCTCTGCTGTAATCCTCTGTGCTGCTGCCATTAATGCTAATCCTTCTTTTTTATTTCTTCCGTTGCAGAGCTCCAGACATTCCAAGTTGGAGAAGGCTGACATTCTAGAAATGACAGTCAAACACTTGAGGAACTTGCAAAGAGTCCAAATGACAGGTACCTATCAGACTAGGATAATGAATACTGTTATATGGGGTTAATAAGATATGCTGGGACTTGTGGTTCTTCTATGGAGTGATTGGAGTGACAATGATCATAGAGATGCAATGGACTAATTTTGATGTCTTCTCCCCCTCCTCCATAGCTGCTCTCACTGCTGATCCCTCAGTCCTTGGAAAGTACAGAGCTGGATTCAACGAGTGCATGAATGAAGTCACTCGCTTCCTCTCTACCTGCGAAGGGGTGAACACTGAGGTCAGGACGCGTCTTCTTGGTCATCTCTCCAGCTGCTTGGGTCAAATCGTGGCTATGAACTACCAGCAGCCTCCTCCATCCAGCCAAGCCATGCACGTCCAGCTGCCATCAGCACCTGTAGCCTCCGCTCCGTTGCCCATGCCCTGCAAAATGAGCTCAGCAGAGGCCGTGTCGCCTAAGGTCTTCCAGGGAGGTTTCCAGTTGGTCCCAGCCACTGATGGACAATTTGCATTCCTCATCCCCAACCCAGCTTACGCCTCCAGCCCTGGACCTGTCATCCCTCTTTATGCCAATGGAACGGTCACATCCAGTGGTGGAGCTCAAGCCCCATCTCCAGTTCAAGGACTCACTACCTTCAGCCACAAGATGAGCCACCTGTCACAGTCAGTAAGCCCGCTGGGGGTCAGCACCGGACCTGACACCATGGAGTCCGTCTGGAGACCCTGGTGAACTCATTGATCAGACTGTATTGATTGGTTCCGTTGTATGGGACCTTGCCGTATAGAGACAATCTCATCTATTTATTTCCACGTTATGAGGAACTTCACTTTTTATGATGAACATCTTGTATAAACTACCCATTTTGTAATAAGACTGAGTTGTTTTTTTTAGTTTTGTACAATTGGTACAAATAATGTGTAATGCCAAAGTTCTTGTGGTGTTTTTGTGTCAAAAACTTCCCAAACTTACAGGAGTTTCATGAAATAAACTCTTTAAAATGTATCATGTTGTTTTTGATTTGGTTCCACTTGGAAAGATGGGCTAGATATATATTCGTGGTGGGGGGTCCTCCTTGGTATTCCTACTAGATGGGGTGCCATATGTACATCCTTATCTAATTCCTATATATATATGGTATAGTGTAAATATTCACATTTACCATTTGAGCCATAAGGTGGGAGGAATAAGACTATGCAGGCCATTATTGCCTTCTAATGATGTCCTTGTCCTATATGGGCAGTGCTGGTCTTCCCCTGATGAGACCTGTCATTCAGGAGTTGCACTCATGAGGCTAATTCCCTCCAAAATAGCCAACAAAAGCCATAAGTGTAGAAGATGCTGTTTTGCTCTGGAGCAGGAGGGAGAGTAAAACTCCTTTGTGGTCCCAGATAATTAAAAGGTCTCATCTATTATGCAGCGGCTCCAGAGTGAATACCCTGGGAGCGGAGGGTTAAGGCTCCTGCCACTGCTGTCCCTGCATTACAGAGACTGATGGTGCTGTAAAGGCAATTGCACTGCCTCATAAAAGAGAAAAATTCACCATGGAGGAGATAATTCAGGAAAACACATTTCTGCCACACAGCATTGAGTCATTGGCTGCACTTGAAGCTGTGCCAAGATTGCTGTCTGCTGTGTAGGGGGAGGGGGCTGAGGGCTTCCTGGGGGTCTATTTCCCTCCTCAACCACCTACACTGATTATCTGTATCTATGCCCAGCACAATGTGAGCCTGCCAATCATCCAAGAGGCACAGTACTGAGGAGGAGGAGGGAGCAGCATCATGTGCAGAGAACATGGCATATTGGAGGCATTACGTGTGGCATTCATCCCTCACATGCCCCCACTAGGAATTATCAGCTGGGGGGTAATGGATCAATAGCACTCAGACTACAGGCAATGACAGACCCCACTAACATCAAGGGCAAAATCTATTTATCATATCTATCACTTCTGCCTATTCCTTCTATTATCTATCTATTCTATCATCTATTACTCTATCTTATCTATCCATCATCTATTATCTGCATATCTTTTATCTATTTATCTTTTCTATTTATAACTTCTATCTATTATCTATCTCTTCTATCATTTATCTATCCATCATCTGTTATCTATATCTATCATCCATTATCTATCTATTGATCCATCATCTTTCTATTATCTATCTATTTATCTACCTATTATCTATCTTATCATTTATTATCTATCTATTATTGATCTGTCATCTATCTATTACTCTGCGCCCATTTCTCAATCCATCCATATTTTTTCCATCTTTTCATCAATTTATCATCAACAAATATATGTATTTTTCCATAGTGATATTCATTCATATTTTAGCTTCTATCTATTGTAAGATGTATCATTTATTTTACACTTTAAGATGCATGTGGCTGGTGCTGTGACTATATGGATGGACATCGCCACAACTGGAGGCTGCAGGATGGGATGGCGCATGGTGTTATCTATCCCCTCCTCTAGAGGGAGCCCTGTGGTCTATAGAAAATGAAGCAGGTGATTACAGTCAGAATTGCTCTCATGGCTATTATAGTGCAGTGTACACTATCTGCAGGCGTCTCGTAAAGGAGTTTCCCAGCAAATAAATTTGAATCATTGTACAGTAGAAAGTTCTGCAACTTTCCATTCTTTATGCTTATTACTGATCTTTGCTTTCAGTAAATGGGGCGATTACTGGCTTCGGCTTGTTAGCTCCGAGAACGTTGCCCAGAGGACTGCACACACCCGTCAGCCTTGGGATGTGAACAGCAATGGTCCTTACTCAATTGCAGCAATCAGAGATATTGAAAATTGAGAAAAAAAATGAAATACAAACTATGTTACAAAGTTTTTGAACTTTTTGATATACAAGTAATCTGTTTTATTTATCTCTGGATTTGTTGCGCGAGGGGGAGCATAGGAGTACAATAGTATTATAAATGGTAGGTAGGGGGCGCTGTATAAAATTTGAATTTGAACCCTGAAGCTTTAATATTTTTTGCAAAGTGCTTGCCAAAATAAAGAATTTTGCAATTTACTTGATATTAAAAATCTGTTCTGTTCACAAGAATTCTATAGTTTACAGTTTATTGCCTATATTACAGGCAATAAACTCAGACTAGTGGCTCAACAGTGCAGCTGATCCAAACTTAATCATCAGGAGCATGTCCCAGGAAGCAGAGGAGTGATGTACTTCTCGAGAACAGGCTTTTAGATCAAATTTCTAATTGCAAGCTCCATGTTCTGTCCTCATTTTGTCATTGTTAAAGAAAATTCCTGAGACTTTAATATTGATGTCATCAATATCTGACAGATTGTGGGTCTGACTCCGAAACCACCAGTTATTGAAGTTGCTGTAAATGTAACTGCCTTACAAAATTTAGTGGTAAGCTCTTTCCTATTTACTTGTATGGGTGGAACTTGCAATACCCTTCTCAGCCACTATACAATGTACGGCGCTGTTGCACTTTGTGGCTTCACTTTTTTCAATCTGCTGATCGGTGGGATATGTCATCGATATTAAAAGTCCTTTAATCAGTTTATTTTTTAATCAGTTTAAATAATTTTTAAAAAATCCTCTAGGTCACTTTACAATATATCATAGGACTCTGAGTCCAATCTCTTCCCATCCTCAGTGAAATGCCACCCTGTGTCAGCTAATGAGATCCACACCTGAATATGCAGCTCATTCCCGAAAGGTTAATGGGTTGCATATTTGGGATCTTCCAGTAACTCTACCCCTTGTTACTTCTGTATTGGGCTTTCCCATACAAGTGCGGTGAGATCCGTCTGAAGGAAAGCACAGTCAGCCTTTGAAACGCTATACATCCCATGCTTGTAACTAAAAACCTCCCCAGACATGAGGTTCTGTCCTGTGGGACCAGCAGCTGGTGTCTGCCTAATAAAACACACACTCTCACATAATTCATGGCTGACCTCCTCCACCGCAGACCTATCTACAGCACACACATGCACACACCTCCTCGGACCACTCTGGGATTTTGGAGAAATTTACTAGTGTGCAAGATTTTTTTTTTCTGCAAAAAAAGAAAACAACCAAGGAACACAAAAATCGGCAATTACATAGGTAAATGGTCCTCTATGTTTCATCCAGTAATTGCATCATTTAGGAAAAAACTTACATTTTTGCATTTCCTAAGAGGTTTGTTGCTCACCCCAATAAGTATCATACAAGGGTAGGAGAAACTATGAAGAACCTGACATATCTCCCCCCTTTGCACGCATATTCTAGTCCCACTATACACTGACTGCACCTGGACTCTTACCCAGCACTTCTATAAAAAGCAGCTGATCCGTGCATGACCACAAAGCAACAAGGCGGCTTCCAGAATAGATGTGTAGCATACCCCTGTATACACATATATCATATTCTCACTGCTCCCCCTGACTCACAAACTGTGAAGCAAGCCTGGAAATAGAGCTCTAGTTAATGCTGATGAGTGCAAAAAATGCTTCCTCTATGCTCCAGAGACCCTGGAAAGGCGGTAGGTCCACCGTCTATCAAGTCTCCAGTGAGTAGGGGGATCTATAATGTGTCATGCAGACCCCATCATAGTGTACTATCAAAAAAATCAAGGGAATACTTAAACAACACAATGTAACTCCAAGTTGATCACACTGCCTGTTATTTTGAGGGCAAACCAAAAGGCAACCTGATCTTTAGTCCTTCGAGAAGTACCTTTTGGAAAATAACCTTCCTGTCCTTGATAAGGCTCCTGTGCACCCACCAAACCTCAGAGACAACATCCTTGAAGAAGTCAAGTTTATTAAGGTCCTCTGTCTTCCAGCCAACATCACCCATATTCTGGACCATTTCCAAAAGCTCTACACCAAGCACCTGTTCTGGCTGCCTTGAGGTTACGGAGAGCACCAACCTCATCCTTCGAGAGTTCTGGAAGGATCACTACAATATTGTGTCCTGCCTCAGAATTATCGACATGGACCGACAGAGTGTTACGAGAAGAACCTTAAACTCTACATGGCAGAAGCTGTGGCCTGAGGTTGTGTCTGAAATGGACATCGAAAGATTTGAACCTGAAGTTTTAGCGGTGGAGGAGAATGTATCCCTTGAAAAGTCCATGGGCCTGGAAGTGGATGAAGAAGACAAAGAAGAAGAAGACAAAGAAGAAGAAAATAAAGAAGACGAAGAAGAAGAAAAAATTGTCGAGAATCACAACAAGGAACCCACAAAGAAGAAATTAAAGGAGCTACAACAACAGCAGCATAAGGAGATTATTCAGGAATTAATGCGGAGGAACCAGAGATGGAGGAGGTAATCCATACAAGTGAGATTGAAGAATTGTTGGGAATGTGGGGGAACATTTCAGAGTTTATTGAAAAAAAAAAAAAAACACCCTGAAAAAGTTGCAACAGGTCGTCCGTTGGCACTGTGTAACGACACTTGCCTTACTCATTTTTGAAACATTTTGAAAGGGAGGAACAAACAAACCTCCTTGGACAGGATTTTATTGAAACGCCCTACAAGTGAAAACGAGGAAAGTGTGGCAAAAAAGCAAAAGTCAGTGAAGAAGATTAAGTGAAAAAAATGAAGTAAATAAAAATAATAATTTTATGTATATTTTATTATTTAAGTTTTTTATACTGTGCATTATTTGTTATTAATAAGTTATTTTTTCTTATTTGAAAACACCTAACAAAAAAATTTGGTGTGGTTTTTGGGGGGCTGGAATGGATTTATAGCATTTATATTCATTTTAATGGGGAAATTAACTTGATATATGAGCAAATTGAGTTGAGAGCCCAATCACTGAATGAGTTAAACTCGTAAGTCAAGGTATTACTGTATATTTTTCTCACCCAACTTAGACTATTTAGTGATGATGCATAACACACAAATCAGTTTACAAAAATATTTAAAAACAGGTTGTAATGTAATAAAATAGATAAAAAGCCAATGGGATGTGAATACTTTTGCAAGTCACTGTATATATAAGCTGTGTCTTCGTCGCCAGTGAAATCTTAATATATAGTAAATAAAAACAGTTTTAGCTACCAGCGGCACTCCAGCAGTTGCAACACTACAACTCAAACATGCCCTGACAGCCCGGTATGTTGTGAATAGGGTTATGTTCAAATTGAGGGCTTTTTATAAAAAAAAATTCAGTGTATCCTGTGAGGCAGTGACCGGTGTAATATGTGAGGATCGCTATGTGTCCCCCAGGATGCGCATAGAAGCGTATTGAGGTCGTGGGAGTGCATTGCAGTGACAGGCATAGCTGTGATTGCAATGCAAAATAAAAGCAAGTGTTGGTCTTGAGCAATCTATTTGTCCAAGGCAGATTAAAGAAAACCTGCTCTGGGCTTTTAGTTTTGAAACGGACTACAGGATGGTAGTGGGGCAGTTCATTTCCTTCCCGGCTGGGTTTTCCATGTGGCCTAAGGCCACAAGTTCCTTGTAAAAACCCTGCAGCAGATGGTTGGGTGGGTCAGTTTTGGTTTTGCAAGTGAGCAGTGTAGAAGGCTTTGCTGATCTCTACCTGTGTGAGGCAACACAGGGCCAAGCGACCCCAAAAGGTCTGGAACCCCTCAGCGTACACGGCAGCGCAGTCGCCCAGGGCAACCGGTCTCGGTCACGGACTGCCTTTGTTTCCCAGCTGCAATCTGGAGGATCCTATTTACTTTCTGCTTGTGAGTATGTGGCGCCCTTGAACACTTTGTTGTAAAAGTGTTATTATATCTGTAATATTATTTATAGGTGTGCCATTGTGGGCGGTACCCAAGGAAGAGCGTAAAACAACATGAACCTCTCATGCCTGTATTTCTGTGCAACTGCGTCATGGCCGACACCCAGATGGGTCCAGATCCTAGCTTGGTATGGCGGCAAAGGGAAGAGACACCGCCCCCAGGGGGTGGAGAGAAGCTCTGCGGCGGGAAAGGGAGCAAGGAAGAAGCCACAGTACCAGGAGGCCATCATGGAGAACAGCAGGAGGCCTGTGGAGCACGGTGGAGAGATACCAACATCTCCCAGCTCTGTGGAATCAGGCTCTGGCCCCTCAACTGACCTCAACCTGGCGTCGCTGTTAGGGGAGATTGAAGATCTGTACAGGAGTTTGTGGCACAAACAGGCTCTGCTCACGCAGAAAAGACAGGCTGCCCAGGAGGAGTCCGCCATCTTGGTACCCTCACCACCGCTACCCACAGTCAGTCCCCAAGTACCCTCACCACCAGTACCAACCTGCAATTCCCCAGTACCATCATCACTGGTACCCGCTGCTGCACCAGTCTCCCTGTCATCGGAGTCTGAGGAGGATCATCGTGGCCCTGGAGGAACAAGTATGGTCGCCACCCCTGGGACATGGGATGCTCTGCTAGGCCCCACCGGGTTGCCACTGACCCCAAAATCCGGCCAGGTCGTCATGGCCGTTGCCTGGGACCGGAAAGTCGTGCCCAGGGGGTATCCTGGAACCGGCTCCTGTGCCGCGGTTCCCTTCAGCAGCATGCAGCAGACCGGAATTCCCCAGTGGGGATACACAGGGAACAGATGTAATGGGGTTCCCTCTGTCCATGGAGGAGATCTGCCGCAGGCAGGTTTTACAGTTTGAGAGAGAGGAAAGAGAGTGGCAACAGCAGAAACTGGCCCTGGCGGAACGGGATCTGAGACACAAAAAGTAGGTCCGGGGTGAGCAACTGGATGGGATGGGGCAGTCCTCCATTTTGACAACGATAGGGGGTTCGGTTTTATTCAGGACTCCAAAAAAGCCCTGATCTATTTGTTAACAGGCGGGATGTGGAAGCTCATCTAATCCATGGGCATCCGGAGCGCGACCTGTTTCCGGGGGAGTACGTGTCCTTCACCCGCCATCTTGGAGACGGGATGGTACACGCTTCATGTTCGCAGAATTCCCGCCGAGCTGACAGCCCCACAGAAACACAGGGGGCATCAGTACCAACAAAGGTCCCACCAACAAAGGTCCCACCAACAGTTCCATCTGACCACCAGGGGACAACAGTAACCGCTCCACCAGCTAAACCAGTGGTGGGTAAAGCACCTGAGCAACCCAGAGCAGCAATGTCACCAGCTGCAACCAAACAACAAGCTGCCACACTTCCAACCCAGGCAGTTCTCACTCCAGCGCAACTGAGTGAAGCATTGCAACACACGCTAAGTGAAAATGCTTGCCTTGTGTATCCTAGCTGGAGGAGCACAGAAGTTTTACCTTGGAGGCAACCAAAGCCAGATGCTTCCAGTCCTTAGGAAAAATTGAACAGAACTTTCAGCAAGTCCGATTGTAAATAGTTGACCCAGGAGCGTTTTGGCAAAATGTTCCTTCCAGTTTTAAATAATTAGGCACCATTAAGGAATAGACTATGAGAACGCTGAGTGATCCGGACACTCTATTTGTATATAGTTTAGCACCTGTTTAGGTGCTGCTTCTTGGTTTTACTTGTGCTTTTTAGGACAATAGGAAATCATCATTACATCACAGCAGCAGACCTGAAAAAAAAACTCTTTGGGTGTGGCTGAAAACAGGGTCTAAGGGGAAGACCAGGAATATCCTTGCAGGCCACCCAGGACCACCGTTGGAGGTTTTTTAGCGGGTCCTCCACAAAGCACAAGGACACTTGAAGATACTGGCTGTAACAGTATCTGCCATTACCTCATTTGATCACAGCTTTGTTGTAATTAATAAAAGTGTTATTATATCTGTAAGATTATTTATAGTATATAAAAATATAGAATGTTATATGATATTGTAATAGAAATAATTGGATATGCATAAATAGATAGGATTTTGAAGCACCTTTTTGAAGAAAGCTAGAATATGAAGAGTTGATAAAGTGACAAGGTGTTTACATCAGGTGGCAAACCTTAGTAACAGTTGTTACCCAGAGAAGTTAGGGAAAAGCATAAGTGTTAAAAATATATAGATAGGTGTCAGAACCTAAGGTATTTCAGCAGGGATAGTATGTCCTGACCTGGTAGCGAACTTCTTAGTTCTAACAGTTGCTGCCAGTAGCACTTTAAAATAGTGATAATATATAAGATAGCATTAGTAAATTATAGGTATGTTTTAATATATGTTATGCAACGTTCAAGTGCCTCCCATAAAGGGAAGTTGAGTTTGAGAAATGTTTTACCTGATGACACACGATAACAAAAATTTGCATGTTCCAGTAACATCTTGTTTTCTTACTTGTTTCAGCCCATGGACGTGCTGTGTTTAACGGGGGGTATGTGGCACCCCTCAGGGTCCAGCCACCACAGAGGTACTGCACCTCCTCCTCAGGTGTAGTATCCCACTTCCAAGGTAAAATGGGGTGCAGCTGACAAGACTCCACACCTGCACCCAGCATGGGAACCTTAGAACAGCAAGGCACCCTATATGACCCCAGCTTGGTTCATGAAAGGTGCTGGGAGATGGGTGGAGCCTAGTTTTAGAGAGCGAGAGAACTGATAGGGAGTCAGGATCAGTTCCCCAATGGGGGAAGCAGTGAGAGGACGTGTATGCAGCAGTCTCCTGTGAGCTGGAGCTGCTGGGAAGGAATGGAGCAGAAGGATCAGTTCTCCAGAAAGATAGGAAACGACGGAACATATGGAGGAGAGCTAGGGACTGAGGCTAAAGCAGAGCCCTTCCCTAAGTTTAAGTGCCAAAGGCCGGGCGCCGGCATCCAAGGTTGTGTGGATGCTAATGATCCTACAGCAGAAATGGAAATGGAAATGCTTTATTCCCAACTAAGACTCGACAACACAGTAGCAACATGTGTGAGCCGGGACCTTATTGTAAGCGGTCCCTGAAGTAGGCAACAGCTGCCTGTCATGCGAGTGGAGTTCTAAGTAACAGACAGAAGGAGGAACTTGAGTGTAATTCATAACTGCAAGTACTTCAGATTAGCGCTAGTAAGGAGACGTCCAGTAAAAGCACATACAGTATGGAAGGGAGTGCTGGAAGGGTGTGCGTCATCTGCCTGGGAGTTGATTGAGCCCCTCACGTGAAGGAGGACACGGCACTGAAGCGGGTATCTGCGTTCATCAGAAAACTGTGAGTAAAGCATTGGAATTGCATTCAGCTGTGTCTCTGCCTTCTTCCTGCGACAACCTTTCAGCACTGCTACATCCTTTGCCTGCACACTACACCATCTACCTCAACATCTACTACCACTGCCCTGGGACTACAGCTCTGCCTGTGATGAGCTATTACACCTCTGCTGCATCACACCTTCTGTCCCAGAGGATCTGCACTGCAGCGCTGGTCCCCTACTGACCAGATACCACAGGTGGTGACACAAACTTATCTACACATAAACTTTATTCCTCTTATTCTGCATGGACACCCAGGGCTACGGACCGGGTCACTGCCACCGCAACACATCCCTTTAAGACTCCGGCCTGGTACCAAGTAAGCCCACAGCCCTGGGGGTGCTCCAAGTACGCTGATCATTAAGGGTGGTTTCACATTTGCATTTAGGGCCGCAGCGTCAGCCTGCGCACGGCCGCCGCTAAGCCGACAGGTTGCGTTTGGCGCTGGTCAGCGCAGCGTCAAAAGGACGCATGCGCCGCCAAACGCATACCTGCGCATGGCCTGCGTCCCCAGTGCTAAAGATAGGGGATGCAGGACGCATGCAGCGTCATGCGCCCATAGGCGGAGCTACTGGCGGAGGCATGGCAGGGGGCGGGGCTTAACGGCGGCCATGCGCAGGCCGACGCTGCGGCCCTAAACGCAAATGTGAAACCACCCTGAAAGAGACTTTGTTTTGAACTTTCCTGGGTCACTCCCTGATCTGTCACACTGCACCAACCCCACTGCACTACAATTCTCTACAAAATCCTCCTGAAAAACCGTTTCAAAAAACGCTCAGAAATCTCCTATTCTTTTTTTTTGGGAAATCCATTTTACTGTTCCTGTGAGGTATTTTCCAGCGCTTTTTTTTTCTTGAAGAGATGCATGTGACTTCCTTAAAGCGGATCCTGATGGATTCTTGTTCCACATTTAGGCTTTGCAGTTAAAGGCTGCAAAAAAAGTGTTTGTGGAAAAAAAAGAAGACTTTCAAAACTTTTTCAGGAAGAGAAAAACTTTCCTGAAGTGGTTTCTGCTAGAATAACTTGAGTAAAGAAAAACAAAAAAAACATTGTGTGAACATAACCTTGCGGTTTCATGAGAACTGAAGGGCTGCAGGTTGCTAATTTCGGGTTTATGGGTAGCTGAATACCAGTGTTATGGGTGTATTTTATGATCTATTTTAAAGCGCAAAGTACTAAACAACCCTCATCAATAAATACCGATCCCGTCAATTCACAGGGGACCAATGACAACTTCATGTCAGTAGGGACAGCCCCCAGTCTTAGGGGATTGGACAGACTGGACTTCATCTGATCTCTTCTTAATGTCATCCTCTCATATAAGAGGTGCAAGAGGCATAAGGTGGCCACTTATGCGGATTTCCATTGGATGCACTTCAGACCTGCTCTATTCATAGACTTATGGAAGGTTTCAGACACTTATTGAAGGAAGACAAACAATAACAGCAATGTGTTAAAGACAACACATTAGGGATCTAAAACTTTTTTTTTAAGTTTGAAACCTGTACAACAATCTCAGCAAGGGGGCGCTGTCCAGTGTGGGGCCTTCCTAGAGGTCTGTGTCTTGGTGATGTCTTCAGAAATTGGTCCTTGTCTGTACAAATTCAGTTTCTGCAAGATATTTGAGAGGTTGGGACAATGCAAAACTTGTAACTGAAAAAACAGAGAGAAATCACCAAAATTATGGAGCATTTAAATGGGATTTACTGCTATGGAAGACTTGGATACATTTATAAATTATTATACTCTTCACCAGTTTTCACAATGCATATATTGTTAAATGTACTGATGAGGCTAGTGTACTTACAGTGAAAATCCATGTCTAAATGGCCATGTAAACTTTTCTTAAAAGTATTCATGCCTAATTGTAAAGGGGTTTTCTCATCTTGTTAAATGGGTACAATTGACAAGTGATTATAAAAAAGCTACTTTGGAGTGTACTTATTAATACTATTACTACTACTAACAATTATAATATTACAAATCCTCCTATTTTTTGATAAAGGAGAGATATTTATTGTTATATTTGCTGCTCATTAACTAGGTTACCGATCACTGCTGCAGTCTATCGGCAGAGACCAGTCTCCTAGGTAAGCAGCGCAACACTTACAAGCTCTTTGCTATACATCTTGCATGCGCTGCTCTGAAGCTTGTCAGATTCAATGCCCCTTATCAAGCTTCCTCCGCGTTCAGTTTGGTCCAGTGGTCTGAACTGTCGATCTTCAGGGGTGCACCAGTCTCCAACAAGCAGTAAGCCAAGAGACAGAGGATTGGTGCGCTCCTAAACTATGAATGTGAGACCTCCCCTTTAAAATGAACATTTTATGCTCCTCAAGGCTCACAGAGCCATTTTGACATGTATTTTAATGGTAAGTCAACCAGCCTCATCAGGTCTAATAGATCTTTTTTTATGCTGTAACTAAGGCACTTATATCTAATAAGCAGTGATTACGGCAGCCTGTATTCCACCAATGCCATACTCACTTATTATCAGGATGCGTCTTCTTTTGCATTAGCGCCATTATATTAGGGAACAGCTGCTTTGTAAGGTGACTTTCATCCCATTCCCTGCTTGCTGGTGCCATTTGATTTATGCCGTTCTGCGCCAGTGATACATCTCGTACACGGCAGTGTTCACTACTCTATGGTGGGATAGCCGAGGCGCCATATAGTTTTTCATCCTCCTGGAGACAAAACTATAAAGCAGGGCAAGCATCTTCCATAATAGAAGAGAGCTGTAGAATTTAGGGACCCCCACTTGTCAGTGAAGAGGTCCTAATGTGCGTGCCTGGTGTTACAGTGCTGTGCAGATTAATTGGGACAATCGTAAGTTGGTTACCAGTCAGTGATTCAAACCAGTTTTAACTGCTTTGAACAGGCACTCACACCTGTTCAAAGCAGTTAAAACTGGTTTGAATCACTGACTGGTAACCAACTTACGATTTTACTTAAAAAAATGTTTTGTCCCTATTAATTTGCACAGCACTGTATATGGAGCAGACTATGAGGGGCTTTTTTGAGATCAGACTGATGGCCACTTCACATACTAGTGAGTTTTTCACACCTCTTAATGTGAACTCCCGCTGTTTGCTTGTTTCTCAGTTTCCGTCCGAAATCCACAATTCAAAGCTGAGTTTCACGCCTTTTTCTACAAAGAACAGACCCAAGTGCAACATTGGCACCCAGCTGCCTCTCCGTAAAAAAAACAAAAAAAACAAAACACACCCTGATTGATAACTGGATGTAGACAGACAAGAAAGCCACCAAAATGTCACTAATGAGGCTTCTACGCGGTATTCTGCGCCCTGCACTTCTGTTACTTCAGGAATGATTAGGGTTCAGACAAATCATCTTAATAGGTTGGAATGGTGATGCCTGCATTGCTTACATGAGAAAAGACTGGCGATGGCACTTCTTCCATGTTTAATATCGGAATACAATACATACCCGAGAGCACGTAAGGCTGCGATCAGAATTACAAGAGCAAAATTATCAGCCCAGGATGCATATTTATTGGAAAAATTTGTTGTAGATTTTGCTGCAGATTTTTGTAAAAGAAATCCATGGTGAAATCCGCAGCATTGGATGGACCTATTGTGGATTTTGAATTTGCTCTGCCGGTCAATGTTTTCACAGATTGGATAAAATTAGCTACTGTAATATCTCATCCACTTTGCTGGTAGCTTTTGTCTCCCAACCTCAGTTTGTTTGGTTTTTACAGTGAAGCTTTAACTTTAGAAATCAATCATAGAAAGCTTTATGGAGATTACCAGATCCTAAAGACTCCCATACACATTAAATAAAAGTCAACCAAAACCTGGATCTGCCATCCAAGTTGTATGTCTCATGACGAATGATGTAAAGGAAAAGACAATTCACAACTTTGGGATGCGCTAACCATAATGATGATCCTTGATCCAATATATAAAGAAGCATTTTTTATTCCACAATGTCTTTCCACGCTGGACTGGGGTCTATCTAAAGTGTAAAAAACTATACAGTCAGCACAGTCGGCACCAGCCAGTGATGTTGATGCACCGCCTGTGCCAGGGTGCTGACATCTTGTAGGTCGTAGGTTTATAGCAGCCTGCGGTTCACAGGATGGAGAGTGGTGGTGCACGGAGGCTATGACTCTTTTCTTTGTGGCTATTGGAATAACACAAAAAACAGAGGGAAAAAAGGCAAATTGGACATAATTTCATACAAAACCCCCAAAATAGGCCAGAACTTTTCAAAAAATGTGGGTAAATCACTTTATTTCAGTCATGTGATGCTCTTTCAAACTCACCTGTGGCAAGTAACAGGTGTGGGCAAAATGAAGATTATACCTGAAACCAGATAAAAAGAGAAGTTAACTCAATCTTTGCATTGTGTGTCTGTGTGTGCCACACTAAGCATGGAGAACAGAAAGACGAGAAGAGAATTGTTTAAGGACTTGAGAACCAAAACTGTTGAAAAATATCAACAATCTCAAGGTTACAAGTCCATCCCCAGAGATCTTGATGTTCTTTTGCCTGTGGTGCCCAACATAATCAACAAGTTTAAAGTTTGCAACCCATGGAACTTTAGCTAATCTACCTGGATGTGGCTAACAGAAAAATTGATGAAATGTTGTAACACACGGTTCTCCGGATGGTGGCTAAGCAGCCGCAATCAAGTTCCAAAGAAATTCAAGCTGTCCTGAAGGCTCAGAGTGCATCAGTGCCAGCGTGAACTATATGTCGACATTTGAATGAAAGGCTATGGAAGGAGACCCAGGATGACCTCACAGCTGACACAGAGACATAAAAAGGCTAGACTGCAGCTTGACAAAATGTACGTAAGTCAAAATCCTTCTGGGAAAGAGTCTTAAGGATAGATGAGATCAACACCGAGCTTTTTGGTAAGGCACATCATTCTACTGTTTACCGAAAATAGAATGAGGTCTGCAAAGAAAATAACACAGCACCTACAGTCAAATATAGTGGAGGTTCAAAGATGTTTTGGGGTTGTGTTGCTGCCTCTGACCCTGGTGCCTTGACTGTGTACAAAGCATCATGAAATCTGAAGATTACCAAAGTATTTTGGGTCACAATGTATTCCCTAGTGTCGGAAAGCTGGGTTTGTGTCCTAGGTCATAGGTCTTCCAGCAGAACAATGACCCTAAACATACTTCAAGGAGCAACCAGAAATGGCTGAAAACAAAGTACTGGATAGTTCTGAAGCGGCAGCAATAGTCCTGTTGGGAGAAGGTGCCTTCAAATATGAGAGACCTTGAGCAGTTTGCAAAAGAAGAGTGGTCCAAAATTCCAGTTGAGTGCTGTAAGAAGCTTGTTGATGGTTATAGTGAACGATTGATTGCAGGTATTTATTCCAAAGGGCAGGCAACCAAATATTAAGTTGAGGGTGCCAACAATTTTGTCAGACCCATTTTGGGAGTTTTTTGCGAAATTATGTCCAATTTGCCTCTTTTTCTCTGTGTTGTTCCAATACACACAAAATAAATAAATATGTGTAATTGCAATAGTTATCTGGGAGAAATACTTCATTTTCTGGAACAATTTTAAGGGTGCCAACACTTTCGGCCATGACTGTATATATCAATCTGATCAGCTCCTCCTGTTCTATAACATCCCGCCTGCAGATCTGATGCCATTTACAACATGACAGCTTCCCTTTAATTCCTTCCATCACAGTTCACAGATGCGTAAATGGAGCATCAGTAATTGCCATAAAGTGCACTTTCCCGTGCTAAGTAACAGTATTACGCACTATAATTGGCAATTATTGAGGGAGACTTTACCAAATAATCCTGGAGATACTGCACTCGTGAGGAGCATGCACTGCACAGAGGACTCTAGAGATGTTTTGCATCCACATTTGGACCATTGGAGTCACACTGGAGGTTGTGTAGATGAACAGAAACTCTTCTATACATATATACATAAACGGAGGTTTCTCTCTGACAATACAATGGCTCAGTGGCTATTACTACTATTTTCAAGCCTGGGGTCCTGGGTTCAGTTATGACCATAGGCAACTTCTGCCAAGTCTGTGTGGGTTTAATCACAGTGTTCCATTCCAGTGTCACTGTTCTGGTGGTCCTGTTCGGTCCTGCAGCTGGTAATGTGCCGTGCATCATTCATGTGACCACTGCAGACAATCACTGACCTCAACAATGTAAGGCATGTAACCGCCAAGATCAATGACTCCCTGTAGTGCTCTTGTGAATGTTGCATGACATGTAACGAGCTACAGGACCGCTGGGGAGACAACTGGAGTTGCAACACTGAAGGATGGAGGTTTTGAAAGTTATGTTGTTTTTAGTATGTTGCAATGTAATATTGATTACTATTAGGCAAATGTTATGAAATCTTGAACAGCTCCTTTAAAGTGTACCAGTTGTTTCAGGCGACTCGTTAGAATAAGCTGTCATATGTGTATGCAGGATTGCCCAAAAAGTCCCTTTGGCCTATATGAAAGACCAATACTATTAGGGATTTGCAATAATCGGGGGCCCAGATAGAGCTTCTGCATTGGCATCCATGAGCTCCGAGTTATGCCACTGTGTATATGCCTAAGAAAAAAAATTTGTGGCTCTTATATGAATTACATCATGCATTCATTATCAATTCTCCCCTCTGCTGGTTCGGTATCTAGGTTTTAGTTGTTTCTCCGCCATTGGGTTGTTTACACACATAAATGAGAGATTCCTACTCCCCAGAAGTAGCAGCAGCATGGGCAACATTATATACTAGCACTGAGCTGTGTAGTTGGGAATCCAGCACTGGGAGGAGATAAACAATCACTGCAAAGCAGTAACTGCATGGAGAACATTATACCACAATAATAAGCAATGTAGTCATAAATCCAGCACTGAGGTGGGATAAACAATCACTAGAAAGTAGCAGCAGCATGGCGGAATTTATACAGCATAATTGAGCAATGTAGCTGTGAATCCAGGAAATGCCAAGCAAGATAAAATGATCTGCACCACTGCAGCACATATGGTGGATTAATTGTGCAAATCCAATCTGCTATATTAGCTGCCCAGACTCCTGGGTGCCTACTCATGAAAAAGACAATAATGCAGTCCATGTAGCAAGTAGAAAAAGAGTGGCACTCACCGTCCTTAAAACTTCACTTTATTTCGGCAATTTTTATAACATCCAGGTCAGGAGAGTAGGTGGTGGAGCAAAGAGCTGAGACGACGATTGTTTCGCGCTCACGCGCTTCAACATGTCGGTGAGTGCCACTCTTTTTCTACTTGTTACATAGCTGGGAATCTAACACTGTGGTGAGATACTCACTGAAAAACAGCAGCAGCATGGAGGACATTATACAGCAGTACTTGGTTGTATAACTGCAGATTCATCACTGTGGTGAGAAAAATACTAAGAACAGCAGCAGCATAGAGGGCATTATAAAGCAGAACTTAGCTGTGTAGTAGTGAATCCAGCACTGGAATGAGATAAACAATCACTAGAAAATAGCATCAGCATGTAGGACATTATACAGCAGCACTGAGCAGTGTAGCTGTAAATCCAACACTGTGGTGAGATAAATACTTACTAAAATACTATCAGCATGGGGGACATTATGTAGCAGAATTGGGTAGTGTAGTTAATAATCCAGCACTGGAATGGGATAAATAATCACTAAAAACACCAGCATTGAGGACATTATACAGCACTACTAAACAGCAAAGCTGAGAATCCAGCACAGGATTAAGATAAAAAAAACTTACTAGAAATTAGCTCCAATGTCCTCTTTTTCTCACTCTGCTACTCTTCACTTTTCCATAAATTTAGGCAGCTGTAATCTGGTCCCTAAATTAACTGACAGTCCTTCTTGCTTTGATCAAGATGGATTTTCGATCCTAAAAGTGTAAAAAAACATCCCACTGTGACAAGGTGTACCCAATTAGGATGGTCCTATCTCTAGTGTTACACCTCTCTATGTCTCAGCGCACTGCAGCCCTGAGAATACAGGTGCATCTCACAAAATTAAAATATCATCAAACAGTTAATTTATTTCAGTTCTTCAATACAAAAAGTGAAACTCATATATTATATAGAGTTATTACACACAGAGCGATCTATTTTAACTATTTATTCTTGTTAATGTTGATGACTATGGCTTAGAGCCAATGAAAACCCAAAAGTCATTATCTCAGTAAATTAGAATACGTTATAACACCAGCTTGAAAAAATGATTTTAAAATCTGAAATGTTGTCCTCCTGAAATGTATATTCAGTAAATCCACTCAATACTTGGTCGGGGCTCCTTTTGCATCAATTACTGCATCAATGCTGTGTGGCAAGGAGGCGATCAGCCTGTGGCACTGCTGAGGTGTTATGGAAGCCCAGGTTGCTTTGATAGCAGCCTTCAACTTGTCTGCATTGTTGAGTCTGGTGTCTCTCATCTTCCTCTTGACAATACCCCATAGATTCTCTAATGTGTTAAGGTCAAGTGAGTTTGCTGGCTAATCAAGCACAGTGATACTGTTGTTTTTAAACCAAGTATTGGTACTTTTGGCAGTGGGGACAGGTGCCAAGTCCTGAAGGAGAATGAAAGTTCCATCTCCAAAAAGCTTGTTGGCAGAGGGAAGCATGAAGTGCTCTAAAATTTCCTGGTAGATGGTAGACTGGTAGAGTGCTCTGGACCTCAGACTTGGCCAAAGGTTCACCTTTGAACAAGAAAAAGACCCTAAGCACACAGATAAAATAACAAAGCAGTGGCTTCAGAACAACTCTGAGACCATTCTTGACTGGCCCAGCCAGAACCCTGACCTAAACCCAATTGAACATCTCTGGAGAGACCTGAAAATGTCTGTCCACCAACGTTCACCATCCAACCTGACGGAACAGGAGAGGATCTGCAAGAAAGAATGGCAGAGCATCCCCAAATCCAGGTGTCAAAAACTTGTTGCATCATTCACAAGAAGACTCATGTCTGTACTAGCTCAAAAGGTGCTTGTACTCAATACTGAGCAAAGGGTCTGAATACTTATGACCATGTGATATTTCAGTTTTTCTTTTTTAATAAATTTGCAAACATTTCTGGTTTTTTTTCAGTAATGAGTGTACATTAATGAGAAAAAGAATGAACTTTTTTTTTAATTTACCATATGGCTGCAATGAAACAAAGAGTGAAAAATTTAAAGGGGTCTGAATACTTTCCATACCCACTGTATATGAGTTTCAGGTTTTTTTGTATTGAAGAACTGAAATAAATTAACGTTTTGATGATACTCTAATTTTGTGAGATGCACCTGTGGATGAGGTAGGACCGTCCTGATTGGGGTACACCTTGGCACAGTGGGATAGCTTTTACTTTTAACTATTCACATGTACTATTTATTTATTTACTTACTACATGGTTACTTGCTCATTTTGTTTTTAGCTTAGGTTTTGTCAAGATGGAGGTTTGCAGTTTTTCAGAGCGAATGATGAGTTGAGCAGTTGGGAAAGTCGCTCATAAGTTGAGAAAGAAGCATATTTCTCTGATCTGTTACAAAGCTATATAAACTATGTTCACACGTTGCTTCTATAAACTATGTTCACACGTTGCTTCTTTGTTGTGCTTTTCTTTTCTGCAGGCAAAACCTGCTCTCTTGGCAGTAAAGAAGCTGCTTACAAAAAGCTGGTTTTGCTGAGTTTTTTGCTGCATTTTTGCTGCAGTTTTTGCTGTATTTTTGCTTCGTTTCTGTTGTCTCTTGTGCACGTTGAAAAAGTTTAGTGGTCCCCAAAAAAGCCTGATTTAACTTACTTACTTTTTTGCACGAAAAAAGCTGCAAATATGCTGAAAAAATGCTGAAAGAAGTGATATACTGCAGTTTGCAAAAACGTAGTAGTTTGAGAAACCAGTCAGGAAAATAAAAACAAAGTGTGTGCATGATATCTCTGAAACCTCATACGTTTTGCTGGTACTTTAAATACAGCTTAAAATTTGCATTAATAAAAAGTAGCAAAAAAAAAAAAAAACCTGCAAAAATGCAAACGCAACATGTGAACATAGCCTTATATTGATTTTTGCAAAGCTTGTTGACCATTTAGGTATTGGACAAGTGAAAGAACCAAAAAGCTTTAAGGGGATTTAGAATCGGATGATTGTGTGTATGTATATATATATATATATATATATATATATATATATATATATATATATATACAGTATATATATATATATATATATATATATATATATGCCTGTTCCAATTTATTGCTAGAGAAAAGATATGAACAGTAGTAGTTGTCATCATCTGGGGGGTGGGGGAGGGCACCATTCCTTTACATCCACAAATGAAGGGTCTTATATACACGCTTGGCGTCTAAGTGGTTTCCGCTCTTCTTCTCATTCGTCTTGTATCACTAGGACATCACATCATCTCCTCTCATCCTCCCCGGAGCAGGGTTCCCATAATATGGCCGAGCTTCTTGTGTCACACAGTAATAAGTGTCCAGTCAAGTCAATTAATTGCATTATCCTGATGTCTATGGGCATTCATAGATGAGAGCCGGAGTTGAAAGCAAGCGTCCCCCTGGGAAGTCTGTGAGTGAAGTCAGGGTCTTCGAGCTTGCACACAGGCGGCTGCATTAACATATTTGGCGGGATGGACGCCAATGTCTTCCTTGGGTATCCAAGAGATGCATCTGGCAGGGAATAATTCGGGTTATTAACCCTTTTACTATCATGGGACCCACATAGCTGACAACCCCCGTGTCTGACAGCAGGGCTTCCGCCGGAGTCTTTTTTAGCCTCATTACTGTTTTACATGTATATTTTAACCCCTCCGCCCTGTGAGAATCCTATTTGCGCTGGAGATCTGTTGCTACAAGCCTGAGAAATAAGCTCTGGAGATGTCACATATGGCTGAGGTTGACAACGAGGGCCCCATAGGGGACATTATCCTACCCATCAGCTCTATAATCTCAAGTGCATTTGACCCAGCACCCAAGAGACCCCTGTAATGAATGGGTTACATGCATTGATTCTCGTCAGGACATGGCACGCAGCTATCACAGCCATCCTGTGGGGCACGTCTCCGGAGGTTTCCTTTAATGAACAGTATGATGTATCTGCTCAGAGCAGCAATGAATAGGAAGACGTGAATATAGTTTTTTGTAGCGCTGTGTTCAACAGGATAAATGGATTGATGACAAATGAATATCCGCCTACTTACGCTTTTTCATTTTTCAGTAATTTATTTAATAGTTCTGTATTCTATTTAGTTTTTCCTATATATATCCGTTAGCCAATATGGCCTCTAATACTGCGCCTATAGGGTTCGTCCTACAGTTTCTAAAGGTGCTAAATGACAAATCTAGATCACAAAAAATGTTACATTACACGCTCCATTTCTTGCGTATGATAGTAAGACGTTTCGACCATTTTGAAAATGTATCCAGTGATAAAGATTAACCTTCCTACAAATTCTCCATTATCATTTGTAGACATACGGTAACTCCATCTATCTCTCTTGTGAGGTGGATCCTCAAAGTTCAAGCTCCGAGTATGCACACGGGCCACGGGCATCGGTGCAGCAGGAAACAGCAGTGGTCTTGGAGATCGTAGACAGGTATCAGAGGTCCTGGAGACCGCAGACAGGTAGAAGAGATCCTGGAGACCGCAGACAGGTAGCAGAGGTTCTGGAGACCACAGACAGGTTGCAGAGGTCCTGGAGACCGCAGACAGCTAGCAGACATCCTGGAGACCACAGACAGAAGCAGACATCCTGGAGACCACAAACAGGAGCAGATGTTCTGGAGACCGCAAACAGGTAGCAGATGTTCTGGAGACCACAGACAGGTAGCAAATGTCCTGGAGACCACAGACAGATAGCAGACGTCCTGGAGACCACAAACAGGTAGCAGACGTCTTGGAGACCACAGCCAGATAGCAGACGTCCTGGACACCACAGACAGGTAGCAGATGTCCTGGAAACCCCAGACAGCAGATGTCCTGAAGACCGCCAACAGGTAGTGGACGTCATGGAGACTGCAGACAGGTAGCAGATGTTCTGGAGACCACAGACAGGTTGCAGAGGTCCTGGAGACCGCAGACAGCTTGCAGACATCCTGGAGACCACAGACAGGTAGCAGATGTCCTGGACACCACAGATAGGTAGTAGATGTCCTGGAAACTGCAGCCAGCAGATGTTCTGAAGACCGCAGACAGGTCGCGGACGTCATGGAGACTGCAGACAGGTAGCAGAGGTTCTGGAGACCACAGACAGGTAGCAAGCGTCATGGAGAAAACATAGGTAGCAGACATCCTGGAGACCGCAGACAGGTAGCAGGGGTCATGTAGACCACATACAGGTAATAGATGTCTTGGAAACCGCAGACAGATAGGAGACGTCATGGCAACCGTAAACAGGTAGCAGACATCCTGTATACCACAGACAGGTAGCAGAAGTTCTGGAGACCACAGACAGGTAGCAGATGTCCTGGAGACCAAAGACAGATAGCAGATGTCCTGGAGACCGCAGACAGGTAGCAGAGGTCCTGGAGACTGCAGACAGGTAGCAGAGGTTTTGTAGATTGTAGACAAGTAGCAGACATCATGGAAACAGCAGACAGATAGAAATCCTGGAGACCGCAGAAAGGTACCAGACGTCCTGGAGACCGCAGACAGGTAGCAGAGGTCCTGAAGACCGCAGACTGCAGACGTCCTGGAGACCACAGACAGGTAGAAGACATTCTGGAGATCGCAGACAGATAGTAGACGTCCTGGAGACCACAGAGAAATAGCAGACATCCTGGAGACCGCAGACAGGTAGAAGAGATCTTGGAGGCCACAGACAGGTAGGAAAGGTCCTGGAAACCGCAGACAGATAACAGATGTTCTGGAAACCTATTACAGGTAGCAGATGTCCTGGAAACTGCAGACATGTAGCAGAGGTTCTGGAGACTGCAGACAGGTAGTAGAGGTCCTGGAGACCGAAGACAGGTAGCAGAGGTCTTGGAGACTGCAGAGAGGTAGCAAAGGTCCTGGAGAATGCAGACAGGTAGAAAAAGGTCCAACTAAAGAACCAACTAAGAGTCTTAATCTAAAGACACAGTTATGTGTCTTGGTAGGCCTTATATAGGCCTAGGTAGATCACATGGGAGCACACCAGGCTACTTGAAAATGTGGAGGACAAGAAAGTTTAGCAGATTGGGATGAAGGGAGCAGAGCCAGGGCCCGGGAAGGTGTGTAACAATGCCAAGATATATGGAAATATTGAATATATGGTGCTGGTATATACGGTTTCCTCTATTTTCTGTGAAATAATTAAAATACTTTAAGGGCCTATTCAGACATCCAAACATGCAAGTCGATCCTATCTTGGACAGCAATGCACGGAGTGGCCGCAAGTCTCCTGGCCGAAGTATGACAGCTTCATGTATTTCTATGAGGCTGTCACACTCGAGTTGGGAGATCTGCGGCCAGTCTGTGAATTGGCCTGAGATCGGACCCACTTGCGAATGGACGTCTGAATGTGCCCCCTTATGGTATGTAAACATGGGAGTTCTTTAGAGGTCAGGCCACCCACCGACTTTTCCCAGGTGAGACTGCTTCAGGAAAATTTTTTCCTAATTCGGCTTTGCCTGCGATTTTACCACCCGCACATTTTACTCTACACTAACATGTATGGAGTGCCGGTGGCTTGCCCTAAGAATAGACCAGTCACTTCTTTTAACCACTTTCCAAACCTTGAAGTGGTTAAAAGACTTGAGACAAGACGGAGCATGTACACAGCAATTTTGTTTTGACATTGCTGTGCACAATGTTCTTTTACGTGGCACTTTTCACAACACTTTTTAGGCAAATTCCAAGCAGAATCCGCCTGAGAAAGACTCCGTGTGCACGTATCATTAAGGCCATACATATACATTAGATTACCGTTGGCCAAACCCGCTGATATTGATGGGTTCTGTAATATGTAAGGGGAGTTCCAAAAACAGCTTGGTCAACTTCATGGAACCCCCATAGAAGTGATTGGAGAGAGCCCCATAAATGCACCCACCTCTCCAATCACGGCCCCATTTTTGGTGGGTCCCGCATCTATCAGACATTTATGGCATATCCTCTGAAGCGCAGACCAGTGACGACCAGGTGAACGCAGGAACGGGGCATCACATCGGTTGAGCATCATTTCTTTTATTACTTTATTAACCTCTCTGAGCCCTTTTGTGAATACATTGTATGGGCCAGTAGATAACGTGTTAATAAAGTATATTTCTATAATGTGAAATGATTGTGTTGTGCAATTTCAGGAAAAATATTAAAACTCTGTAAAATGTTACATACAGGTGTTCATAGAAGCATGACACAAACAAAGTCTATTTTATTAGCAGTCATTTCTGAAATATTCAGCATTGTTTACCGGGTACAAGGTTAGTGGAAATATTCGCTTATGCAACATAAAGAGCTGATACAGCGGCAGTAAAAAAAAACAAAAACCCTTTTACATGTTTGTTTCCAAAGCAGCGAGAACAGTTTCTGCCACCCAAACGATTATTACAGTGACGCTCTGCTTTGGACATTTCGCATGTCATCAGTAGTGATAGCAGTTCATTGATTGGGGAGGGGCGGTATTTTTAGTGCAATGTCACTTTAGCTTTTAGGGCGCAATTTGCACCAAGATGGGAACACAGGGCACGGACTGGCTGGTGGCAATCGCACTCGGGTCAGAAGAGCCGCTGGCCAGTCCATACACTTTGCTCCAAAGTCGGTCGAATTTATACAGCCTTCTGACTGCACCCTAAGAGTGCACCACTGCCCAGCCTCCTGGTTTCCTGCTTGCCGAGTGGGTACTGTGCTTCTGAAGACTCCAAATCAATGCCATGATTATGTCGCTGGTCAAAACTTTGCCCTTTCCCATGCTGCAGGTGTAATAATATGGCCGAGGGGGTAGACACATTAGCACATTCCGTACTCACTGTGCTGTCTGCTGCTTCTTCCCTGGTGTGTCCCACATTCTTCCTGGAGTTCAAAGGACTGGAGGCAGAGCGCAGGATAACTTCAAACAATAAAGATTTATTCTCTTCAGGACACAGCACATCCAATACACCTTTAGCACACTTGACACGGTACCAGCAATACATTTTCTTCAGCTTTCCCTTGCTTCTTCAGTTACACCAGAATGGACCACAAAGTTACAGCTGGACGAGGAGCCCGGTGAAAACGGCACTTCGACCTATCTACTTGGATCCTACTTCAGTCCAGACATGGAAATAACCATCTACCATGTCGTCCAAACCCTTTTGGTTATCCTGCCCGAGCACTCGCTGGTGGCCCACTCGACTATTTCTTCAGCACCCAAACTTCTCCTGACACTTCCTCAGTGACTTCCACACTGGCTTCTTTACCACATTGCTGCAGATACCATACTCCACTTCACACGTTTGTGTGGCAGCTAAACAGCTCAGCATAGGAACATCTGAGCAGCACCAGGGGCTAACCCCGACTGAACTCTAAACCAGGAAATCTCTCTAGCTAGTTCCCAGCTACCATTCCTATAATTAACCTCTAAAGCAGTGTTTCCCATTCTCCAGTCCTCGGGGACCCCAACATGTCATGCTTTCAGGAGTTCCTTAGTTTTTCACAGGTGATGGAAGTATCATCAAGGCATCAGGAATTCTCTCACATGTGGAAATCTTGAAAACATGACCTGTTGGGGTCCGCGAGGACTGGAGTTCGGGAACCACTGCTCTAAAGTGTCCTAAAACTGTGCTCCATTATGAGTGCACTCAGTGCCCCCATCTAGTGTCCTTTTTCTTAGCTGCACTGTCCCTAACGTATATATGTCATACACAGATATGTACATACGTCACAATAATATATATACATGACACATACAAATATGGCAATCATATACAGGTAACTAATAGCAACAACATTTACAGGGCTAGGCCCAGACCCTCTTACATAGGGAAGAGCAGATTTGCCTCTGCAGCATTGGAGGAACGCAGGGGCACTGTGGCTGGGCAGATCGAATAATGCGGACAGCTTTAAATCAGGGATGTCAAACTCAAATACCTATAGGGCCCAAATTAAAAGCTTGGACAAAGTCATGGGCCAACCCTGATATTTATTTAAAAAAATGTCTAAAGTTAAGGAAGTTTTTCCTTATCATCAACTTTAAAAATGAACCTTTTCATATGGAAACAAACTTAAAGGGGTTGTCCTATGAACAAAATAACTCTTAATTCATATGTCTTAGAATAAAATAAACACAAAATCATAAATAGGGTATATTGGAATATTATAATATGCTATCTAAGAGCAGTAAAAAGCACATCTCAATGGCCTAATTTAAATATGTAATAACAAAGGATAAAAGACCTTGAATTAATAAATAGTACAGATAAAGTATGATGTCAACACAAGTGCCAACCAACACAGTATATTCCTCCACATTACCATCGACATGCATGGTATGACGGCTCTACTGTACCCCCCCCGGCAAAGTATGGGGACCCCAAAGTCCTCCCCACATAGTGCTTCATACAGTATAAAGGCCCCACAAAGTCCTCCATATGGTATAATGCCCCCCCACATAGTGCTCCATACAGTATAATAGCCTTAGATAGTTCTCCATACAGTATAATGGCTTTACAAAGTGCCCCATACAGTTAAATGGCCCCACATAGTGATCCATACAGTGAAATGGCCCCACATAGGATAATGGCCCCACATAGTCCTCCATACAGTGAAATGGCCCCTCATAGTGCTCAATACAGTATAATGGCCTCACATATTGCTTCATACAGTATAATGGCCTTGCATCATGCTCTATACAGTATAATGGCCTCACATAATGCTTCATACAGTATAATGGGCCCACATAGCGCTCCATACAGTATAATGGCCTCATGTAGTGCTCCATACAGTATAACAACCTCATATAGTGCTCAATACAGTATAATGGTCCTACAAAGTGCTCCATACAGTATAATGGCCTCACATAGTGCTCCATGCAGTATAATAGCCCCACATAGTGCTCCATAAAGTATAATGACCCCAGGGCCGACTCCAGGTTTTTGTGGGCCCCTAGAGAAAGAGTTTCAGTGGGTCCCTTTAAGCTATACTACAACTCGTAATACAGCAGAGAAATACAGATATAGTACAATGTCAACATTTTCATTTACTTCTTACATTACATGCGTGATATTAATAGCTCAGTATACAGTATAGTCCTCCATACAGTATTATGGGCACCATATAGTGCTCTATACAGAATAATGAGCCCAATATATTGCTCCATAGAGAATAATGAGCCCCATATATTGCTCCATACAGAATAATGGGCCCCATATAATGCTCCATACAGTATAATGAGCCCAATTTAATGCTCCATACAGTGTAATGGGCCTCATATAATTCTCCATACAGTATAATGAACCCCATATATTGCTCCATACAGAATAATGGACCCCATATAATGCTCCATACAGTATAATGAGCCCCATATGATACTCCATACATAATGGGCTCCATATATTGTGCCATACAGAATGGGCCCAATATAATGCTCCATGTGCAACTGATACAGAAAGCAGGATCAAAGCAAACATTTTTGTATATTTTAGACGTATGGAGGCCACAATATGGAGACTGGTCTCACCATTGAGGAAGGTGCCAATCAGTGGTGTTGTCAGGGTTATACGCAGCTCAGCGTTCATGGCACTCCAACATCTACAGCAGAGAAAACAAAGATTTTATCAAAACTGCACCAAGCAGCTCAGTAAGTGACACATTGCTGGAATCAAGCTCTCTGTCCATAAATCACGCTGCTCTCAGATTATGTAGCAAAAGCCTGCTGACAAATTTCCTTTAAATGTATGACAGATGGGGATCTCATCTCTGAAACCTGTACCTCTCTTGAAAAGGGACCCTGCTTTTCATCTGTTTTATAAATGGAGAGATAGCTACAATGTAAAGGAGAGATGGAGAGTAGTTATTCTAGGCTTCTTTGAATCTAGGACAAGACATTTGGGGCAAAAAGTAGCACAACTTACGGCACTATTTTTCTGGTAAAAGGTTGTAGACCCATGGAGTCCGTCGGTCACTGTCTTAGGGCTCTTTCACACATTGTGATATATCTGGTACTGGAAAAAACAGCATCAGAGATATCCATGACTGTGTGTCCATGTGTTCATATGTGTGCCATACATGTGGCAACCTTGTGCCACCTGTATGCTGCATAAGTATCACACATACTGCCATCTGAGAAAAGCCAGCACAGTTTGCGCTATTATCTGGTGCCGGGTGCTGAAAACAGTTCACATTATTGTCCCCTGCTCTGCCTGCGATCAGCGAGATCAGGGGACAATGTTGAGAGTTGTACTCTAGTGTAAAATTAAGTATAAAATAAAAAATCACATTATACTCACCTAAATACCCAATCCCCTGAAGCCATTGTCCCCTGTAAACAAACAAACAAAAAACAACATCCTTCATCTGTACAAACTTGAAAGAATCCATAGTGTCCCAAGCCGTAATCCTTCTGTGCCACATTTGCTTATCAGCATGAGTGGTGGCCGTAGGCAACCACTCATGCTGAAGAGCAGGGGACAATGACTCACTGCAGTGAGAGCGGGCTTCACGGTGACCTCAATGAGATCGCTGCTAGGACTATGAGAAAAAGTCTCACGGTGCAGCAAGAGTTCACTGAGCTCTGAGCTGCACCATGAGACTTTTTCTCATGGTGCTAGTGGTGATCTCACTGAGGTCATCACAGTTCATCGGACCAGCTGGGAACACAGCCTCAGTGACTTGCGGTAACTTCGATGAGGTCACTGAAGCTGAGCTTGCAGCAGCTCATTCTCCAGTGGTTTTCAGCCTGAACAGTTGCATCTTGGCACTGTCCAGGTTGGAAACTATT
This sequence comes from Dendrobates tinctorius, assembly GCF_039654945.1. NCBI lineage: Eukaryota > Metazoa > Chordata > Amphibia > Anura > Dendrobatidae > Dendrobates > Dendrobates tinctorius. The sequence goes on from NW_027361754.1 coordinate 45,529,645, forward strand.
TATCCCCGGACAACATTGGACAGGTGAAGGATATGGTTGTTTTATATTCTTGTTTTATTACAGAAGACAAGGGCTTCAGTGGAATGTGCGTAAGGTGAATATAATTGTGTTGGTTATTTTTAACTAAAAATGGAAAAGTTAATTTTTTATTTTTTTTTTTAAAATAAAGGACTTTATTCTTGCTGTGTGTTTATTTACAATATGACTGTGGGGTTAGTAATGGGGGTGTCTTATAAATGCTTCTCCATTACTAAGCTGTAGGCTTGATGTCACCAGACAATACAAAAGTGACTTCAACCACTCAAATAAGAACTCCACTTGCCACCGCCACAGAGCAAATGGGAAGAGCCGGGCAAAGCACCAGAATTGACGCATCTAATAAATGCACCTTTTCTGGGGTGGCTGCGGGCTGCTATTTTTAGGCTGGGGGGGCAATATCTATGGCCCCTTACCAGCCTGAGAATACAAGCTTTAGCATGGCTGGTTGTAAAAAATGGGAGGGACTCCATGCTATTTTTTTTATTTACATTAATAAAAATACGGTATGAGGACCACTCTATTCTTGATAAATAGACAAGCTAAAGATGACAGCTGAGGGTTGCAGCCTGGCTGTTTATCAAAAATACAGGGACACCCACGCTATTTTTTTACATTTAATTATAGAGCAGCTACCGGCTGATGAATACTTCCATCAGCTGCCGCCTGCTCTCGCTGTTATCAGCAACAACAGGCGTAGGCTGATCGGAGTAGTAGTCCCATCAGCTGACGCCTGTGACAGGAGGTAAGCTTTCAACTTCAGACAGGTGAGGAATATTGTGTTTATATATTTTTGTTTGTTTACGGGGTCAGTGGCTTCAGGGGATTAGGTGTTAAGGTGAGTATGTGATTTTTTATTTTATTCTTAATTTTACACTTGAATTCAACTATCAATGTTGAGGACTGTCTTCAACACCTGACATCGGGAAACTGCGCAAATAGTACCGCTGTCATCCCTGTATCATCAGTGTGCATGTGTGCAGAACGTTTTGCAGCCCATGCTGCTGCTAAAAATTGCACATGTCAGCGTGATTTGCCCACGGAAATATGGTCCATGGAATCACAGTGACATGTGAGCAGACCCATTCACTTGGATGTGTCTACATGTGTATGTGTCTCCGGTAAGTGTGAAAACTATCACCACACGTACCGGACACACTGACGTCTGAAAGAGGCCATATTTCAATTTTCTGTTCCCATGGTTGAAAACTGGAAATATGACAGCAGATGTGAACCTGTTAAATTATATGCTGCTGTTTTTGTAGATTCTTTGCTGATAATTTACTGCTTGGAAATGTCATACATTGCTACAATAACTCCAACGGCATGCACCTGCCTTAAAACTTTACAAAACTATGACAAAAATCTTTGATGTTAAGTGAAAAACAAAAAACAATTAAAGCAAACATTTACTCAACCTCAATATTGCCAGGGCAAAGGAAGAGCTCATCAGAGAGACCAAGATAATGTCTGCGCATCACAATCTATACTGCAAAGCTATACTAAAATTAAAACGTTTCCAGTTTTTTGTCTCCTGAAAACAATGTAAAATTACCGCCAGAAGAAAATGAGTAAATTCTATTGCTAATCTCAATATTACTCCAGGACTGTACAGCCAGAGATCACGTCTGTGAAAACTTCCTGATTCAAGTGAAACTGCAGAAAGCTGCTGAACAAATGACACCTCGCAGGAATCAGGGTCTGTCCCAACATCATGCTTCTCTCGGATTACATAGTTAAAAAAAAACCTGTCGACAGATTCCCTTTAACTTCTATTGTCAATTTTGTTTTTTGCACTTTTATTTTTGGCTCCACTCTTTCCAAGTGCCATACTGTTTTTTCCTTCTCTATCATCACAGCCATACAAGGGCTTGTTCTAATTTTTTCATTACAATGTTTACTTAAAGGGTTAAATAATGTTATATTTTCTTAAATCAGAATTTTACAATTGCAGAAATACAGTCTATTTTTTTTTGTAATTACTTCATTTTCTCCTGGTGATAAGGTGTTTGTGTGATGTGCATTTTTGATTTTTGCTTTTTTTGTAAAAACTTTTTTTTAAGTCTCCCCTATGGGTCTTGAATCTGTGATAATTTTGTACTATTCACTGCAGTATTTCAGCTGATAATACAAATCATAGTCTCCTATAATGCTCATCTTGTGGCTGAGCTTCACATTAGTAAAAATATAGCAATGACAAGCAATTAAAGGGGTTGTCTGGCCTTGTGGCTCAACTCTGCAGTCACTTTTGAATCCTCACATAGTGCTGAATGCGTGCTGTCAGGATTCTCCTGTGTCAGGGATTTGCAAACTTACAGCCACATTCCGACTAAACATGTCTGACCTCACTCAATACAAGGCTAGTTGGCACGTGACCACATGAATGCAAATCGCATGCTTATGGACAATTCCTCTAAGGCCGGGGTCACACTTGCGAGTGTGTTGCGAGAAACTCGCGCATCAATACCCGACACTGCCGCCGGCACTCGGGACCAGAGTGTGCGGCTGCATGTATTTCTATTCAGCCGCACACTCCGGTCAGAGTGCTGGGGGCAGTGCCGGGTATTGATGCGCGAGTTTCTCACATCACGCTCGCCAGTGTGACCCCGGCCTAAGGAATTAACTAGCAGCCTGCTCTGAGCTCTTCCATCAAAGGCATAGGGTTTCTATGAAATATCCTACACGTGTCTAACATCATCAGCTGGTAATTGTGTTTTCGGCATGTTTGCCTACAACCTTCCGTGAGTATAATCTGTGATTGTGTGATCTGATTTACCAAGAATCTCAAGGCAAGAAACTCCTCAGGTTTCATTTTGGAAACCACAGAAATGTGCACACGAGATCATATCCTCAACCACTTGACCTTAACGCTTCCTGGAGGTTGTGATCAAACACAAAACCGAAAACCATCCCCAGAACTGAGCTCCGTTTGTTCTACACATGTCCTGAAGATGACATGGAAAAGGGGGAACAGATCCACATATAGAGAGGGGAGCAACACAGTAAAACCTGAAATGTCAGACTGCAGAACAGACAGGAGACGGACGGCTCGGGTGTTCTAGAAAATCCCAAAGAAGTGACAGGAGAGAGCTGAGCACGAGTAGTCACCTCTGCATTCAGGTCCCCATGAAAACGAGATCTGCATCCCCATCATTGTGCTAACTGTAGGGTCCCCGAGGTCTGAGTCCACCCATCAATCTCTCAGTTACCATAATGAGAAGTTAGCGTAAATTCACACTAGGCGTTTTTTCAGCATTTTTTTTCTGCAGAAAACCTGATACGTGCGTTTTTTCACCACTCATTCATTTCAATGGGTGAAAAATGCTGTGACATGCTCTATTAGGCCGGGGTCACACTTGCAAGTGCAATCCGAGAAACTCGCTCGAGTCACTGCCGCCAGCACTCGGGACCGGAGTGTGCAGCTGCATGTCTTTCTATGCAGCTGAGCGCTCCAGTCCAAACCGCCAGCAGCAATGCCGGGTATTGAAGTGAGAGACTTGCGCGAGTTTCTCAAATTGCACTCGCAAATGTGACCCCGGCCTAATGCAAAAAAACAAGTAAAGCACAACATTCTGATTTCTGAAAGCTCATACTTTTCTGGAACTGTAAAACACAGCTGAAAATTTGCATTAAAAAACGCAGCCAAAACACCCAGTGTGAACTTAGCCTTAGGGTGCGTGCACACGCTGCGGATTCTGCTGCGGATCCGCAGCGGATTTGGCTGCTGCGGTGTACAGTACCATTATTCCCTATGGGAAATGGAATCTGCTGTGCAGACGCTGCGGAATTTTCCGCGCGGATTATCTGCGGTTTCTAAACCGCAGAAAGAATTGACATGTCAATTCTTTCTGCGGATTCCGTAGCGGTTTCCTATCTCCACCATTGTGGAGATGGTGAAACCGCAGGGCCAAACCGCAGGCTAATCCACAGATAAACCACAGGTCTTTTGACCTGTGGATTTATCTGCGGATTTTGCAAAATCCGCGCAGATGAATCCGCAGCAGATTCCGCAGCGTGTGCACGTACCCTTAGGCTACTTTCACACATCAGGTTTTCGGCGTCAGGCGCGATCCGGCGTCGTGCCGGAACGCCGGATCCGGCAAATGTTTCGTAAAACCGGATGTGACGGATCCGGTTTTCTGCCGGATCCGTCTTTTTCTTGACAGACAAAACCGGATCCGTCTCATCCGGTTCATCCGTTTTTCTATCCGTTTTTCGACGGATTACGCCGGATCCGGTTTTTAAAATTGACCCTTGTGGCCTTCCGAACGGGATTGGCTACTGGAAAACTATATATAGCATGTTCCTACAGCCCTTCTTTGACAGGTTGTAGAGGAGAAAGTGCAGGTTGGAGAGAAGAGCAAGTTACTGGCGAAGATGGATGTTGTCATTGGAAATATTTTGAAGAATTTGGCGGATTTTACAGCGGAGGCAAATCGTTTGAGGGTGATTGTTCTGGAGAAGGAGAGAGCGAGACAGCAGCGCATCAGGCATCGTAGACGACGTTTGTGGATCCACCCCATCACAGCCAAGAGAATGACGCGTGGGGTCTATTCTACACTATGCATGGACCTTCGACGAAACCCGGATAAATTTTTTGGATATGTTAGGATGAAAATGGAGAATTTTGATTACTTGGTGGAGCGCATTGCACACCTCATAAGAAAAGCGGACACCTATTGCCGCTTCTCTGTTTCACCCGCAGAGCGTCTGATGGTGACTTTAAGGTAAGCCACATTTATTGGATATGATCGCATCAGAGCACACTTTCACTGCAATCTTGTTGGTGGTAGTTTGTATCTCCAAGTGTTATAGCTCAGTTTTGGTATGTAATGCTGTGATTTAAAACTAATTTATTGTTTTTTAATTCCCCACAGATTTCTTGCAACTGGAGAATCCCTTTCGTCACTGCATTTCCAGTACAGACTCGGGATTTCCACCATATCTGGAATTGTGAAGTACACATGCCGTGCACTGTGGGACTCCTTAGCTGAAGAGTTTTTACCAGAGCCCACAACAGAGAGGTGGATTGAAATTGCTGACAAGTTTCAACAGATATGTCAGTTTCCAAACTGCTTGGGCGCTGTGGACGGGAAACATATCCGCATTGTAAAGCCAGCTGGATCGGGATCGGAATATTTCAATTACAAGAAATATTTTTCAATTGTCCTCATGGCCATCGCTGACGCGGAATACAAATTTATTGCGGTTTATATTGGGGCCTATGGCCGCTCCAATGACTCTCAAGTTTTCAAACTGTCTGCCATGGGGCGTAAACTGTATGGAAACACCTTCCAGTTCCCACCACCTAGACCGCTGCCGCAAACATCTGGTCCACCTATGCCATTTGTCTGTGTAGGGGATGAAGCCTTCCAGCTGTCAGAACACCTTTTGAAACCGTACTCTAGCAGAGGATTGACAAGACCAAAACGCATTTTTAATTACCGCCTCACAAGAGCAACAAGAATGGTTGAATGTACCTTTGGTATTCTGACAGCCAAATGGCGGGTCCTATTGACTGCGATCAACCTCAAGACAGAAACTGTGGACGAGGTGATCAAAGCGTGCGTGGTACTCCACAATTTTGTTATCTGCAAGGAACCCATTTCCATTGAGGACACCTCTGAAGAAACCACCTTGCAAGATTACCATGACATTACCACTAGAAGTTCTGTGACGGTTTCAGTAATGAGGGACAATTTTGCACTATACTTTATGTCACCTCAAGGCAGAGTACACTGGCAGGATGACAGAGTGTGAAAGATTTGTGCCCAACCAAACTTGTGTACCTTCTGTACCAACAGTATATACCTTTGCCAACCAAAGTTGGCTATCTTGTCATGGTCTCTATTTTTAGCTTTAGGCCACAGGTGTGTACCTGGTTGTGTTTTATGCAAAGTATTTCACCTTTTAACAAAAGTTGTGTACATTGTTAGGAAATCACCAACAATAAACACAACTTTTTATTTGAAATACTTTGCTTCAAACACAACCAGGAACACAACTGTGGCAAAAAGCTAAAATTTACCCACAGTTATATACCTAGTTTTGAATACCATTTCACCTTTTAAATACCCTGTATTTAACCTTTTTCGCCGCAGAAAGAAATGACAGACAACCAGTGTAAAATAATTTAACTTTTATTGAAAAATGTTTTTTTTAGTAAACTTTTTTAAAATTTTAATAAACTTGTTTAATAAAACTTTGAAACTATAAAACTGAAACCATAAAACTGGTCATTTTTATTTAAATACACACATTATAAATCTGTGTAGTGTGTGGTGGAAATACTGCTGTAGGGGCTGCGGGACACTTCGACACTGGGAGTGTGGAGAGAGGACTGGGATCGTGGTGGGGAAGGAACAGTTAGAGGTGAAGGTGTGGAAAAAACTACAGAATGGGTGGACATGTGGGAAGCAGAAGAGGTGGTGGGTGGTGGAGTGGAGGGTTGGGCAGGGACTGTAGGAGCAGATGATGTTGATGGCAAGTTGTATGGGGAAGGAGTTTGGTACGGGGCAGGTTGCTGGAAGTGGGGAGATGTCTGGTACGGGGCAGGTTGCTGGAAGTGGGGAGATGTCTGGTACGGGGCAGGTTGCTGGAAGTGGGGAGATGTCTGGTACTGGGGAGTTTGCAGGTACTGTGGAGGTTGCTGGTACTGGGGAGGTTGCTGGTGCTGGGGAGGTTGCTGGTGCTGGGGAGGTGGATGGTGCTGGGGAGGTGGATGGTGCTGGGGAGGTGGATGGTGCTGGGGAGGTGGATGGTATGTAATAGGAGGGGGAGGATGGAAAGTGGCTGGAGGTGGATGGTATGTAATAGGAGGGGGAGGATGGAAAGTGGCTGGAGGGGGTGTAGATGTAATAGGAGGGGGAGGATGGAAAGTGGCTGGAGCAGGTGTAGATGTAATAGGAGGGGGAGGATGGAAAGTGGCTGGAGGGGGTGCAGGTGGAGGAACTACTGTGGTGGGAGGAGGAGGTTGGGAGGTAACTTGCTGGAGAGCAGCGTGGCATGAATGCATTACATGCATCTGCTGGGCAGGAGAGAGCGTTTCCATGCGCTCCACAACAGACCTGAAAAAGGTGTGGTTTGGCGAAGATCTTGCTTCTGAATGCATGGTTTGCAGAAGTGTCTTCACCTCCAGAATGCTGGAGTTGATCTGCTGATAGCCTGCGGAGATTTGCTCTGACAAGACTTTTAGACAGTTCTGGAAAGATGCATTCAGATGCAAGAACTCTGGCGCATAAGTCTTTTCCTGACCCCTCTGCCGCTGCCGCCCAGTACCCGCAGGTGTACTAGAGGTGGCAGGGGCAGAAGGGTGGGGTAAAGGGAAAGCGATCTCCTCACCAGCAGCTTCATGTAATGTAGGCGGCCACGATGCTCCTGTGCTGGTGGATGGGACAGATGGGTCGAATGTGTGGGAAGGCTGGGAAGGTGCACATGTACCGGGGCGGTCGAAGTGTCCCTCGGTGCCGGTCTCCTCAGGGATCGCCTCAGAAGGGTCCAATCGTGCAGGCTCCCGAGTGCTGCTCACCGTGCTGTGGAATAAAGAGAAAAAAAAACAATTAAAATACTGACATGGTATGGCCCTGGCTGAAAAAAAAATTTACATCTAACATTTTTTTTCACATGTGGTGTGTAATATTTACCTTCTGGTGACCATTGTTTCCCGGAGGAACGACAGGGCTTCTGCGTACTTGTACTTGCTCCTGCGTCCTCCAGATCCACTCGGGGCCCGCATCTCTTTATTGAACTCCTTCTTGAAACGATCCCTCACAGACCGCCACCGATTCACAATTCTGTTCCCTGAAACGAGAAAGGAGTGGTTAGTATACAACATCAGTGTTTCCCAAACTCCAGTCCTCATGGTCCCCAGGGGTCATGTTTTCAGGATTTCCATAGTAAATAGAAATCCTGAACACATGATCCGTGGGGACCACGAGGACTGGAGTTCAGGAAACACTGCTTTACATCAAGCAACCGGTACTGTATATACTTACGCTCTGTAATCTGGGCCCGAACATCGAGGTCCTCCCAGCGGCCCACAAGGAGCGAACAGATTTCCTCCCAGAGTCGTCGGGTAACGATAAGGTCAGCGTGGCGGCGGTCAGCCATATTCCAGAGCGGCTCCCTTTCTCTGACGAGATCGATGAGGTGGTCCACATCGAGTCCTCCATCCTCACCGTCAGAGTCGGGAGCACGCTGTGAAGGCTGTTAAAGAAAAAGACAAAAATAACATAATTAGCCCCCACATAAGAAATGAAATAAAAAGTGCAAAAAAACAAAGCAAAAATATTTATACTTACACGCTGGTGACCGCCGCGTTGCTGTCGCCGACGACCCTGGGAGGCACTGCGAGGACCTCTTGGCCGAGCACCAGATTGGGAAGACTAGAGAAGAAAACAAAAAATGTTATGTCTTTGGATGTAGGCATTTGTTTGCTGTGTGTGGTCTGCAGAACATTGTTTTCTATGTGTTGTGTGTAGTGTGATGTTGTGTTTCTGCGTTTGATGCAAAAAACTTACCAATTGTGAGCCCACTCCAGGTGTCTGTCCACCCCTTCCTTCTTCTTCTGGGAGCTCCTCTTCATCTTGTGATTCCTGTTTTGAAATAAAAGGCAATGAATAGACATATATTACAGAGATGATGGATTTTGGAAATAAAAACTTACCGTCAAACGCTGACGATGCGAGGGAGGGCTCCCAGAAGATGATGTGCTGTCTTCCTGGTGGCCACACTCCATGCCTGTGGGTGGTGTTCCAGCTGCTGCCATTGCTGCTGCTGCATCTATTGGGCGGCTGTTGAATAAAGAGAAACAAAGGGCCAATGAATATCTTGATATTCAATAGCCCTAGTTTGGAGGAATGGGTGATTTGATAATTACCGTCTCTCATCTGCTGCTGGCCTCCCCTCCTCAGCATGTTCTATTTGCTGCTCCATTTGGGGTGGTGGTGGTGCTGATGGTGCTGCAGTGGTCTCCTGCCTTCTCCTGCTTCGCTTGGTTGCTTTCTTGGGTGGCATGTTGGGTGTGGCTGTGGGTCCCACTGTCTTGCTTTTATATATGTCTTGTGGGCAGAGCTACTGAGCATGCTCAGACCAAAAAACCGGATCCGGCGCATTGCGGCGCTCATAGGCTTTCATTGTGTGAAAAAGCCGGACGCGCCGGATCCGGCGCGTCCGGCTTTTTCGCCGGAGACAAAAAACGTTACAGTAGCCGTTTTTTCCAGACGCCGGATCGCGACACATTGCCGGATCCGGCGAAAACCGGATGAAACGCATGGCCATCCGGCGCGATCCGGCGCAAATGCAAGTCAATGGGGGGGAAACCGGATCCGGCATTGCATTTCGCCGGATCCGGTTTCTGTCAAAAGCGCCGGATCGCGCCTGACGCCGAAAACCTGATGTGTGAAAGAGGCCTTAGAGAGTTTTTTTAGTGATGCAGAATCTCAGCATTTCTGTACCAATTACGGTAACTTTTCTAAGGCTAAGTTCACACTAGGTGTTTTTGTAGCATGTTTTTATGCAAATTTTTACAGTACCAGCTAGGTCTATGAGATTTCAGAAGTCTCATGCCCACACATCATTTTTTTTTTTTCATCAATATTTTGAGCTTTGCATGTTTTTTGTTTGTTTTTTTTGCACAATGAAGCATGTCCCTTCTTTTAATGTTCTTCATTGTAATTAATGGGTGATGAAAAAACACACCAAAATTGCAGAACCTGATTGTATGGAATAGGACTTTTTTTCAGCTCTAAAGATTATCAGCATGCACAAGAGACAAATCTAGCATACCAAAACCGCAGCAAAAAACGAAGAAAAACCAAGGAAAACCTGGATCGCTCAATAGAAGTAACATGTTTATTCTTCAAACGGCTTCATTTAGAAAATGGCTGTTCTGTATTTATATGAGATACAGGAGAAAAAAAAGCTGCTGTAAATTTGACTACAAAACTGCCCACCAGCTTTTTCCTGAAGTGACTTTGGGATAGAAAGCTCTGGGCGGCAGATTAGAATAAAACTATGAGTTGCTGAGCAATGTTTCAGAAAAAAAAGACAGGTCAGGCACGGAGAAAAAGTACAAACCACGGGGAGAGGAGTCTGCTCGGTGGATCCTTCTGACTTCTCCCCATCCAGCTCAATGAATAGATTAACAGCCGCGAGACATGCAGCCACGGGGACTGGAACATATTATTCGAGCACACCGAAATCACTCAGTTAGCACCCAAGTATGTGAAAATGCCTTAACAGAGCACGTTCGCTCATCACTACTCTCCAGCTACTGGAAAACTACAACTCCTATCATTCCATCACAGCCGCTAGAGAGCTACAACCACTTTAGGATTGGGATGGTCTGACAACCCAGACCCCTCCAACCCAAAGAATAAAGGGTAGACAGGGTAAGTGGTGCAAGGGAAACCAGCGGAAAAGTTGTGGTGCTAAACAAGCACAGTGTTCCCTTCGTTCTCAGGGTCGGTGGGCGCCCTTCGCTATCACCTTATAAAATGGGAATTTTACTTCCCAATGTGTGGCATATATGGAGTGGGCTCAGGAGCTGTTCCATACACAGAGGGTGCAGGAGGCGTTTTACAGCCAGCGACACCTCTAACAGCAGCATCCTGAGTTGGCTCCGATCGCTGTCGTTAGCCATTTAGATGCTGCTGTCAATCTCCCACAGAAGCGTGTAAGTGAAGCGATCGAATCATGAGACTGTGCCGGCAATCGTAGCGTCGGTAGGTTATCATGAGAGCCAGGGGTGGGGGGACCCCCATCATGGCAGCCCGGGTGGGGAAGACCCCCAACATGGCAGCCCGGGTGGGGAAGACCCCCAACATGGCAGCCCGGGTGGGGAAGACCCCCAACATGGCAGCCCGGGTGGGGAGATCCCCAACACAGGCATTTTTACATTCAAGTGTGGCGCCCCCAGGAGTATGGTTGCCACAGTGGCTTTTGCTTCCTCCAGGGGAGGGTAATGCCAGGCTTGGAAGCAATGACGGGTCTCTCTATCAGTCAATCTATGCATGCAACACAGTTCCACTCCAGGCCAGCAGGGGGAACTCTGAACCGGGATTAAGGGGAGGAGTGCTTTTTGAGGGCCAAGAGGAAGGAGTGGTTAGTTAGTCTGCGGAGGGTGAAGTGTGTAGACGTGTGGGAGAAGCGCGGAGATCGAGCGGAGAGGAAAGGCTCATCTCCAGTGAGAGCGCATGAACTGCAGCCTGGTCTCCACGGTTGTATGGATACTAATGATCCTGCAACAGACACCACAGGAGTTGGAGGCTGTAAATGCCCTACCCCCATCTAAGACTCGGAGGCACAACAGCACGGAGTGAGCCAAGAGAGGAATAGCGGCTACCGCTGTCTGCCATATGAGGAGTGCTAGTAGAAGAGAATTAGGAGGAACTTCAGTGTAAGTCAGTACTAGGAGTACTTCACTCAAACAAGCGCTAGGAAGGAGACTGCACAGCCCATCTGCTGAGAGAGAATCCCTGAGCTGCTTCCAGGCTAAACTGCCTCAATACCATCTATAATCAAGACTCTGGACTGCATTTGTCAAGTAAAGGTACAGAAATTGCACCCCACTGTGTCATGTCTGCTTCCTACCCTTCCGGCACTGCTACATCCCCGTGCCAACCACATCTACACCGCCCTGGGACTATAGCTTCACCTGTGGGGAGCTTTTACATCTTTGCTGCACCATACCACCAGTCCCAGAGGATCTGCATGCAGCGTGGGCTTAACATCTCACTTGCCGAACACCACAGGTGGCATCACGAACTATTAGTGTTGAGCATTCCGATACCGCAAGTATCGGGTATCGGCCGATACTTGCTGTATCGGAATTCCGATACAGCAAGTCTCTGCCGGCCTGCCGGGGGGCTGTGTGGACTGCCCGGGGTCTGTACCGGCCTGCCGGGGGGCTGTGCCGGCCTGCCGGTGGTCTGTGCACCCTGTGGGGGTCTGTACCGGCCTGCCGGGGGGCTGTGCCGGCCTGCCGGTGATCTGTGCACCCTGTGGGGGTCTGTACCGGCCTGCCGGGGGGCTGTGCCGGCCTGCCGGGGGGCTGTGCTGATGTCCGGGGGTCTGTGCAAGCATCGTCCGATGGGACAACAAGTCCCATCTGGCGATGCCTGCTACCATGACAGTGATTGACACATTAGCCAATGATGGGACAGTAGTAGTCCCATCATCCGGCTAATGTGTTAAATGTTAAAAAAAAAAAAAAAAAAATACTACATACATACTACATGCATGCTACATACATACTACATGCTACATACATACTACATATATACTACATGCATGCTACATGCTACATACATACCACATACATGCTACATGCTACATACATACATACATTCCCACACAGCAATGGCATAAAGTGAGACTAGGGACTTTTTTTTTTTTAAGTGGCGGAGGAATACAGTGCGGAAGGATACCTACCTTCCGTCATTGGATTCCTGCAGCCCGTAGAGAACGGCAGCATCAGCTGATGCTGCCGTTCTCTACCCAAGATCGTCGTGGGACACACTCGTGGACTGCTTCGGATCTTGGGTGAGTATTTTTGTGGTTTGTTATGTTAATATTTATTCCGAAAAAGACAATGGCTTCGGGGAACAATGTGACAAGTATTGGTAAGTATGTTACTCTATGTTATATGTACTGTATGTCTATGTATGTATTGTATGAATGTATTGTATGTATGTAGTATATATGTGGTATGTATGTAGCATGTAGTATGTATGTAGTATGTATGTAGCATGCATGTAGCATGCAGTTTGTATGTAGCATGCATGTAGTATATATGTAGTATGTATGTGGTATGTATGTAGCATGCATGTAGTATGTATGTAGTATGTATGTAGCATGCATGTAGCATGCAGTATGTATGTAGCATGCATGTAGTATGTATGTAGTATGTATGTAGCATGCATGTAGCATGCAGTATGTATGTAGCATGCATGTAGTATATATGTAGTATGTATGTAGCATGTAGTATGTATGTAGCATGCATGTAGTATATATGTAGTATGTATGTAGCATGTAGTATGTATGTAGCATGCATGTAGTATATATGTGGTATGTATGTGGTATGTATGTAGCATGTAGTATGTATGTAGCATGCATGTAGTATGTATGTAGTATGTATGTAGCATGCATGTAGTATATATGTAGTATGTATGTAGCATGTAGTATGTAGCATGCATGTAGTATATATGTAGCATGTAGTATGTATGTAGCATGCATGTAGTATATATTTAGTATGTATGTAGCATGTAGTATGTATGTAGCATGCATGTAGTATATATGTAGTATGTATGTAGCATGTAGTATGTATGTAGCATGCATGTAGTATATATGTAGTATGTATGTAGCATGTAGTATGTATGTAGCATGCATGTAGTATATATGTAGTATGTATGTAGCATGCATGTAGTATGTATGTAGCATGCATGTAGTATGTATGTGATATGTATGTAGCATGTAGTATGTATGTAGCATGCATGTAGTATGTATGTAGTATGTATGTAGCATGCATGTAGCATGCAGTATGTATGTAGCATGCATGTAGTATGTATGTAGTATGTATGTAGCATGCATGTAGCATGCAGTATGTATGTAGCATGCATGTAGAATATATATGTATGCACTTGTAGTCCCATCGGACGATGCCTGCACAGACCCCCGAAGCCTGCACAGACCACCGGCAGGCCGGCACAGCCCCCCGGAGCCTGCACAGCCCCCCGGCAGGCCGGCACAGCCCCCCGGCAGGCCGGCACAGCCCCCCGGCAGGCCGGCACAGCCCCCCGGCAGGCCGGCACAGCCCACCGGAGCCTGCACAGACCACCGGCAGGCCGGCACAGACCACCGGAGCCTGCACAGACCCCCTGGCAGGCCGGCACAGCCCCCCGAAAGGCCCGTACAGACCCCAGAGAGGCTGTACAAGGCAAAAACAGGGTTTTTCTTATTCCGATACCGGAAGTCCCATAGACTTGAATGGGACTTCCGGTATCGGAATCGGCGATACCGATACTTTTTTTAAAGATCGGCCGATCCATTCCGATCCGATACTTTGAAGTATCGGACGGTATCGCTCAACTCTACGAACTATTCATTTACATTCCATCATTTCCAATCTCCCCTTTTTACAATGGGTGCCCAGAGCCACGGACCGGGTCACTGCTGCTGTGACACATCCCGCTGACACCGGCCCGGTCCCGAGTACCCCAAGGCCCTGGGAGGGCGACCCACAAGTCTTTATAGTAGATCCATCGTTTCTACCATATACTGAAGAATTGCACTAAACAGAACAATTATATATATATATATATATATATATATATAATGTACAAAACATTGAATCGCCAACTTACGGGTTCAAAAATAAGGAAAAACGCTGGAGAAGTAAATGTTTGGTATTACAGCATCTGTACAATGCCCTATCCACGAGAAAGCAAATGATATAAGCATGACGCCTGGGGGTAATAATAACAGAATCTAGCAGAAGCTGCAAGCTGGCCAGATGTAGGGGCGCAGACCCCCATATCTAGGATGAGGGGCTGAGGGACACGTCCTGCGTCATCGGGGAGCAGTGTCGCACGCAGCCGGAGCCGCCACAGGATGTTTAGAGCAGTCGGTGTATGCAGCTTGTGGGAAAAGTCACGGGCACACGTGGGATGTGTGAGTGTGTGCAGGACACGTGTGACGCCGCGGCCCGGGCCTCCCGCACTGCTCTCCTCCCCGGGGCCGCCTGTGTGCAGAGGTCGTGAGAACACACCGAACCCTGCTGCCTGCGGCCGGGCCCGGCGCCAGGAGGATAATCCCTTCCTGGCAGGGCTGCGCCTTGTCTCACTCAGCGGAGGCGCGCGACACCGTCAGCCGGGCACGTGGGCGCGGAGGCGCGCGACACCGTCAGCCGGGCACGTGGGCGCGGAAGCGCGCGACACTCTGCCCCCGGCTTTGCGGAGGAACGCTGACTAGTGCAGGAGCCGGATCCTGTCCCACTATATATATATATTTTGCAGTCTTTAACCATTGATTTAACCCCTTTCAATCACAGTGGGTTAAATCCGCAGCAATTCCCACCTGCTATAATTGTTGATTTTCTTTTTTACTGTGGATTTACCACTGACTTTCAGATTTTTTTTTTGCAGCTAATCAAAGGGTATGTTCACACCTTTTTTCTCTGATGCAGGTTTTTTAATGCAATTTTTAGCCAAATCTGCTTCAATAGCGCATCTATAGCTCACGTCTCGTTCTTTTCCCGGTTGTTCACTACGATCAGACGACCGGATTGTCTCTCATCTGAGAGAATCCCGACGATTGTTCACCTGACCCTCCGATCAGAGTGACTAGGATAGGCGGTCATGGAGGCTTTTCGCTGAGTTTTTCAAAGCAGAAACTGAGTGGAAACGCCAACATTTTGAGGAGAAATTCAAGTGTCTGCACCAACATCTCCTAGAAAAACTCTGTGCACAAGGCCTTAGGGCTCATTCACACATCCGAATTTTGCGTACAAGTGCGATATGTGGTTTTCACGGATAGCACTCGACCTATGATATTCTATGGGGCCCTGCACATGTCCGATCTGACGTCTCCAGGACCTCCTATCCCACCCATCATTCCCCAACCATATGCCACTGAGGTGGGATGTACTTGGTCTATCCTTGTGGGGAGGTAGCACGTTCTAGGGAAGATTTCCCAGACAGCTGAGGAATTAATTGGGGTCATGGTTCTCTCATTTATCGCGCAGGGCAGGATTATGGTGTGAAGCTGCCATTGCTCCTAGCAGTCAGGATCGTGAAATAATGAGCTGCCAGATTCACGTCTTCCCATCCTTCTCCTGTCTTCACCCACTTTGCGTCCTTTCATCAGGAGGGTAATTGATCCCTATGCTGTACATTCTTATATTGGTCGGCTTTGGTATCTTTAGAGGCCATTATTAGAGGTGCGTACGGTATATCCATTTACCCATTGTAAAGCCTGTGGACGTCCTCCATGGGCGGTGGCAGTGTTGGAGCGGTGGGAGATTCAAGGGGTAAGTAGTTGGTTTTTTTTTTTCATTTGATAACATGCCATATCTTACGAGAAATGTACGATATTTCCAGGAAAAAAACGTTTAAAAGGCGTTCCTAGTTCAGTCATTTATGGCATATGTCGGACTGATGCAGAGTCACATTTCGGCCGGGGTCACATTGGCGTGTAGCATCGGATGCAATATTCGAATGACGCTGAGCTTAAACTCTGCTGCGAGCGTGATCCGAGTGTCAGTGCTCTGTGCTCCGATCCTCACACATGAGACAGTCGCAGCACAGGTGCGAAGGAGATGGAGAGAGTAATTTATCAAGATGGGTGCTAATCTTAGAGTGGGGACCCATATTGAATAGATGTTGAAGCTAGAGATGGGAATACCCATTTAAAGGGCATTTGTCAGTAGAATCAACCCTCTTGAGCATCTATATGCTCATGTAGGTCATCGGAAGCTGAATAAATTGATACCTTGTGTGGTGTAGTGACCACTGTGTCCGCTAGGGGGCGCTGTGTGGGTGTCCCCGGACGAGCGTATAGCCATATCCAGGGTGGTAATAGGAGCAGGGCCCTAAAGGACCGCTATGTATCTGAAGGTGGGTGGCCTTGGGATGAAGGCTTGATTATGTGCTGATCAGCAGAGCTGATGTTTTGTTCTAATGTGTTAGGGAGAAGCCTTCAGGTGATTGGTGAGACGGGTGGGATCAATCACCTACAAACCCACCTAGGGGCGTGTGTCTAGAACGCCATAATAAAGTATATGTGCGTGAATGGTTGTTGGACCTGGGATGAGGTCATAGCCATGTGATCCGGTGGGCGTGGCTACGGACCATATAAGGTGGCCAGGGTATGTCACATGAGTGAATGCTTGGACCCGGTTGGTCCGTATGGAAGGTCTCGTCAGACTGATTGTGCTGAGGAAGATGTGGCTGCCTTCCTGAGTGCATGTGTGTAACATGGCTGCATGTGTCTGAGAGTTCCCAGGAGAGGGAATGAACGTCAGGATTGAGAAGCAGCTATGAGGTAACCCGGACAGGCGATATAACTGTGAGGCTAGAGACCCTGTGTACTGGAGATAAAGCCTGTGTGACCACAGGGTTAACAGAGTGGAGCTCTGTCATGGACACTATGCTGATTTGATATGAACTTTCTGTCGCTATTGATGGTTTATGATGATGAATAAACCGAATGGACTGAGATATGTTGAGAAACCTGTGCCGGACCTGATTTATCGGCTGACTAGCGAGTATCCCCTAGATTAATGACAAGCGCTACCTTACAATTGGTGGAGAATGCGGGCAGTGTTGTAGCCTTGTTGCTAGGGGCAACGGACGAGGTCTGCAAAATTCGGGTTGCTAACGGCAACGGTTTCCAAAAGCACATGTTGCAGTGCTGACAACGCTGAGCCAGGAGGGCGGATGGTCTTGAAAACCGTGTGATATGCTGACTGGGGTCAGTGGAAGAGCCTTATAGGACACCTCTGCGGTAGAGGGGTCCGAGAACCTGCATGGCCAGCAGGTGACGGTCGTGAAAACCGTGTGGTATGCTAACCGGGGTCAATGAAAGAGACTGGATTGCTATAGGGTGCCTCTGTGGATAAGAGGTACCCGAGAACCTGTGTGGCCGACACAGGTAACGGACAGGTGTCTGTGTTGTACTGTCCTGGATCAGTGAGAAAGACTGTGTACCTGGAGGGTTCAGTGTGCAAGGTCCTGGAGGGTCAGTGTTGGGAGGTTCTGTGAGAAGAATTGGATCCCTGGAGCACATGCTGTGACCTTGGACCTGGTGAGGCGTGAGTGTTGGACAGTCTCAGGTGGAGACGGATGTCTTGAATAGCACCCGCTGAGCCCCTGGACCTGGTGAGGCCGGTGTGTTGGGAAACCCTGGGAGGAGGGTTGGCTCCCTGAATAGCACCCAGTGTGCCCTGTGTGTTGGACGGTCTCATGAGGAGACGGACGTCCTGAATAGCACACAGACAGGACACTTGAGTTTTTGTGTTGTGTGTTTTTTTTTCTTTTCCCTTTCAAGTCAGCTTGCGGTGGCTCAGTGGAGTCAAGAAGGTGACAAGCACCTTGCTGTAACTCGGTGGGGTTACGAAGGTGACAAGCGGCTTGCTGTAACTCAGCGAGGATACAAAGGTGACAAGCGGCTTGCTGTAACTCGGCGGGGTTACGAAGGTGACGCCAGCAGCTGTGTGTGAGCGGCAGCCGGAGGTGTCGGTGACTGGTGACAGCAGGAGCTGTGGTGGTGGCAGCAAGAACTTGTGTGGTATCGTACTTAAAGGGCCGTGTTTCCAGAAGGGGCAGCACTGGTTACCTCAGTGGACATGTCTGGGTAATGGCAGTATGAGTGTATGACTTTTTCAGAATGTGGGACATTCTTTCCGGATAATGACAGGCCGCAAGTGTGTACCGTGATGCTGCACCGGGAAGGAGTCTCTGGACGGTTGGACTCAAAGTGTCAGGTGACTCTGACAGGAACTCCACTCATTTTCTGTCTGACCGAGAAAAAGGTCCAGGTTCGCTGTAAGCATGGGGTCACTGTGAATTATGCTGTAGACAGAGTAATGTTTGAGGGGTCCAAAAGCGTTGAGTGCCAACGTGGAGGTATACCTCCAGACTTAGTGTATGCCTTTGAGAGGAGCCAGGACTTTGTTTTGTTTGATGAAGTATGGAAGCAGAGATGATCCATATGCAGGAGGAGCTTGCTGCTGCAGAGCATGCTAAAAGGCAAGCACAGCAGGAAAGAGATGAACTGGCCGATGTAATTGCCAACAACAGTGGTAAAGGTGCTCTGGCTTTGGAAGAAAAGAGGCGGTTAGAGTCTCACATTGCACAGCTTGAAGAAGAATTGGACGAAGAACAAGGCAACATTGAGCTAGCCAATGACAGGCTGAGAAAGGCCACACTTCAGGTTGACCAAATGAATGCTGATCTGAATGCAGAACGTAGTAACGCTCAGAAGAACGAGAATGCCCGTCAGCAATTAGATCGCCAGAATAAGGAGTTAAAAGCAAAGGTTGCACAACTGGAGAAACAGCTTGATGCTGAAACTAAAGAGCGACAATCTGCAAGCAAACAAGTATGTCGTACGGAGAAAAAACTGAAGGATGTACTAATGCAAATGAAGGATGAAAGGCGTAATTCTGAGCAGTACAAAGGCCAGGCGGAGGAAAATAATGTTCAGCTGAACAGCTGAAGCGCCAGGTGGAAGAAGCGGAGAAAGAGGCTCAACGTGCCAATGTGTTGCACTGTAGATTACAGCGTGAACTGGAGGATGCTACAGAAACAGCAGATGCAATGAACCGTGAGGTTAATGCACTGAAAAGCAAACTTAGACGTGGGGAGGTGCCATTTGTTACAAGACACATAGGCAGAAAAGGAGTTGACGGAGCGCACTGTAGAAGTGTGGTGACTAAACAGTGTCTGATGACGCAGACAGACTGTGGCTGGAAGGCCAAAACCCAAGACCGATATTCTGACCGCTGGGGGCGGGGGAGGCCTAACGTAGAGATGAGGCCCTATGACAGAAAAACAGACGGAGACGGTTCTCTCGGCCTGTGCGGCAAGGTGACATGGGTGCCCGGTTTCGAGATCCCGGGGTGATGTGTGTTCAACCCCACAAGCTTGAACAGAGGGGGGAGGTATGTGGTGTAGTGACCACTGTGTCAGCTAGGGGGCGCTATGTGCGTGTCCCAGGACGGGCATATAGCCATATCCAGGGTGGTAATAGGAGCAGGGTCCTAAAGGAACACTATGTATCTCAAGGTGGGTGGCCTTGGGATGAAGGCTTGATTATGTGCTGATTAGCACAGCTGATGTTTTGTTCCAATGTGATAGGGAGAAGCCTTCAGGTGATTGATCCCACCCGTCTCACCAATCACCTACAAACCCACCTAGGGGCGTGTGTTTAGAACGGACAGGCGATATAACTGTGAGGCTAGAGACCCTGTGTACCGGAGATAACAAAGCCTGTGTGACCACAGGGTTAACAGAGTAGAGCTCTGTCATGGACGCTATGCTGATTTGATATGAACTTTCTGTCGCTATTGATGGTTTATGATGATGAATAAACCGAATGGACTGAGTTATGTTGAGAAACCTGTGCCGGACCTGATTTATCGGCTGCCTAGCGAGTATCCCCTACATTAATGACAAGCGCTACCTTACACTTGATATCTGCGATCCGATGTCTTATTCCGGAGAAATCCATGTTTTTCTTAATATGTAAATGAGCTGTTAAGATCTATGGGCAGCACGTTGATCTCCCCGAGAATCTGCCTCCAGAGCTTATTATAAATGAAAGGGGGCGTTACCAGTGTGAGACATGTAATGACTGAAAGTCGGCTCTCCTGATCTACATTTCTCTCATGATACACTTTTATCCCAGTTAGAATTGAGCAGCAATGCACATGCTTGACAGCCGCTCCATTCATTTTTTAAGAAGCTGCCAGAGAAAGTTGAGCAAGGAACGAATAAAGAGTTGGTTGGGCATTTGCACTGCCGCTCTTTTCTACTGGGGTTAAAGGTGCCATTCTTTGGTTATGTGATAACTTCTCTCCACTAGACAAACCCTTTAACTTTTTATGAGACGTTGTTAAAAAAAAAAAAGTTGGAAATTCGTGAACTCTTGCTTGTTCCTATTGATACTTTGTATTGCAGGGAGTCCTTGACACACAGGATGGACTGTTTAGTAAATGTGACAATGATAAATGTTTTGCAAACACGGGAGAAACACATTTGATCGACTGTAAACATACAGGGTATAATCACAATAAACAGCCCTGTTCCCATAGTGCAAGGAAGCCGTCACCATCAGGTTACAAGCCAAGTTATGAGAACCTTTAGTAGAAGTGTAACCTTTTATTGTATTGGACTCCTGTTTGTTTTACAGACTTGCAAATGTTGTAACGTCTCATAAAAAGAGAACTGGATAGATAGATGTTGAAACATGATGTAAACATTGTGTATCGGCACACGTGGGTATAGTGGAAGGGTGGGCACTAGTGATGAGCAAAGGTGTTATCCGAGGTGCTAAATGAGTGCCTTCGGTGTGCTGGAAAAATATGTTCGAGTTCCCGCGGCTGCATGTCTCCCAGCTGTTCGACAGGCGCAACACATGCTGGGATTGTGTAGCAAACAGGCAATCCCTGCATGTGTTGTGGAGCCCGAACAGCCGCGAGACATGGAGCCGCGGGGACTCAAACTTATTTTTCGAGCACCATAAAGTCACTCGGTTAGCACCCAAGCATGCTCAGATAAATCCTTTTCTGACCACATTCGCTCATCACTAGTGGGCATCCTTTACAAGATCCTTCAAAAGAACATATCATTTAGACTAGGTTCACACAGGGTTTCTTTTAGGAGAATCTACTCCAAAATCCTAGTCAAAAAGTCCTTCAGATTCTCTGAAAACTCTTCATATTAATTTTAATGGAAAATCCACTTTGTTGTTCATATGACAAAGTTTTTTTTAACGAGGTTTTGAAAACTGCACCAGCCTGGGATGGAATTTCCCGGATTCCACCATACCTGTCTCACCAGCCTGGGATGGGAGTCATATCGCCGGACCACCAAAAATCTCCTGGAACCCCGCTCCACCAGCACGGCTGATTTCCCCCCCCAACCCCCCCGGGTAAGCTGAATTCGGACTATAAGACGGACCCCCATTTGACATATTAATTTTTTTCCCCCATTGTCCTTCTGAAAATTTGGGGTAGGTCTTATGATCCAGTGCGTCTTATAGTCCGAAAAATACGGTAGGTCTTCAGGTTCCTTTTTGAAGGTTTCCACAGTAGGCGAGAGTCTGATATGTTGGTGTAGAGAGTTCCAGAGTAGGGGGGGATGCACAGGCGAAATCTTGTATGCAATTCTCAGAAGAGGAGATAAGAGAGGAATAGAGAAGGAGATTTTGTGAGGATCGGAGGTTATGTATCGCTTCTCTTTCCTTGTGGAACGAGAACAGTGCATACAGTCCAACCTTGACACTGTCATTCAGTTGGTTGCAAAAACCCCACGTGGAAAAAACATTTCAAGCCTATGTGCACACAGAGTTTTTCGAGGTAGTTTTGGAGCGGAAACTGAGTGGAAACACCAAATCCACTAAAAAATTAAAAACCCCTTAAAACCTTGGAGGTTCTGCTCAGTTTTTCTTCTAAAAACCCTGCAAAAAGACTCTGTGTGCACATAGCCGAAATTTCTTCAACACTGCTTCAGCAACAATAAAGCTTCCAAAAACAATGTATGTCTCTTGAAAAACATGTTTTTTTCCTCAGAAAATCACCATATGAACTCAAAAAGTTTCTAAGGTGGTGGTCTTTAAGTGGATGGCTAGTGTTGTACTGATAATTGGTAGTGTTAAATGTGATTTGGATAAGGCTGTATTCACACATCCATGTGTCACGGTCCAGAATGAATGGTCTCGGCCATATGTTTCACTACTCAAATTCAACGGCCTCATAGGCATACATTAGGGTGTCGAGTTCAGGTCAGGAGACCCCTGACTAGTCCATGCATCTCACCATGCTCAGACCATGACACAAATATGTAATTCTAGCCTAAAGGAGTCGTCTTTTCAAAGAAGTAGTATTTGGAAAAAGTTGACTATATGCGGATTAAGAAAGAGTCAATCCACCCCCTTTTTTGTAACTTTCAGCATGCATTGGTGACTTAAATAGGTATAAGGGCTCATGCGGGCATCTGTGCAAATTGGTCCGAGCATGGACTGGCTGTGGCTCTCCCAACCCGAGCATCGAAGCCTCATAGACATAGGAAGCCATGATGTTCGTGACAGGAGAGCCGCGGTCAGTCCGTGCATTGCTGTCCATTCTCGGACTGATTTGCATGGACGTCTGCATGACCCACATTAGATGGCATACTGCCCCATATATATATAGGCCAGCCGAGCTTGCCTGAAGACGAAGGACATAGGACGCTCCCAGTTACCTTAGCCATCATGTGAATGCAAAGTACCCGATACTTGTGTCAGGAAGCCCTCTGTACTCACCAGATGACCATCCTTCCTTTCTGACAGAATTGGGGAGGGGTTCAGTCTAATGTGTATCTATTTAAAAGTGATAAAGGTGAGGTTAAGGGTTCCCCCCATCACCCTTTGTGAACAAGGCCCTTTTTTTTCAGATGAAGAATTTCGTTCAAAACTTTCTCGCAACTAAATTTGAAATATTTCTTGGCATTCTTAGGATTCTAGCTCCATTTTTTTCAATTACAGCCCTCAATATGAACACGAAATTCAGCATTGCTTTGGGTATGTATTTATTTAGACTGATTTTGAAGACTGTTTATGTGAAAATAAAAAATACTTTTCATTCTTTCATCAGGACTGTTGCCACTTATTGCCGCAGCTTCCTCCTTTCTTTAGTGTGTAGCCTGCAGCTTGTTGATTGGGACTTTTTGGTAGTAGAGCTCTAACTAACATCAAAAGAAAAATCATTTTTAAGGCTCATTCACATGTCCATGCTAATAGGTCCCTGCATGCAGTGGCCACGGCTCTCCCAAAGCAGGTGTGATAGCTTCATATATTTCTACAAGTCTGTCACGATCGGGTCAGGAGATCGGTGGCTAGTCCTTGCATTATGGTCCGAGATCTGGCCGAAGTTCACGGCAGTCTGAATAAGCTTTTTAAGAGGTTGATTAATCATTGATGAATGTAGTTGAGTATGTAAGAGGTTATCATCAGAGTAGAGAAGATTGTTGATTAGTGACTAATCATTAGGGCCCAACTGCTGGGACCTCCACTAATTACTAGAATAGGGTCCCACACAGCTTGTTCCTCCTCACTGTGTCCATGAGTGGCGGTCGAGGGTGCACACAGCCGCTCCATTCAAAGTTTATGGGGTTTAAGAAAATGGCTTAGTAGAGATGAGCAAACCCGAACTTAAAAGTTTGGGGTGCTATACGAACATCTCCTGGAAGTCCGTAGCAATGTTTGGAGTTCCGTGGAAAGTAGAGAGCTCAAAAGTTCGGGTACCCATTGTTTTCAAAGGGTTTCGGATTTTGGCTCAAGTTCGGGTACAGTTCTGGTACCTGAACTGAAATTTGGAATAAAGTTTGGGTTGGGTGCCAGAACTTGAACTTCCACGAGTCCGCTCATCCCTACTTAGTACAGCTTCCCCTGACAAAGTCAGCTATTTTCTAGGATTAACGGGATCATAAGACTACCCCTTTGATAAAACATGGTGGCCATTGAAATAAATGTCTGTCCATGTGATTCATGGGTGGGCTGTGTCAGAGAAGGAGCGGCTTTTATAGAATGCTTCTCCCTTCTAGATCAAAGGAGGGGGGTGTTTATGGAGCGCCCCGCAGGGCTTTAGGCTACTCGGTATCGGGCCGGTCAGGTTCTTTAAAGGGGATGTGTTACGGTGGCAGTGACCCGGTCCGTGGCCCTGGGCGTCCAGTAAAGATGGATGTTTACTGAAGGATGATGGATGATAATGGGGAAAGATGATGGGAAAAATGTTAGGGAAAATGGAATCGTGACACCACCCGTAGTATTCGGCAAGGGTAGCCGACACTGCAATGCAGATCCTCTGGGTTGGTGTTAGGGCAGCAGAGATGGTGAAGCTCTCCACGGGTAGAGCTGTGTCCCAGGGCAGTTAAGGTGGTAACAGGTGAGCTGGTGACTGTGATGGTGCGTGCGGTATGGAGCAGGTGATACGCAAATGACATGAATGACACAGCGCGGTGCAGTTTCACAGTTTTTACTCACGATTCTTGTGCACATGGTGACCCGCTTGGCACTGTGTCCTCCAGGGAAGGGGTCCAGCAATCTCTCAGGTAGATTGGGATGCACTCCTCCAGGACTCCCTTTTATGTTCACCTTTCTAGGCCGCCTCTCTGCGCTGATCTTTCTCTCCTACCCTGCGCCTTCACAAGCAGTGTCCCTGAGCCAGCAGCCACTGACTCTGTCGGGTGATGTTCTCAAAGTCCCCTTGCTCCTATCTGGCTGCCTTTTTGGGAAATGCCTGTGGTTGCGGCTGAGGCGCTTGAAGTTACCTCAGCCTCCGGCTTCCTAGCTGAGCCTCGTTTGTTATTCTCCACTAGACTAGGGGCCGGCTCCCTCACTGTGGCCTGGTCCTTCCATGTCTGGATTCAGGCCCCCCACGGGTGGCTTCTGCACTACCCATGCCCCAAGGACCCCTTCTATTCTCCTAGGAGCTTTCTTCTTACAAGATGTGTCTCTCCGACCCTTACTCTCCCCACATCAGTCCTCCTCCTCCGCTGTCCCATCACCAACTGACTGGATCTTTCCAGAACAATCGTTCTACCTCACACTAACTCCTCCCACCAACTGTCACCTAACTGTAACTGATTGGATGTCCTCTGTCACACCACTCACTAGACTCTGCCCCTTTTCTACCTTTCCCCACTGTCTCCCCAACACCCTTTCCTAGCCAGCCTGTGTTGGGTGCAAGTGTTAGGAGTCCTAGGTGGTACTCCCTCCTTACCTGAGGGTGGGATACCACACCTCTAGATGAGGGGCAGTACCTCTGTGGCGACTGGACCCTCAGGGGTACCACATTTATGTTTTATATGGTTTTGTTTTTTGAGGTGATCTAAAAACTAAGTTTTTGAAGCAGGAACAGCTTCTCGAAATGTTACATTTTTTGGAGGTGTTTTCTTTTTCCTGAAGCAGTTTAGAAGTTTGGAAAAGATTTTTTCCTATAGAGTTTTTGCAGCTTTTTAATTTGACAATGCCTAGTGTAGAGTGGATTCCACCAAGATACAGTTTACAGAAACAACATGCATATTTTATTTATACCAGTTATTTTTCAAAACCTGTTCAGAAAAAAAATAACACACAAAAAATCCTCATATGAAGAGAAAAAATTGGATTTCCCATTGAAATAAATAGGAAGTTTTTGAGGATTCTATCTGCTACAAAAAAAACTTAAGGCTACATTGTCTTATTCGCACTATACATCCGATCCAATTTTTTTCTCTGACAGCACATGGAACCATAAAATTCACTTGATCCATACACACATCAGTTTTTAAAAAACGTACCTGGTCCACGAGACTTGGAACATGTAATTTTATAATCTGTTTTGCAGATCAGACTCGACCATTAATGTCACAGAATAACATTGGTCCAAATGCGATGCGATTTTTTTCAAATTGCACTTGGATGGAAAATACGGTGGTCTGCACGAGCAATAACAAAGCAATGATTTCCATCCCATGATCTTTTGGAGCCATAGTTAAGACAGTATTAGTTGGATCTTAGTGGAGTCTTAGGGTGTGTGCAGACGCTGCGGAATCCGCTGTGGATTTTGCAATGGTGGAGAGAGGAACCGAAAGAATTGACATGTCAATTCTTTCTGCGGTTTCAAAACCGCAGGAAATCCGCACCGTCTACACAGCGGTTTTTGTTTACCATTCATTTGAATGGTACTGTACACCGCAGCTACCGCAGCTAAAACTGCTGCGGGTCTGCAGCGGCCAAAACCGCTGCGGAACCGCAGCGGAATCCGCAGCGTGTGCACATACCCTTAGCGTGTAAGCAGTGTTGAACTGAAGAACATTGGGCCCACCAGAAGACTTGATTCTGAGGGCGCACCTTTCTCCACCACTCAAGAGCCCTATAGCAGCTGCAAGGTTAGCACTATGAACTCTCCTGAAGTAAAAGCCAGGGCCTACCGGAGAAATCACCGGTTCTCTGTGGGCCAGTCCAACCCTGCGTGTAAGCCCAGCCTAATTATCTAGCACAGATGCACATTCTTGTTTACTTTGTGAAAGCAACAGGAAAATTATACTTTATTATAGGGTGCGAGCTCCTTATGGAATAAAGTAAGCAGACCTATAGACAGAAGTATCTGGAATTTTGTCATGACATGAAATAAAGATTGCATAAATAACCAGTGTGGTAAATCTGTATCTGTAATGCGGAAACATTGGCTTTCATCTTTAGGATAGTATCAGTTTAACTTCCATTTATAACATATTCCTATCTCTGGTGAATATTGAAACAGGTATTACTGGTGTAGGAGCTACTTTACTTTGGCAGATGAAGGATTAATTCATTTTTGTCATTTTATCAGATTTTAACGCTGAAATTTTTGGCCTATGAGATGCGGCCACCACCATCGGGGGCTTATCTACAGCATTCTGTAATGCGGTAGGTAAGCCCCCAATCTAACCTTAAAGATAAGAAAAACGAGTTAGACTATACTCACCCCGGGGTCTGGTCCGGTCTGATGGGTGTCGCGGTCCGGTCCGGTGCCTCCCATCTTCTAGCGATGATGTCCTCCTTCTTACTTCTGTCGCGGCTCCTGCGCAGGCATACTATATCTGCCCTGTTGAGGGTAAAGTACTGCAGTGCACAGGTGCTGGACCTCTCTGACCTTTCCCGGTGCCTGCACATTGCAGTACTATGCTCTGCCTTCAACAGGGCAGATATAGTAGGCCTGCGCAGGAGCTGCGGCAGAAGTAAGAAGTCATCGCTAGAAGATGGGAGACTCCGGACTGGACCGCGATACCCATCGGATCTGACCACCCCGGGTGAGTATAATGTAACAGAATGCTGTAGATAAACCCCTGATGGCGGTGGCCGAATCTCATAGGCCAAAAATGAGGTGATAGATTCCCTTTAAAGACCGAACGATTTTTCGCTTCTACCCTTTCGTTTTTCCCTCCCATTCTTCCTAACGTTCTCGTTTTTCCGCCCACATAGCCATATGACAGCTTGTTGTTTTGCTGGAGGAGTTGTACTTTTGAATGGCATCAATAATTTTGCCATATAAAGTTCTGGCAATATGATTCTTTAGGTCAGTGCAATTACACAGACGATAGCAAACTTGCACAGTTTTTATTTTAAGCAGTGAAAAATTTGTTTGTGTCTCCATTTTCCGAGACCCGTAGCGTTTTCATTTTTGAGCTGTATGAGGACTTATTTTTTGCAATCTGACAGTTTTATTGATACTATTTTGTGGTAGGTACAATGTTTTGATAGCTTTTTATTTTTTTTTGATCTGTTAAATGCAGATGATGGCTGAATAAGACAACCATCATCTGCCGGGAATGGAGCAGGCTAAGCTCCTGAGCCCTTTTCATTCGTCCTCTGCCAATGACCACCATAGATGTAATCAGTTTGACCTTATAAATGACATTGCCTCCACATTTTTCAGTCTTCGGCCGGAGTCACACTAGAGAGAAATACGGACGAGTGCTATGCGAGAAAAAAATCGCATAGCACTCAGACCAATGTTAATCTATGGGGCAGCTCCCATCATCCGTTCTTTTCTCGCCTGTATTATATGTGTGAGTGAAATTGCAGCATGCTGCGATTTGCATCATATTACACCCAAGACCCGCCAATGCAAGTCTATGGGTGCGAGAAAAAAACGGATTACACACGTTCCATGCGTGTGACTTGCGAGAAATACGCACCAGTGCCCTTTACAAAATCCGGCAATTCAGTGCGCTATACTGTAAAATCACACTGACAGGTTCATAAAGAATAGATAAAATATATGTATACACATAGTATAGGTATGTAGGGTCAGTGGGTCGGGCGAGCTGGGGGGTGATCCCTGGTTATACTGCGCAGAGATGACACAGAGACAAGAAGGAGGCAGGTACTGGGTACAACAGGTCCAAGTTTATTTCTTTACTTGCCGTCCATCTAACGGCCTCCGCAACACACCGCACTTCTCTTCACTTGTCGGCCCTTCGCTTTCAGAGCCGTATTCACACTGTACTTTTCACCAGGGACGTATTTGTACGTACCGTCCCTCCTTCAGCGTTTGACGTTCCTGACAGGTCCGCCACTGTGGCCGCCCTAGGCCCGTAAACCAACAGCGCTTCCTCTGGTCAGTCGTCGTGTTAAATACGTTATCTTGCACTCACTGCCTCGTCTCTTCTGCGGTACCTTCCTGTCAGGATCACCCCCCTGACGTTCTTTCTCCTCAGTCCCCTTGGTCGGATTCTCCTCAGAGCGCACAGACTGTC
Organism: Dendrobates tinctorius; assembly: GCF_039654945.1. NCBI lineage: Eukaryota > Metazoa > Chordata > Amphibia > Anura > Dendrobatidae > Dendrobates > Dendrobates tinctorius. The sequence goes on from NW_027361754.1 coordinate 45,558,663, forward strand.
GCAGTCTTCCTGTCACCTGAGCTCCCCCTGGGGACTGGAACTTTCTGGAACCCTCCCTCAGAATTTATAACTCACCCGGTTCCTTGAAACTGTCACTCCAACTGTAACCCCGCCCCCCATGACCAACGGTTTCTAAAGCCCTAAGCTGCTGTCAAGTCCTTTGCTCACACTCCTCCCTGCCATCTAATGTCCACCCAAGGTACTGCACGTCCACTACACTTTCCTAGCTGTTTCCCCACTGTACACCTACCTACACTGTGCATCCCTTTCCTTCTTCACTCAGACTAGTCCGTCCGTCCGTCAGGTCACCTTCCCTACAGGTATATATATATACACACTGCTCAAAAAAATTAAAAAATTCACATGCATGAATAGCTGTTTTTCAAGTTCCTCCTTTTTCAGATGTGCCAATTCTGATGTTATGTTTTGGTTTTTTTTTATTTTTTCTCAATAAGGCTATGTGCACTCGTTGCAGAATTGCCGAGGAAATTTCCACGGGAATTCCGGAATTCCATTCCACAGGAAATATGCGAGAAAATCGCATTTTAATTTCCGCCTATTTCCCACGGAAAAACTAGCGATTTGCAAGCGTAAGTAGCTTGCAGAATGCTAGCGTTTTCCAAGCGATCTGGAGCATCTCTTGGCAGACTGATTGACAGGTTGGTCACACTCGTCAAACATAGTGTTTGACGAGTGTGACCAACGTTTTACTATTGAGGCCGCCTATGCAGCATCAGTAGTAAAAAGATCTAATGTTAAAAATAAAAAAAAATAAAAAATCGTGTTTTTCTCACCTTCCGGGGTCCCGCGCAGCGTTCCCGATCATCGCGATGCTCCCGGCAGGTCCCATTCCCAGTGATGCATTGCGATAATGACCTTTGATGACATCACGCGACGTCATCAAAAGTCATTATCGCAATGCATCACTGGGAGCGTGACCTGCCGGGAGCATCGCGGAGGCATGCTGACGCTGCAAGGGACATCAGAAGGTGAGAATATGATGATTTTTTTTAATTTTAATTCTATTTTTTACAGGGATATGGTACCCAAAGCCCAGAGGACAGTCTCCTCTCCTCCGGACCGTGGGTACCAATGTTCTGCTTACTTTTCGCATGGTGGGCACAGCCACATGCAGAAAGTAAGCAGAACAATGCAGTCCTATGTGGGCAGAATCGCCGCGATTCCGCAAAATTAATGAGCATGTTGCGTATTTTTCCGCGATGCGATTCCGCCGCGGGAAAATCCGCAGCATTAGCACAGCATTGCGGAATCCCATAGGATTGCATGAGATGCTTTTTTTTGGCGTTTTCGCGGCAAAATCGTGCGTTTAAAAATGCTGCGAAAACGCAAAAAAACGCTACGTGTGAACACAGCCTGAAGATTGCAATTTGCATCTGTATATTTTATTGTTTGGTGACTTGTTGTAGAGTGTTTCTTCCTAACCATAATCATTCATGGTTTCCATAACAGATGAAGATTTTTCATCACTTGCTGTAGTTCTCAATCATTTATGCATTACTGGTGGCACGGTGGCTCAGTGGTTAGCACTGCAACCTTGCAGCGCTGGGGTCCTGGGGTCAAATCCCACCAAGGACAACATCTGCAAGGAGTTTGTATGTTCTCCCTGTGTTTGTGTGGGTTTCCTCTCTCACCCCAAAGACATACTGATAGGGAATGTAGATTGTGAGCCCCATCGGGGACAGTGCCAATAATGTCTGTAAAGTGCTGTGGAATTAATGGTGCTATATAAATGAGTACAATAAAAATAAATACATTTTTGCTTTCGTTCATTTTCACCGAATTGACCACGTCGTAGGTAGCTTGACTTATATTTGCCAGAGAAGTGGCGGATATATTCTCACAGCTATTTCAGCGATGGCTCATATACTAACCGGCGAGAGCTATTTCGGGTCAGAGGATAGATTCCAGACAGGTCTGGTTAGGGAGGGACATTGGGGCAGTGTAGAGGAAGGTCAGCCGATGGCGGCTTCGCAAGCGAAAACCTGCACAGTTCTGGGAAAGTATAATCTTAAGAGCGAGCCCTGGGGGTTCTGTAACGTCACTCCGCGGCTCTGTTATTTCAGTCACAGGAAGGTATCCTGCTAGGGCTGTCAGACAGGGTGTGCCGCAACATCTCTGGAACACAGGCCACAAGTCAGCCCTGGGAAGTGACACAGCTGCGGCTTCTGGTGTGAAGCGTGCCCTATGACAGCTGCCAGCGGAGGCCTCCTCCCGGTGGAAACCTGACGCTGGCTGTGTGTCACAGGTTTCATTACAAGGAAACGGAGGGAGGCACAATGACACATAACCTCTGACACCACATAACACGGATACTGCGAAAATGTCAACGCGGTTACCCTTTTTTACCTGACCGCGCAGCTCAGCCCTTTCCTGGCCCAAATTATAATTTGGGCGTTAATTACCGTATACTGTTTTCAAAGGGAACATTTCCACGTACACTTTCTGCAAAATCCACGCGGATTCTTCCAAATATATCCCACGAGAATTTGGTTGCAGATTAACAACAGATTTCACTCCTGTCATTAAAATCTGCAACATAAATCATCAACCTGTCGACACCCTATCAATCAGCCATGCATGGACTTTGGCTTCTTCACACAAACTTTTTTTTTTTCTATGTGCTTCATGTCTCTTTTCCATTTACAAGCGTTTTTGGCGGCTTTAACTACTTTTTTTGCATTTTTAACTTTCAGAAAAAAATATCATGTAGGCTTGTTTGCTTTTTTTTTTTCCCCCACCTAGATTTTCAGGGAGAAAAAAAAGGAATATTTTCCAGTTTCATAAAAATGAATGAAATTTACTTGACCTAAAGGGTGTTTTTTTTTTTAAACACACCACATGAATTATTTTAGCATTTTTAACAGCAGTTGTAATGCACAAAAAAATGTATTAAAAAGGGCTAAAAAAGCACAGAATTTTTGCTGCGATTTTCTGGTCAAAGTCTGCATTTTCCTTGCAGAAATAAATGAATAATAAATGCAATGTGTGAACATATCCTCAGGTGTCTTTTAGAAGCTGGCGTACTCACTGTGTTTTTGAAGCAGAAGACATGTTTTTCCTAAAAGTGTATTAATCAGATGTTTTTTTTTAATTGGATAGCAATGATATGTAAAGGCACAGTGCTTAACAACATTTTTTTTCTCGTACTGATTCGGCATGAAAAAAATCACTACATGCTGCGATTTGACCCACAAATTGGACAAGACTCGTCCATTCAAGTTTATGGGTGCGTGAAATTCTTCGGACCGTACTCGGATCACTCACAGAATGCAGAAGTTTTGCTCTCTATCTTCTCCTCACAATGTACTCTGATTCTCTCATCTGAGAAAATCGGATCACACTATACTAAAGGCCCCATCTCACATAGCGAGATCGCTGAAGTGTCACCGATTTTGTGATGCAACAGCGACCTCGCCAGCGATCTCGCTGCATGTGACACAGCGGCGACCAGCCCCCCCCCGCTGCGATGTCACTGATCGTGCTCGAATGTCCTTGGCCATTTTTTGATCGCTGGTGTCCCACTGGCCATCATGCATCGCTGTGTTTGACACCGACGAGCGACCTCGTTAGCGACGCAGAACTCAGGGATGCAGGCGGAAGTCGACAGAATCGCTGCTGTGTAACAAGGTCACAACGACCGCCGAGGTCGTTATACAGATCGCTGGATCGTTGCTGTGTTGTTGGGTAAGTCTGCCTGTTTGACAGCCTTGTAGCGATCATGTAGCGACGCACCAGCCACCCTTACCAGGTCGTATCGTTGTCGGGATCGCTGGTGCGTCGCTTAGTGTAACGGTTCCCTTAGACTCTGAGCAGAGTTTGATATGAGTGTCATTAGCATAATCAATACGATTCTACCGTCGTGTGCACCTGGCCTTAAACTGTGTGTACAATCTAGTGACTGGCGTCCAAATGGAGGCCTACAAAAAGTGGTCAAGTTATGTTTTTTTAGTCGCTTCACATTTCAAAGTCTTAAGCAATTACAAGAAGCTGAATAACACTGAACATGTTACATTGCAGTTCATAAGTTCATTTTTAAGCACTTTTTTCAGGCTTGTTTCTGAGCTAACCCACCTGAAAAAGACACTGTGTGCACATACCCTAAGAGCTCGTATACAAATCATTTTTTTTTTTGTCCAGTTTAGTAATGGACAGAACGTGGACACATGAATTTCAACTGGTGTATTCACTAGAGATGAGCGAACGTGCTCATATAAGGTGCTATCCAAGCTCGCTCGGATGTTATCTGGGTGTCTTGGGCGTGCTCGAATACTATTTTCGAGTCCCTGGGGCTAAATATGTTGTGTCTGTTAGGCCTCTTTCACACTTCCGTTTTTGACCATCAGTCAAAATCCGCCAGTTTTTGAAAAAAACGGATCCGGCATTTTTTTTGGCGGATCCGTTTTTTTCCTCATTGAATTGCATTATCGGCGGATCTTGACAGATGGCCATCCGTTGGATCCGTTTTTTTGCGGATCCACCAAAATGTTTGCGTCCGCTGGCATGCCTGGACGGACCCTGCAACGTTTTTTTGCCTGTAGGATCCGCATTTTTCCAGGGCGCATGCCCAGAGAGAAGTCAGCCGGGGATTTAACCCTGAAATCCTTTCTGGCTGTGGAAAATAAAAATTCTCTCTCTCTCTCTACTGCGGTTCCTTTAAAATTCTGCATTCAACGGATCCGTAAAAAAACCGGTCCGGTGGCATACATTTGCATCACTTACAAACGGGTCCGCTTTCCGCCATTTTGGCGGATTTTAACTGACTACAAAAAACGGAAGTGTGAAAGAGGCCTTAAACATCTGCAACACATGAAGGGATTGCCTAACAAACAGGTAATCCCCGCATGTGTTGTGTCTGTTTAATAGCCACAAAACATGCAGCTGCGGGGACTCGAATGTATTCGAACACGCCCAAGATACTTGGATAACACTTGCTAAAATCCCAGAAAAAAAATTCTGCGTTTAAAAAAAAAAAAAAAAAAAAAAAAGTCATGGACAAAAAAGTGAACTATAACTGAAAAAAAAAAAAATAGTATATTATATATTTCACTACTGATTTTTAGCAAACATTTTATCGCAGCCTTTTTATAAAATAAAAAAAATGCATAAAAAATCACTATGTATAAATAAGTTGTTTTTTTTAAATTGCTGTGTCTATTAGGTAAAGCATTAGTTGCCAATTCTCCAGGAACTTCTCTTGGAAAAAAAAAAGGGGAGATCACACTGACTCCTGGAAGAGTTGTCAAATTTACCTTGTGCACGAGCTTCCTGCTATCTTTTGAAACATATTTTCTACCCACAATCACTTGATAAAGGGCTTATTCTTAGTTTACTTGAATGGTGCTGAGCTGTAATACCCCAGACAATCTATGGATATGGTTGATCCTGTTTTTTTTTTGTTTTTTTTTAAGTTAAAACTATTAAATGAGAATACCCCTTTATTGCTACGTTATATAATGATAACCTAGATAATTGTTTCTAGAGTTGGAGAAACCTCTCTGAGTTCCATTTAGGATGGGTGCTGTCACACTGCTTCATCATCCCGACGCAATGTTGTCATGTTGCAGGATGTCCTGTGCATCTTATTCATTGTTTCCTAATACAGGGTTATTATTAGAATTGCTTCCTTAAGCAGCAGGAGTGTTCTTAAAATACATAAGTAGTTTAGATTAATTATTATTAGGGGCATTGCTAAGGTCGAGGGGTTGCTGTAAAGGATGACACCAGAGAGATCACAAAGAATCCCTCTACTGCCACCACATGGGACGAAACCGCACCTCGCCACCCCGCCTATCGCCAGTATTACATCAGCAAGATCACGTGGTCTTCTCACTTGCAACAATGTGACGTTCTGCACCCCTTGGGGACACGAAAGGTCAGCTTGGTACAGTTTTACACACACAACACCTGTCCACATGGGTCCAGTGAGGCACGAGGAGTGAGATGATGTGGCCCACGCAGTTACTGATGTGGCACCACACTCGCTCACAACTCTGACAGGCCCCTTTCACTAGCACCAGTGAAACAGAGCACTGCCAGCCCAATAGGACTGCCAACAGTTCCTCATTAGATATAAACCAGATCTGTCTATCGAGATAAAAGAGCAACCCAAGGTTAAATTATATATTTAATCGCCTTAAGAGCACACTGGATAATACACTATATACATAATGGTAATATATATACAATGTTCAGATATGCAAATACAAATAGAGGTGGGACAACAGATATAAGCAGAATGTATGTCAATTACAGGGTGATGTTAGATCATGGGTGCACTGGGCCAAAGGGGGCATGGGCTGCTAGCTGTCTCCTTGGTCCTCAGCACGTTACTCAGCCCACAATTCTGAAGTGGACCACGTGCATAACAGAGAGAGGAACCACATTGCCATAAACTAGGCTTTATCCCCTTTGGGTCACTCCCCTTCTGCCATTTGGGCAAAATCTAAATCCCCTCCCCTTGCCTCTGCAGCTGCAAACTCCAAAACCTATGAAAGCTCACTTCTGGATGGTCCTAAAGCAGATCCATCAGATCCATCTGGGCCCCTGCTGCGTGTTAAGACCAAAGACAGCTTTGCTATCTGGTTTCTACTGGCCTGTGTGTCTCCATATCCCTGGGTGCTAGAACGGGTCGAGACCCAGACCGGCGCTCGCCATACTCTGGGGATCTCGGAAATATACACTATGTATGGCTAGGACATATAGGATCTCCAAAACTCCTTATGGAATCATAGCTGACTCAACAAAGCAGTTTAGATGGCATGGTATACACATGGCAGAAAGCCTTTTGTTCTGCTCTGAGCTGACTCAAGGTGTGAGATCTGTCACTCTTAGCATTTTGAGATTTTACCCCACTGCTGAACTAGCTGCACCCTGAAGGGTGGTTTATAATCCCATGCCACATAGGATACAAACAATTGGCATGAAATTATATCTCCAATATTCTTCAGAGTTGCCAATAAGCCAGTTGGGGTATTTAGTCACAAGGCTAGGACTGCAAACTGAATCTCGGGCTTCGTACACACATCCGTGTTGCACTTACGTGTTGTATCAGTTATTTTCACGGATAGAACACGAATCCATTATAATCTATGGTGCTATTCACACGTTTTTCATCGACTGTGGGTTTGTATAAAACTCACGACATGTCTGTTTTTCTCCAGTGTCACCGATTAAAAGGGCTAATACAAGTCTATGGGTCTGTGAAAAACACGTACAGCACACAGATGCCATCCGTGTACAGTATGTATTTAACTTTGCAAAGTATAGGAGACACTTAGTAATTTAGTTGTTTTCGCATCTGTGAAAAACACTGATGGTAAAAAAAGGACACACGATGCATACACTAATGACACCGGTACCATTTTTTCATAAACATGTTTAAACACATGATATAAAACTTAGCCTCTTGTCTTGTAATTGCCTAGGAATAAAGACCTCAGTCTAGGGGCTCATACTCATTTGCAAGAAAAACGGACAAGTGCGATCCGAGAAAAAATTGGATTGCACTCTGACCAATGTTATTCAGTAGGTGACATCTCATCTGTGATTTTCTTTCTCATCTGAAATCGGACTGAGCAAAAAATCGAGCGATTTGCTGCATATCTCGGACGAGACTTGCCAATGAAAGTCAATGGGTGCGAGAAAAAAAAAAATCGCACGGCATATAGACCATCCTTATGCCGTCCGGTTTTTATAGATACCTTAGCATTCTGTGGCATAGAACACTGTAAATGGTCCTGTAAATGATTGTAGAAAAATAGTTGCAGAGAAAAAAAAAAGCGCTTTGCATGCGCATGCCATACGGATGTCCTACAGATGCTATGTGAGAAAAATCGCATTGCACTCGCATGACACATGCATGTCACTAGCATGACACTCGTCCGTTTTTTCTGTCCTGATATTGGAACTTTTTTTCACTCATATGGGTATGAGCCTTAGGCCGGAATCACACATGTGAGAAACTCGGACGAGTCTCGCATCTTAATACCCGGCACTGCCGCGGGCAGTAAGGAGCGGAGCGTGCGGCTGCATAGAAAAACATGCTGCCGCACGCTCCGATCCGAGTGCTGGCGGGAGTGCTGGGTATTAAGATGCGATACTCGTCCGAGTTTCTCACATGTGTGATCCCGGCCTTAAGGCCATAATCAGGTGCCACTCTGCATGCTCACTATTCATGCTCACTACTCCAGTTAGGCCCCATTTTGATGTCCACGTTTCATGTTTGCTTTATCCATATTTTTCACAGATGTGAATGTGTGACCATTATACTGTAGTCTGTACGGCTGTTGACACTGCTGATAACCATTTAGGTGCCACTGTCAATCTCTGATGTGATTGTGGAACACTGACGAGTTGCCATTGCAGCCAAGAAGATCACCATTTTCACTATATACTATAATATCATACTATTGCAGTCGATAGAGTAAGCGTTCGGACTATTGCAGGTTCAAGTTCCCTAAGTAAGCTAAACATTAAAGTAAAAAAAATAATTGCATTTAGTTCACCATTTAATCCCACTTGGAATTTTCTTTTCCCGTTTTTCAGTGCGCTGTATGGTAAAATAAATGGTGTCATTCAAAATCGTCCTGAGAAAAATAGGCCCTTATATGGCTATAATAACAGAAAAATAAAAAAGTTATGGCTCTTTGAAGAAGAGCAGAGAAAAAATGCAAATGCAAAAACGAAAAATTGTCATCGGAGGTAAGAGGTTGATTGCTTCCATCATTATTCATTTACATGGGATCTTTTTATGTTATGTTTGATCAGAAGACTGATCTTGTTGACATTATAATTTGGGTCAGTGATGCTGAAAACCACGTAACTGTATGATCTACCCTTCGATATAAAATCCGTATAATTGCACGTTCCCATGGTAGGGACTTTTGTTATCAGTCTGAATAAACAAATCTGCATAGATCTCCTGACAGTCTTCCCGAATCATGAGTCATCGTGATAGACATCAGACCTGAAGCGCGTCTCGTACACCCACAGCATACATCAAGAGCGTCACACCCATGGCTGACATATCTGTGACCTGTTCGTGGAGAGCGACTGGGGTGCACACATCTGTCATCAATCAGTAAAGCTGAATTATTCTTGCAGAATTTCCTTACAGGCGGACATGCCACTTGCACGGAGATCTTGAAAATTCGTCATGCAATATGGAAATGTGGTTGCTTAGGGTTAAAAAACACGTACACATTATAATAAATGGAGCGATTCACATGTTCGTGTGTCTGTGCAAAATTGACAGCGACACGTCCGTTTTTTCCGGTATTAGGGATGAAAAGGGTCAATGCCGACCTATTGGTCAGTGAAAACACATCAAGCACACGAATGGCATCTGTGCGCTGTCCGTATTTAACATTGCAGAGGATAGGAGAAGCGTAATTTATTTCTTTGTCCGTGAAAAACACTGATGGTAACCAACATGTGGATGACACACTGACTGATGACACCGGTACCATTTTTTCCATTTATAAACATAATTTTGAATTAGATTTTTCAGGACTCTACATCAGTGATGGGAGTATTCCACCACTGAAAGTGATTATGGTCTGACTGCAAACGAGTGATGAGGGAACGTGCTTGGATAAGGCATTATCTGAGCATATCCGGGTGCTAACCAAGTGACTTCTGTGTGCTCGAATGCTATGTTCGAGTTCCCGTGGCTGCACGTCCCGTGGCTGTTCGACAGCCGTAACACATGCATGAATTGCCTAACAAACAGACGATCCCCGCATGTTCTGCAGCTGTCAAACAGCTGCGAGACATGCAGACGCTGGGACTCGAACACATATTTCGAGGACAATGAAAACACTCTGTTAGCACCCACGCATGCTCGGTTAACACCTTATCTGACCATGTTCGCTCATCACTACTGTAAACCACTCAGACTATGGTATTTGGAAAAATCAGATGCATTGATCACAACGATCAAGAGATCAGTACTAGTGATGAGCAAGTGTGCTCAGATATAATGTTATACGAGCGTGCTCGAGTGTTATCCGAGTATTTTGAGCGTGCTTGAATAATATGTTAGAGTTGCCTTATCTGCATGATTGGCGACTTTTAGACAGCCACAACACATGAGGTGATTGCTTGTTTGTTTGGCAATCTCTACATGTATTGTATCTGTCTAACAGCAATGAAATATGCAGCCGCTGGGACTCGAACATATTACTTGAGCATGCCTGAGATACTCGGATAACACCCGAGCATGCTCGCTCATCACTAATCAGTATGGTAAAGCAATGCGTCACACAACCCCTTCAACGGGCAGTTCTTATGCCTAATACCCCCAGAAGCATGCACATTTTGGCCAAACATATTATTCCTGGGGTTAATATCTGCCAGAAATCTCTCCATTTATGGCTAAGTTCATATGATCATCTAAAATAAAAATTGTCCTATATTCATCTAGAAAAAAATGCATGATTTTTTTCAGTAGTTTTTATGATTTACCAGACCAAATACTGTTTCCTATGTTAAACAGTTGCAATGTATCCTTATAAATTGGATACTGTATGGCCGATCCTTATAAGATCCAATTTTTATTTGTTACATATCCACAGGCAAGTCTCATCCCAATAGATAACGTTGGTCCTGGTGCTGTTTGTTTTTTCCATGGACTGCAAATATTCATGTGGGAATGTAGCCTTTGTGTGATTGCAAGGTGATATCTTTGGTTCACAAGCTGGAGTATATATAGCAGTTTCCTCCGGTATGAGGATATGGCAGTTCCTGGTGCAAATTGCCAATGTAATTTAAATATCTAGTGCAATCTATGACCAGTAACACAATGCTGCTTAAAGGGGTAAAACATAGAGGGCTCACACATTTTTCTTGCACATAGACCCTCTTCTGTCTGTGACCGCCAGGGGTCTAGGCCTAATGGAAAAGTGATCAAGTCAATAAGAGAGAACATCAACTGAAAGACAATTGATTTATCTTATATAGTTGTAGAGTTTGGTACTGTCTGGTGGTTTTAAATTTGTTTTTTAAAGAAAGGGTTTGGTGGTGCAATTCACTCCCTTTATAGTGGTATTACTGATCGTATTGGTCTTTGTATAGTTTTATTTATAGTAATTATAGTGGTTCTTAGATTGTAAGCTTGCGAGCAGGACCCTCATTCCTCTTGGTATCTGTTATGATCTATGTGATTATTGTTATGCTGTAATGTCTATTGTCTGTACAAATCCCCTCTAAAATGTAAAGTGCTGCGGAATATATCGGTGCTATAGAAATAAAATTATTATTATTATAATAATAATAGTGTGGTGGTATTATTTGTTCCTGGTATAGTGTTAATATTGGTCTTTGAATGTTTTTTTATAGTATGGTAGGAGTATGGTACATGTAGTAACAATGGTGTGACGGTATTAATTGTTCCTGGTACAGTGGTATTATTGATAATAATTAGTGATGAATGTTTTCTGAGCATGCTTGGGTGCTAACTGAGTGTCTTCGGCGTGTTCAAAAAATATGTTCGAGTTCCGGCGCCTGCATGTCTCGCGGCTATTCGACAGCCGCAACACATGCACTGATTGCCTGTTTGTTAGGCTATCCCAGCATGTGTTGCGACTGTCGAACAGCCACACGACATGTAATCACGGGGTTCCAGACATATTTTTCAAGCATGCTCGGATAACGCCTTATTCGAGCACACTTGTTCACTTGTTCATCACTAGTAATAATGTATTATAGTATATTGTGGTTTCTTTTGGAACAGTATGTAGGTAATATTTAACCTTAGGATGGATTATAGTGGTATACAGTGGGTGCGGAAAGTATTCAAACCCCTTTAAATTTTTCACTCTTAGATTAATTGCAGCCATTTGGTGAATTCAAAAAAGTTCATTTTTTTTCTTATTAATGTACATTCTGCACCCCATCTTGACTGAAAAAATCAAGAAATGTAGACATTTTTGCAAATTGGAGTTCAGCTGTGTTTAAGTAAACTGATAAGATTTGATTTGTAAAGGCACACACCTGTCTATATTAGACCTCACAGCTCACAGTGCATGTCAGGCCAAATGAGAATCATAAGGTCAAAGGAACTGGCCAAGAAGCTCAGAGACAGATTTGTGGCAAGGCATAGATCGGGCCAAAGTTACAAAATAATTTCTACAGTACTCATGGTTCCTTAGAACACAGTGGCCTCCATAATCCTTAAATGGAAGAAGTTTGGGACCACCAGAAGTCTTCCTAGACCTAGCCGTCCAGCCAAACTGAGCAATCGTGGGAGAAGAACCTTGGTGAGAGAGGTAAAGAAGAACCCCAAGATCACTGTGACTGAGCTCCACAGATGCAATAGGGAGATGGGAGAAAGTTCCACAAAGTCAACTATCGCTGCAGCCCTCCACCAGTTGGACCTTTATGGCAGAGTGGCCCGACGGAAGTGGATCACCCCCAGGGCTTTGGGACTACTCGGTACCGGGCCGGTGTCTTAAAGGGGACGTGTCGTGGTGACAGTGACCCGGTCCGTGGCCCTGGGTGTCCATGTAAAATAGGTGTAATGAAGCGGAATAAAGTTTATATGTGGATAGTTCATGACGCCACCTGTGGTATCTGGTCAGAAAAGGGACCAGCGCTGCAGTGCAGATCCTCTGGGACAGATGGTGTGGTGCAGCAAAGATGTAATAGCTCTCCACAGGCAGAGCTGTAGTCCCAGGGCAGTGGGAGTAGATGTTGAGGTAGATTATGTAGTGTTAGGCACAGGGATGTAACAGTGCTGAGTAGGTTGGCGCAGAAAGAAGGCAATGACACAGCTGAATGCAGTTCCGATACTTTACTCATGTTTCTGGCATAGACAGATGCCCGCTTCAGTGCTGTGTCCTCCAGGTCAGGGGCTCAGCCAACTCGCCGGCAGATGGAATACCCCCTTTTAGTACTCCCTTTCAAATGTGCTTTTTTTAAACGTCTCCTTTCTAGCGCTAATCTGAAGTACTTGTAGTTATGAATTACACTCAAGTTCCTCTTTCTTGCTGTTACTTATAACTCTACTCGCATGACAGGCAGCTGTAGCCTGCTTCGGGAACTCCATAACATCATGTCCCAGCTCACACACGTTGCTGCTGTGTCTTAGAGTCTTAGGTGGGAATAAAGTGGTCACAACTTCTATTCCTCTGGTTTCTGCTGTAGGATCATTAGTATCACACACAGCCTCGGATACCGGCCCCCGGCCTTTGGCACATCAAACTTAGGAAAGGGCTCTGCTCTAGCTCTGATCCCAGTTCTGTCTCCTCACATTCCATACTTTTCTATCTTTCTTCTGAAGGATTGATCCTTCCCTTTTCTCTCTTTCCTGCCAGCAGCTCCAGCTCACAGGAGGTTGCTGCATCTATGTCCTTTCCCTCCTTCCCCCAGTGGGGGAACTCACCTAAATTCCTGTCAGCTTTCCCCTTTAGTGTAATCTAAGCTCCACCCTGCACCTTTCATGAACCAAAGCAGCTGCCATAAAGGGTGCTCTGCTGTTCTAAGGTGTCTGTGCTGGATGTAGGTACTGGAGACTGGTCTGGAGTTATCATCTTACCTGGGGATTGGGATACTACACCTCAGGAGGAGGTGCAGTACCTCTGTGGCGACTGAACCCTCAGGGGTGCCACATACCCCACCCGTTAACCACAGCACATCCGCGGGCTGTAAACAAATGAGAAAGACAAGCTGTTACTGGAACATGCAAATTTTGTTTTTTAAACTAACAGTGGTTAACAATTATTAGGAAACATTTTCTCTTAAGGAGAGGTACTATTGCTTGAACGTTGCTGAACGTAATTTTATCTTATGCTAATATTCTGTTTAATGACTATACATTCCTATCCTATTAAGTGCTATAGGTAGCAACCATTGCTAAGGTTCTCTACCAGAAAAAGTGCTATTCTCCTTCATATTTTATTTTTTACTTTTTCACTGTATCAAAAATTCTTTAGTGACAACCGCCAACTAAGGTTCGTTATCTGCTATAAAAACTCTTCCTAATAATAAAGATGATTATTATTATTATTTCTACCAAAAAGTGCTTTCAGATTCTCATTGTCATGTGGCATTACACATCAAAAGGTACCTGTTACCAAAAATGTATCAACACTATAAAACAGCCTATTCTTAGCATACTTTACAATCATAATAACACTTTTATTTGTATAAAAACTGCAATAATCAATGAGAAATGGCAGATACTATCCCAGCCGGGGTATCTTCAAATGTCCTTGTACTTTATGGAGGACCCGCTCAAAACCTCCAATGGTGGTCCTGGGTGGGCTGCAGGACATTCTGGTCTTGCTCTTTAGACCCTGTCTTCGGCCACACCCAACGGGTTTTTCTTCAGGTCTACTGTAATGATGAGTTGATGGAAATTGAAAATGACTTAATGTACCTGAAAGGCACAAGTAAAACCAAGAAGAAACACCTGAAAACATGCTGAACTATATACAAATAGTGTCTGGATCACTCAGCGTTCACGTTCTCCACAGTTTATGCCTATATATAAAACTGAAGAAACTGGAAACTAGAAAAACTTGATTAAATACCCTCCTGGGTAATCTTATGTACATGGACTTGCTGGAAAAGTCAGTTCAGTTCTCCTGATTTGCATTGCTTCCTATTGACTAGAGGCATCTGGCTTTGGTCGCTTGCAGGGTAGCAAGTGAGGCTGGCGAATCCCTGGCAGGGGAAATTCATGATGCATGGTAACACCCATAACGATCAACTGCTCAAGTTCTGCTACCAAGGTTTGGGTAGCTTGATCACGCACTTTGGGGTTTCATTGAACTGCAGTTGTAGATAATGCAGTGGGTACCAATATTACAGCTGGCGGTACTGAAGGGGTTAATGAATAGGCTGTCTGCTGCGGCCGTACCTGCCAGTGGTGTCATCTCGCTATCAGCCTTCTCCTCCGCAGAAATCGGGTTGCCGGATGGGACGCGGCTCCACTAACTTCACTCCTTTCCGCAGGGACATTTTCCACTCCTCTATTGCAGTCAGCTTAGCGTCCTGGAATTGATGATGCCACTCCTCCTCTTGTTCCACGAGGAGTGCCGGCCTGTCGCACGCGTTGGACGGTAGGGTTGGTATAGGAGCAGGTTCTAGGATACCCCCTTGGGCGCCATTTCCCGGTCCCAGGCTACATCTAGGACGACCTGACCGAATTTCGGGGTCAGTGGCATTCCGATGGGGCCTAGCAAGGCCTCCCATGCCCCAGAGGTGGCGGACATACCTGCTCCTCCAGGGCCGCGGTGATCCTCATCAGCCTCCGGTGACGGGGAGACTTGGGGAGCAGCGGGTACCGGTGATGGTGGTACCGAAGAAGTGCAGGTGGATACCGGTGGTGAGGGTACCTGAGGGCTGGCTGTTGGTACCGATGGTGGGAATCCCAAGATGGCGGACTCCTCCTGGGCAGCCTGGCGTTGTCGCTCCAGCAGAGCCTGTTTCTCCTGTAATTTCCTGTGCAGCTCTTCTACTTCTTTCTCCAGCTGCGACAGGTTGAGGTCTGCTGAGGAGCTGGAGTCTGATTCCATGGAGCCGGGAGAAGCTGAAATCTCTCCACCACGCTCCACAGGCCTCCTGCTGTTCTCCATCATGGCCTTCTGGTACTGTGTCTTCTCTTCCGCTCTTTTTCCCGCCGTGGGGCTCCTCGCCATCCCCAAGGGGTGGTGCCTTTTTCCTTTGCTGCTATACCAGGCTAAAATCCAGACCCCTCTCTGGGTCGGCCATGACGCAGTAGCATAGAAGTACAGGCAGAGGATGTTGGAATGTTGTTTTGCGCTCTTTCTTGGGTGCCGCCCACGATGGCACACCTTACTTCACCGTCATGGCGGCCATCTTTACAGTCAAAATCACAGGATAACGAAGCCCGGTGCCACCGGGTCCTGTGTGCCAAAGATTTGATTGATTTGAGCGATGATAAACCTAAAATGTGCAAAGGAATCGATTTATTGAACTGTGATTTTGACTGTAAAGATGGCCGCCATGATGGTGAATTACACTCAAGTTCCTCTTTCTTGCTGTTACTTATAACTCCACTCGCATGACAGGCAGCTGTAGCCTGCTTCGGGGACTCCATACCATCATGTCCTGGCTCACACACGTTGCTGCTCTGTCTTCGAGTCTTAGGTGGGAATAAAGTGGTCACAACTTCTATTCCTCCGGTTTCTGCTGTAGGATCATTAGTATCGCACACAGCCTCGGATACCGACGCCCGGCCTTTGGCACATCAAACTTAGGAAAGGGCTCTGCTCTAGCTCCAATCCCAGTTCTCTCTCCTCCTCCCCTTCCATACATTTCTATCTTTCTTCCGAAGCACTGATCCTTCCCTTTTCTCTCTTTCCTGCCAGCAGCTCCAGCTCACAGGAGGCTGCTGCATCTATGTCCCTTCCCTCCTTCCCCCAGTGGGGAAACTCACCTAACTTCCTGTCAGCTTTCCCCTCTAGTGTAATCTAAGCTCCACCCACCACCCTGCACCCTTCATGAACCAAAGCAGCTGCCATAAAGGGTGCTCTGCTGTTCTAAAGGTGTCTGTGCTGGATGTAGGTGCTGGAGTCTGGTCTGGTGTTACCATCTTACCTGGGGAGTGGGACACTACACCTCAGGAGGAGCTGCAGTACCTCTGTGGTGACTGAACCTTCAGGGGCGCCACAGGAAGCCTCTCCTCAGTGCAAGACATATGAAAGTCTGCATAGAGTTTGTTAAAAAAACACGGTCTGGTCTGATGAGAGTAAGATAGAACATTTTGGTGATAATCCCAACAGTGAAACATGGTGGTGGCAGCATCATGCTATGGTGGTGTTTTTCAGCTGCAGGGACAGGACAACTGGTTGCAATTGAAGGAAACATGAACGCGGCCAAAGTACAGAGATATCCTGGATGAAAACCTCTTTCAGAGTGCTCTAGACCTCAGACTTGGCCCAAGGTTCACCTTGCAACAAGACAGTGACCCTAAGTACACAGCTAAACTAACAAAGGAGTGGCTTCAGAACAACTCTGTGACCATTTTTGACTGGCCCAGCCAGAGTCCTGACCTAAACCCACTTGAGCATCTCTGGAGAGACCTGAAAATGGCTGTCCACCAACGTTCACCATCCAACCTGACGGAACTGGGAGGATCTACAAGGAAGAATGGCAGAGGATCCCCAAATCCAGGTGTGAAAAACTTATTGCATCATTCCCAAGAAGACTTATGGCTGTACTAGCTCAAAAGAGTGCTTCTACTCAATACTGAGAAAAGGGTTTGAATACTTATGACCATGTGATATTTCAGTTTTTCTTTTTTAATAAATATGCAAAAATTTCTACATTTCTGTTTTTTCTGTCAAGATGGGGTGCAGAGTGTACATAAATGAGAAAAAAAGTGAACTTTTTTATCAAATGGCTGCAATGGAAGAGAGTGAAAAATGTAAAGGGGTCTGAGTTCTTTCCGTACCCACTGTATGTGCCTTCATAATGGTAGAAACAATGTATACGGCCAGATTATGATGCTAGCATGGGCCATTATATGTCTCTAGACACAGCATGCACTGGAACCTCTGAGCACATAAGGGCTGATTGGCAAACACAAGCTCATTTTCCAGTCATGACAAATGCCTATGCTCAGGTACTAAACTGTTCAGTGTTGTGGAACTTCACGCTATGTGCACACAGACATCTACTGAATCTGTATCTGCTCTATTTCATGGGTGACAGCAGAGTATGGGAGACAGATATTTACATAGAAATGATTGATCTCTATGGAGTGATGGAGGGGCAGCACAAGTGATAGGTATTAGAGAGAACAGTACTAATCACTATAAGGAAGAATGACTAATATATTTTCCTATTTTCAGATCTCGAACATACAAACAAACAATAAGGCCAATACCGTAGAGATCCATTTATCAGTATATTTTTATGTATATCTCTTTGATGATGAGCAAGAGCTACAATGATTACCTTTTATTCTCTCCTGTTATGGGCTATAGGGGCCATCTTTACAAGAGTAAGGAGAATAAAAAAATAGGTGCTAGAGCAGATTTATTAAACTGTTGGAAAGAATAGCTGTCTTTTTTGCCCAGAGCAACCAATCGAAGCATAGGGAAGAATTCAATATGTAAACAGCAGTGTGAATGGTTGCTAATGTGTAACAATAACCATTTTTCTTTTTTTGAATTAAAGACTGTAGCTTTTGCTGCAGTATTGCAGGATATCCCAGGGATAGGGGCTCCTTCCTTAAGCCTAATGCTAGGGGCTCCCTAGATATCCCTTCTCCCCTGTTTGCTTCTGATGGTGAAGACACCAGGGCCACATGCCTTGCTGAGCTTCTAAATCAGCCATTATCTGTCCATTTCGCCACACAGGGAAGTGAGGAGTAGTAGTGTATAAGAATACAAAAACCAGACTAACAAGGGAAGATGTACAGGGATAAATGAAAATACCAATCATACAAATATGCACTATGCGAGTGCTGTCCGATTTTTATGCACCGGTGTCCTTTGAAAAGCCGGCAATTCATATGCGGCTATAGAGTAAAATCACACTGACATGCTAGAATACAAAAGAAAGAATACATGTATACATATAGAATAGGTGTGTATATATATCTACTATATAATCGTCTTATTCTGTTTGTCTGTAACGGAAATCCCGCTGATCTCCCGGTTGCCGCGGGTTATCTCCGGCCGCAGAGGCGTCAGTGGTGACGCAGCCGGGAGATGACTGGCACTAGCCGGTACCCAGGGTCCAGAGGAGAGGAGACTCCTCTGGACCCTGGGTACCATAAACCTGTAAAAACTAGAATTAAAATAAAAAATAGTCATACACTCACCTTCCAACATCCCCCGGACTCTTTCCCTCCTCTCACCATGTGCCCGGCATCTTCTGTTCCCAGTAATGCTTTGCGCGATACACCGCTGATGACGTCGCGCTCTCGCTAGAGTGACGTCATCTCCGGTCTTTCGCGCTAAGCATTACTGGGAACGGAAGATACCGGGAGTGTGGAGTGGGGATCGGGGGCCATCGGAAGGTGAGTATATATTTTTTTTTTATTTTCATTTTGTTTTTTTTACATACAGCTAGGTGGACTCCGGGCCAGTGCGGCGCTGCAGGGTTATAGAGCGGATAGGGACAGAGCGACCCCACAGCAGCGCGGCTTCATGTGAGCACGGCCTGGATGTGGCTGCTGTGTGCAGGAAGGTACATGCAGTGTATGTGTGTCACTGCTGCTGTAATGGCGAGGAGCCAAGGCTGTGACTGGAGACAACCCTCCCCGAGAAGAGAAGAACAGCACACATGGAATTAAAGGGATCTCCAACTGGCAGGAGAGAGGACCCCATCTGCGTGGCGGGGGGGAGAGAGAGACTCTAGAGCAGTGGTCCCAACCTTTTTTGCACCAGGGACCGGTTTCAAGCAAGACCATTCTTCCATGGCCCGCCAGGGCGGGGATGGAGGTGTGACAGGGGTGGGGCTTTGGTCATAAGGGGGCGGGGCTATGGACGCGGTTGTAGTGTAGCAGTGCATACTTATAATTAAATAACATTTATAATGTGACTCAACTCACCATAGGTTTTGAATGAGTGCTCCATCACCCCCATCCTTGCCTGCTCCATCACCCCATTCTTGCCTGCTCCATCACCCCATCACTCCCTTCTCCCCATCACTGCCATCTCTCCATCATTGCCTTCACCCCATCACTCCCTTCTCCCCATCATTGCCTTCACCCCATCACTGACGTCTCTCCATCACTCCCATCAATGCCTTCTCTCCATCACCCCCATCATGGCCTTCTCCCATTACCCCCTCATGGCCTTCTCCCATCAGCCCAGGCATCATGGCCTTCTCTCCCCATCACGGTCTTCTCCTCATGTCCCCATCTCCTCCAGGGCCAGGCTCCACCTACACAAACACAGACAAACACACACACACACACACACACACACACAGACATACATGTACACACACAGACAGACATACATACACACACCACCTCTCTCCTCTCACCTGTCGCAGCATCGCCCACGCTTCCTCGCTCTGACACAGCAGCGGCGCGCTCATCTCTGTGTCAGAGACAGGAAGTGCGGGCGGCGGGCAGGAAGCTGGACGGGTTCTTGCAGCTCCGCTCCTGCCATTCCCTATTGCAGGCAGCGGAGCTGCTTGGATCGCTCCCTGGCCGCCGCTACACATGAGGGCAGTTTAAGAATTGCTGCGCGCCGCCCCAGCCCCCGCTACGTCACTGACCGCCCCTGGCTCCCCTTGTGTCCGCGGACCGGCAAGGGCACTGCAGCGGCCCGGCGGCTGGGGACCCCTGCTCTAGAGTACACGATGCGATAGAATCGGGCCACCATCTAGTATAGAGATATAAATATATATACAGTATATATACTGTATATACATATATATTATATATCAGTGACACACACATATATATATATATATATCTTTATATTTCATTGAGCAGTACATAGTAGAATAGGTGGTAATTCATTTGTCGGCTTTTGTAAAATCATTACAGAACCCGACAGGATATGACACAATGACACATGGTTTACATACAGTAAACCATTGCATATCAGTTAGATTTATATATGTCCCTAACTAATAATGTTAGTAGTGTATGTGTGTAAAATTTTGGAGCTGTAGGTGTTAAACTAAAGGATTAATTTGCCTATTCCGTCACTTAGCCTCTCTCTTCCCATTGCCCTGTAGTGGTGGCATATGGGGTAATAAGGGGTTAATGTCACCTTGCTATTGTAAGGTGACAATAAGCTCAGTTAATAATGGAGAGTTATCAATAAGACACCTATCCATTATTAATCTTATAGTATGAAAGGGTTAATAAAACACACACACACATTAAGAATAAAGTATTTTAATGAAATAATTAAACACACATTTTTCCCATCTTTATTACACTCCCAATCCAATCGAAACCCTTGTTCTCCTGTAAAAAATTCAAAATAAAAAAGCAACAATATCCCATACCTCTTTGTTACGGGCTGGCGGAACGCACAAAATAATAAAGATGGTGTTTAGTTGCGTTCGTAGCCCGGGGTCCACCGTGCAGAGGTGTTAACTGCTGCTCGGTAATGGCGGACGCGATATGGCGGTATAATAATGGAACACACGGGGTTAACCTCACCCAAGGTGTACAGAGGCGGACTCTGTTATCTCACAGAGCCGCACAACCGCAAAATAATAAATGCCGCAGCCTGTTATTGCTCACAGAGCTCGGCAGTGTTAGCGCTAGCGTATAGTCACAGAACTCAGCCCTTAGACCGCATGACTGAAGTCCCTCTAGACCGCTAGCGCTCGGCACCACGACTACGATGCCAACAAGGGTTAAATAAATTACGTGTGCAAGTGTGCACAGTGCCGCTCAGGTGGACGCCACTAATCGCCCTGTGTTGGGCCAGGTAAGTGCACAGGTTTCGCAAGGCATTGCACCGACGTGGCTGTCACTTGCCGCGGTTCGATAGTGCCCTGTAGTGGGCGACACCATCGGATGCTAGTGTGCAGATGGCTGGTATGCACTGTGGCCTATAGACTAGCCACTGACAGGCGCTGACTCAGACTCTAAACCCTACCAACATACGTATCAAAAGGGAAGGGGTTTCATAATGAGTCAGTCACCAGATACATGCACCCATCATCATACACTCCAAACTATTTGAGTCTGCTCTTTTATAGCTGCGTCCTTCCGGGACCTTCCTGACCTCTCAGATGGTCCAATCCGAGCTGGAGAAGGACCTGAGCATGTGACCTCTGATCTCCAAAGAGAGATCGTCCCACGGGCATACTCAGTGGAGCGAAAGGAGGACTTAGTCCCTGGAGTGGCTTGCTGCTGGCCAGCATGCGTTGTCAAACCTGAACCAGAGGTAGCAGCAGCAACCGATCCTACACTGCTGGTCTGGGCAGAGCGCCTGGACCGATGAGTCTGCCTGAGCAGGCTCCACTGTGGCTGAAGAAGAATGGGAGACCGCTGAGTGCAAGGCTCTGGATTCCTGCTGTGCAGTGGCAGTAACCCAACACCTGTCCGCCATACAGTCGTCTCACGTTCCAATCCATCTGAAGGGATTAAATCGCTTACAACTGGGAGCGGTGCTTATTCTACCACCCTGGCTGTAAACCAAAGAGGCATGAATGAAAGCCTCCCAGCCTGACTGGACATGAACTCATTAGTGTGGGAAAGTTTCTGAACATTTTCCTACGCTGTCAGTTCACCGCAGGTCAGGCGGGGAGTCTGCGCAGCCTCAGTGACGTCAGTGGTAGGGCAAAAGGTTTGCAGATTTGCTGCCAAAAACGCTGTAGAATTGTCAGAAGGAGGAAGAGTGTGTGGGCGGGGAATATGTGTGAGCAGAGAATGTTTGCGTTTATCTGTCTGTGTCTGTATGCGTGTGTCTGCATCCATGCTACGAAGAGCCCATAGTGACTGTACTTAGGCGTTGTCTGATGGAACTACTACTCCCATCCAGCTATGTCTGCTGTCATATATAACAGAGATCGCATGAACCAATGATGGGAGAACAGTCTCTTCATCCGGCACCTAAGTTCAATTGTAAAAAAAAAATCAAAACACTGACATAATCACATACATATTTACATACAATATACATACTCACTGAACACCTAGTCGCGACGCCCGCGTCTCCTGCAAGTAATCAAAAATAATAAACCAACATATACTCCCTGTCTGCCATAGTCCATTTAATACCGATTGTTCCACGTTGATGTCACCCAGCTGCCGGCGATACATTGACAGGAGGTAATCGCTCCCGCAGTGTATCACTGAGCCGCTGTGAGAGTTCACCGAAGTACATCAGCAGATCAGCTCCTGTGCTCTCACTTGCACCATCGCTGTGTGATAAAGCTCTCACACAGCGGTAGTGCCGCAGTTGAGAGCACCAGAGCTGATGAACTCTGGTGAACTCTTACGGCAGTGCAGTGATACACTGCGGGAGCGATCACCTCCTATCATTGTATCAACAGCGGCCGGGTAGAGCGGTCACATCTCCCGATATGACTGTTCTACATGTGAGATCGCTATGGGACACTCGGTATTAAATGGACTACGTCAGACAGGATAGTATTATATGTTGGTTTATTATTTTTTTGATTGTTTGCAGGAGACGAGTGCTTCGAGGATTAGGCGGTCAGTGAGTATGGCTAATTTAGATTCAATAACAGAGTCTGTGTGATTATTTCAAATAAAGGACTTTATTCTGGCTATGTGTTTATTTACCATATAACTATAGGATTACTAATGGATAGGAGTCTTAAGTGTCTTATAGACGCCTCTCCATTACTAACCTGTGGGCTTGATGTCACCTGACAATACAAAGGTGACATCAACCCCACAAATATGAACCCCACTTGCCACTGCTACAGGGCTAGTGGGAAGAGTGAAGCTAAGTGACAGAATTGGTGCATCTATAAGATGCGCCATTTCTGGGGCGGCTGAGAGCTGATGTTTTTAGCCTGGGGGGTGCCAATATACATGCCCTCTTCCAACCTATTAATATCAGCCTGCAGCTGTCTGCCTAGCCTTAGCTGATTCAATTTTATAGGGGGACACCATGCAAATTTTTTCTGTGGTTCCAATGTAAACTAGCCAGTAAAGGCTAAGCTAACATCTGTGAGTTGATATAAATAGCCTGGGAACCTTTATGGCTATTGGCTCCTTCCTACAAATATAATATCAGCCTTCAGTCGTTGCCTTTCCCTCTACTGATTATGAAAATTATGCGGGAGCAATTTTTAAAAAAATTTTTTTTTGAAAACTAAACTGATATTGCGTTTCACGCAAATTTTTGACAGTCGCTGTTTTGTTACTGCATATGTAGGTTAATTATGTTAATACTCCTACATAGGCTGAGTGTGTGTGTGTGTGTGTGTGTGTCCTTATTTAACTCTTTATGTACCGTTTAATTAATGAGGGTATCTGGCTGACATCCGTTCATTACTAAACATCGGGCTTGGTATTATATAGGGTGTGTGCAGACGCTGCGGAATCCGCTGCGGATTAATCCGCACGGATTTTGCAAAAACCGCAGATAAACCGCAGGTCAAAAGACCTGCGGATTATCTGCGGTTTTGCCTGCGGTTTGGTCCTGCGGATTCACCATCTCCACAATGGTGGAGATAGGAACCCGCTGTGGATTCCGCAGAAAGAATTGACATGTCAATTCTTTCTGCGGTTTCAAAATCGCAGCAAATCCGCGCGGATTTTTCTGCAACGTCTACACAGCGGTTTTTTTTTACCATTCATTTGAATGGTACTGTACACCGCAGCTAAAACTGCTGCGGGTCCGCAGCGGCCAAAACCGCTGCGGAAACGCAGCGGAATCCGCAGCGTGTGCACATACCCATATATATATTTCACTTATATTTGTTTTGTGTGTGTAAACATTATAAATTTGAACATGGTATGTAATGACATTATGGTCTTCAATGGAGAATTAAAAAGACGAGGTTGAACAAGGTAATGACATCACAATTTTTTTTAATAATATATCTTTATTTAGCTCTGTGGATTTGCAAAAACGCATGAAAAAACACAACAAAAACGCATAAAAAAGGACTGATTTTCCACTGCGTTTTTCTGCCAAAAGATGTAGAAACCTTGCAGAAATTTCTGCAAGCAAATACGCAACGTGCGCACATAGCCTTACACAGCCAGCATCTGCATGTTAAAGCAGCAACTGGAGTTAATCTAAATCTCTACTGTTTAACCATTTAGATGCTGTCAATCACTGACAGCGACATTGAAATGGAGCAATCACCAGCGCGTGTGCACACAGACTCCCATTGTCGCAACACAATGTCAGGGCGCCGTTAGCTTAGCCTGAGGGTCTACACAGCTGCCATCTTTGGTGCTTCTGTGAAGCCATAAGAAACATAAGGTACACTATATTAAAATGAAGTTAAAAAATAAAAATGTTTATAAAAATAAAGCAAAATAAATATAAAAACAAAGTTTTCCCCCTCCACCGATTCCCAGTTTAAAAATTGAGATAACATTTTTTTCTGGGTGTTGTCTCGTCCTGAAAGTCAAATCTAACAAAATATAGAAATAACTAACCCATACAGTAAATACTATAAAGTAGGAAAAATAAAGAATCCGGCAGAATATGGCTGGACAGACATCTGTCTGAGATGGTTTAGTGAATCCTGCATTGAGCAGGGGGTTGGACTAGATAATCCTGGAGGTCCCTTCCGACTCTAACATTCTAGGATTCTATGATTTTATGCCATTTTTAGGTTGGTAAGTCTTTGCCCAGAGCGATTGCCAGAAAAACAAAGTTACGGGTCTTGGAAAAAATTTTTTTTTACAAATTTTTGAATTTTTCTGCCCACTAAATTAATAAAAACAATGATAGAATTTTATTATCGCCATATCCATACTGTCCAATATAATCTTATTTCTTATCGCCACATCATCTTGACTGCACAATGAATGCCATAAAAATGAAACCATGCCATAATTGCATTTTTTTTCTCTCCATTTTATCCTACTTGGAATATTTTTCCTGCAAATCAGAAGCACTCATATGGCTATGTTGATAGAAAAACTAAAAGTTATAGCTTTTGGCAAAAAAGGGGAGAAAAAACAAAAGTGCAATAATGAAAAATCGCCCAGAAGTGAAAAGGTTGTTTGGGCTATGTTCATACAGAGTTTTTTTGAAGTGTTCAAAAACAAATTATTCAAGCAGAAACTGTTTGAAAAAGACATTTTTTTTATTTTGGGAAGTTTTTCTTTTCCTGAAAGAGTAACTAAACTCTCAGCAGTTTTTCAATATTTTACAGGCACTTTAATTTTTTCATTGCCAGCGGTTGGGTAAGGCTTTGAGTTCTGAGTCCCCCACCGAACACTCAAAAAACACCTGAGAAGTGTGAAGCTAGAAAGACAGGGAGCCAATTTTCCTGACTCAGCGTGCTTACAGAGTGAAGTACGGATTCAACAGATAGTATAAGCCCCTGTACTGAACTGCACATTTCTCGGGTCTTCTGCGAGATCGATGGTGGGCTCAGAACCCAAACCTCCAACAAACTGCAGTCAATTAAAGTGCTTGCAAAATAAAAAAAAAAAATTACTCAAAGTTTATTTATTAGTGTTTCCTGAAAAGTTTTTTCATTTTTTCTTATTTTTTATTTATTTTTTTTCACACCCGAAGCGTTTTCTGCAGCCTATTAATTCAACAGTGCCTAGTTTGGAGCAGATTTAATTTGGGATTTGCTTCAAAGAAGTGACAAGTAGAGATGAGCGACTTTGCCTTTTTTCTGGTCGAGTCGGGTTTCATGAAACTCGACTTTTGCAAAAGTCGGGTCGAACGAAATCGGCCGATTATCGTGAAAAGTCGGAGGCCGACTGAAACACGAAACCTAATGCAAGTCAATGGGGAAGCAAAGTCGGCAGGGAGTGGAGGACAGGAAACACACTTAGGGTATGTGCACACGCTGCGGATTCCGCTGCGATTCTGCAGCGGTTTTGGCCGCTGCGGACCCGCATCAGTTTTAGCTGCGGTGTACAGTACCATTCAAATGAATGGTAAAAAAAAAACGCTGTGTAGACGTTGCGGAAAAATCCGCATGGATTTGCTGCGGTTTTGAAACCGCAGAAAGAAT
This sequence comes from Dendrobates tinctorius, assembly GCF_039654945.1. Lineage (NCBI taxonomy): Eukaryota > Metazoa > Chordata > Amphibia > Anura > Dendrobatidae > Dendrobates > Dendrobates tinctorius. The sequence goes on from NW_027361754.1 coordinate 45,585,273, forward strand.
TGACATGTCAATTCTTTCTGCGGAATCCGCAGCGGGTTACTATCTCCACCACTGTGGAGATGGTGAATCCGCAAGACCAAACCGCAGGCAAAACCGCAGATAATCCGCAGGTCTTTTGACCTGCGGTTTATCTGCGGTTTTTGCAAAATCCGTGCGGATTAATCCGCAGCAGATTCTGCAGCGTCTGCACACACCCTAACAGTGCCCTTTTGAATGCCAAAAACATCAATTCTGATTACTGAAGCTTTTCAACCTTAATTTACTTCAGAATACTAGTTACGCACTGAAAAATGGGGGTTATTTGGCTAAATTTGTGGGGGGGTAGGGCTGGCTCCAGGGTTTCATGTGCCCTGGGCCAAAGAGCGCCCCTTTAACACATACCACAACTCATGATGCTCCGATACCGCAGAGAAATAGCGGCATAGTACAATGAAAAATACTTCACTTTTTACATCTCATGACTGATATCCATTTTTAATAGCTCCAAAAACGGACAGTATATTACTCCATACAGTATTATGGCCACCACATAGTGCGCTATACAGAGTAATGAGGCCCATATATTTCTCCATACAGAATCATTGGTCCCATATAATGTTTGAAACAGTATATGATGAGCTCCACATAATGCTACAGTATATGTTGGTCCCCATGGATGAAGCTCCACTGTTTTATGGGCCCAAATAATGCTTCATACATAATGGGCCCCATTTCTAATGCTCTAGTGTATAATGTGCCCTGTAAATGCTGCTCCTGTGTCTGATGTCCACCTTTGGAATGCTCCAGTGTATGGTGGGCCCCATATATCATTCTCCAGAGTATAGTGCTCCCCAAAAATTGCTGTCCCAACATTGAAAACAATTAAATAAGTCTCCTCACTATGGAATCCCTGTACTAGTCTGGACTCCTCGCTGTCCCCATCGTCCATCTCACTGCACTTGGCTGTTTAGGCAGTGGGCGTACAGACGTGATGTCATTGCGCTCTCTGATCAGACTATCACTGTCAGGAAACGCGGAAGACGTCATGGCGGTGGAGCAAGCAGAGGTAAGTATTTCAACTTTGCAAGTGCTGTGATCCTGAGCAAGCAGGGCCCTCCCACCGGCAGAGACACTTTTGCGTACTATGAAGGGCCCTGTGCCAGTGCCGTCGCCCATGAGTATGCCTCCCACAAGCTCAAGGAACCTGCACTTTCATCTGCACCTTCCTTTTTGTCACCGTGTAAGGTGGTATAGTATGCGGGAAGGGGAACCTGAGTTTCCTCTGGGTCAGATTCTGGCTGTGTAGAGTGTGAGGGGAATGTAGTGGTCTGGGTCAATGTACCAGCAGAATCATCTAGCAGTGGCTGGGCATCAGTGCACTTGTGGCGTCCCCAGGAGTACGGTCGCCACAGTGGCATTACCTTCCTCCTAGGGAGTGTGATGTCATGCTTGGGAGCAACGATGGATCTCTCTAGCAGTTAAACCAACACACAACACATTTCCCACTCCACGCCAGCAGGGAGACCTCTGAACATGACTGCTGAGGAGCTGCTCTCTGTGGTCGGGAGGAGGTAAGTTACGCCATTCTGTGCAGGGAAGGGGAAGTGTGTGGATGTGAGAAGGGGAGCTGGAGGATAAGCAGAGTTAAGGCTCACTCCTAGCTGGAGCGCATGGTCCGGATTCCGGTCTCCGAGTTTGTAGGGACACTGACGTTCCTGCAGCAGAATCCGGAGGAAGTAGCAGCTGTAAATGCTCTGTACCCAACTGAGGCTTGGAGGCCCCAGCATCGACGTGCAGGAGCCAGAAGGAAAAGGCTACAGCTGCCAGCCATACGAGAAAGTTCCAAGAGAGAGTCAACAGGGGGAACTTCATTGAACTCAGCACTGCGAGTACCTCAGATAAGCGCTAGAACGGAGGCCACACTACCTATCTGCTGAGAGAGAAATCCAAACTGGCTTCCAGGCTGAACAACTGCTCTCCATTTGTACTCTGGGTCATGGACAGCACCTACCAAGTACAGGTAAAGGAATTGCACGACTGTGTCATCTTTCTCCTATGCCTGGCGCACGGCTCAGCTACATCCTGCACTGCACACCGTCTCCCAACTCTTTCATCTGCCCTGCGACTACGGCCCTACCTGTGCAGGTCTTCTACATCTTAGCTGCACCACAACATCTGTCCCACAGAAGCGACACTGCAGCGCTGGTCAATCTAATCAGAAACCAGAGGTGGCATCACGTATCATTCACCTTTAAACGTAATTCACCCCTTTGAATGGACGCCCAGGGCCACGGAACGGGTCACCACCACCGTGACACATCCCTGTGAGACACCGGCCCGGTACCGGTTAACCCCACTGCCCTGGCTGGCCACCCACACTCCATGTCAGATTCATCTTGGACTGGGGAATTCATGATTTGAATTGATAACCCAGGCATGGTATGATAGAAAGAGCAACATGGACTAATGTGAAGTATGGCCTGCTGCCTCATTCAGTTTGGGTGGGGGTGCAGGACACAAGGAAAGGGGTTCTTCCTGACCAGGAGCCAGCACTTGACCACTCAGTGCTTGCATTTTTTGAAACTTCAGAAGAGGCGGGCATATTTGATGGAGTCTGTTTCAGCAATGTAAGCCAAAACCAGTTCCTCATGCTCCGCCTTTAAAAGCGGTTAACCTACTTCCAGAAAAGGTATCATTCCAGGCGTTCCGGAGCCAGACCATGACGCAGGCTCAACACCTCCTGCCTTAGCTGCTATTGTGCTTTTGCCACTACCAGCAGATGCACCACCACCATCATCACCAGCTGGCCCCCCCGTGCCCACGTCCGTGGCCTCTTCCACCAAACTTCAAAATTTTGCACAAAATAGACACAAAATAACATCAGATATATGGCACTGTATCAGAAATGTACAGCTCTATTCAGTCAAAGGATAATTGTCAATCTCCATATATATTCCATCAGTCACACAGAGACGCTCACAGGCTCAGTATGGATTAGACAAGAATATAAAAAGTAGACAAAGTATACAGTATCATCAGATAGCAGGTATATATAGCATAGATTAAACATTAACAATGTACGTCTATATACCAGGAGTGGTGTTGAGCCACCACGCTAGTGTTTTGGTTCGTCACACAGGAGGCAAGTTCGTCGAAAACCATTGGAAACAATGGCAGGCAAACACAAACACATACAAACACATAGAAAACAATTACAAAACACCTTAAAAGGTGTCCCAAAGCAGAGAAAATGTTCAGAAGACAAAAATTACATATGGAAAAGGGCAACTACATTTAGAAAAGAGGTGGAGGAGTTAAAGGAGGAAGTGGAGGAGACACAGATATAGGCTTGTCATTCCCTTATGAAGTCAAGAAAGGCTGGAATAAAAATGTAAAATACCAACCAAAAAAAAAATTCTGAAATCGAACACGATCATATACCGTCGGACTTCCCACCAATAAATTATGCCAACTGGCGATCGGGCGGCGTTATTCCCACGAACCTCCAAACAGCGTCCATGAAGGTAAAGTGCTTGCTTTCCGGGGGCAGTATGATTGCAAAGCTGAACCTTAAAGGAATGTCCAAAAGGGCACCACCAGGAACCAGGAGTGGAGCCTGCGGCTTAATTGGACTCCACCCGGGAAACCACAACCATGCCACCTCAAATAAAGATGCACATATTGAAAGCTTTGTCGATTGTGTGTGTGGTGTGGTATGTCCGTTTGTAGTTGTGCTAGCAATTTGTCAGCTTTATTCCGTTAATGAACGAGACTCCGGCATGCCCCTGCGGTGCGCGTTAAGCTTACTAGAGGGATACGCGAGGCTCTGGCACTATCATGGTCTATCATGGCGTTACATATCTGGGGCTGCATGCGTGCTACACTTAAAGGACCAGCTTTTGTCGCTTATAAGTGCAGATAACCAGCAGAACACCGTTAGTGATGGGGATCTGTTATTCCAATTATTCCCCGCGAACGATGATTTCCCAGTAAGTGCAGGTCAACCACAATTCCTGAATTAGGCCTAACCGGCATTCCTGAAAAAATGCAAAAAACTACGCGTCCAAACCACAGTTGCTGTAGCTTGCTTAACAGCTCGGCAGCCGTTCTCAGGCCCAGTATGGATTCGACAACATTCTAGAAAGTTGATAAAGGGTACAGTTTCACCGGGTAACACGTATATATGTAGCATAGTTTACACATTAAAAACCTATGTCAATATATCAGGAGGCAGGCTCAGACGGTCTCAGGCCCAGTATGGATTAGACATGATTGGACAAAGGTGAGAAAGGGTACCGTACCACTAGATAACAGGTATGTATAGCATAGTTTGCACATTAAAAACCTATGTCTATATAACAGGAGGCAGGCTCAGACGGTCTCAGGCCCTGTATGGATTAGACGTGATTGGACAAAGGTGAGAAAGGGTATCGTATCACAGGATAACAGGTATGTATAGCATAGTTTACACATTAAAAACGTAGGTCTATATATCAGGAGGCAGGCTCAGACGGTCTCAGGCCCAGTATGGATTTGACCAGCTTGTAAAAAGTTGAGAAAGGGTACAATTTCACTGGATAGCAGGTATATATAGCATAGTTTAAATATTTAAAATCTCCATGTTCTCAGTATGGATTAGACAACAATCTAAAAAGTAGAAAAAAGGAAATGTATTTGAAGCGTACACCAGTATACACTTTTGGTGGTATTTTTAAATCTTCCTATATATTTCTGTCTCAGTAAGACAGTCCAGACTCTCCACAATAGGAAATGAGATGCATACAATTACTGACATAAATTCTAGTGATTGCAGAAATCTAGGAATTCCTATTCACGGGATAAACTTCCATCACAATTCTCAGAGGCGATGCAGACACTCAATTAATTAGTGTGTGGAGACAGCGAAAACCTTTCTTTGTGAAGAAAGTGGTGCTGTATCTCAGTACCGTTGATCCCATCGCCATTACTCATATCCATATAATTTTGATCACAGCGAGAGATGTAAACATGGTGCTCACTGCCTATCATGCTCTGTCACGTAACTTTGGAGTGCAAAAGACATAAGCCACAGGCCGTAGGCGATTCATTTGGATTGGCATGAGAGGGCACATTTAAAAATGTGCACTGGAATGTCACATGTCTTTTGGTAGGAAAACTGTGAAAGCTGATGAGAAACCACCACTGCATCTCATTTTGAGTCGACGTCCATAAGAAATGGAAGCCATTGATCATCTGAAGCTAGATCCCGGCCAGCGGGACAGGGCATAGCTACGTCTTAACCATCATCTTCTATCAGTTCACCAAATTTGTATTGGTAGTCCCAGTGAAGGATTTGACAGCCCAGACTACACAGCGGAGGAGCAGGGAGAGGTAAACATTGCAAATTCTGGGGCCCTGCCCAAGCAAGGGGGGCCCACTCGAGGGCGTCGGTACTGGCACTGGGCCCCTCATAGTATGGCGGTGTGTCTGACGGCGGGTGTGCACCCCCACCGTCAGAGACACTTGATTGCACTATGAGGGACCCTGTGCCAGTGCCCGCGCCCAAGAGTCGGCCCACCCACCTGTCCAGGGCAACGGCACTCGCACGGTTGCGTGCACTAGGTGGCGACCCCGGCCATGAGGGGAGGAGGCAGCCCAGTTAGGGAGGTTTACAAAATGGCATATGTTGATGTGGGACATTCACCTGCTGCTAAAGGCGAAATTGGTCAAGTCCCAGGAAGAGGCGGACCAAAGAAAGCCATTTTTCTGTCAACCTATGTGTCATCAGGGTAAGGTGTGACAAAATCCTTGGAAACCCATGCATGGTTCATTTTAATGAAGGTTAGATCATCCACATTTTGGGTCGACAGATGGGTCCTTTTTTCTGTCAGGATTGATCCAGCAGCACTGAAGACTCTTTCCGATAGCACACTTGCAGCTGGGCAAGCGAGCTCCTGTAAGGCATATTTTGCCAATTCAGGCCAGGTGTCCAGTTTAGCTGCCCAATAGTCAAATTGGAATGACCAGTGAGGGAGAACATCGATATGGGAGGAAAAGTAGTTTGTAACCATAGTTGACAAGTGCTGTCTCCTGTCACTTTCAATTGATGCAGTATTACCAGTCGTGTGAGCAGGACTTTAAAAATCAGTCCACAACATGGTCATGAAACCCCTGTCTCCAATGCCACTTCTGATGTGTGCACCACCAACACCTCTTCCAAGTTGCCCCTGGCCCCTATGGCTCGTGTGACAACCATCACCGCTGCTGTGTGCTGGGAATGCCTCAACCAACCGGTTTACCAGAGTTGCTTGTTTGTTAGCCAATATTAGGTCAAGGTTCTCCTGTGGCATGATGTTTTGGAATTTGCCTTTATAGCATGAATCCAGGATGCTGGCCAACCAGTAGTCATCATCGTTCATCATTTTGGCAATGCGGGGGTCCCTTTTTAGGATCTGCAAGGCATAATCTGACATGTGGGCCAATGTTTCCGGTGGCAATGATGCACTGCGAGTGCTGGGTGGAGGAGCACTTTCAGGCAAATCCACATCCCTCCAGTCACGCACAAACCCAGTACCAGACCATGCCGCACCAACATTTTGTCTTGCCCCACGAGAAGCATCCTCCTCCCCTAAATAATCATCCCCATCATCATCCTCCTCCTCCTCTTCTTCCTCCACCTCGTCCATGACAGTTCCCTGAACAGACAATGGCTGACTGTCATCAAGGCTTCCCTCCTCCTCTTCCTCATCATCCTCGGCTGCAGGCGCCTGCTCCTTGATGTGCGTCAAAGTTTGCATGAGCAGACGCATAAGTGGGATGCTCATGCTTATGATGGCGTCGTCTGCGCTTACCAGCCGTGTGCATTCCTCAAAACATTGAAGGACTTTACAGAGGTCTTTCAGCTTCGACCACTGCACACTTGTCAACTCCATGTCTGCCCTCAAAGTGCCTGCCCGTGTATCCTCCCACAAATGCATTACGGCCTGCCTCTGTTCGAACAGCCGCTCAACCATGTGCATGGTGGAGTTCCACCTTGTTGCAGCGTCGATAATTAGGCGGTGCTTGGGAAGGTGGAGAAATCACTGCAGCTTCTGCATACGACTGGAGTGTACGGGCGACCGGCGGATGTGCGAGCACAGTCTTCGAACCTTATGGAGCAGGCCTGTTAACTCTGGATAATTAGTGAGGAAGCACTGCACCACCAGGTTCAAGGTGTGAGCCAAGCAAGGTATGTGTCTGAGTTTTGAAAGGGCTATGGCTGCCACAAAATTCCGGCCGTTATCACTAACTACCTTGCCTGCCTCAAGATGTAGACTGCCCAGCCATGACTCAGTTTGTCGCTGAAAGTAGTCGGCCAGTACCTCCGCCGTGTGTCTGTCGCCCAAACACATCATCTGCAACACAGCCTGCTGACGCTTTCCACTAGCTGATCGATAGTGGGACACATCATGTGAACCACTGTCAGCTGCGGATGCAGTGTTCGTGTGACTGCGCTCTGTGGACGAGCTTTCACTTCTGGAGGAGGAGGAGGGCCGAACGCCTACAGCCAACTGTTTCCTATACCGTGGTCTAGGCAGCACTGTGCCATCACAGCTGTCCCCTGTGGACCCTGCATCCACCACATTAACCCAGTGCGCAGTGATGGACACGTAACAGCCTGGCCATGCCTACTGGACCATGCATCAGTTGTGAGGTGCACCTTTCCACTCACTGATGCATGAGTGTATGGACAATGCGGTCTTTCACATGAAGGTGGAGGGCTGGAATGGCTTTGCGAGAAAAGAAGTGTCGACTGGGTAGGTCATAGCATGGTACTACGTAGGCTTTCAACCAACCGATAGGTCATCATCTCTAACGAGATTAGTTTGGCAATGTGGGCGTTCAAACCCAGTGTATGCGGATGAGAGGATGAGTACTTTCTTGTCCTACTCATAGTCTCTGGTAATGTGAGCTGGACTTGAGAGCTGCATATGGTGGAACTAGCGGTGGACATGGCGGACTGAGAGAGGGTTGATGATGGTGATGGAGTTGGTGTTCTTTCTGATGGCCTAGATTCAGTCTTTCGTTGCAATAACAGTGTGATTCCCTGACTGATTTGCCCTTGCGACGACAACTCAACATTTGCTGCTGGTGGTGTGCTAACCGGTGGACTTACAGGGGGGAAACAATGTAGCGTTGCTGACTACCTTCTTTGGGAGCAGTAGCACATGTGGTACGTGAGTTTTGGTAGTCCGTCCACGCTTGCAAGTGCATGGTGGTTAAATGTCTTAGCATGCAACTGGTATTCAAATTTCTCAGATTTTTCCCTCGGCTAAAGGTCTTTGCGCACTTCTTACAGATAACCTTTGCCTGATCATTAGGATTTTGTTCAAAAAAGTGCCACACTGCACTCTTCCTACTATGGAAGACATTTTGAGGCCTTGCACGCTGTGCTATTTTGACCGTTTGGCCAAACTGTCCTGCAACTCTCTTGGTTTTTGTAACCCGTTTTTGGACTGCTCCGGGCCTGCCAGATAACAGCTGTTGCGATGTCGATGCCCGCTGCGGATGCTCCTCCTCCTCTTCTGAGCTATTGGCAGCGGCACCCTCTTACCCCAGTGGATGCCAATCTGGGTCAACAACTGGGTCATCCATCACCTCCTCTTCAATGTCATGTGCACCTTCCGTGTATGGTGGTATAGTATGCGGGAAGGGGCACCTGAGTTTTATCTAGGTCAGATTCTGGCTCAATACACTGCGAGGACAATGTAGTGCTCTGAGTGAATGTACCAGCAGAATCATCTATCAGTGGCTGTGCATCAGTACACTCCATGTCAGATTCATCTTTGCCTGGGTAATTCACGATTTGACTTGATAACCCAGGCATGGTATGTGAAAACAGCTCCATGGAGTAATCTGTAGTGTGGCCTGCCGCATCCTTCAATTTTGGTTGGGGTGAAGGACACAAGGACAGGTGTGGTTCATGAACATGAGCCTCCAATGATGACTCAGTGCTTTTATTTTTTAAAACTTCAGAAGAGGAGGTGATAGAGCTGGAGACTGAGTCAGCAATGTAAGCCAAAACTTGTTCTTGAAGCTCCGGCTTTAAAAGCGGTTTACCTACTCCCAGAAAAGGGAGCCTTGAAGGCCTTGTGGAGCCAGATGATGATGCAGGCTCAACACCTCCTGCATTAGGTGCTATTTTGCTTTTGTCACTACCAGCAGATCCACCACCAACACCAACACCATCATTACCAGCTGCCAACCCCCGCCCACTTCCACGGACTCTTCCACCACGCTTCCTCATTTTTGGGGAAAATGTACCTAAAAAAACACCAACTATATGGTACTGTAAAACAAGGTACAATGTGTATATAGTAGTGGGGAAAATTGGAATCTCTGTAGACTTCAGGACACAATTGGATTCTGTCAGGCCCTGTTTATTTTACACCACAACGTGACAGGCAGATTCTGGATGGTGTAATAAAGGTGGATAGAGGACTGTGGAGAATTGGAATCTCTGTAGACTTCAGGACACAGTTGGATTCTGTCAGGCCCTGTTTATTTTACACCGCAATGTGACAGGCAGATTCTGGATGTTGTAAGAAAGGTGGATAGAGGACTGTGGAGAATTGGAATCTCTCTACACTTCAGGACACAGAGAAAACAAAAAGCAAAAAACACAAATATAAAAGTAAAAAATATACTGCAAATAATGCATAAAGGTAATAATAATAATAAGGGTATTTAGTAAACATAATTTTGATCAAAATAATGTACAAGCCATCCCGCCACGTCACGGCAACCCTTTTTTTTATTCACTTCAGGACACAGTTGGATTCTGTCAGGCCCTGTGTCTATAACACCGCAATGTGACCGGCAGAAATTGCCTAGTGTATGACAAACTACAAGGTGTATATAGAATTGGGCAGAATTGGAATCTCCCTATAGTGTAGGTCTGTAAGAACGGACAAACTCCTCGGCTTTTCCTTACAGAGTCACACACTTAGCTTCAATTTGGCCGTGATAACAGCCGTTATACGGTACTGAGAGAGGAGCATGCACGTACACTGCTGTACGGTGTATGTAAAATTTCAAGCTCCGTGTTTTTGTATACGGACTGACACACGCTGTCTCTCTCTAGTTTTGAATGTAATCAAACAGCAAATATACTAAACTGTTTGAAAAACGGACAAAACTATAAGGTGTAGGTCTGTAAGAATGGACTAACTCCTCGACTTTTCCTTACTGAGTCACACACGTAGATAGCTTCAATTTGGCCATGATAACAGCCGTTACACGGTACTGAGAGAGGAGAGTGCACGTACACCGCTGTACGGTGTATGTAAAATTGTCAAGCTCCGTGTTTTTGTATACGGACTGACACATGCTGTCTCTCTCTAGTTTTGAATGTAATCAAACAGCAAATATACTAAATTGTTTGAAAAATGGACAAAACTATAAGGTGTAGGTCTGTAAGAATGGACAAACTCCTCGACTTTTCCTTACAGAGTCACACACATAGCTTCAATTTGGCCGTGATAACAGCCGTTACACGGTACTGTGTGAGGAGCGTACACCGCTGTACGGTGTGTGAAAAAATGAACGCTCACTACCTCAACCTCACCAGGACAAAACAATACAATTTGGATTGCTTTTAAAAAGGCAGTTTGAACACCAGTGTGCACACAGCAATGCAGCTAGCCTTAAAAGGCAGGCTAATCACTACCAGCGCTGCTGCACAAAAGCAAAAATCTTCACCTTTCACTGCACAGTAACTACTGTGAAAAGCGCTAGCAGCAGAAGCAGTTTTTTTGTCTTTTTGCCTTCCTAACGCTCTCCCTACAGAATCAGCAGCTGCAGCAGCTCTCCCTATTCTGAGATCAACATGAGTAACATGGCGGTCGGCGTCCCCGCCCTTTTATACCCCCTGTGACGCCACACAAAGCAAGCCAATCACTTGCATGCCCTTCTTCAAGATGGTGGTGACCGCTGCCTATGTCATCACGTTGCCCACAGTGTCCGTTCTTCCTGATTGGCTGAAAAAGGGCGCTAAAGCATCTTTTGAAACGCGACTTTGGCGCTAAAGTTGCCGACCTCGTGGCCGACCTCACGCTAAGGTCGGGTTTCGTTTCATGAAACCCAACTTTGGCGAAAGTCGGCGACTTTTGAATTTTTTCGACCTGTTTCGCTCAACTCAAGTGACAAGGGTTTTTTTTCCACCGAGTGTTTTTCAAAATCTCTGCACTGAGAAAAAAAACACTCAAAAAATCCCTCATATGAACAACAAAATCAATTCTCCACAGAAATGATTAGGATTAGTGATAAGCGAGCGCTAAAATGCTCAGGTTCTCGTTGCTCGGGTCGAGCAAACTGAAATACTCGGGTGCTCAACTTGAGCAACAAGCCCAATTTAAGTCTATGGGAATACCGAGCATTTTTGCCGCGACCCCCTCTCCCCAGGGTCCTTTTAGGGTCTAAAAAGTGTCTGAAATCGATAGGAACAGTGCTCAAATGACATGGGAACATCATGGGGAAGACCCCTGGAAGCATTTCTGACTCCCAGGACACAGCTGTGAACAATGTTGTCAGAGTCTTACGCCACTTTTACAGGTGCACAATAAAACATTAAAAACTAAACCAAAATAGATTTTCCTGGGAAATATGTTAAGGAACATCCTTTCCAGGGTAATGATTTGTATGTAAGGCAAAATAAATAACCCAAAACAAAAATGTTCCTCCACCACTTGGGCTATGTTCACACGTAGCGTTTTTGATGTGTTTGTCAACTTTAGGCCTCATACCCATTGGTGATTAAAAAAAGGTCCGATTTCTGGACTGGAAAAAAGGGTGGAGTGTTATGCGATTTCTATGCGATTTTTTATTTTTCCATCCGTTTTCCATCCGTTTTTTTTCCCAGCCACTCTTTTACAAGACAATTTACAGTGTTCTATACCACAGAATGGTGATGGATCCGTTAAAAACGGATGGAAAACGGGTGGTCCGTTTTTGGTCCGTTTTTTTAATCGCACCCATTGACTTCTATTGGGAAAAATCGCTGCAAATCGCAGCATGCTGCGATTTTTTTCTCAGACCAATTTTGGCTGAGAAAAAAAATCGCAAGTGAGATGTCACCCATTCACTAACATGGGTCAGAGTGCAATCCGATTAAAAATCGGATTGCAATCATCCGATTTTAACGCCAGTGAGTATGAGGCCTTAGCATTGCTTTCATCCAAGAGAAATGCATTCACTGGGAAATGTCATTTGAACATTTTAAAACCTTACCTGGTCATGTGCTGTGTGACACATCATCAGACACATCCTGTTTCATTTATGAAAGAGAGACTCTGAAAGTCACAAAGCCTATTTTTATAGGGTCAGCAGTCGGCCCTCAGTATTCTTAGAGAGCCATCAGTCGGCTTTACTTTGCTGTTCCCATTATTAAACATTGGGTCTCTTATACTGTTATTGCATATGCAGTGAGTGGCAGGGCTCCCAAAATTTGGACGCACCCCAATAACCCATTGAACAGACATCCTGGATGGCCACAAGAAACCAAAGTTCCCTTTATTAGTCATTTGGTACTCCCATAATGTTTGCTCATGAAGTGAATGCAAGGCCTGCTTCAAATTTGGACGCACTCCAATAACCCATTGAACAGATGTCCTGGATGGCCACATGAAAACAAAGTTCCCATTATACATTTGGTACTCCCATACTGTTTGCTTATGCAATGAATGCAAGGCCTGCCCTGCACCAAAGTTACACGTACCCCAATAAGCCTTTGAACTGAGGTACTGGATGGCCACATGAAAAAATATATACCATTATTCATTTGTTAGTTCTATACTGTTTGCTTATGCATTGAATGAAAGGCCTTCCTTGCACAAAAGTTACACGTACCCCAATAAGCCTTTGAACCGATGTATTGGATGGCCACATGAAAACAAATCAACCATTATTCATTTGATACTCCTATGCTGTTTGCTTAGGGTACCATTACACTAAGCGACGCACCAGCGATCCTGACAACGATACGACCTGGTAAGGATCGCTGGTGCGTCGCTAAATGGTCGCTAGTAAACTGTCAAACGGTCAGATTTACCCAACGACGCAGCAACAATCCAGCGATCCATATAACGACCTCGGCGGTCGTTAGGACCTTGTGACACAGCAGCGATTCTGACGACTCCCACCCTTGTCCATTATTTCTGAGTCGCTAACGAGGTCACTCGTCGGTGTCAAACACAGCGATGCGCGCTGGCCAGCGTGACACCAGTGATCAAAAAATGGCCCAGGACATTCGAGCACGATCAGCGACATCGCAGCGGAGGACTGGTCGCTGCTAAGTGTCACACGAAACGAGATCGCTGGTGAGGTCGATGTGGCATCACAAAATCAGTGACGCTTCAGCGATCTCGCTAGCGATCTCGCTATGTGAGACGGGGCCTTTGTGCATTGAATGCAAGGCCTTCCCTGCACCAAAGTTACACACAACCCAATAAGCCTTTGAACCGATGTCCACATGAAAACAAACTTCCCATAATTAGTCATTTGGTATGCCCATAAAGTTTGCCCATGAAGTGAATGCAAGGTCTGCCCCAAATTTGCATGCACCCCGGTCCCCCTTGGAATAAATGTGGATGATGGCCTATGAAAAATGTTTTTCCAGTTTAAATGAGCGGGTCTCCTATACTTGTAATGCCCATACACTAAGTGTAGGAGCGTACGGGCTGACAAACATTTCCCCATGGGGGGTACACCTCAACATACTGTGTAAACATTTTTTTGTACGGCATCATTAACACCCTTGAAAAAAATTACTTGGCTGTTGCATCACGAAACACGTTCACCCTGGTGATCTAGTGGTGGTGTCGGAAAAGATGTGGAGGATGGCCTTCTAAAAATGTTTTCTCAATTTAAAGGAGCAGGTCTCCTATATTTGTAAAGCGCATACACTAATAATCTTTATTTATAATAATCTTTATTTTTATATAGCGCTAACATATTCCGCAGCGCTTTACAGTTTGCACACATTATCATCACTGTCCCTGATGGGGCTCACAATCTAAATTCCCTATCAGTATGTCTTTGGAATGTGGGAGGAAACCGGAGTGCCCAGAGGAAACCCACGCAAACACGGGGAGAACATACAAACTCCTTGCAGATGTTGTCCTTGGTGGGATTCGAACCCAGGACCCCAGCGCTGCAAGGCTGCAGTGCTAACCACAGAGCCACCGTGCCGCCATACACTAAGTGTATGGGCAGACAAGCATTTCCCCCGGAGGGTACACATCATCATAATGTGGAAAAATATTTTTTACGGGCATCAAAAACACCCTTTAACACAATAACGTGGCTGTTGCATTACGGACCACGGTCACCATGGTGATCTAGTGGTGGTGGCTGATGAGGAGAAGTAGGAGGATAACAGCAAATAGGCAAAATCAGGAAGCTTATACCAATGTGTGGGTGTGAAGAGGTGCATAGGAATACACCTCCCAAAAACTGACACTGGATTTATGGTTATGTTTTGCTGTTATCATTCGGTGGTGTAGAGAAGTCTGGCCCAATCCAGCCCTTGTTCATTCTTATAAGTCAGCCTGTCTGCATTTTCAGTTGGCAGACAAATGTGCTTATCACTTATAATTCCACCAGCGGCACTAAAAACCTGCTCTGACAAAACGCTAGTGGCAGGCCAGGACCTCCAAGGCATAGTTCAGACATGTGTCCAGCTTGGATACCCAATAATTAAAAGGCACAGAGGAATCATGGAGGACGTTGGTACGGTCAGCAAGGTACTTCCTCAGCATCTTCCAAAAGTTTGCACTCCTTGTGAGAGTACCCCACACCTCAGGGCTAGTGCGATGGGAGGGTCTGAGAAAACTCTCCCAGAACTTTGCCAGTGTTCCCCTGCCTCTGCTGGATTGGAGTTGTGTCTCTCTCGCCTCTGCTCCTTGGTTGTCCGACGAACTGTGACCTCTGCCGCCAGCGTTTTCAGATGGGAATTTTTTTAATAATTCCACAACAATGGCCTTTTAGTACTGCACCATTTTAGTACACCTGTCTGCCCCTGGTACAAGAGATTGAAAGTTCTCCTTGTAGCATGGGTCTAGAAGTGTCACGAACCAGTAATGACTGTCACCCAAAATTTGGAGAATATAAGAGTCACGGGAAAGGCAGCGCAGCTTAAAGTCAGCTTAAAGTCAGCCATGCATGCCAGACTGCTAACAGGCAAGACTTCTGTGTCCTTACCAAGAGGATGACTGACCATGCTCTCCTCCTCGTCCCTGTCCTCAGGCCATCCACACTGAATAGACGGTATGACAGTTGTGCTTGTAGTAGCATCCCCTCCCCTCTGTACCAATCTGTCATTGTAAATTTGTTTACTGTTAGCGATATCTATAACTTTGTATGTAACCCCCTTCTCATGTACAGCACCATGGAATTAATAGCGCTATATAAATAAATAAATAATAATAATAATATTGGGCATGAAAGTAGCTCCTGTTCTTCCTCCTCCTCTTCCTCATTGTCAACCAATCCATGTTGGGATGACATGAGACTGGGCTGTGTGTAATCACCCTGTATGGTTCCTTGCTCCATCTCATCGTGCTCTGCCTGCAATGCATCCTCTTTCATTGTGAGCAGAGAGCTTTTCAGAATGCAGAGAAGTGGGATGATGACGCTAATTATGGTGTCATCACCATCTTGGTGGACTCCTCAAAGTTTTGTAAGCTGGTACATATGTCTGACATCCATTCTCCACTCCTGAGGTTTTGTGTGTGGAGTCTGAACAGAATACCGATGGCCTTGTTGATGATGGTAGTCAACAACTGCCCTCTTCTGCTCACAAATCTTTTCCTAAATATGCAGTGTAGAGTTCCAACACATGGGGACACCACTCACCAGTCGGTGAGCTGAAAGCTGAAAACGCTGCTGAAGTACGGCAACGGCAGCGGAAGCTGTAGCTGACTTTTTAAAATGGGCACACAGGCGACGTACTTTCACAAGCAGCTCCGGGTAGCTTTTGAGAAACTCGGTATGGTGGGAGGAAGGAGGATCAAGGTGAGGAATATGCGGTCCAGACTCGCGGCTACTCAGACAGTGTGGAAGACAGGGTGGTGGTTGTGGTGGCAAAGTGACTGGAAGCATTATCCGCTATCCAACCAGCAACCTTTTGAAACTGCTCTGGGTTCAATAGTGGTGTTCTGCGGTCCCCTAGTAATTTGGACAGGAAGGTCAGGTGAGAAGATGTGGGTGTTTGTGGTAGCACAATTTCAACTTGCCCACTGCGTCGGTCTTGAGCTCTGCATGCACCATCACCATCACGTCAACTTCCCCATTCCTTGCCACGCGCCTTGCCCATTTTAAATGAACTACAATATTTTCCACGTTCACTACAAATGGCTGAACTTAGAGCTAACTTATATGTGGTCCGTGTGCGGGAAAACCACAGCTTAAAATATCTTGCCTGTAGGTAACATTTTTTTTTCAGCAAACTAGTGTCAATAACTAGGCTAAGAGAGGAAAAACAGTTGAATGGAGGCCTCAAATGCCACAATTTGTAGCCCACAGATAGATGAGGCATGTGACGGAGATACTACACTGTAAAATATGTGGCCTGTATTTTTATTTTTTTTACAGGAAAATAGTGTCAAGAACTAGGGTAGCACACAGCAAAAACAGTTGAATGGAGGCCTCAAATGCCACAATTTGTAGCCCACAGATAGATGAGGCGTGTGACGGAGATACTACACTGTAAAATATTTGGCCTGTATTTTTATTTTTTTACAGGAAAATAGTGTCAAGAACTAGGGTAACACACAGCAAAAAACAGTTGGATCGAGGCCTCAAATGCCACAATTTGTAGCCCACAGATAGATGAGGCGTGTGCTGGAGATACTACCTTGTAAAATATTTGACCTGTATTTCTTTCCAGCAAAATAGTGTTAATAATTGGAGTAACACACAACAAAAACAGTTGAATGGAGGCCTCAAATTACACAATTTGTAGCCCACAGATAGATGAGGCGTTTGATGGAGATACTACACTGTAAAATATGTGGCCTGTATTTTTATTTTTTTTACAGGAAAATAGTGTCAAGAACTAGGGTAACACACAGCAAAAGCAGTTGAATTGAGACCTCAAATGCCACAATTTGTAGCCCACAGATAGATGAGGCGTGTGACGGAAATACCACACTTTCAAATATCTGGCCTGTATTTTTTTTTTTATTGGCCAGTAAAATTGTGTCAATAAGTAGGCTAACACACAACAAAAACAATTCTATGGAGGCCTAAAATGGCACAATTTTGACCACAATTATATGCGATCCATGTGGCGGACAAAACCCCTTGGAAAATATCTGCCCTGTAGGTTAATATTTTTTTGACAGCTAAATATTTTTTGGCAGCAAAATGGTGTCAAGAAATTGTATAAGACACTCAAATTTTTTACAGTACTACAAAAATGGCAGAATTTTCTGCGCACTCAAATGTAATCACTGGGATTGGCAAACCCACTTAAAATAGCTGGATTTGTTCTATGAAAAGAATCTGGCCTCTATTCTGCAGTGTCAACAAGCAAATGAAGAAAAAAAAATGTGTGCTTTGGATTGCTTTTGAAATAAATAATCAGGATTAAGATGCAGAAAAAAATATTCCTGGCCACTGATACCTGGGGCTATGTATATACAGTCAATTAGAGTTGAGCGACTTTTGCTTTTTTAGGGTCGCGTTTCGTTTCGTGAAACCCGACTTTTCCAAAAGTCGGGTCGAGCAAGATCGTCCGATTATAGGGAAAAGTCGGGGTCGTCCCGAAACACGAAACCCAATGTAAGTCAATGGGGAATAAAAGTCGGCAGTGAGAGGAGGACAGGAAACACACCTACAGTGCCCATTTGAATGCCAAAAGCATCAATTCTTCTTACTTAAGCTTGTCAACCTTAATTAACTTCATAATACAAGTTACGCACTGAAAAATGGGGGTTATTTGGCTAAATTTGTGGGGGGGGAGGGCTGGCTGCAGGTTTTCATGTGCCCTGGGCGAAAGAGCGCCCCTTTAACACATACCACAACTCATCATGCTCCGATACGGCAGAGAAATAGCGGTATAGTACAATGAAAAATACCTCACTTTTTACATCTCATGACGAGGCCCATCTATTTCTCCATACAAAATCATTGGTCCCATATAATGTTTGAAACAGTATAGATGAGCTCCACATAATGCTACAGTATATGTTGGTCCCCATGGATGAAGCTCCACTGTCTTATGGGCCCAAATAATGCTCCAAACATAATGGGCCCCATTTCTAATGCTCTAGTGTATAATGGGCCCTGTAAATGCTGCTCCAGTGTCTGATGTCCACCTTTGGAATGTTCCAGTGTATGGTGGGCCCCATCTATCATTCTCCAGAGTATAGTGCTCCCCAAAAATTGCTGTCCCAACATAGAAAACAATCAAATAAGTCTCCTCGCTAGGGAATCCCTGTACTTGTCTGGACAGGTGCTGTAGCTTGCTTAACAGCTCGCCAGCCGTTCTCACGCCCAGTATGGATTGCACGTGATTGCACAAAGGTTAGAAAGGGTACCGTATCCCTGGATAACATGTATGGATAGCGTACACATTCAAAATATATGTCTATACAGCATGAGGCAGGCTCAGACGGTGTTAGGCCCAGTATGGATTGCACGTCATTGCACAAAGGTTAGAAGGGGTACCGTATCCCCGGATAACATGTATGGATAGCGTACACATTCAAAATATATGTCTATACAGCATGAGGCAGGCTCAGACGGTGTTAGGCCCAGTATGGATTGCACGTCATTGCACAAAGGTTAGAAAGGGTACCGTATCCCCGGATAACATGTATGGATAGCGTACACATTCAAAATATATGTCTATACAGCATGAGGCAGGCTCAGACGGTGTTAGGCCCAGTATGGATTGCACGTCATTGCACAAAGGTTAGAAGGGGTACCGTATCCCCGGATAACATGTATGGATAGCGTACACATTCAAAATATATGTCTATACAGCATGAGGCAGGCTCAGACGGTGTTAGGCCCAGTATGGATTGCACGTCATTGCACAAAGGTTAGAAGGGGTGCCGTATCCCCGGATAACATGTATGGATAGCATACACATTCAAAATATATGTCTATACAGCATGAGGCAGGCTCAGACGGTGTTAGGCCCAGTATGGATTGCATGTCATTGCACAAAGGTTAGAAAGGGTACCGTATCCCTGGATAACATGTATGGATAGCGTACACATTCAAAATATATGTCTATACAGCATGAGGCAGGCTCAGACGGTGTTAGGCCCAGTATGGATTGCACGTCATTGCACAAAGGTTAGAAAGGGTACCGTATCCCTGGATAACATGTATGGATAGCGTACACATTCAAAATATATGTCTATACAGCATGAGGCAGGCTCAGACGGTGTTAGGCCCAGTATGGATTGCACGTCATTGCACAAAGGTTAGAAGGGGTACCGTATCCCCGGATAACATGTATGGATAGCGTACACATTCAAAATATATGTCTATACAGCATGAGGCAGGCTCAGACGGTGTTAGGCCCAGTATGGATTGTACGTCATTGCACAAAGGTTAGAAGGGGTACCGTATCCCCGGATAACATGTATGGATAGCGTACACATTCAAAATATATGTCTATACAGCATGAGGCAGGCTCAGACGGTGTTAGGCCCAGTATGGATTGCACGTCATTGCACAAAGGTTAGAAGGGGTACCGTATCCCCGGATAACATGTATGGATAGCGTACACATTCAAAATATATGTCTATACAGCATGAGGCAGGCTCAGACGGTGTTAGGCCCAGTATGGATTGCACGTCATTGCACAAAGTTTAGAAGGGGTAACGTATCCCCGGATAACATGTATGGATAGCGTACACATTCAAAATATATGTCTATACATCAGGAGGCAGGCTCAGACAGTGTCAGGCACAGTATGGATTTGACGGCGCAGATTACACAGCGGAGGAGCAGGGAGAGGTAAAGATTGCAAATGCTGGGGCCCTGGCCAAGCAAGGGGGGCCCACTCGTGGGCGTCGGTACTGGCACTGGGCCCCTCATAGTACAGCGGTGTGTCTGACGGCGGGTGTGCACCACCACTGTCAGAGACACTTGATTGCACTATGAGGGACCCTGTGCCAGTGCCCGCGCCCAAGAGTCGGCCTACCCACCTGTCCAGGGCAACGGCACTCGCACGGTGTCGTGCGCTAGGTGGTGACCCCGGCCATGGGGGGGGAGGCAGCACAGTTAGGGAGTTTTAGAAAGTGGCATATGTTGATGTTGGACATTCAACTGATGCAAAAGGCGAAATAGGTGAAGTACCAGGAAGAGGTGGACCAAAGCAAGCCATTTTTCTGTCACCCTATGTGTCATCAGGGGAAGGTGGGACAAAATCCTTGGAAACCCATGCGTGGTTCATTTTAATGAAGGTTAGATCATCCACATTTTGGGTTGACAGACGGGTCCTTTTTTCTGTCAGGATTGATCCAGCTGCACTGAAGACTCTTTCCGATAGCACACTTGCAGCTGGGCAAGCGAGCTCCTGTAAGGCATATTGGGCCAATTCAGGCCAGGTGTCCAGTTTAGCGGCCCAATAGTCAAAGGGGAATGACCTGTGTGGGAGAACATCGATATGGGAGGAAAAGTAGTTTGTAACCATAGTTGACAACTGCTGTCTCCTGTCACTTTCCATCGATGCAGTATTACCAGTTGTGTGAGCGGTATTTGAAAAATCAGTCCACAACATTGTCATGAAACCCCTGTCTCCAACGCCACTTCTGCTGTGTGCACCACGAACACCTCTGTCAAGCTGCCCCCGGCCCGTACGGCTCGTGTGAGAACCATCACCGCTGCTGTGTGCTGGGAATGCCTCAAGCAACCGATTTACCAGAGTTGCTTGTTTATTAGCCAATATTAGGTCAAGGTTCTCCTGTGGCATGATGTTTTGTAATTTGCCTTTATAGCGTGGATCCAGGATGCTGGCCAACCAGTAGTCGTCATCGTTCATCATTTTGGCAATGCGGGGGTCCCTTTTTAGGATCCGCAAGGCATAATCTGACTTGTGGGCCAATGTTCCCGGTGTCAATGATGCACTGCGAGTGCTGGGTGGAGGAGAACTTTCTGGCAAATCCACATCCCTCCAGTCACGCACAAACCCTGTACCAGACCTTGCCACGCCAACATTTTCACTTGCCCCACGAGATGCATCCTCCTCCCCTAAGTAATCATCCCCATCATCCTCCTCCTCCTCCTCCTCTTCTTCCTCCACCTCGTCCAGGAGAGGTCCCTGAGCAGACAATGGCTGAATGTCATCAAGGATTCCCTCCTCCTCTTCCTCCTCATCAACATTGGCTGCAGACGCCTGCTCCTTAAGGTGCGTCAAAGTTTGCATGAGCAGACGCATAAGTGGGATGCTCATGCTTAGGATGGCGTCGTCTGCGCTTACCAGCCGTGTGCATTCCTCAAAACACTGAAGGACTTTACAAAGGTCTTTCAGCTTCGACCACTGCACGCCTGTCAACTCCATGTCTGCTCTCAAAGTGCCTGGCCGTGTATCCTCCCACAAATGCATTATGGCCTGCCTCTGCTCGCACAGCCGCTCCACCATGTGCAGGGTGGAGTTCCACCTTGTTGCAATGTCGATAATGAGGCGGTGGTTGGGAAGGTGGAGCAATCGCTGCAGCTTCTGCATACGAACGGAGTGTACAGGCGACCGGCGGATGTGCGCGCACAGTCTTCGCACCTTCTGGAGCAGGGCTGTTAACTCCGGATAATTTTTGAGGAAGCACTGCATGCACCACCAGGTTCAAGGTGTGAGCCAAGCAAGGTATGTGGCTGAGTTTTGAAAGGGCTATGGCTGCCACAAAATTACGGCCGTTATCACTAACTACCTTGCCTGCCTCAAGATGTACACTGCCCAGCCATGACTCAGTTTGTCGCTTCAAGTACTCGGCCAGCACCTCGGCGGTGTGTCTGTCGCCCAAACACATCATCTGCAACACAGCCTGCTGACTAGAGTTGAGCGATACCGTCCGATACTTCAAAGTATCGTATCGGATGGTATCGGCCGATCTTTAAAAAAAGTATCGGTATCGCCGATTCCGATACCGGAAGTCCCATTCAAGTCTATGGGACTTCCGGTATCGGAATAAGAAAAACCCTTTCCTGCCCTTGTACAGCCTCTCTGGGGTCTGTACGGGCCTTTCGGGGGGCTGTGCCGGCCTGCCAGGGGGTCTGTGCAGGCTCCGGTGGTCTGTGCCGGCCTGCCGGTGGTCTGTGCAGGCTCCGGGGGGCTGTGCCGGCCTGCCGGGGGGCTGTGCAGGCTCCGGGGGTCTGTGCAGGCATCGTCCGATGGGACTACAAGTCCCATCGGGCGATGCCTGCTACCATGACAGTGATTGACACATTAGCCAATGATGGGACAGTAGTAGTCCCATCATCCGGCTAATGTGTTAAATGTAAAAAAAAAAAAAAAAAAAAAAAAATTACATGCTACATACATACAACATGCATACTACATACATGCTACATTCATACTACATACTACATACATGCTACATTCATACTACATAAATACTACATGCAACATACATACTACATATATACTACATGCATGCTACATACATACTGCATGCTACATACATACCACATATATACTACATACATACTACATGCATGCTACATACATAACATATATACTACATGCATGCTACATACATACTACATGCTATATACTACATATATACTACATGCATGCTACATACATACTACATGCTACATACTACATATATACTACATGCATGCTACATACATACTACATGCTACATACATACTACATATATACTACATGCATGCTACATACATACTACATGCTACATACATACTACATATATACTACATACATACTACATACATACTACATGCATGCTACATGCATGCTACATACATACCACATACATAACACATATATACTACATGCATGCTACATACATACTACATGCTACATACATACCATATACATACTACATGCATGCTACATACATACTACATGCATGCTACATACATACTACATGCTACATACTACATATATACTACATGCATGCTACATACATACTACATGCTACATACATACTACATATATACTACATGCATGCTACATACATACTACATGCTACATACATACTACATATATACTACATACATACTACATACATACTACATGCATGCTACATGCATGCTACATACATACCACATACATAACACATATATACTACATGCATGCTACATACATACTACATGCTACATACATACCATATACATACTACATGCATGCTACATACATACTACATGCATGCTACATACATACTACATGCTACATACTACATATATACTACATGCATGCTACATACATACTACATATATACTACATGCATGCTACATACTACATGCTACATACATACTACATATATACTACATGCATGCTACATACATACTGCATGCTACATGCATGCTACATACATACTACATATATACTACATACATACTACATACATGCTACATACATACTACATACATACTACATGCTACATACATACCACATATATACTACATACATACAATACATTCATACAATACATACATAGACATACAGTACATATAACATAGAGTAACATACTTACCAATACTTGTCACATTGTTCCCCGAAGCCATTGTCTTTTCCGGAATAAATATTAACATAACAAACCACAAAAATACTCACCCACGATCCGAAGCAGTCCACGAGTGTGTCCCACGACGATCTTGGGTAGAGAACTGCAGCATCAGCTGTTGCTGCCGTTCTCTACGGGCTGCAGGAATCCAATGACGGAAGGTAGGTATCCTTCCGCACTGTATTCCTCCGCCACTTAAAAAAAAAAAAAGTCCCTAGTCTCACTTTATGCCATTGCTGTATGGGAATTTCCCACGCAGCAATGGCATAAAGTGAGACTAGGGACTTTTTTTTTTTAAGTGGCGGAGGAATACAGTGCGGAAGGATACCTACCTTCCGTCATTGGATTCCTGCAGCCCGTAGAGAACGGCAGCATCATCTGATGCTGCCGTTCTCTACCCAAGATCGTCGTGGGACACACTCGTGGACTGCTTCGGATCGTGGGTGAGTATTTTTGTGGTTTGTTATGTTAATATTTATTCCGGAAAAGACAATGGCTTCGGGGAACAATGTGACAAGTATTGGTAAGTATGTTACTCTATGTTATATGTACTGTATGTTTATGTATGTATTGTATGAATGTATTGTATGTATGTAGTATATATGTGGTATGTATGTAGCATGTAGTATGTATGTAGTATGTATGTAGCATGTATGTAGTATGTATGTAGTATATATGTAGTATGTATGTAGCATGCAGTATGTATGTAGTATGTATGTAGTATGTATGTGGTATGTATGTGGCATGTAGTATGTATGTAGCATGCATGTAGTATGTATGTAGTATGTATGTAGTATGTAGCATGTATGTAGTATGTATGTGGTATGTATGTAGCATGTAGTATGTATGTAGTATGTATGTAGTATGTATGTGGTATGTATGTGGCATGTAGTATGTATGTAGCATGCATGTAGTATGTATGTAGCATGTATGTAGTATGTATGTAGTATGTATGTGGTATGTATGTAGCATGTAGTATGTATGTAGCATGCATGTAGTATGTATGTAGCATGCAGTATGTATGTAGTATGTATGTAGTATGTATGTGGTATGTATGTGGCATGTAGTATGTATGTAGCATGCATGTAGTATGTATGTAGCATGCATGTAGTATGTATGTAGTATGTATGTAGTATGTAGCATGTATGTAGTATGTATGTGGTATGTATGTAGCATGTAGTATGTATGTAGTATGTATGTAGTATGTATGTGGTATGTATGTGGCATGTAGTATGTATGTAGCATGCATGTAGTATGTATGTAGCATGCATGTAGTATGTATGTAGTATGTATGTAGTATGTATGTGGTATGTATGTAGCATGTAGTATGTATGTAGCATGCATGTAGTATGTATGTAGCATGCATGTAGTATGTATGTAGTATGTATGTAGTATGTAGCATGTATGTAGTATGTATGTGGTATGTATGTAGCATGTAGTATGTATGTAGCATGCATGTAGTATATATGTAGTATGTAGTATGTATGTAGTATGTATGTGGTATGTATGTAGCATGTAGTATGTATGTAGCATGCATGTAGTATGCATGTAGTATGTATGTAGCATGCATGTAGTATGTATGTAGTATGTATGTAGTATGTATGTAGCATGCAGTATGTATGTAGCATGTATGTAATATGTATGTAGTATATATGTAGTATGTATGTAGTATATATGTAGTATGTATGTAGCATGTAGTATGTATGTAGCATGCATGTAGTATGTATGTAGCATGTAGTATGTATGTAGCATGCATGTATTATGTATGTAGCATGTATGTAGTATGTATGTAGTATATATGTAGTATGTATGTAGCATGTAGTATGTATGTAGCATGCATGTAGTATGTATGTAGTATTTTTTTTTTTTTTTTTTTTTTTTTTAACATTTAACACATTAGCCGGATGATGGGACTACTACTGTCCCATCATTGGCTAATGTGTCAATCACTGTCATGGTAGCAGGCATCGCCCGATGGGACTTGTAGTCCCATCGGACGATGCTTGCACAGACCCCCGGACATCAGCACAGCCCCCCGGCAGGCCGGCACAGCCCCCCGGCAGGCCGGTACAGACCCCCACAGGGTGCACAGCCCCCCGGCAGGCCGGCACAGCCCCCCGGCAGGCCGGTACAGACCCCCACAGGGTGCACAGACCACCGGCAGGCCGGCACAGCCCCCCGGCAGGCCGGTACAGACCCCGGGCAGTCCACACAGCCCCCCGGCAGGCCGGCACAGCCCCCCGGCAGGCCGGCAGAGACCCCCGGAAGGCCCGAAATGACGGCGCATCATGATGCGCACACACCGCGCATCATGATGACGTCAGTCTGTCAATCAACTTTGAACTTCCGATTCCGATGCCGAATTCCGATATTGAAAAAATATCGGAAGTCGGTATCGGAATTCCGATACAGCAAGTATCGGCCGATACCCGATACTTGCGGTATCGGAATGCTCAACACTACTGCTGATGCTTTCCACTAGCTGCTCGATAGGGGGACACATCGTGTGCAACAGTGGCAGCTGCAGATGGAGTGCTCGTACGACTGCGCTCTGTGGATGAGCTGTCGCTTCTGGAGGAGGAGGAGGAGGAGGAGGGTCGAACGCCTACAGCCAACTGTTTCCTAGACCGTGGGCTAGGCAGCACTGTCCCACCACCGCTGTTCCCTGTGGACCCTGCATCCACCACATTAACCCAGTGCGCAGTGATGGACACGTAACGGCCCTGGCCATGCCGACTGGACCATGCATCAGTTGTGAGGTGCACCTTTCCGCTCACTGACTGCTTGAGTGCATGGACAATGCGGTCTTTCACATGATGGTGGAGGGCTGGGATGGCTTTGCGAGAGAAGAAGTGGCGACTGGGTAGGTCATAGCGTGGTACTGCATAGGCCATGAGTTCGCGGAAAGCTGTGCTTTCCACCAACCGAAAGGGCATCATCTTAAACGAGATTAGTTTGGCAATGTGGGCGTTCAAACCCAGTGTACGCGGATGAGAGACTGAGTACTTTCTTGACCTACTCATAGTGTCTGGGAGGGTGAGCTGGACTTGAGAGCTGCATATGGTGGAAGTAGCGGTGGACAGGGCGGACTGAGAGAGGGTTGATGATGGTGATGGAGTTGGTGTTCTTTCTGATGGCCTAGAATCAGTCTTTCGTTGATATAACAGTGGGATTCCCTGACTGCTGTGGCCTTGCAACAACACCTCAACATTTGCTGCTGTGCTAACCGGTGTGCTTACAGTGGGGGAAACAATGTAGCGTTGCTGACTACCTTCGTTGTGATCAGTTGCACATGTGGCACTTGAGGTTTGGTGTTGTGTCCACGCTTGCAAGTGCATGCTGGTTAAATGTCTAAGCATGCAACTGGTATTCAAATTTTTCAGATTTTTCCCTCGGCTAAAGGTCTTTGCGCACTTCTTACAGATAACCTTGGCCTGATCATGAGGATTTTGTTCAAAAAAGTGCCACACTGCACTCTTCCTACTTTGGCAGACATTTTGCGGCCTAGCACGCTGTGATCTTTTGACCCTCTGGACAAGCTGTCCAGCAACTCTTTTGATGTTTGGAACCTGTCTTTGGAGTGTTCCGGGCCTGCCAGATAACAGCTGTTGCGATGTCGATGTCTGCTGTGGATGCTCCTCATCTGAGCTATTGGAAGCAGCACCCTCTTCCCCCAATGGATGCCAATCTGGGTCAACAACTGGGTCATCCATCACCTCCTCTTCTATGTCATGTGCACCTTTCTCTGTGTCACCGTGTATGGTGGTATAGTGTGCGGGAAGGGGCACCTGAGTCTCATCAGGGTCAAAATCTGGCTCTGTACACTGCGAGGACAATGTAGTGCTCTGAGTGAATGTACCAGCAGAATCATCCATCAGCGGCTGTGCATCAGTGCACTCCATGTCAGATTCATCTTGGCCTGGGTAATTCACCATTTGACTTGATAATCCAGGCATGGTATGTGAAAACAGCTCCATGGAGTAATCAGTAGTATGGCCTGCGTCATCCTTCAATCTTGGTTGGGGTGAAGGACACAAGGAAAGGTGTGGTTCATGAACATGAGCCTCCAATGACGACTCAGTGCTTTTACTTTTTACAACTGAAGAAGAGGAGGCGATAGAGCTGGAGGCTGAGTCAGCAATGTAAGACAAAACTTTTTCCTGATGCTCTGCCTTTAAAAGCGGTTTGCCAACTCCTAGAATGCTAAGCGTTCGAGGCCTTATGTAGACAGACGATGACGCAGGGTCAGCACCTCCTGCATTTGGTCCTATTTTGCTCTTGCCACTACCATCAGATCCACCACCAACACCATCATTACCAGCTGCCAACCCCCGCCAAATTCCACGGCCTCTTCCACCAGCCTTCCTCATTTTTGGTAGAAATGTAGACAAAATCCAACAAACTATATAGTAATGTAAAACAAGGTACAAGGTGTCTATAGGACAGGGGAGTTTTAGAATCTCTGCGTACACTTGTGGACAGTGGACACTTGTGGATTGTGTGCGGCCCACTGATATCTGAGCGCTATGTGACACACTCGATGGCACAGCTGCCTGTGACCAAAGTGACGAGAGGATAATGGAGATTTTGA
The DNA here is from genome assembly GCF_039654945.1 of Dendrobates tinctorius. Taxonomy (NCBI): domain Eukaryota; kingdom Metazoa; phylum Chordata; class Amphibia; order Anura; family Dendrobatidae; genus Dendrobates; species Dendrobates tinctorius. The sequence continues at coordinate 45,613,563 of NW_027361754.1, forward strand.
ATCTCTGCGTACACTTTTGGACACTGGACACTTGTGGATTGTGTGCGGCCCACTGATATCTGAGCGCTATGTGACACGCTCGATGGCACAGCTGCCTGTGACCAAAGTGACGAGAGGATAATGGAGATTTTGAATCTCTGCGTACACTTGTGGACAGTGGACACTTGTGGATTGTGTGCGGCCCACTGATATCTGAGCGCTATGTGACACGCTCGATGGCACAGCTGCCTGTGACCAAAGTGACGAGAGGATAATGGAGATTTTGAATCTCTGCGTACACTTTTGGACACTGGACACTTGTGGATTGTGTGCGGCCCACTGATATCTGAGCGCTATGTGACACGCTCGATGGCACAGCTGCCTGTGACCAAAGTGACGAGAGGATAATGGAGATTTTGAATCTCTGCGTACACTTTTGGACACTGGACACTTGTGGATTGTGTGCGGCCCACTGATATCTGAGCGCTATGTGACACGCTCGATGGCACAGCTGCCTGTGACCAAAGTGACGAGAGGATAATGGAGATTTTGAATCTCTGCGTACACTTGTGGACAGTGGACACTTGTGGATTGTGTGCGGCCCACTGATATCTGAGCGCTATGTGACACGCTCGATGGCACAGCTGCCTGTGACCAAAGTGACGAGAGGATAATGGAGATTTTGAATCTCTGCGTACACTTGTGGACAGTGGACACTTGTGGATTGTGTGCGGCCCACTGATATCTGAGCGCTATGTGACACGCTCGATGGCACAGCTGCCTGTGACCAAAGTGACGAGAGGATAATGGAGATTTTGAATCTCTGCGTACACTTGTGGACAGTGGACACTTGTGGATTGTGTGCGGCCCACTGATATCTGAGCGCTATGTGACACGCTCGATGGCACAGCTGCCTGTGACCAAAGTGACGAGAGGATAATGGAGATTTTGAATCTCTGCGTACACTTTTGGACACTGGACACTTGTGGATTGTGTGCGGCCCACTGATATCTGAGCGCTATGTGACACGCTCGATGGCACAGCTGCCTGTGACCAAAGTGACGAGAGGATAATGGAGATTTTGAATCTCTGCGTACACTTGTGGACAGTGGACACTTGTGGATTGTGTGCGGCCCACTGATATCTGAGCGCTATGTGACACGCTCGATGGCACAGCTGCCTGTGACCAAAGTGACGAGAGGATAATGGAGATTTTGAATCTCTGCGTACACTTTTGGACACTGGACACTTGTGGATTGTGTGCGGCCCACTGATATCTGAGCGCTATGTGACACGCTCGATGGCACAGCTGCCTGTGACCAAAGTGACGAGAGGATAATGGAGATTTTGAATCTCTGCGTACACTTGTGGACAGTGGACACTTGTGGATTGTGTGCGGCCCACTGATATCTGAGCGCTATGTGACACGCTCGATGGCACAGCTGCCTGTGACCAAAGTGACGAGAGGATAATGGAGATTTTGAATCTCTGCGTACACTTGTGGACAGTGGACACTTGTGGATTGTGTGCGGCCCACTGATATCTGAGCGCTATGTGACACGCTCGATGGCACAGCTGCCTGTGACCAAAGTGACGAGAGGATAATGGAGATTTTGAATCTCTGCGTACACTTTTGGACACTGGACACTTGTGGATTGTGTGCGGCCCACTGATATCTGAGCGCTATGTGACACGCTCGATGGCACAGCTGCCTGTGACCAAAGTGACGAGAGGATAATGGAGATTTTGAATCTCTGCGTACACTTTTGGACACTGGACACTTGTGGATTGTGTGCGGCCCACTGATATCTGAGGGATATGTGACACGCTCGATGGCACAGCTGCCTGTGACCAAAGTGACGAGAGGATAATGGAGATTTTGAATCTCTGCGTACACTTTTGGACACTGGACACTTGTGGATTGTGTGCGGCCCACTGATATCTGAGCGCTATGTGACACGCTCGATGGCACAGCTGCCTGTGACCAAAGTGACGAGAGGATAATGGAGATTTTGAATCTCTGCGTACACTTTTGGACACTGGACACTTGTGGATTGTGTGCGGCCCACTGATATCTGAGGGATATGTGACACGCTCGATGGCACAGCTGCCTGTGACCAAAGTGACGAGAGGATAATGGAGATTTTGAATCTCTGCGTACACTTTTGGACACTGGACACTTGTGGATTGTGTGCGGCCCACTGATATCTGAGCGCTATGTGACACGCTCGATGGCACAGCTGCCTGTGACCAAAGTGACGAGAGGATAATGGAGATTTTGAATCTCTGCGTACACTTGTGGACAGTGGACACTTGTGGATTGTGTGCGGCCCACTGATATCTGAGCGCTATGTGACACGCTCGATGGCACAGCTGCCTGTGACCAAAGTGACGAGAGGATAATGGAGATTTTGAATCTCTGCGTACACTTTTGGACACTGGACACTTGTGGATTGTGTGCGGCCCACTGATATCTGAGCGCTATGTGACACGCTCGATGGCACAGCTGCCTGTGACCAAAGTGACGAGAGGATAATGGAGATTTTGAATCTCTGCGTACACTTGTGGACAGTGGACACTTGTGGATTGTGTGCGGCCCACTGATATCTGAGCGCTATGTGACACGCTCGATGGCACAGCTGCCTGTGACCAAAGTGACGAGAGGATAATGGAGATTTTGAATCTCTGCGTACACTTTTGGACACTGGACACTTGTGGATTGTGTGCGGCCCACTGATATCTGAGCGCTATGTGACACGCTCGATGGCACAGCTGCCTGTGACCAAAGTGACGAGAGGATAATGGAGATTTTGAATCTCTGCGTACACTTTTGGACACTGGACACTTGTGGATTGTGTGCGGCCCACTGATATCTGAGCGCTATGTGACACGCTCGATGGCACAGCTGCCTGTGACCAAAGTGACGAGAGGATAAGGGAGATTGGATTGCTTTTAAAAAAGCAGTTTGCGGAGCAGTGGGTAAACAGCAATGCCATCGTGTCAGGAAGCCTTAGAAGGCAGCCCAACAACCAACACCACTGATACACCACAATATAGCCTCCCCTTGCACTGCACACACAGTGACTTGTGTGTTGTGCAGGCCAAATCGCTAGCAGCAGAAGCAGTTTTTTTGTCTTCTTCCCTGCCTATCGCTCTCCCTACAGAATCAGCAGCAACCTCTCCCTATACTAAGATCGGCAGAAGTAAGATGGCGGTAAGCGTGCACGCCCTTTTATACCCCCTGTGACGCCCACCAAAGCAAGCCAATCACTTGCATGCCCTTCTGAAAGATGGTGGTGACCCGTGCCTATGTCATCACGTTGCCCACAGTGTCCGTGGATCCTGATTGACTGAAAAAGAGCGCAAAACAAACTTTTGAAACGCGACTTTGGCGCGTAAGTCGCCAACCTCGTGGCCGACCTCATCCTAGGGTCGGGTTTCGTTTCATGAAACCCGACTTTGCCAAAAGTCGGCGACTTTTGAATTTTTTCGACCCGTTTCGCTCAACTCTACAGTCAATATATGTAATAGGCAGCCGCAGAAGACAGAAATGGAATGGACCCACTTGATGTATTCAGTGAAGTATGCCACATACAAGGCCTGCCTAACTAGCAGTGATATCTATATACCCACATAGAGTGCCTGCATGCCTTGCACTGATATGTATATACCCACATACACTCCCTACCTACCTAACATTGCAATCTATATTCCCTGTAATTAGTCCTTAGAAGGACTGTTGATTTAGCTGAATTTGTGTATTCAATTATGGTATAACAACAGTAACTGTATACCCCACCTATTCTGTCCCTATTGCTGCAGCAGCTCTCCCGACACTGGTGATTCCGGAGCTGACTGGGATGAGCAGGGCGATGCCAGGTCTGATATAGACCTGATGACGCTTTGCAGCCAGCCAATCACTGTAATGCCACAACCAACATGGCTGTGGCATTACAGTGCGTGGCAGACAATCCTTGTATATTGATTGGCGTTCTAAAGGGCGACAAACATGCAGGGCGGGTACCCGAACTCCCGTCGAATAACCACAGAAATGCTTGGCGTTCTCCGAGCACCACAAGTACAGCGATGCTCGGGCGAGTAACGAGCATTACCGAGTATGCTCGATCATCACTAATTCGTAAGTATTTTTTTAACTGGTTTTACATTAGAAGGATTTTAAAGTGGACCCACTTTAAAAAAAACTAAACAAAAAACTCGGTATGAATTCAACTTAAGTCATAAATTAAAGGCATGGTCCGGATGAGGTATATGCACAAAGATTTCTGCAAATGAAAATTGTTTTGGTGGCAGAACATGGACTCTTGAAAGCCCCGATCTTCTGAATAGGACAGGTACAGAAATGACTGCATCAAATCTGCCTAGTGCAAATTCATCTAAGAAGGCTTTCGTAAACGGGGACCTCATCCTCAATGATCATAGAATCCTAGAATGTTAGAGTTGGAAGGGACCTCTAGGGTCATCGTGTCCAACCCCCTGCTCAATGCTCTCATCCTCATTCCTCTCCAAAAACAGTTTTATTGTTGTCTCAGGACCCTGTACCCCACAGATCAGTGATTTATTTGGAGTGACATGCATTTTGTGGAGGACTTGCTGAACTGTCTCTGATATTACACTGGCGTTTTTCATGCAGGATGTTATCAGTGGACTGGCTCCAGGACCATCAATCCTTGGCTTCCTCAATCAGAGGCAGATCTGTGACAATCTCTGGAACTTGTATATGTAAAGATACCCTGAAACTCTACCTGCAGACTGTGCTGAGATAACGGATGACAGAGCAGACACGAATCACTGAATACTTTGAACACAGGAAGGGTGAGCTCAGGGCAAAAAGCAGATGTCAAGAAAAACTGGTATTACAAATAACAGAGTGACCTGCAGCTCAGACCAGGGTTTCTTCCATCTAAATTCCTTACATCCCAATAAGTGTGGGAGCAGCTGGAAGGTGCATGGCCGCACCATACAAACATTGCTGCAGTCGCAGGTGCAATGCTGCTCACAGGCGCAGGCACACATCTCCGATCAGCTTGTCAGAAAAATCACACAAACGATCACATTTTATCCAAGCTAATTTGTTGTTTCACAGACTTACTCTATATGGAAAATAGTACACGTCTTAATCATTGAATTTGGATGTCATTTTGTCCCATTGTCCCCACCTTAGTGTATAACATTTGAACCAATGCTCCCCGGTATATACCATCCAGCCCGATCGCCTCCTGTTGATAACTTCCCACCCCTTAACCCCCGGTGTATAACATCCAGCCAATCACCCCCAGTGTATAACATCTGGTCTCGATTCCCTGGTATAACATCTGCGCAATCACCCCCAGTGTATAACATCTGGCCCCTCATCCGCGGTGTACAACATCCCACCCCTCGCCCATGGTGTATAACATCCGGTCCCTCAGCCCCGCTGTTCAACATCCGGCCCCTCAGCCCCGCTGTATAACATCCGGCCCCTCAGCCCCGGTGTAAAATATCTTCCCCCTCGTCCCCGATGTATAACATCTGGCCCCTGACCTCCGTGTATAGCATCCGGACCCTCACCTCCCAGTGTATAATATCTGGCCCCTCACACCCAACTGTATAACATCCGGCTCCTCGCCCTCGCTGTATAACGTCTGGCCACTCACTCTGGTGTATAACATCCAGCCCCTCACCCTCAATGTATAACAACCCACTCTTTGCCCCTGGTATATAACATCTGGCCCCTTGTCCCTGGTGTATAATATCTGACCCCTCAGTGTATAACATCCGGCCCCTCACTCCGGTGTATAATATCTGGCCCCTCACTCCCCAGTGTATAACATCTGGCCCTTCACCCCGGTGTATAACATCTGGCCTCTCACCCACAGTGCATAACATCTGATCTCTCACCTACAGTATACAACATCAGGCCCCTCACCCCGGTGTATAATATCTGGCTCCTCATCCCCCAGTGTATATCATCCTGCCCCTCACCCTGGTGTATAAAATCTGGACCCTCACCCCCCAGTGTATAATATCTGGCCCCTCGCCCCTGGTGTATAACATCTGGCCTCTCACCCACAGTGTATAACATCTGGCCCCTCACCCTGGTGTATAACATCTGGACCCTCAAACCCCTCCCCGCCCATGTATAATATCCGACCCCACGACCCCAGTGTATAACATGTGGCCTCTCACCCACAGTGTACTACATACGGCCCCTCACCCTGGTGTATAACATTTGGACCCTCACCCCCCAGTGTATAATATCTGGCCCCTCACCCTCCGATGTATAACATCTGGCCTCTCACCCACAGTGTATAACATCCGGCCCCTGGCCCCGAAGTATTGCATCCAGTCTCCTGCCACGTCGTCCTCACAATGGCTGGTGGTACTGAGCTCACTAATACCAGCACGGACCTGTAATAAGATCCACTGGTGCTTCAAGTCCTTCAATGACATTTCTTCCTCCTGAATCTTCCACCATCACATGTAATAATAATAATCTTTATTTTTCTATAGCGCTAACATGTTCCGCAGCACTTTACAGTTTGAACACATTATCATTGCCGTCACCGATGGGGCTCAAAATCTAAATTCCCTATCAGTATGTCTTTGAAATGTGGGAGGAAACCGGAGTATCCAGAGGAAACACACGCAAACACAGGGAGAACATACAAACTCCTTGCAGATGTTGTCCGTGGTGAGATTTGAACCCAGGACTCCAGAGCTGCAAGGCTGCAGTGCTGAAAACTGAGCCAAAGTACTGCCCTGAGTGATATTATTGAGAAGTGGAAGGAACCGCAGCAACTCATCCACTCAACTGCAGACCCTGTAAAGTTACAAAGCTATGTTATTGTGGCGCCTCCAGGAGTATGGTCGCCACAGTGGCATTACCTTCCTCCTAGGGAGTGTGATGTCATGCTTGGAAGTAATGAAGGATCTCTCTATCAGGTAAATACAACACACAGCACAGTTCCGACTCCACGCCAGCAGAGTGAGCTCTGAACCAAACTGGGGGAGGAGCTGCTCTCTGGGGCCAGGAAAGGGACGTGAGTTTAGTTCTGTGGAGAGGGAAAAGAGTGCAGACATGGAGAGAGGAGCTGGAGGATTGAGCAGAATTCAGGCTCACTTCTAGCTGTAGCTCATGGTCCGGAGTCCGGTATCCGAGGTTGTATGGATGCTGATGTTCCTGCAACAGAAACCGGAGGAACAGAAGGCTGTAAATGCTCTGTTCCCACATAAGACTCGGAGGCACAGCAGCAACGTGTGTGTGAGCCAGAAAAAGGAGGCTATGGCTGTCTGCCATACGAGGGGAGTTCTAAAGAGAGCAAGCAAGAGGAACTTCTGTGTAACTCAGTACTGCAAGTGCCTCAGATAAGCGCTAGAAAGGAGACTACACAACCCATCTGCATAGAGAAATTCCTAAGTTGTTCCCAGGCTGATCAACTCCTGTTCCATCTGTAATCTGGATCCTGGAATGCACTTACAAAGCACAGTAAAGGTAAAGGAAACTGCACCCTGTTGTGTCATTGCCTTCTTCCTGCAACCCCTTCAGCACTGCTACATCTCTGTGCCTAACACTACACCCTCTTCCTCAACACCTATTACTACTGCCCTGGGACTACAGCTCTACCTGTGGGGAGCTCTTACATCTTGCTGCCTTATACCATCTGTCCCAGAGGATCTGCCTGCAGCGTCGGCTTAACCACTTAATTGCCGAGCACCACTGGTGGCGCAACGTATCATCCACCTATAAACTTTATTCAGCCACGTTTCACCCCTTTTGCATGGATGCCCAGGGCCACGGACCAGGTCACCTCCACCGTGACACATCCCTCTGAGACACCGGCCCGGTACCGAGTAACCCCACTGCCCTGGCAGGCGATTCATTATTTAAATTTTTGTTTCAATATTTTTTTTAGGGGGTGATTTGGATCCAGGACCCAGTTGGGTGATGATTCATATTTCAATTGACCATTGATAAGTAGGATGAGCCATGTCCGCTGTGTGCCTGGACCGGAACCAAGGGGGCTGTCACTAAGGTTCCTAGGGAAACTTTTTCCAGGGGACAGAATTAGAGGACGGGACATAGAGAGTTCCAGAGAGGTTGGGGGAGGGGTCAGTATAAAAAGGACTGAGGACGCCAGGAGGAGGGAGTCAGCAGAACGGGAGAGGAGGAGGAAGGAAGCCAAGAAGCGCCAGAGAGGCAGAGCAAAAGCCAGAGCAGAGCGGGGAGAGCAGTGACCAGAGAGACTGCAGGGAGACTCACGGTGGACTGCAGGGAGATGGCACCGAGCCCGTCCACTCCCGCCCGCGGCAACTGCCGCCTGACTCCACCCCGCGGGTGCGGCCCGTCCACTCCTGCCCGCTGCATCCGCCTCCCGACTCCACCCCGCAGTTTCGGCCTATCCATTGCCGCCCGCAGCCGCCACCGCCCCGCTGCAGCCCGCAGCCGGGGACTGCCCCTCGCCCTCAGTGGGACTCTCCACATAGCCCCAGGCTGTGCCCGCGGCCTACCAGCCGCCACTCCGCATAACTGCAGCTCGCCTTCATCCCGCTAGCAGGCGGAACCCCGCTGCCATCACGAGGGGTTGCTCCGCCAAAGGACTCGCCTAGGGCCTGTTGCACCCCCACCTCGCCTGGGTGTAGGAACGTCTGAAGACTTCACCAGATCCTCGCCGATTGGGCGATCCTTGCGGCTGGGCCCAGCGGCTGCAACACCAGAGCATCGCTGAACAGCACTCCACCGGACATCAACAAGATAAGTGACACATTGGAACTAAGGACCCGTAGTCGGCCATACCGCGGGCCTATAGTGACCGGCCTTTGCCGGGTTAGTCATGTTCGCATTATTAGTGTATTCTTGTGATTGGTCCCTCCGAGGACAATTATTGTTAGCTTGTTTCTTGGTTGCTCAAGACATGCCCAAAGGCATCTATAGATATAAAAGTTACACCTTAAAGCCCAAACCGTCTCACGCCTCATCACTGCATCCCCCATACCTGCGAGTGCTACAGATAAAACATCTTGTTCTCAACAAATTACACAATTTGTATCACATTTTCAACGTGGATCATTTTTTCGTTCCTGAAGATCCGATGTGTGATTTAAGTGTTCCCTTATTTTTTTGAGCAATGTATTTTGTCAAAAATCCAATAGTTAAATAATCACTTTGGATTGTTATTTTAATTTAGTACCAGATAGGTATCAGCAATGTGTGTTCCTTGTGAGTAGTAAAATACCTACCAACTGCCACCTTCTGCTGTTCCCGTTGCCGCTGTAGTCCACTTCTGGCACCACATGACCGTAGCTGTGACTTTCCTGGACGGTACCGGATGTCACTTCCCAATGTAAGTCTATGAGACTTAGAACTAGGCTCTTGTAGACTTATATTAAGAGAGATAGTGACCAGTCTGGCCAGTCAGGGCTGCGGTCGTGAGATGACAGAGAGGGAGCGGAGTGGTGCCGGAAACAGTACAAGACTCCCACCAGTAAGTATCTTACTACACACAGGTATCGGGCATTACTGATACCCATACGGTACTGGTCATATAAAAAAGTGGTACTTTAAATCTCTTCTATCTGAGATCGCAATGATTGCAGCACTGAACAAGGGCTTTCCAACCCCAGTGGTGCATCCATTGATCTAGTCCTGCCATTGACAAAGTTGCTGCTTTATTAAAGCTCCCCATGGCAGACACAATATATTGGTATATAAAAGTATATCAGAATATTGTATTTAGGGAAAAGCAAAGTGATAATGTAAAAAAGTGATTTTTTTATTAAATATACCAGACTACACCCTTTAGTTATTTTACTAGCCTTTATATATGATAGGATCTCTATGAGGAAGAACTACGTATTCTATAATAAATTAGTAAATTATTTCTATTAGTATATTGTAGGTTGCAGGCGTCTCTGCCACATTGCAAATATAAACTCTTTATCCATGATTCTATTCCAAATGGTAAGTTGTATCATTATTCATTTTCAAAAGTCTGCTTGATTTTTGGTTAAAGGATGCAATGGAAGGGTAGAACATGTAAAATATACAGCTCACTTTGCAGTGTTTCAGGAGAAGGGGCGCTTGGCCTCATGAGAATGTACATTACAGAGACTGTTAGCCACACATTCCTTGCCCTTGAGATGTCTCCCAGTCATGCCTCATCTTGCATTAGTTTCTTTCCCTATGGGTGAACCATCATCCATGACGACACTGTCAGGGGACATGTTAAAAAAAAAATAAAAGGGAAGGGACAGCTTCTCCACGGGTGCTGGTGCAGCTATTGGAAAAGGACATGACCGTCAACTTTTGAAGGAGATTTATAGATTCTGCTGTAACACGTTTTTTTACTGCAGGGCAATATGGTTTATGACCAGTAGAGCCTCGATGTTATAGAGGACACATAAAAATTAATGCTCACCATATACTATCATAACCTCCCAATCAGGGTTTGTAAAAATTCTTTCCATGTGATGTGGACCCTACAAGAGAAATGTTGCATAATCCAAAGTAAGGTGCAATCTGAATTTGAAGGATACTTATAAAGTTGGAGTATCATCTAGAAAAGTTGTAGACATACTTTTTAGCTTTCTAACTTATTTATCTTTTGTAAATTTACTTAATACATTTTACAATCCTTTCAGGGTTGTTTCTTATTCAGAAGTCTTTCGGCCACTAATTAAGAAAAGGTTTTCTTATGATGTAACAAAATGTGTTTTTTTTTCTATAAAGCGGATATAATTATTGTAAAAACTCAACCACTGGCCAACAAGTGCTAACACCCTAATGACTGTCCAATGTCTTTCAAAGACATTAATGCAGTAATATCACAGTACTAACACCTTTGCAATGTAGCAGGACCGAGTCTCTTACTTGGCCGGACCATAAGGAGAAGATAGGAGCAATATATAATTTCTGTAGCTTTCTTTTTTCCAGCCTACATCGCGTTCGATGACTTCTGTGAAGCAAATAAAGGAATCAGCAATTCTGTTGTGATGATAGTCATTACGTACGGAGGCGGGGAAGATGGAGTTCAAGGTCAAAAGCCAGAAGGTTACATCATAAACAGAAGGGAGAGGCAAAGGTATAGTCAGGTCACAGTCCGGGGTCAGAATTCCAAGAAACTAGTGGATCAAGTCAAAGGGGCTAGGCAAATGGATGGTCAAAGGCAAATCCAAGGTCGATCAACAAAGATCAAAATACTAGAATGCAAATCACAGAGAAATAAGTTTCTCTGGTCTGATGAGATGAAAATAGGACTTTTTGGTGATAATTCTAAGCGGTATGTGTGGAGAAAACTAGGCACTGCTCATCACCTGCCCAATATAATCTCAACAGTGAAACATGGTGGTGGCAGCATCATGCTATGGGGGTATTTTTCAGCTGAAGGGACAGGACAACTGGTTGCAATTGAAGGAAACATGTGTGCGGCCAAGTACAGAGATATCCTGGATGAAAACCTCTTCCAGAGTGCTCTGGACCTCAGACTTGGCTGAAGGTTCACCTTCCAACATGACAATGACCCTAAGCACACAGCTAAAATAATAAAAGAGTGGCTTCAGAACAACTCTGTGACCATTCTTGACTGGCCCAGCCAGAGCCCTGACCTAAGCCCAATTGAGCATCTCTGGAGAGACCTGAAAATGGTTGTCCACCAATGTTCACCATCCAACCTGAAGGAACTGGAGAGGATCTGCAAGGAAGAATGATAGAGGATCCTCAAATCCAGGTGAGAAAAACTTGTTGCATCATCCCCAAGAAGACTTATGCCTGTAATAGTTCAAAAGGGTGCTTCTATTCAATAATGAGCAAAGGGTCTGAATATCTACAGTCATGGCCAAAAGTATTGACACCCCTGCAATTCTGTCAGATAATATTCAGTTTCTTCCTGAAAATGATTGCAAACACAAATTCTTTGGTATTATTATCTTCATTTAATTTGTCTTAAATGAAAAAACGCAAAAGAGAATGAAGCAAAAAGCAAAGCATTGATCATTTCACACAAAACTCCAAAAATGGGCCGGACAAAAGTATTGGCACCCTCAGCCTAATACTTGGTTGCACAACCTTTAGCCAAAATAACTGCGACCAACCGCTTCCGGTAACCATCAATGAGTTTCTTACAATGCTCTGCTGGAATTTTAGACCATTCTTCTTTGGCAAACTACTCCAGGTCCCTGATATTTGAAGGGTGCCTTCTCCAAACTGCCATTTTTAGATCTCTCCACGGTGTTCTATGGGATTCAGGTCTAGACTCATTGCTGGCCACCTTAGAAGTCTCCAGTGCTTTCTCTCAAACCATTTTCTAGTGCTTTTTGAAGTGTGTTTTGGGTTATTGTCCTGCTGGAAGACCCATGACCTCTGAGGTAGACCCAGCTTTCTCACACTGGGCCCTAAATTATGCTGCAAAATTTGTTGGTAGTCTTCTGACTTCATAATGCCATGCACACGGTCAAGCAGTCCAGTGCCAGAGGCAGCAAAGCAACCTCAAAACATCAGGGAACCTCCGCCATGTTTGACTGTAGGGACCATGTACTTTTCTTTGAATGCCTCTTTTTTCTCCTGTAAACTCTATGTTGATGCTTTTGCCCTAAAAGCTCTACTTTTGTCTCATCTGACCAAAGAACATTCTTCCAAAATGTTTTAGGCTTTTTCAGGTAAGTTTTGGCAAACTCCAGCCTGGCTTTTTTATGTCTCGGGGTAAGAAGTGGAGTCTTCCTGGGTCTCCTACCATACAGTCCCTTTTCATTCAGATGCCGACGGATAGTACGGGTTGACACCGTTGTACCCTTGGACTGCAGGGCAGCTTGAACTTGTTTGGATGTTAGTGGAGGTTCTTTATCCAACATCCGCACAATCTTGCGTTGAAATCTCTTGTCAATATTTCTTTTCCGGCCACATCTAGGGAGGTTAGCCACAGTGCCATGGGCTTTAAACTTCTTGATGACACTGCGCACGGTAGATACAGGAACATTCAGGTCTTTGGAGATGGACTTGTAGCCTTGAGATTGCTCATGCTTCCTCACAATTTGGTTTCTCAAGTCCTCAGACAGTTCTTTGGTCTTCTTTCTTTTCTCCATGCTCAATGTGGTACACACAAGGACACAAGACAGAGGTTGAGTCAACTTTAATCCATGTCAACTGGCTGCAAGTGTGATTTAGTTATTGCCAACACCTGTTAGGTGCCACAGGTAAGTTATAGGTGCTGTTAATTACACAAATTAGAGAAGCATCACATGATTTTTCGAACAGTGCCAATACTTTTGTCCACCCTCTTTGTTATGTTTGGTGTGGAATTATATCCAATTTGGCTTTAGGACAATTCTTTTTGTGTTTTTTCATTTAAGACAAATTAAATGAAGATAATAATACCAAAGAATTTGTGTTTGCAATCATTTTCAGGAAGAAACTGAGTATTATCTGACAGAATTGCAGGGGTGTCAATACTTTTGGCCATGACTGTATGACCATGTGATATTTCAGTTTTTCTTTTTTTAATAAATTTGCAAAAATTTCTACATTTCTTTTTTTTTTCAGTCAAGATGGGGCGCAGAGTGTACATTAATGAGAATAAAATTATTTTTTTTTTAATTTACCAAATGTCTGCAATGAAACAAAGAGTGAAAAATTTAAAGGGGTCTGAATATTTTCCGTACCCACTCTATAACTGTGCTGTAATGACTTATATGTTCTGTAGGACTGATATCTACCACTGACCATATGGCGGTAGTATCAATGTTGTTCTTTGTATAGAGGTTATTTGCAGCAACGCCGTCATCTGCTGAGGTTCTACTATATCCACTATTAGGGTGTGTCACCCAGTTGTAATCAAGGTTATCTGGTGAGGGGCCCACTTACAAGGCTCGCCCCCAGTGAACCTAAAGCCTAGCTATACCCCTGTGTGAGCCTCATTGGGGACAGCAATGATAATGTATGTAAAGCACTGAGGAACATGATGGTGCCATATAAGAAATGCATAATAAATATAATGGCCAAAGATAATTTTATCCATCACATTTACACAAGCAGGATAATTTTTTTCAGAAAAGTTACTTGAAAGTAAAGTTTCCCTGTAAATAATTGAACAATTACTATATGGTTTTTAGATTTTCTCTTTGTAGATATTTATGATTAATTATGTTATAAGCATCATTTATATGAGTCAGTTGGGACCACCGATAATCCAGAGAACAGGGGTGTCCAGACTCTGATGTCTTGGTAAATCTTTGCGTTCTCTCCAAATTAATAATTGGGCTATTTTTGCTGGAATTTGGCATTACATCGTTCCTCCGTTATCTTTCCTGAAAATGGACAACTTGTTACCATTTTAATTCTTAAAGGAGTGTATCAATAAATCCTCTGATACTGTCCAATCAGTATTGAGGTCAGATTCTGTAAGCACACATCATGCAAGCAAGGGAAAGGTTAACGCCCAGTGGTAAATGTATTCATATACTTCCAGGAAGAATAACATATTACTGGCACCATGCAGGATTCTAAGGAAAGATGTTCAAAAATTGTTACTTTATGGGAAATACAAGTGGTTACTAAAGTAGATGTTAGGGGAACAGACAAGTTCTCTGAAAAGAGGGGATTAACAAGGCAGGCTGGAGAACAAATTTTTTTTAAATTTGCACAAAATTTTTAACTTTTGCACTGCTGAAAAAGTAGGTATAATTTATTGGCATTCAGTGTGACCAACAACTTTTAGAAAGATTTATTAAACCTAAAGACGGAAATTGTTGCAAATTTAGGTGCAGATCTACTTCGGCTCATGAATAGAGCAAGTGAATACCCGAAAGTTTGTAATACTATGTCTTATCAAAGAAAAATGTTTATATCTCTTAAGAACTACTCATTCCCTGCCTTCATTTCTTGCTTAAAGAGAATATTTCATCAATATATGTTAAATGTATATTTTTTTTAAATTTTGGCAATTTTTTTCTCCATGTAAAAATAAAAATGAAAAATTTTACAGTTTTCACACCTGCCACAGGGGCTTTTTTAGACTCTAACGTCCTATTGTTTTGTAAGTAGATGGCGGAGAACCTCACGTGCCTTCCCTCCCCTGAACACTGTTTACACGATTACCTGCGGCACCTCATTGCTATTAATGTGTAGTGTAATGTTTATGTACTGTGATGTCTTTAATGTGTGTTTTGAATAGAGTTCAGATTAGAAAAGAAGGGGGCACATTAGAGATAGAGCATAGGATAGATGAAAGAGTAGTAAGGTATTGGCAGCATAGGAGTTAAGTAGATGGGAGGGGCACATAGCAGAACAGCACAGAGCAGGGAGATATAGGACAGATATTTCCTGGTTCTGTCAGACGCCTGGGCAATCTGCCCAAGGGCAGAACGCAGACAGTGAGACAGTTACAGGTCGTGGGGGTAAAGTTGCGGATGACAGTAAGGGACCCCAGGCTGGAGAATAGTGCAGTCAGGCACCAGCTCAACAGGACCATCCCCAAGAAGGATCCGGTGTCTATGACCAGGGTGGGAGCAGCTGAGATGGCATTCCCAGCATCTTTCCCAATTGCAACCAGACAAGGGACTGACCCGAACTGTCCAAAGATGCTACCCGGATTGCAGAGGGAAGGAAAGTTCAGACAGGACAGCGTCTGGCTAGAGGTATGGCCGTGAACACCGAGAGTAAAGAGAGAGATATGACAGAGATACTACAATCTGCCTGGAAGGCAGTGTAAGGACAGGAGAAGTTGCCCTGTGTGAATTGTGCTGCCAATGTGAAGGATGCCATGCTGTTTAGTAAAGTTCAACTGTTAGGAAAGAACTGTGATTTTTTGGTGTTTCATGGAATCTGGGAGCCAGAAGCTGGAGTAACAGAGACTGAGGAAATTCCAGCAAGTGAGTACTCTACTGTACCTATCTTTCCATGTCCAATTGCCGGGGTGCTCCCTGACTGTGACTTTGTAGATTCACCCAT
Organism: Dendrobates tinctorius; assembly: GCF_039654945.1. NCBI lineage: Eukaryota > Metazoa > Chordata > Amphibia > Anura > Dendrobatidae > Dendrobates > Dendrobates tinctorius. Next base: position 45,629,479 of record NW_027361754.1, read on the forward strand.
GACTACCACCCCGTGCCACCTTGTTAAAGTTTCAGGAAACAACACACGTACATTAGCAGCAATGAACAGACCTCGGCCCTATTTTTCGTATTGAAGCATCTAATGAGTGAGTGCGAAAAGCCATATGTGACATCATCTGTTGTCACTGATGGATACTTTCTTATTTTATTTTATAAAGAGTTAAGGGGGTTTTACACATAGCGATATCGCTAGCAATATTGCTAAAGCATCACCTATTTGGTGACGCAGCAGCGATATCGCTATGTGTGATACTTGCCTCCGACCGGCTCCCCCGCTGTCCATCGCTGATCGCGCGAGATCCCGCAGCTCAATTTCTCGTCGGGCGCTTCTTGCTGGGCTTCCTGTGGTGCCGACGAGCGACACGTGGATGCGGACGGGAGGACGTCAGGATCGCCGCATCTGAAAGGTAAGTAAAGACCGCTGTATCGCTGCTATGTCGCTGTGAGATCTGCCTGTGTGGCAGCTCACTAGCGACCATTTAGCAATGCACCAGCAATCCTGACCGCGTCATATCGCTGGTCGGGATCGCTGGTGCATCGCTAAATGTAAAGGGGCCTTTAGTATTTGTCATTGCAATCTTACCTCTGATTATAAGAAAACGGCTTTAAAATCTTTATGAAAGGACAGGAAATGTGATTCTAAAATAGCCTTCGTGATGAGTGTGAAAAATTGCAAGATTACTGTTTTTTTCTAATAAAGATCATGATATAAAACAAAAAAATTTAAATTAAAAAATGTTGAGATTTTGTTAAAAAAAATTAATGTAAAGTTACATTTCCTTTAAAAAAAAAATACAGACTTCAAACTGATTAAGAAAACAGATTATACCTGCCTATTATAGTATCTAGGGAGAGAATTGAAAACCACAGTGGAGAAAGATCCAATGCTGCTGCTTTCTTGCATGTATTTTAGCTTATCCCAGTGCTGGATTCACAGACACACAGCTCAATACTTCTATGTAATTTTTTCCTTGCTGCTGCACTTTTGTCTGTGTGCTACATAAACACAGTGTAGCAGGAATCTCTCATATGGGAGATATCATGGCATCTTGTGTCTGACTTAACTGAAAATCATAGAAAGCCAAGGGGAAAACTGGTGAAAAATGCAGGACACAAGTTATGTAATGGCCAAAAATAGTGTTATTCGTCATGAACACACACCACATCTTATTCTGAATAGTGCAGTTAACACTTTAAAGGACATTCCAAAATGCACCAATTTGTTAGGGGGTATGCACCTTTTAATAAAATTAGCATAATTTATCACAGCAAAGTTTATTTTTAATACTGACTTAAATAAGCATTTTTAATTAATATTCCTCATTGTGCACAAAAATCTTTTCGTGAAAGGTGCCTATTAAATAGAACAAATATTACAGCTATTATCCCTAAGTGTTTATATCTGTGCCTTGTAAGAAGACCTTGTTGTGCACATAAGTGCCATTTCCCATGCAGAATGTTTGAAATTCCAGCTGACCTAAGACTTGAAACTAATGAAACAGTGAAATCAGGACCTAATTAGTCTTATCAGACAATAGACGGAACTTTTCACTCATTAGCTCCATCTTCCTAACTGTTCTAATGATATGAATAGGTTACTTTCTCCTGTTTCTTCACTTTGTGTCTGTCATGTGCACAATAACGCTTGAAATGCTAGTAATTCCAAAACTTTCCCGGTTGTTTTTTCCTCTTCTTCTTACAAGAGCCATAAGTTTTTTGTTTTTTTTATCTTTCCATCAACATAGACGTACGATGTCTTATTTTACTGCAGGTACAGGATGACTTGTACTTTTGAAGGACATCGTTCATTTCACCATATAATGTACTGAATAAACTAACAAAACAAACACAATTCCACCATTTTTTATTTAGTTTTTTTTATAGCGTTCATTGTTCTGTAAAACTACTTTGCAACATGTTTCTTCAGGTCAGCACTGGTTTTACATTTTAGTGATTGCTTCAAACTTTGTAAGAAAAAAATGGATTGATGATGATGACAATTTTTTTAAAATTTTCAATGTTTTTCAAAAACATTCTGACCGTTATTCATTAAGATTGGTGTTTTGTATGACTGCTAATGAGGGGTATGCATGTATAAGATGCCCAAATTCGTTAAAAGACACATGCCACATAATGAATTCTGCACATTTTATCAGTGGTGTCCAACCTTGGTTCAAATTTGCCAACAACACTGGAAACATTTTCTAAAAATGCCAAAATTCACCAAGTTTTTGGGCAACTTCTCGTTGTACAAAAATTTTGCAACTTTTCAAAGATTTTTACATGCAAACACTGTGATGAATCAGAGCCTTTTTCTTCATTTTTAGTTTTTCAAGGAAACTAGAACCTGCAAAGAAATGACAATGTCCTACTAAATCTGTGGCTGATCTTCATGGAAGTACAAAGATGATGGAGGCAGAGTCCCATGGCTATTAGGACAACCCACCGGCACCCCATAATTGCGTCACGTGCACACAAATGATCATGTAACATGATCTTTCCACTTAAATGTTGTAGTCAAAGATTGACACTGGTATTCAATGTTTTTGATTTTTTAAATAACACCACATAGTTCCAGAGATATGGGCCTTTTTATTTAGTCCTAACTTTCTAGGACTTTTCTAAGGGGCTGTGGCTCACAAGATCCTCTGAGACCATAAAAAGCAGGATTAAATATAAAGGCCCATATCTCTGGAACCATATGGCGGATTTTTAAAAAAACAAAAACAGAATACTCAAAATTTTGCAATTTTGTGTGGTTACTGCACACGTCAAATTGCCGAATGTGGACACATCCGCATGCAACGCATTTCCCTGCATTCCCAATGTTAAAGATAGGTGCGCAGGAAAACGCAGGATGCATACAGAAGTAGGCGGAGCTTCAGGGAGGAAGAAGGGAGGAAGTAGGGAGCCATCCACAACCCTCCTGAACGCAAATCGCAAATGTGAACCTAGCCTAAGACACGCATATAGAATTTGACCACACACACAGTGATTAGAGGAAGAGCTGGCTGGGAGACAGGTGGGCAATTGGTCCCCAGGGTACCCTTGTTATTACAGATGGTGACTGGTTGCTTTGGAGTCCTTCAGTATTAGAAATAAACTAACCCTGTACTGCAAGGTCATTTACATTAACTGGCTTACTAAGTTCCTCTAATTGTGCATTGCAGTGTGGTCATCAGGGTCGGCTTTGGGTTTGTGTGGGCCCTTAGATGACAGAGTCTTATAGAGTCTCCTTTTGTCACGATCTATAACTTTTTAATTTTTCTGTCGATAGTCATTTCATGGCTTGTTTTTGCGGTTTCAGCTGTAGTTACCATTTTGAAGTCCATACAACTTTCTCCTTTTTTTATACAGTATTATGTTTAGGGTTGGGTTGGAGGCAATTCTTCCATTACAATTTGTTTTGTTTCGGCATTCACCATATGGTACAAGTGAAAAATATATGAAAAAACCACGACAAAAGTCCCACACAACAATTTTTACAAAATTACAAAAATGCTTTTATTAGAATATAACAGGAATACAGGAAAAAGGTGGTATAAGAGTCAATAATGACCATAAATAGCACATGGGCAAAAAGACATGAGGTACACCATAGGTAATGGACAAAGGGATATAAATAATTTTATCAATACATAGTACAAAAATTAATTCAATATTCAGCTTTATCCCATATTAGTATAAACCAACCAGTCAGGGTATACAAAATACAAACACAGATATGGCCATCACAAATGGTGGAGCCTGCCACCAGTGAAGATGGATACAAAGAATATAGTAGTCACACCAAATGAGTTCACCACATAGTGTTACCTTTTAGACTGGTCGCTAGTAGAAGGCCATTTAGCCAAAACGTGCGTCGGGGAGGGTACTCCTAGGTGGACTTCTACTAGCGACCAGTCTAAAAGGTAACATTATGTAACAAATTTGTGTTGGCAGCAGATTACTCACGATACTCTCCAAATGTGTGACAGCAGAACTTGTTTATTCAGGAACAATCAGGAACAATATATGATAAGCTTAACAAATCAGGAATAAATCATTTGTGTGTCTCTATCTGTGCAGCATCTCATACACAGACACAGGAAAGTAGGAAATACAGTCACATGCTCTCCCTGTGTGAGCCTCTGGGAGTCTTTTTTTTTTATTCTACCTTTATAAACAGCATATAAATCTAGCAACTAAACACTCATAGACAGGAATTGAGTTGTTGCACCAAACATATTCCAACACCCCAACTCAACAACTACTTATCCTGTTAGTCCCATTGCGGTTCTGAAGTCCACAAACTTGGCTCTTGATAATGGTTTTGTCATACCATCAGCTATGATCTTGTCAGACTCACAATAAACAAAGTCGAGAACACCACGTTCCACTAAGTCACGTAAGTAGTGATGTTTTACATCAATGTGCTTAGTCTTTGCACTAATCTTCTCACTGCTGGCAAGTTTAATGCATCCTTGGTTGCCCTCATAGATAACTCTTGGTTGACCTAATGGCTTGCCAAAATCTTCCAAAAGTTGTTTCACCCAAATTACTTCTTGACTTGCATAAGCAGCAGACATATATTCTGCTTCTGTAGAAGATAATGCGACTGACACTTGTTTTCTGCTGAACCAAGAAATTGAATTTTCTCCTAACTTGAACAAGTAACCACTTGTTGATTTCCGATCACTTGAATCTACAACCCAATCTGCATCCACATAACCTCTGAGATTGAGATCTCCTGATGCAGGTATCTTAAGATTTAGCCTTTGAGTTTCTTTAAGATATTGAAGAATTCTCTTAATTGCATTCTAGTCTGTTTGGCGTGGCTTGCTACACGTCGGCTGAAATTCCGACTGTGGCTGTGATATCTGGATGAGTTGTGGATGCTGTGTATGGAAGTGCCCCACTGTTTGTCTGTAACTCTCATTGCTGGGTAGCAGATCTTCTCCTTCCAACTTTAAGTAGGATCCATTGGTGTGGACGCACCTTTGGCTTCTGACATTCCAAACTGGTTTAGTATTGCGGAAATTTTAGAACTTTGGTTGAGAAAAAAAACTCCCATCTTTCTCTCTCTGGAGTTGGATTCCCAAATAATATGTCACAATTCCAATGTCCTCAGTCTCAAAGTTCTGGTTGTGAATTTCACCTAGCTTTGCAATTTCCTTTTCATTGTGGTAGCTTAGTAAGCTACCATGTCTGGAGTTGGTGAAGGGACTCCATCTCTTCATTAGCTGCATTTATACACTTCTGCTTCTCATGAACAGGTAGTTTTTGCATCTCTTGCCATGACTGTGGCTCTGGTTCAGGAAGTGCTGTGACTAGTGTTGAGCATTCCGATACCGCAAGTATCGGGTATCGGCCGATATTAGCGGTATCGGAATTCCGATACTTAGTTCCGATACTTTTATCATATCGGATTCCGGAATCGGAATCGGAATAGGAAGTTCCCATCATGCTATGAGCCTGCTTGCTTTGATTAAGCCAATGGGAATCCTCTGAAGTGTGGGCACATCCTGTTAGGCATGTAGGCATGTTAACTATTGGCATGGCTGTGATTGGCTGCTGAAATGATGTCATGATGCACTATAAAAGCCACCGCAGCCGCCATTTCTGGTTCACTCTGCTGTGAATTCAGTTAGGGACAGGCTGCTGTAGAAGACTGTGAGGGACAGTTAGAAATAGCAATTCCACCAAACATCTAGTGCTTTACCCAGGCTACATAAACCACCACTGTAGCCTTCTTTGCCCTAGCAGCAGTGTTCACAGCTGTCTGCAAGGGCTGTGTGAGTGCAGCTCACGCTGTGGAGTGGGTCCTGCAGCCACGTCAGGCTGTAGGCCACCCAGTGTGATCACTGCTGCCTCATACATCTTTTATTTTTTGAGCTGCATTTTTTACATAATTTCAATCTAGTGTGCTTCCATCCATATCCATATACGTTGGTTGCAAACACTAGTAGTAGACAGCGGAGCCTTTCTGCAGCCTTTCAGTGCTAGTGTCCACTTTGCTGCACTGTTCACGGCTGTCTGAGAGGTCTCTGACTGTGTGTGAGTGCAGCTCACGCTGAGTAGTGTGTCCTGCAGCTACGTCTGGCTGTAGGACGCTCAGCGTGCGTCAGTGCCTCACACATATTTTTATTTGAGTGCAGCTCATTTTTTCTTCTATTAGTGTGCATCCATCCGTCTCCATCTACGGTGGTTGCAAACACTATATAGGAGTACACAGCGGAGCCTTTCTGCAGCCTGTCAGTGCCAGTGCCCACTTAGCTGCACTGTTGACGGCTGTCTGAGAGGCCTCTGACTGTGTGTGAGTGCAGCTCACGCTGAGTAGAGTGTCCTGCAGCTACGTCTGGTTGTAGGACGCTCAACGTGCGTCACTGCCTCACACATATTTGTCTTTGAGTGCAGCTCATTTTTTCTTCTCCTATTAGTGTGCATCCATCCGTATCCATCAACATTGGTTGGTTGCAAACACTATATAGGAGTAGATAGAGGAGCCTTTTTTTCTGGCTTGTGCCCTGCCGGCGCAGCCAGATTAGTATTACCCAAGTTTTTTGGAGCCTCATCTTTTGCATTGTAGGTTACCTGCCTGCATTGTAATAGCTCCAAAAAGTTGGTGATACTATCAGTTTCAATTCTTTGTTCACATACTTTGAGTTTGTTTCCAACAAAGAAACCACAAAAAAAGTTCACCAAACACTACATTTTGAACTTGTGTAGGCCACATCAGCTCCTATTAAAGTCTAGTCCACACACACACACTTCATAAAATTAGTGTTTCTTGTACCTGTAACCAGCTGTTCAGGAATAAGCACACTAAGGCCCCCCTTTGTACTTTTTTGCCTATCTTAAGCAGTCTTGCAAGATGAAGAAGGCAGGGAGTAAGGCGCGTGGGCGTGGGCGTGGAGTTTCAGCAGGGAGAGGACGTGGGGATTCTGCAGGGAGAGGACGTGGGGATTCTACAGGTAGAGAACGTGGGGATTCTGGGCCTGCTGCGGGCACCAGTGGATCAGCATCCCCCAGTTTTAGCAGGCAACAGTCCTTTATGCGCAGCTTTGTAGGACCTCAACGTACCCCACTGCTGCGGGAGGAACAAATTGAAGCCGTTGTCGGATGGATGGCAGCTAACGCATCGACTTCAATTACTTCCGCATCCTCTCAGGGTCAGAGCACCGAAGAGCAACCATCTGTCTCTTCACCACCTGTCAAAGTGCCCAGGCAGTCAGAGAGACATGGACAGGAGCCATCACAGTCTCTACTTCTGTTCTCGGAATCTGTTGGCTTGGAAAGAGGGGGCCAGCCAAGCAGCATTCCTGAATGTGAAGAAGAGGGAGTATGCAGTGATGCGCAACTTCTTTGTCCCTCTGAATCTGAAGAGGCGAGTGGGCCAGTGCCTATGGTCAGCACACCTCAGTACGCATCAGATGATGACGAGACTCAGTTGCCACTTTCTGGTGCGTACGGTGCTGGCGAGACAACCCCGGAGAAGCAGCTGTTTGAAGAGGGGAGGGAAGATGATGAGGTCCTTGACCCATCATGGCGTGAGCAACAGGAAGGTGGTGGGAGCAGCTCGGAGGAAGAGATTCCCCTACCGGCCAAAACAGGAGGCAGAGGGAGGGGGAAGACTTGGTTGCCTGTACCCTCCACTTCGGCACCCGTTAGGAGCATTCCTCCTTCCAAAGGCAAACCGGGCGCTCACAAGAGTTGCAGTGCGTGGTCCTTTTTTGACACAGTTGCAGATGACATTTGCTTTGTCAAATGCAAGCTGTGTCATCAGAGAGTCAAAAGAGGGAGAAATGTCAGCAACCTCAATACCACAAATATGTGGAAACATGTGCGCACCAAGCACGAGTTGGAGTTGCAGAGAAACCCTGAAGACGTAGGCCAACGTACAGCACCACCTACCACCTCTTCAGTTCGTGTTGGGCCCTCTTCCTCCAGCTCACACACTGCTGGTTCGGCTTCCTCACAGGATCGCCAAGGAAGAACCTCTGCCACTGTTGTCCGGAGACCCTGTCAGATTACACCCATAGCAGCACGTTCCCATCCATCACAGCCATCGGTAGCACAGGCATGGGATAAAAGGCGCCCTTACTCGGCAAACCATCCCCGAGCACAGTCTCTGAATGCTGGCATTGCCAAACTTCTGGCAGTTGAAATGCTGTCATTCAGGCTGGTGGACACTGACACCTTCCTGGACTTAATGGCATTGGCAGTCCCCCAATACAACGTGCCCAGCCGCTTTTATTTCAGCAGGCGAGCCGTCCCTGCCCTGCAGAAACATGTTGAGGGCAAAATAAAACATGCGCTACTAAACGCCGTTAGTAGCAAGGTCCACCTGACCACCGATGCGTGGACCATTAACCATGGACAGGGACGATACCTTTCCCTCACTGCCCACTGGGTCAATGTTGTGGAGCCGGGTACGGATCTGGAGAGTGGCGCTGTACGTGTTCTTCCAACGCCACGGATTGCAGGACTCCAGTCTGTATACATAGACTCCTCCTCCTACTCAAGTTCCTCAGAAACAGCAGAGCATGAGCCTGTTACGACCGATATGAGCACAGCCGTGGCCAAACGTCAACAGGCTGTACTCAAATTAATTTCTTTGGGGAATCGAAGCCACACAGCGCAGGAGCTCTGGAATGCTATCAAGCTGGAGAGCGATGTGTGGTTTGGGCCAGCGAATCTCCAGCCGGGCTTGGTAGTGTGTGACAATGGCCGAAATCTGGTGGCAGCTCTTGGCCTAGGCAACCTCACACACATCCCATGTCTGGCACATGTTCTTAACTTGGTCGTGCAGAGCTTTCTGAGGGACTATCCGGATCTTGCTGCACTGTTGCACAAGGTCCGCATAGAGCGCGCTCACTTGCGACGTTCCAGCACGGCAAGATCGCGCCTCGCTGCTCTGCAGCGACGATTTGGCCTTCCGGAACATCGCATCATATGTGACCTACCCACCCGGTGGAATTCAACGTTACATATGTTGGAGCGGTTGTGTGAGCAGCAGGCAGCAGTCATGGAGTACCAGCTGCATCAGGCGCAAACAAGTCGCACTGTGCGCCGTTCACACTTCAGCACCATTGAGTGGGCCTCTATGAAGGACATCTGCCTCTTTTTGCGTGCCTTCGATGAATCCACGCGGATGGCGAGTGCAGATGATGCACTAGTCAGCATGACTGTCCCCCTTATCTGCCTGCTTCAACAAACACTGCAAGCACTAAGGGATGAGGTTTCAGAAGAGGTGGAGGATGAGAAGTCCCAAATGCCATCTGCTTCTGGACAGTCTGCGCTACGTGTTTCCTCACAAAGGCCTAGGCAGGGGACACTTTGTGAGGAGGATGAGGAGGAGTCGATGGAGGAGGAAGACATCTCTCCAGAGGAGGGAGGTACACAAACCTCTACTCAGTATGTACAGCGAGGGTGGGGTGATGCAGAGCAGGCCGAGGTCACGCCTCAAACAGGGGACAGCGGTTCTTTGGCAGTTGGGAGTCTGCATCACATGGTTGATTTCATGCTGCAGTGCCTGAGAAACGACCGCCGCATCGCCCACATTCTCGTCTCGGCTGATTATTGGGTGTACACCCTCCTAGATCCTCGCTACCGGGACAGCGTACAAAGGCTCATACCAACGTTGAACCGGGAGCGTAAAATGCGGGAGTACAAAGAGTCACTGGTGCAGTCCATAATGTTTTCCATTCCACCCGACAGCATTGTTGCTAGTGCTTTACAAAGCAGCTCTGTGCGTCGAGGCAGTGGAGGAAACTCTGCACAAAGAGGGAGCAGAGGCAGCGCCGCAGCACAAGGCAAGACCACTATGGCCCAAATGTGGCAAAGTTTTGTGTGTCCACCACAATTGTCTACACCATCAGCGACGCCTCGAGTCAGCAGGAGGCAACGCTTCCGTCAGATGGTGTCAGACTACATGTCTTGCCCTGTCGCTGTACTCTCAGATGGCTCTTCCCCCTTCAAGTTTTGGGTCTCTAAGCTGGATACATGGCCAGAGCTTAGCCAGTATGCATTGGAGGTGCTGGCTTGCCCTGCTGCCAGTGTATTATCGGAACGTGTCTTTAGTGCCGCAGGTGGTGTACTAACAGACCGTCGCACGCGACTATCTTCCGATAATGTTGACCGGCTGACTTTTCTGAAAATGAACAAGGCCTGGATCTCCAAAGACTTTGCCATTCCTCTTACAGACTAAATTAGTGGTTGGCAACTGTATCCAGGTCTGCTGGTGTGTTCATTTTTCTACCACCTGAACTATAATCCCTTTGCTTCAACACAGCCAGTTGTCGCTCAGATGTGTCGTCTGCACAGAGAAACACACTAGCTCCTGTGTTAGTGGGGTTCAGTAATGCCAGCTGATCCCCTGCTGTGTGGACGGCAAAGTCACCAGCTCCATCAACATTTAAACCACTACTGATTTTTAACCGTGCCCAACTTAGGTCTCTGGCTCCACTGTCTCTACTATTTCCCCTGACCTCCAACCCCGCCATCTACATCTCTGAAGTGGCGTCAGCACAATCTACACTTGTTCCTGTGTTCCTGTGGCTCAGTCCCATCAGTTTATCCCCTGATGTGTGTCCGGCAAGGTCTCCTGCTCTGTCCACATTCCCATAACCAGTAGTGGGAATGAGGACAGAGCTGGCGAACTTGCCGGACAAACATCAGGGGATCAACTGACGGGACTGAGCACCAGTAACACAGGAACAAGTGTAGATTGTGCTGACGCCACTTCAGAGATGTAGCTGGCGGGGTTGGAGGCCAGGGTAAATAGTAGAGACAGTGGAGCCAGAGGCCTAAGTGGAGCATGGTTAGAATCAGTAGTAGTCCACAACCTCCATAAAAACCGCTGCCCATTGGCCTCTGCATGCGGCATGCGTAATCCTGGGCTCCAACAGCGTCAGTTGGTGTTCAGAAGTGTCGTCTCCACAGAGCCAAACACATTCGTTAGAGTGTTAGTGGGGTTCAGCACTGCCAGCTGTTCCCCTGCTGTGGAGATGGCAAGTCTCCTGCTGCCTTCACCTGCCAAAATCCAGTAGGCCACAGCCTGCTCCTCGACTAATCCTGGGCTCCAACAGCGTCAGTTGGTGTTCAGAAGTGTCGTCTCCACAGAGCCAAACACATTCGTTAGAGTGTTAGTGGGGTTCAGCACTGCCAGCTGTTTCCCTGCTGTGGAGATGGCAAGTCTCCTGCTGCCTTCACATGCCAAAATCCAGTAGGCCACAGCCTGCTCCTCGACTAATCCTGGGCTCCAACAGCGTCAGTTGGTGTTCAGAAGTGTCGTCTCCACAGAGCCAAACACATTCATTAGAGTGTTAGTGGGGTTCAGCACTGCCAGCTGTTCGCCTGCTGTGGAGATGGCAAGTCTCCTGCTGCCTTCACCTGCCAAAATCCAGTAGGCCACAGCCTGCTCCTCTCCTAATCCTGGGCTCCAACAGCGTCAGTTGGTGTTCAGAAGTGTCGTCTCCACAGAGCCAAACACATTCGTTAGAGTGTTAGTGGGGTTCAGCACTGCCAGCTGTTCCCCTGCTGTGGAGATGGCAAGTCTCCTGCTGCCTTCACCTGCCAAAATCCAGTAGGTCCCAGCCTGCTCCTCGCCTAATCCTGGGCTCCAACAGCGTCAGTTGGTGTTCAGAAGTGTCGTCTCCACAGAGCCAAACACATTCGTTAGAGTGTTAGTGGGGTTCAGCACTGCCAGCTGTTCCCCTGCTGTGGAGATGGCAAGTCTCCTGCTGCCTTCACCTGCCAAAATCCAGTAGGCCACAGCCTGCTCCTCGCCTAATCCTGGGCTCCAACAGCGCCAGTTGGTGTTCAGAAGTGTCGTCTCCACAGAGCCAAACACATTCGTTCGAGTGTTAGTGGGGTTCAGCACTGCCAGCTGTTCCCCTGCTGTGGAGATGGCAAGTCTCCTGCTGCCTTCACCTGCCAAAATCCAGTAGGCCACAGCCTGCTCCTCGACTAATCCTGGGCTCCAACAGCGTCAGTTGGTGTTCAGAAGTGTCGTCTCCACAGAGCCAAACACATTCGTTAGAGTGTTAGTGGGGTTCAGCACTGCCAGCTGTTCCCCTGCTGTGGAGATGGCAAGTCTACTGCTGCCTTCACCTGCCAAAGTCCAGTAGGCCACAGCCTGCTCCTCGCCTAATCCTGGGCTCCAACAGCGTCAGTTGGTGTTCAGAAGTGTCGTCTCCACAGAGCCAAACACATTCGTTCAAGTGTTAGTGGGGTTCATCATTGCCAGCTGATCCCCTGCTGTGGAGATGGCAGTCTCTCCTGCTGTCTCCGCATTACAAAGACAGTAGGCCTCTGCCTACACCCTCCTATTTCCTGGGCTTCAACACAGCCAGTTGTAGTTCGGAAGTGCCGTCCACACGGAAAGAGATACTTGCTCCCGTGTCTCAGTGGGGTTCAGTAACGTCAGCTGGTCCCCTGCTGTGTGGATGGCAGTCTCTCCTGCTGTCACCTCATTCAAAATACAGTAGGCCTCTGCCTACACCCTCCTATTTCCTGGGCTTCAACACAGCCAGTTGTAGTTCGGAAGTGCCGTCCACACGGAAAGAGATACTTGCTCCCGTGTCTCAGTGGGGTTCAGTAACGTCAGCTGATCCCCTGCTGTGTGGATGGCAGTCTCTCCTGCTGTCACCTCATTCAAAATACAGTAGGCCTCTGCCTACACCCTCCTATTTCCTGGGCTTCAACACAGCCAGTTGTAGTTCGGAAGTGCCGTCCACACGGAAAGAGATACTTGCTCCCGTGTCTCAGTGGGGTTCAGTAACGTCACCTGGTCCCCTGCTGTGTGGATGGCAGTCTCTCCTGCTGTCACCTCATTCAAAATACAGTAGGCCTCTGCCTACACCCTCCTATTTCCTGGGCTTCAACACAGCCAGTTGTAGTTCGGAAGTGCCGTCCACACGGAAAGAGATACTTGCTCCCGTGTCTCAGTGGGGTTCAGTAACGTCAGCTGATCCCCTGCTGTGTGGATGGCAGTCTCTCCTGCTGTAACCTCATTCAAAATACAGTAGGCCTCTGCCTACACCCTCCTATTTCCTGGGCTTCAACACAGCCAGTTGTAGTTCGGAAGTGCCGTCCACACGGAAAGAGATACTTGCTCCCGTGTCTCAGTGGGGTTCAGTAATGTCAGCTGATCCCCTGCTGTGTGGATGGCAGTCTCTCCTGCTGTAACCTCATTCAAAATACAGTAGGCCTCTGCCTACACCCTCCTATTTCCTGGGCTTCAACACAGCCAGTTGTAGTTCGGAAGTGCCGTCCACACGGAAAGAGATACTTGCTCCCGTGTCTCAGTGGGGTTCAGTAATGTCAGCTGATCCCCTGCTGTGTGGATGGCAAAGTCTCCTGCTGCCTACACAGTCGTACCACTACTGATTTTTAACCGTGCTCCAATTAGGCCTGTGGCTCCACTGTCTCTCGTATTTCCCCTGTCCTCCAACCCTGCCAGTTACAGCTCCGAAGTGGCGTCTGCACAATCCACACTTGTTCCTGTGTTACAGGTGTTCAGTCCGGTCAGTTAATCCCCTGATGTGTGTCCGGCAATGTCGCCTGCTCTGTACACATTCCCATTATGGGAATGTGGACAGAGCAGGCGACATTGCCGGACACACATCAGGGGATTAACTGACCGGACTGAACACCTGTAACACAGGAACAAGTGTGGATTGTGCAGACGCCACTTCGGAGCTGTAACTGGCGGGGTTGGAGGACAGGGGAAATACGAAAATCAGTGAAGCCACAGGCCTAAGTGGAGCTTGGTTCAAATTAGTAGTCTACAACCGATCTTAAAATTTCTTCAATGCAGCCTCAGCCTGCTCCGTGCTTGTCCCTGGGCTTCAACACAGCCAGTTGTTGCTCGGAAGTGCCGTCTTCACAGAGTAAAACACTAGCTCCTGTGTTTGTGGGGTTCAGTAACGTCAGCTGTTCCCCTGCTGTTTTGATGGCAATCTGTCCTGCTGCCTCCCAATTGACAGCACATCAGGCCTCAGCCTGCTAAGTGCTTGTCCTGGGCTCCAACATCGCCAGTTGCTGCTCATAACTGACTTTGGCACGGGTACTCCCTCCTGCCCAGCTTGGTTCCAGCCCTGCCTGCTGTTTCCGGGAAGTGTCAATGTCAGTTTGCCACCCCAAGTTGCCATGTCGTGTTGCGGTTGGGTTAGCCGAGGCTAGGGTGCCAGCAGTTTAGGTGCTTCCTATGTGGACTGCGGGTTCTGGTAAGAAAGGCTTGTTCCATAGTGCCAGTAGGACAAGCACCCCCTGTAGGACTGTGTGATTCGGTAACTGCGGCCAGCTTGCGGCATGCCAAGTTTGCTTTTCAGGGGTAACTTCTGATACCCCTCCGGGTTCCAGCACCGTCAGCTGGTTCTCGTCAGAGCCTTTGGCCTAGGTGCCTCCATCTCGGTATCCGAGTTCCGGCAACGTCTGCTGGTCCTTGGTAGTGCTTTGTAGCACAGGTACCTCCTGCTTAGTAACCGGGTTCCAGCACCGTCAGCTGGTCCTCGGTTGTGCCATTGGCTCTTATTCCTTCTGCTGCCCCTCCGGGTGCCAGCACTGTCAGCTGGTCCTCGCTATTTCCATTTGCTCTTGCAGCTTATGCTACCCCTCCGGGTTCCAGCACCGTCAGCTGGTTCTCGTCAGAGCCTTTGGCCTAGGTGCCTCCATCTCGGTATCCGAGTTCCGGCAACGTCTGCTGGTCCTTGGTAGTGCTTTGTAGCACAGGTACCTCCTGCTTAGTAACCGGGTTCCAGCACCGTCAGCTGGTCCTCGGTAGTGCCATTGGCTCTTGTTCCTTCTGCTGCCCCTCCGGGTGCCAGTACCGTCAGCTGGTTCAAGAGGACAAAGAACAGGAAGACAACCACCAAGATGCAGAACAACAAGAGAGAGAAGACAAAGAAGCATAAAAAAAACAAAGCAGAAGAACATTAAGCATAAGACTAATACTCTGAGCAAATGATATTATCTTATTTATAAGCAGAAGAAGACTAAGCAGTGTATGGGGGTGAGTCCGTTCCTCCTCGTGGTGCCCCTGGAAAAGGCCTGCTGCTGCAGGCCAAACTGAACGCGGACAAATCCTGTTGTAAATCTTTTGTGACAGGCAGAACGGAAGGTGTAAACTTCTAACTTTTCTAGATAACAACTACAGGAATGCCTGACACAAACAAGAATATGATGAAGAAGAATAGGAAGAAGATGAAGAAGTTGAATATGTAGAATAATAATTGTTGAATAAGAAGAATATGAAGAATGTAAGAAAAGGAAGAAGAAGAAGAAGAAGAATGTAAAAAAAGGAAGTAGAAGAATTTAAAAAAGGAAGAAGAAGAAGAATGTAAAAAAAGGAATAAGAAGAAGAATGTAAAAAAAGGAAGAAGAAGAAGAATGTAAAAAAAGGAAGTAGAAGAATGTAAAAAAAGGAAGAAGAAGAAGAAGAATGTAAAAAAAGGAATAAGAAGAAGAAGAAGAAGAAGGTAAAAAAAGGAAGAAGAATAAGAAAGAAGAAGAAAGAAGAAAGAAGAAGAAGACATACATGTCTGGCAAAATATAAATGAGGTTAACATAGTCAATATCTTTGTAACTCCTAACATCTTTAAAAAAAAGTTTAATTCCTGCTATTCCATTTGATTGGGCTAAACCTCTATGGCTTTAATGTCTCCTCCACCTCCCACAATACATTCTACATTATTCTTAGTTGTTTTTCTTCATGTAGAATTAACCTACAAGGAACGAAAGGTTTTTTTTTAATTCCGATATTTTGGCCCCATTGACTTGCATTGGTTCCCGGTATCGGAATCGGCGATACCGATACTTTTTTTTAAGATCGGCCGATCCATTCCGATCCGATATTTTCAAGTATCGGCTGGTATCGCTCAACTCTAGCTGTGACCATATAAGAAAGGCGTTTAGCAGGGATACCTTTGTTTGGCCTTTCTGATCTCCTGACTGGAGGTTGACTTGGTTCTTCTGTGTCTTCCTTGGTGGCTTCAGAGCTTATCCACACTTCAGTGTTTTCCTTTTCGGTGTCTGGGTTTGGTGATTGAGATTCTTGTTCTTGCTTCTTAGGTTGAATAACCCATGTAACTTCATGGAATTTGAGCGATACTGAGTTTTCATCACCTGATTGTTACTGTGTTGGTCTCTGGGTGCAGGATTCAGTATCACTTTTGAGTTTCGCTATAGCCCACCAGGACTCCTTGCTTTGCATGTGATTCCCACTTGGAACGTTTTTCTTTGGGAGCATACATAAATGTTTTGCTTCCAAATATCCTGAGGTGCTTCAGGTTAGGCTTCTCGCAGTTCCATAGCTCATATGAAGTTATATTTGTGGCTTTACCTGACACTCTGTTTTGAAGATAGCAAGCTGTCATGATGGCTTCTCCCCAATACGTTGTAGGTAGATTCGCATCAAACAACATACTTCTTCCACTTTCACAGAGAGTATGGTTCTTTCTCTCCGCAATGCCATTTTGTTCTGGGTTGTATGGAATGGTAGTTTGGAACACATTTCCATCCTTTTTCAAAATGGTTTGCACCTTACCACGTGTATATTCGGTTCCATGATCAGCACGCAGGGCTTTTGGCTTTCTTCCAAATTTGTTAAACACTACAGCAAGATATTCTTCAAGTTTCCAAGATATTTGGAAAAGCCTACTGCCAAGCTCCTTCAAAAATTGTTCAAGTGACAAGTATCGAGAAGAACTGATGAAGACAAAGTGGCGTCCTTCATTTCAGCGAGCACACCGCGGCTTTACTTTAGCAGTCACACCGCTAACCACTTGGACCAGAGGGAACAGCACCATAAAATAAGCGACTTAGTTCGCTATACCAAGCGCATTACTTCCCTTTACTAAATACAGAGAAGTTCTGATGAAGATCCACTATCGGATCGAAAACGTTTAACACATAATCTGGATGCAAATAAAACAAAAAGATTAACTCTATTTGCTAATCTGAGTGCCAAGTTCTTTTATATTATTATGAAGACAAAGGGCTGTCACACCAAATATTCATGTGATTTTGATTTCTCATTTTTGTTTATTATCTTTCAATTTTGATAATTGATAAAAATAAACTATTAAAAATTCATTTTTTTAAAAGCCTCCTTACTTTGCAGCATTTTTTCCACACCTGCCTAAAACTTTTGCACAGTACCATATATAAATGTATGTATACATATGTGGCGCCCCTGAGGCTCAGTCGCCACAGAGGTACTGCACCTTCTCCTAAGGTGTAGTGCCCCACCAACTAGGTAAGTTGGGAACTCCTTTCCACGCTCCAACACACAGGATAGTTCAGTAGGTTCACCTAGCAGCTTCAGGCTGGGGGTAGCAGAGCACCCTTCGTGGAACCCTGCTTCGTAACACGAGATGTGCTGGGAGGTGGGTGGAGTTAGCATAAGAGGGGGAAAGTTTAGAATTGTAGGTCTGTCTGGGGTGAATCCCAGAGAAGGAAGCGTTAATTTCTGAAGTTAGTTTGAGTTCAGTTTGAGTTCAGTTTAGAAAGAGTGCTGCAGCTGCCTCAGTGACCTGAGCCAGCTGGCACGGGAAAGAGAAGAGAATTAGAAAGATGTAGACCTGCAACCTAAGCTTTCATAAGAAAGAGAAGGAACAGCGCGGAACGAAGGATTAGGAGTACAGAGAGGAGTTGTGGGTTGGAAGAGGAACCCTACCTATAGGTTCTCAGCGCAAGTCCCCAAGGTTGTATGGACACTTATGGTTCTGCAGCAGACACCGGTGGAGTAGTTAGCTGTAAATGCACTACTCCCATCCAAGACTTGGGACACAACAGCAACCGATTTGCGAGCCAGGACTCTGAGAGGAGTCCCCGATAGAGGCTACAGCTGTCTGTCATACAAGTGAGGTTCTAGGAACATCTGACAAGAGGAATTCCAGAGAACTACGGTACTGGAGTTCTTCACACTAAAAGGCGCAATAGAGGAGTCCTTCAGGAAAGGCACATATTGGCGGAGTGTTGGAGAGGAGAACCCTGACTTGCCCGGGAGGTTGATTGAGTCTCTACCCCGGAGGACATGGCACGGAGGCAGGCACCAGTGGGTACCAAGAACTGTGAGTAAAGCTTTGCTGCACCACACCATCAGTCCCAGTGGATCTGCATGCAGCGTTGGCTCAACATCTTACTTGCCAAACACCACGGGTGGCGTCACGAACTATCTAAATAAACTATTACACTATTAACATCACCGCCATTGATATTGGGTGCCCAGGGCCATGGACCGGGTCACTGCTGCTGTGACACATCCCCTGACACCAGCCCGGTACCGAGTACCCCGCTGCCCTGGGTGTGAGGGCGACCCACATACTGTATGTACTGGTCAAACATGTAGTGCTCAAGGAGAATGACTGCTTACTCATCATAAGTTCAGACCTTGAACAGTCTTCCTGCGACCCCTGACGCGCGTTTTGCTTGCTCGCTTTATCAAAGGGGAAGTGGTGAAAAGACCACAGAAAATATAATACAAATATGCAACTGTTTACTTTAGCAGAGATGTACATTAGCCTTAAAGGGAATGTGTCATCCATCAGAAATTTTTTTTTTATACATTTTTATATAACTTTTTTTTATATGAACTTTATCCCTATCTCTTCAATATATAAAAAACATTCTGAAATCTTGCAGCTTTCTCTCAACTTAGCCTCATAAAAGGTTAATTCTTTGTGTTTTTTTTAGATCACTTCTGAGCAGTCTCATAATCATCACATACTGTAGATGACTACAATGTATAACTCTATATATAGAAAACACAGGATCCACCATTCACAATAGGTGAGGTCACAGCTCACCTCCTCCACCTGTATAATGACTAACAACACATCTATATGCAGTAGACAACACAGGATCCACCATTCAGAATAGGTGATGTCACAGATCACCTCCTCACCTCCTCCTCCTGTACATAGACTGATAGCATCTATATATACAGCAGGTAGCACAGGATCCACCATTCACAATAGGTGACATCACAGTTCACCTCCTCCTCCTGTACAATGACTGATAACTCCTCTATACACAGTAGCTCACACAGGATCCACCACTCACAATAGGTGATGCCTCAGTGCATCTCCTCCTCCTGTACTATGACTGATGAGTGATGACATCTCTATATATAGTAGATAACACAGAATCTACCATTTACAATAGGTGATGTCACAGCTCACCTCCTCCTCCTGTATAATGACTGATAACACCTATGTATACAGTAGATAACACAAGATCTATCATTCACAATAGGTGATGTCACAGCTCAACTCCTCCTCCTCCCTGTACAATGACCTCTGTACAGATCACAGAGCATGCCCACAACACTTCTCCTTAGAAGCCAAATACCTCCAAACTATTATTGCCTAGGGTTCATGTAGCTGCGGTAAGGCATATCTCTGGATGCTGTTATGAGAACAAGCAAGATGGCAGCCCTTATAATTATGTACAGGAAAAAAAAAATCTGCTATCAGAAAATAAAAACTGATGTAAAAAAGAGATATTTATCACTATCATGTTTTAGTTAGTGAAGTAAAAAAGTGATACATTCCCTTTAACACAGCCGGGCTTGACCTTGTTAGGGTTGCATGAGCACACCAACTCATTATGGGATCTTTGGTTGCAAAATATATAGTTACTATCTAATTAGACAAAATCAAAACAAAATTTTTGTTGGTGTCTCCAACCCATGAACCAGTGCAGACATGGCTTTTTGTATGACTATACGGTGCCCAGAGCCAATAGATACAGGTAGGCTGAGGCCAGCAGGCTCCGCAGTGCTCTTTGTGGTTGTACGTCTGCCTGCTGTGTAACCTCTTTTTCCTACGGCAATGTTTGTCCCAGGATAATGTGACTATTCGATTAAACTGAAAAAAAAAAAAGTACCGCAAACCACATAGACTAAACAAATCAGTCCATGAGGTGCTCATCACAGGATAAGTGAGTGCTGTGAGTGTTACAGCCGCTGCTTGACAAGCAGGGACGATACAAGTTCCTTCATCACTTTTTTTTAGAAAAAAAAATCATTA
Source organism: Dendrobates tinctorius (assembly GCF_039654945.1). Taxonomy (NCBI): domain Eukaryota; kingdom Metazoa; phylum Chordata; class Amphibia; order Anura; family Dendrobatidae; genus Dendrobates; species Dendrobates tinctorius. The sequence goes on from NW_027361754.1 coordinate 45,649,514, forward strand.
AACAAATTTCACCTTTTTTACCCTTGTCACTTCCAAATTTTTGGAAACATTTTGGGGAAGGCCCTTTTCTGTTCTCCATGACTGTACCCAGTGTGCAAGCTCTATAAAGACATGGTTGGTTGAGTTTGATGTTGAAGAACATGACCGGCCACACAGGGTCCGGAACTCGGCAGCTTCCAAAACTTTTGGGGTGATTTAGAACAGAGATTGTGAGCCCGTCCTCTCCGCCATCATCAATCTCTAATATCACAAATGCTCATCTTGATGAATGGACAAAAATTCCCACAGATATCTGCAAAATCTCGTAGAAATTCTTCACAGAAGGGTTGGAGATGCTGTAGCTGCAAAGGACCAACTCCATATTAATGTCCATGGATATAAAATAGGCGGGGTCAACAAAGCTCCTGTAGGTGAAATGTATGTTATAAAAATTTTTCCCAGAATGGTGGGAGATGTTGTAGATGCAAAGGACCAACTCCATATTAATGTCCATTTATATAGAATGGGTGGTCAATAGTGGTGAGCGAGTATACTCGTTGCTCGGGTTTTCCGGAGCATGCTCGGGTGTCCTCCGAGTATTTTGGCATGCTCGTTGATTTAGTTTTTGTCGACGCAGCTGCATGATTTGCTGCTGCTAGACAGCCTGAATACATGTTGGGATTTCCTAACAAACAGGCAATCCCTGCATGTATTCAGGCTTTCTAGCAGCCAAAAATCATGCAGCTGCGTCGACAAAAACTAAATCTCCAAGTATGCCAAAATACTAAGAGATCACCCGAGCAACGAGCATACTCGCTCATCACTAGTGGTCAACAAAGCTCCTGTAGGTGAAATGTGTGTCATAAAAATGTTGTGCTTAATTGAAGAACAGGGATATCTGTACCATAATTTCTAGACTGGAATGGCAAGACAAAGTTACATTCTGATCCTAACTCTCATAAATGTCAGTGGAGAGGGGAGCACACATATGTGTCCATCTACCTTGGCATAGAAATGACTAACCAGACCTGAAGAGGGAAAAACCCTATATAAAAATTTCATGTTTCAATGACACAACTAGTTCTCATGAATTCCTGGAACAACCTGGTAAATTCTGGCACGTTCCAGTCTCTTGAATACATTGCAGCTCATCAACCTGCTGATAGAAATGCTTTTGCACTTACTTAAACATAGATTTTGTCATTTTATACAGTATTGTCACTATTAGCCAAGGTTGTAAGACCACAAGGACCGGACTGTCCTCTTCTCAGTTTATCTTCTGTCCTCCAGGCTAAAAGATGAAGAACTGCTATTTAAGAAACTTATCTGTCAGGAGCCAGTAGTGTATTAATACTCTAGATTGGTATTGATTTTTAAGATGTGACCTCTGACACATTCGCACCCAAGTGGGGATTGCTGCACTGCATCCTCCAGCCATTTGGTTTTCCTTCAGTTAACATTACTCAAGCTGAAACTGAAAATGTCCTTATAGATCATCGGTGGAAATATCCCTAGTGTGACGTGATATTCACTGTGAACAGTTGTAGATTCAAATAATAAAATGAAATATTAATATTGTCTTATGTTGTCATCATCTAGTGCTAAACAGATAGAAGACAATGAAAAATCATTATTGAAGGGGTTGTCCACTACTCAGACAAGCCCTTCTCAATCAGGATGTTTGCCCCCGTAAAATAGCGACACTTACAGTGGGGGAAAATAGTATTTAGTCAGCCACCAACTGTGCAAGTTCTCACACTTAAAAAAGATGAGAGAGGCCTGTAATTGACATCATAGGTAGACCACAACTATGAGAAACAAAATGAGAAAACAAATCCAGAAAATCACCTCGTCTGTTTTGGCAAGCTTTATTTTGCAAATCATGGTGGAAAATAAGTGTTTGGCCACCTAAAAACATGCAAGATTTTTGGCTCTCACAGACCTGTAACTTCTTCTTTAAGAGGCTCCTCTGTCCTCCACTCATGACCTGTAGTAATAGCACCTGTCTACTGAACCACCGCACAATCAGCTCTACCCTCTCCTAGTGTATCCTCACCCATCCCTGTAGACTGTGAGCCCTCGCGGGCAGGGTCCTCTCTCCTCCTGTACTTGTGTGTCCCTTGTGTTACATATGTTTATTGTACTTGTCTATATTTCCCCTTTTCATATGTAAAGCGCCATGGAATAAATGGCGCTATATAAATGTATATTAATAATAATAATAATAATAATAATAATAATAATAAAATACACCTGTCATCAGCCTCAAACAGTCACACTCCAAACTCCACTATGGTGAAGACCAAAGAGCTGTCAAAGGACACCAAAAACAAAATTGTAGCCCTGCACCAGGCTGGGAAGACTGAATCTGCAATAGGCAAGCAGCTTGATGTGATGAAATCAACTATGGGAGTAATAATAAGAAAATGTAAGACATACAAGACCACTGACAATCTCCTTCGATCTGGGGCTTCACACAAAATCTCACCCCGTGGGGTCAAAATGATCACAAGAACGGTGAGCAAAAATCCCAGAACTACACGAGTGACCTATTGAACGACCTGCATAGAGCTGGGACCACCGACACAAAAGCTGACACACTACGCTGCCAGGGACTCAGATCCGGCAGTGCCAGATGTTTCCCCCTGCTTAAGCCAGTACATGTCTGGGTCCATCTGAAGTTTGCTAGAGAGCATTTGGATTATCCAGAAGAGTATTGGGAGAATGTCATATGGTCTGATAAAACCAAAGTAGAACTGTTTGGTAGAAGCAAAACTCGTCATGTTTGAAGGAGACAGAATGCTGAGTTGCATCCAAAGAACACCATACCTACTGTGAAGCATGGGGGTGGCAACATCATGCTTTGATGCTGTTTCTCTGCAAAGGGACCAGGATGACTGATCCCTGTACATGAAAGAATGAATGGGGTCATGTATCATGAGATTTTGAGTGCAAACCTCCTTCCACCAGCAAGGGCATTGAATATGAAATGTGGAAGGGTCTTTCAGCATAATAATTATCCCAAGCACACTGCCAGGGCAACAAAGGAGTGGCTTCATAAGAAGCATATGAAGGTCCTGGAGTGGTCTAGCCAGTCTCCAGATGTCAACTCCATAAAAATACCTTTGGAGGGATTTGAAAGTCCGTGTTGCCCAGCGACAGGCCCAAAACATCACTGCTCTAGAGGAGATCTGCATGGAGGAATGGGCCAACATACCACCAACAGTATGTGCCAACCTTGTGAAGACTTAAGGCCCCGTCACACTAAGCGACTTACCAGTGATCCCGACACCGATATCAAGGTGTCAGGATCGCTAGTAAGTCGCTATGTGATCGCTGGTGAGCTGTCACACAGATAGCTTCAACAGCGATCTGCACAGCGATGCCGAGCGCCCGGCATCGCTTGCTATCGCTGTAAAAAATAGAATCAAAATAAAAAATATAGTTATTCTCACCTTCCGACGTCGTGTTCAGCCATCCTGCCTCTCTCCACACTCCGGTCCCAGTGATCCTTTGCACGAATGACTGCGAGACTTTGTTATCCCGTGAGACCGTGACATCTCGCGGTCATTCGTGCAAAGGATCACTGGGACCGTATTTTTTCCACAAACATGATCTTTTAGTCACCAATTTTTTTATTTTCCCAAGGGTACCAGGAGAAATTAGACCCCAAAAGTTGTTCTCCAATTTGTCCTGAGTACGCTGATACCCCACATATAGTGGGTAAACCACTATTTGGGCGCATGGCAGAGTTCGGAAGGGAAGCAGCGCCATTTGACGTTTTTGGCTGGAATTGAGATCTGACACCATGTCGCATTTGGAAAGCCCCTGATGTACCAAAACAGTGGAAACCCCCCACAAATGACACCATTTTGGAAACTAGATCTCCCAAGGAACTTATCTAGATGTGTGGTGAGCACTTTGACCCGTCCAGTGCTTCACAGAAGTTTATAATGCCCGGGCGTGAAAATAAAAAATTCGTATTTTTTCCACAAACATGATCTTTTAGTCACCAATTTTTTTTATTTTCCCAAGGGTACCAGGAGAAATTAGACCCCAAAAGTTGTTGTCCAATTTGTCCTGAGTACGCTGATACCCCATATGTGGGAGAAAACTACTGTATGGGCACATGTCGGGGCTCGGAAGGGAAGTAGTGACGTTTTGGAATGCAGACTTTGATGGAATGGACTGCGGGTGTCATGTTGCTTTTGGAGAGCCCCTAATGTACTTAAACAGTGGAAACCCCCCACAAATGACCCCATTTTGGAAACTAGACCCCCTGAGGAACTTATCTAGATGTGTGGTTAGCACTTTCAACCCCCAAGGGCTTCACAGAAGTTTATAATGCCCGGGCATGAAAATAAAAAAATCGTATTTTTTCCACAAACATGATCAATTAGTCCCCAATTTTTTTATTTTCCCAAGGGTAACAGGAGAAATTGGACCCCCAAAAGTTGTTGTCCAATTTGTCCTGAGTACACTGATTCTCCATATGTGGGAGAAAACGATTGTATGGGCACACGTCGGGGCTCGGAAGGGAAGTAGTGACATTTTGGAATGCAGACTTTGATGGAATGGTCTGCGGGTGTCATGTGCGTTTGGAGAGCCCCTGATGTACCTAAACCATTGAAACTCCCCACAAGTGAACCCATGTTGGACACTAAGACCCCCCATGGAACTTATCTAGATGTGTGGTGAGCACTTTGAACCCCCAAGTGCTTCACAGAAGTTTATAACGCCCGGGCGTGAAAATAAAAAAATCATATTTTTTTCCACAAAAATGATATTTTTGCCCCCAATTTTTTTTTTCCTAATGGTAACAGGAGAAATTGGACCCCAAAAGTTGTTTTGCAATTTGTCCTGAGTAGCCTGATACCCTACATGTAGGGGTAAACACTGTTTGGGCGCATGGCAGAGCTTGGAAGGGAAGGAGCACCATTTGACTTTTTCAACTCAGAATTGGCTGGAAATGAGATCAGACGCCATGTTGCATTTGGAGAGCACCTGATGTGCCCAAACAGTGGAAACCCCCAATTCTAACTCCAACCCTAACGCCAACACACCCCTAACCCTAATCTCAGCCCTAACCCTAGCCCTAACCCTAGCCCTAACCCTAACCCAAGCCCTGGCCCTAACCCTAACCCTAGCCCTAGCCCTAACCCTAACCCTAATGGGAAAATGGAAATAAATACATTTTCTTTTAATTTTATTATTTTTCTCTTACTAAGGGGGTGATAACGGGGGGTTTGATTTACTATTTATGGCGGTTTTTATATTTAGCAGCTGTCATACGCTAAAAGACACTTTTTATTGTAAAAATAGTTTTTGCATCACCACATATTAAGAGCTATAATTTTTCCGTTTTCCATTTTTTGATCGCTTTTTAGGACGCAGAATGAACAAAAACCAGCGTTTCAAGAATTTCTTTGGGGGGGGTTCCGCGTGCGGTAAAATTGATAAAGCGGTTTTATTCTTCACGTCACTACGGTTACAGCGATACCTCATTTAGGTCGTTTTTTATGTTTTGTCGGTTTTATGCAGTGAAAACTCTTTTATATAAAAAATAATTATTTTTGCATCGCTTTATTCTGCGAGTTATCACTTTTTTATTTTTTCACTGATGATGCTGTGTGGTAGCTTGTTTTTTGCGGGACAAGATGCCGTTTTCAGCGGTACCATGGATATTTTTATGCGTCTTTTTGATCGCGCGTTATTGTGCTTTTTGTTTGGCGGTATTATAATAAATCATTATTTTTTGCTTCGTTTTTTATTTTTATTTTTTAAGTGGTTCGCTAAAGGGGTTAACTAATGGGACAGTTTTATAGGGCAGGTCGTTACGGACGCGGCAATACCTAATATGTGTACTTTTATTGTTTTTTTTTTATTCCAAAAAATGGATTTATTGGGGGAATTTTATTTTTATTTTTCTAATTTATTTGGCGATTTTTTTTAAATTATTTTAACACCTTTTTTTTTAACTTTATTACATAGTCCCAGGTGGGACATCACTGTCCTGTGAAAGATCGCTGATCTGTCACATCACAGATCACTGTGACAGATCAGCGATCTGTCACAGGCAGCGCAGCAGGCTTCCTCGTGCCTGCGCTTTGCAGGCACTGAGGAAGCCGGCTCCCTGCAGACCCCCGAAGTCCCCCGTCGCCATCTTGGTTTTGGGGGCCTGCAGGGAAGGAGCCCCCCGCAGCAGCGCTGCACATTGAGCTGCCGTGGGGGGCTCAGGGAAGCACGGAGGGAGCCCCCTCCCTGCCGATGCTTCCCTTTAACCCCCGGTACACCGCGATCATGTTTGATCGCGGTGTGCAAGGGGTCAATGTGTCGGGGGCGGTCCGTGACCGCCCCTGACACATTGTGCCGGGTGTCAGCTGTGATAATTAGCTGACACACGGTCGCGATCAGCGGCGCTCACCACGTGGGCGCCGCTTATCGCTGAGACGTACTATCCCGTCCATGGGCATAGGGGCCAGGGTCCCATGGACGGGATGGTACGTCTGATGTCAGGAAGGGTTAATGACCAAATACTTATTTTCCACCATAATTTGCAAACTAAATCTTGCCAAATCAGACAAGGTGATTTTTTTCGGAATTTTCTCATTTTGACTGTCATAGTTGTGGTCTACTTATGATGTCAATTACAGGCCTCTCTCATCTTTTTAAGTAGGAGAACTTGCACAATTGGTGGCTGACTAAATAATTTTTTTCCCCACTGTATACTCACCTCCGGTGCCGGCACTGTTCCAGCGGTGTCTGCACTCATTCTCCCTGGACTTGCGTCTCATTGTAATGTAACATGAGCCTTGCACCCTATCAGCGCTGGCTTCACTCTCCCTGCCTTCAGACGAATCAGACGTCAAGAGGAAGTCAGAGCTGCAGCTGGCCGCTTATTTCCTCTCAATGTCTGATACGTCCAAAAGAGAGAGTGAAGCCAGCACTGATTGGGCTCAGGGCTAGCATGACATAAAAATGTTACACAAGTCCAGGGACAGCAAGTGCTGATTCCGCTGGAACATCGCCAACACTGGAAGTTAATAGAATCATAGAATCGTAGAATTGGAAGGGACCTCGTGGGCCATCTGGTCCAACCCCCTGCTCAAAGCAGGATTCGCTAAATCATCCCAGTCAGATGTCTGTCCAGCCTCTGTTTGAAGACTTCCATTGAAGGAGAACTCACCACTTCTTGTGGCAGCCTGTTCCACTCATTGATCACTCTAACTGTCAAAAAGTTTTTTCTAATATCTAATCTGTGTTTCCTCCCATTCAGTTTCATCCCATTGCTTCTAGTCTTTCCTTGTGCAACTGAGAATAAAGTTGATCCTTCTACAATGTGACAGCCCTTTAGATATTTGTAGACAGCTATTAAGTCTCCTCTCAGTCTTCTCTTTTGCAAACTAAACATTCCCAAATCCTGCAACCTTTCCTCATAAGACAGGGTTTGCAGACCGGTCACCATTCTGGTCGCTCTTTTCTGAACTTGCTCCAGTTTGTTGATGTCTTTTTTAAAATGTGGTGCCCAAAACTGGACACAATATTCCAGATGAGGTCTGACCAAAGAGGAGTAGAGGGAAATAATGACTTCACGTGATCTAGACTGTATGCTTCTGTTAATACATCCTAGAATTGCATTTGCCTTTTTTGCTGCTGCATCACACTGTTGACTCATATTCAGTCTGTAATCTATTAGTATACCCAAGTCTTTTTCACATGTGCTGTCACATATAAGTGTTGTTATTGTATGAGGGCAAAACGTTGATTGAAATGGATTTGTCCAGGTAGTAGACAACCCCTTTAACTTAAATTCTACTTTTCCTTCTTCTATATTACCACTTAAAGGGAACCTGTCATGTACCCAAATGCTATTAGCCTACAGATATAGGGTTAATATGCAGGTAAATTGCCTCACAATGCTATCCGGTCACCATTTTGAAAGGGCAGATACTGGAATAAAATTCTCGGGAGCCTGATGACTTCTGTTTTATGTGACTTCAGGTAAAGGAGCCTGAGGAGGCGACTATGGGTGGAGAATAGAGCTGGGCTGACAGAGGCTTCAGATCTATCATCCTCATTGGATTTCAGTTCAAACATTGATTTCTCAGTAATGGAGGGCATGTAAAGTTACCGTATTCCTGAATTCATCTTTGAAAGCGCTACATGCGCATAGAAATAGTTGGAGGGGTGAAATCCTGCGGACAAATTCCCTCTAAATATGGAGCAAATAAAGGGAAAGTGATCAAATTACCCTTTTTCAAGTTCATAAACAGAAATGGTAACACACAAAACCAGAAAGAGATTGCTCCGCTCTGCAGGATTTTATCACATGGCACTAGAATCCTCCAAGTGTCCACTTCATACTAATTAAATTAGCCTTTAGCCATGCTGGTAATGGCCCGGTCCTATCAGGGCTGTCTTGCTTCTCATAGTCTGGAATTATCCCGGCTCATTACGAGGTAGACAGAAATGGATGAATAGCTGAGTATGGCTACACTGCCAGGAACCTAAGTGGCCACAAAGGGCTCTGTGAGCCGCCAGGACCAGACAGCATGGAAGAGACGAGGCCGGAGTTAGACTGAGACAGAACAGAGAGCGTTGTCTTGTTTAAGTGCCCCGTTCACATAACTGAGGCTTTTATCCCTGTTTAAAGCAGATGTCTGACAATTCCCAAGTGCTTCATGGACTCACTTGAGAAGGCTAATTCCCATTCTCCATGTTCATTAAACTAATGGTTTACCCTGAAATGACATGCCAGCATTCAGCCTTGCAGAAAACAAGACCACAAAACACGATACACTTATGAGATTCCTCCACTCTTCACATCTCTGCTAATATATATCTCAGTTCTCTTCATTCTTTCCAGAGGTTGGGCCATAACTAACAAAATATTGTCATGATGGATCATGGAGCATAAACCTACCCAAATGTTATTTCTACCACCCTTACATTTTTTAAAACTGATCATACTCTCAAGGGTACGTTCCCACGTTCAGGAATTGCTGTGGTTTTGATGCTGCGTACTTATGCAGCATCGAAACCGCAGCGGCCAGCTGTTACAGCATAATGGATGGGATTTATAGAAAACCCATGTCCACTATGCGTATATGTGTAAGCAGGTTGCGGAATGCAGTGATGCAAGGGTGGCAGAGCAAGGGTTAACAGTATAACAGTTTAATTGGAACAATAGAGGAACTCCTCGCAGCGAGATAAACAGTTAAGTTGAAAAGAGAAATTGCAAAGCAACAACAGTCAAGTTATCAAACTTATCGTGTCCTTAGGTTCCTCAGCCACAGATGATCTGTTAGGGGTTGTAGTACCGGCCACGGCCAGTGTAGAGTCCACAGATGAGGTTCCACAAACGACGGTCCAGCTTCTAGCGGCAACAGGCGGTCTCTGGTTTTACCTGTTGAGCCCCTAGTCCATAAGCCTGTGCAGCTAAAGTAAAGAGAGCTGCAGAGATCCCTGGATCAAGCGTGGGCTGATGTGTGCTGCCTGGCAGAGGGGACCGCAACTTAGTGTCCTGTAGCCAATCCACGCTTCTTTGCTTGTGCGCGGTCTTACTTGTAGCTGGGTGCACGGCGTTCTCTACACTCCCTGTCAAGCTGGAGTGACCAGGAGATGTTGAATGCAGTACGTCGCAGTGCGGATGCTCGGGGTGCGGAGCATGCTGCTCACCCTCCTGCACTCTCCCTGACGACGGGAAACTGACTTCTGCTTCTGATTTCAGCTCTGTTTCCGGTTTAAACACACCCTCCCCTCGTCCCGGGTCATGGGGCCTGTCCGGTCCCCTTTTCCTTCCCCCAGGCAATATGGGACGCAGCCTCGACAGTTCCAGACCCGGCTCAATACAGGTACCCGCAGCCCGGTCCTCCTCCTTACATATGGGCGCCTGCAGATCACACATGGAGATTGACATGCGGCGCCTCTTTCCAGTCCGCAGCATGTCAATTTCTCTTGGGGAGACGTTAGTCTCGACAACAGAAATTTAATCAATAGAATGATTTGAATGCGGTAAATCTACAAGGTTCAGTGAACACATGTGGATTTACTTGCATTCAATAGCGATCAAAGCGCTGTTCATTCCGGATCGTGGGAGCTTAGCCTCAAGCGGCTGTCCAGGAATTAAAAAAATAAATAAATAACTAAAGGAAATATACTTATAAGTAATTTTGTTAAATACCTTTAATTAGCTAATAATATTGACTTTGTCTAAAGAAATAAATGCTATAAATAAAAATGGTTTCTGTTTTGCTACACTGATACATTCGTTTTTATTTTTTAAGTGGAACCTCGGGACCACGGTCCGGGGGCTCCGAAGGGGGCGTGACTAGTGAGCCCCGGGCACCCGTAGTAAAGCTACTCAGGCAGGGCCAGAATGGAATACCCGGAGGACACAGATGCTACCTCCAGTTAGACCCTGGACACGTGGCAGCTGTCCCAGCGGGACCAAAAGGGATAACAAAAGTTACAGCACAGTCCGTAATGTGCTGGGTCCTGGATCCGATTAGTTGGTGAGGAGTAGGTTCCAGTGACCTTCACACAGTCCTTGGACTCGGATGGCTGTAGGCGGAACGGGATGGCTTAGGCCCAGATGGTTGCTGATATAACCAAGTAACACAGGATATTGATATGCTGTGGAAACAAAGAGCATTAGACAATGCACAGAGACTGCAGATGCAGTGCAGACAGGTTAGCATGAGAACCGGATGTAGCAATGATAGAAACTCGTTGCTCCGGCGCTCTCCCTATGGAGGAGAGGCCAGAAATAGCAGCCAGTGCGCTGCCATTGGTTGATTGCATTTTTGAATAATGCACGCCGCCCCTTTAAGAAGGCAAAAGAGCGGGCAGGCGTGCCCTAATAGCCTTAGTTACAGATCTCCTCACAGGATGCCAGGAGGAGGAGGCAGGAGGGAGGACAGAATGCTGAGCAGCGGCATGAGAGGCTCGAGGTGAATGCCCAGAACAGAGAGCAGTGGCAAGCATGGACGCAGCGCCGGGAGGGGGCCCAGGTGTAACCTGGGCGCAGCGCCAGGACGGGGACCGGGTGTAACAGTATCCCCCTCTTTACACCCCCTCTTCTTCAAGCCTGCATAGAACCGTTTAAGGAGAAGAGGAGCCTGGATGTTCTCCCTAGGCTCCCAAGATCTCTCCTCAGGACCAAAACCCTTCCAGTCCACCAGGTAGTAGGTCTTACCCCTTTTTACGGCCAGGATATGTTTTACCTCAAAAACAACATCCTCCGAGACAGGGTCAGGAGTGGTACCCGGATCCTTAAAGAAGGGACTCAAAACTACTGGTTTGAGGAGAGAAACATGAAAGGAGTTAGGCACACGTAGGGAAGTGGGCAACTTCAGCTTGTACAAGGCTGGATTGATCTGTCTCAAGATCTCAAATGGTCCGATGAACCGGGGACCCAATTTGTAGGATGGCATCTTTAACCGGATGTACTTAGAAGAGAGCCATACCTTGTCTCCGGGACGAAAGATAGGCGCATCCAAACGTCTCTTGTCTGCATGCCTTTTCATACGCTGGGAGGCTTTCTCCAGAGCAGTTTTGGTATCCCTCCAGACCTTAGAAAAATCTTTGGAGAAAGTATCGGCAGCTGGGACGCCAGATAATCCAGAGTTGGGAAGAGGTATTCCGGGTTGCAATCCGAAGACAATCTGAAAGGGAGACTTTCCAGAAGATTCACTTACTTGATTGTTGTAAGAAAATTCAGCCCAGGACTGCAAGTCTACCCAGTCGTCATGATGGGCGTTGACAAAGTGATGCAGGAATCCAGCCAGGATTTGATTTGTCCTCTCCACTTGTCCATTGGACTGGGGATGGTACGCTGAGGACAAATCCAGTTCAATTCTTACCAGTTTACAAACTGCTCTCCAGAATCTTGAGGTTAACTGGACTCCTCTGTCAGACACGATGTGGAGAGGGAAACCATGGAGACGGAAGATGTGCAGGATGAACAGGTCCGCCAATTCAGGAGCAGTTGGAAGACCGGGTAGTGGAACGAAGAGAGCCATTTTATAGAAGCAATCCACCACTACCCACACCACAGAACAGCCAGATGAGATCGGGAGATCTGTGATGAAGTCCATCGTGATATGCTGAAAGGGGGCAGACGGAATTGGAAGAGGCTGAAGCCTACCTGCAGGTAGATGCTTGGCCGTCTTGTTACGAGCACAGGAAGGACAGGCTGTGACGTACTCCAGAATGTCCTTAGCCATGGCAGGCCACCAGTAGTACCGGGAGATGAGTTGCAGAGTCTTTCTCTGGCCGGCGTGATGAGCCAACTTGGACGAGTGACCCCACCGAAGGACACGAGTACGCTCAGAAGCTGACACGAAAGTCTTCCCGGGAGGCAGCCAGGCAAGATTAGTAGAAGCGACCGCGACTAACCTTGAGGGTTCAATGATGTGCTGCGGTTCTTTTTCTTGATCAGGAGGTACAAAGGCTCTGGAAAGTGCGTCTGCTTTGACATTTTTGTCAGCTGGGCGAAAATGAAGAACAAAGTTAAAACGAGCAAAAAAACAAAGCCCAGCGGGCTTGACAAGGATTCAGCCTTTCTGCAGTTTGGAGGTAAGCAAGGTTTTTGTGATCGGTGTATACGACTACCTGAAGAAGAGCTCCTTCTAGAAGATGCCTCCACTCCTGCAGAGCCAATTTGATAGTCAACAATTCCCGATCTCCAACAGAATAATTCCTCTCTGCGGAAGAAAAAACCTTGGAAAAAAAAACACAGGAATGCATTCGCCCGGAGGACGATTTCTGGGTTAGTACAGCTCCCGCACCTACTGAAGAGGCATCGACCTCAAGAAAAAATTGTTCATTGGAGTCAGGATGATGAAGAACAGGTGCGACATCAAATGCCTTTTTGAGAGAAACAAAGGCCTCCTCAGCCTCAGGAGGCCAATCCTTCGGATTTGTACCTTTCCGGGTTAGAGCTGAGATGGGCGCCACTCGGGTGGAGAAGTTAGGAATGAATTGCCTGTAGTAATTGGCGAAGCCCAGGAATCGCTGTATAGCCTTCAACCCAGACGGACGAGGCCAATTGAGCACAGCCAATAACTTCTCTGGATCCATTTTCTTTTTTGAACCATAAAATTTTTATTGAATTTTAACAACAAATTTGGCACATACAGATGATGGGCAGCATTATTCATTTCCATTTTCATTTACATTGTGATTTCAATTTTAATCTTAATCCAGCCGACAATCCATAACAGTAAATAATTATCTGTATTCTGAATTCCAATTTTCAGTATCAGCAACAATATATATCAAAGAACCCCAATGATTATATCTCTATTTCGACACCAAATGGACACACATATCATTATTTCCCTATTCCCATTCATACCTAGAATTGGAGTAATCCAACCATTTCCCCCATGCCACTTCAAACTTGAATCCCCTATCACTGCTGATTGCTATCATCCTCTCCATATTACAATTATGTTGCATCTTGGTCATTATTTCTTGGGCGGTCGGGACCTGTGAACTCTTCCATTTGCTCGCGATGCACACTCTTACTACTGTCAAAAATTGTATAGTTATTAGTACGTCATTATGATCCATGTCCTCCAGACCAATGGACAACAAGGCAGTTTCTGGTCCCAGTTTCACACTATAACCTAGTATTGAGCTTAATTTCTGTTGTGTATCTGTCCAAACTGGTTGGATCAGCTCACAATCCCACCATATGTGGAACAACGAGCCTGGCCGCTTGTTACACCTCCAACACGTGTCTAAACTTTGAGGGTATATTTTTTTTAAGTGCGCTGGAGTATAATACCATCTGTATAGAATTTTCCTTGATGTTTCCAAATGATTAATACAGTGAGATATTTTTTTGTGTATTTGGAAGGAATATTCCCATTGTTCTTCCCCAAATATTTTTCCCAAATCAATTTCCCATTTCCCCACAAAAGGCAAGGAGTGCGGGTTGCATGTGTCGTTCAAGGCCTCATAAGCCTTTGATATCCCCCCTTTGGTGTCTTTGTTTACCGCAAAAAAATTCTCATAAGAAGAGACCAGCTCCTGCTGTTCTGTTTTCACACTTGAAAATAAATGTCTAATTTGAAGGTATTTATAAAAGTCCCTCTTGTTTACTCCAAAAACGCTAACCAGATCACCAAACGGTCTAAGTTCCAAGGCGTTCATAATATCTCCTACTTTAATTATTCCTTTGGAAATCCAATCACCCAAGTCTATATTCTGGATTAAATTACCCATAATATCCATTGGAATCTTATGTAATCTTGTGGGGAGTAATTTCTGCCCTAATGACTGCATCATCCAAATATTCGCGCCCGCTCGTATTGTGGGGTGTCGTGGCAATTGCTTTTTTTGGGCTAAACGAAGGTGCCACATATATGAGGCCATAGAGGGTGCTCCACAATCTGCGCTTCTAATTTTACCCATGCCTTTGGAGAATTCCCATCCCACCAGCATCTAATTTGATCCAGCATCGTGGCTCGATAGTATGTACGTATACATGGACAACCTAGCCCCCCGTATTTTATTGGCATGAACAAGAATTTCGCCGAAACTCTCGCCCTTCGCTGGTTCCATATTTAATTCATTAAAGCTGATTGGAGCTTGTTGAGGGTATGCAGTGGGATTTGAATAGGTAGGTTGCGGAAATAATATAAAATCTGGGGAAGGATCATCATTTTTACCACTGACATTCGGCCCAACCAGGACACCATTGCTTTGGAGAATGATTGTGTTTCCTTATGGATATTTTGCAATAAGTGTGCATAATTTGTTTTCCCCAGATTTTTGATCGGGTAAGTTAACTGAATCCCTAGGTATGGGATCGCGTCAACTCTCCAAGTCAGGGGATATTGTTCCATTAGTTTCTGTTTTGTGGCCTGCGGGATACCCATATCAAGAATCAAACATTTGCTTAGATTAATTTTGTAATAGCTAACATGGCTGAAAAGGGTAGTTATCCTAAATATATGGGGCAGGGAGACCTCAGGATTTGTGACACACAGTATGACGTCGTCAGCGAATAGACCTATCTTGTTCTCCACAGAGCCCACGTTGATCCCACAAATTTCTTTCTCCATTCTTATCATTTGGGCAAATGGTTCCATCATTAATACGAATATCAGTGGGGAGAGAGGGCACCCTTATCGTGTTCCATTTGTAATATTAAAACCCGAAGATAGGTATCCATTTGTATATACCTGGGCCGAGGGCCTAGAATACAATGCCATAATGGAGGATAGAATGGGTCCCCCAAAACCAAATTTCTCAAGCGTCCTCTCCATAAATCCCCAGTGGATCCTGTCAAACGCCTTCTCCGCGTCCAGCGATAGGAGCAGAGAAGGCGTCCGACCCCCCTCCACCTCAGCGATCAAATCAACAAGGCGTCTGGTTCCGTCACTGGTTTGTCTATTTTTGACGAATCCGACCTGATCCCAATGGATCAACTCTGGAAGGACGTGCAGGAGCCTTAAAGACATTGCTTTAGCAAATAATTTGACGTCCGTATTCAATAAAGAAATTGGTCTAAAATTTGCCGGGGTGTCTGGGTCCTTTCCTGGCTTTGGCAAGGTAATAATATGGGCGTTCAGCATTTCTGCTGGGAAGGCCTTGTTCTCGGTTGCCTCATTGAACACTCTTACCAAGTACAGGGAAATTAAATTTTTATACTTTTTATAGTAATCGTTTGGCATACCATCTGGTCCTGGGGCTTTATGTGCTTTCAAAGTATCAATAGCTCTATGAATTTCAAGAGTTGTGAATTTTTGGGACAGGGTTTCTTTCTGTGAGGCTGATAGTGTTGGTAAGCTTACTGACTCCAGGAATGTCCCTATTTCTGCATCACTAGGTTGGTGGGTCTGGACATCTCCTTTTAAGTTGTACAAGGCTTCATAATAATTAGCAAATTCGTTGGCAATTCGCTGAGGATCTATTATTTTCCCCTCATTGGGGCCATTTAGATATGGGATACGGAATTTAGCCGCGCGTATTTTCACCTGTTTGGCCAATAATTTCCCGGATTTATTGCCATGCCAGTAATATTTCATTTTAAGTTTTTTGAGGGCCTTCTCGTATGTGTGTAGATTAAGCTCATGAAGCTGTTGATGTAGAACTGAGATTTCCGCCGCTCTTGTGGGTGAGTAAGATTGTTTATTCATTCTATGTAGTCTTCCCAACTTGGTTTGGATGTCATTTACTGCAGTTTGTGTAGATCTTTTGTAATGAGAAGCCTGTTTTATAAAATGTCCCCTCAGTACCGCTTTGTGTGCACACCATAGAGTTGTGTCTGATACTTCTCCATTATCATTTTGTATAAAATAATCGTGGCTGGATTCTTGCGTTTGTAATGCGTAAGTGGGGTGGTTCAGGACATAGGTGTTAAGCCTCCAAATTGGAGATCTATCTGTTGTGTACTTTTCCTCTATTTCTAGTGTGATAGGAGCGTGGTCACTCCATGTTATATTTCCTATTTTGGCATTTAACACTTGTGGAATTACCGACTTATCAACTAGAAAAAAGTCAATTCTCGTATAGGTGTTATGCGGGTGAGAAAGAAACGTGTAATCTCTTGTGGATGGATTCTTTAGTCTCCAAATGTCGTATAGTTCTTGTATGTGAAGCAGTTTTGTAAGCGGGCTAGGGTTAAGTTTATTCGATCAAGATGTGGAATCCATGTTGGGCCACAACGCCACATTGAAATCCCCAACCAGAATTAGAGAGCCTTTCTTGACTTTAATGGCCTTTACTATTATCTTCTTGATGTGGGTATATTGTCCTTTGTTGGGGGCATATATGGTCACCAACGTATATGGAATATTGTTGATTATACATTGCAATATAATGTATCTTCCATGTGGGTCTGTAATTTGGTTTATTTGGGAAAAGGCCACAGAGTACCTTATTGCAATCGCCACCCCACCTTTTTTCCTATCTGCCGGCGCCAGGATCACGTGTGGGAATTTTTTATGTTTTAATCTACTTGTGTCTTCACTGTTTAAATGAGTTTCCTGTACACACAGTATGTCTGCGTTGTTCCTCAGTGCTTCTTTCCATAAAGTTGACCGTTTGTATGGGGAATTTAAGCCTTTGGCATTCACTGATATAAATTTAATCACCATCTATAAATTTGGTCAAGATTGCTGTGAGTCTATGCTGAGTATATTTTATCACCCTTGTTTTGTGTGTACTGGAAAGGTAGATCACTTTAGTGCCATACTCAGATATCACATTATTTCTCATACGATTGTTTTTTGGAATTTGATGTGCGTGTTTTTTCCCTCCTCCCATACGTGGGTCTACATAACATAGTGTCAGACATTCAAACTCATACTCATCTAGGTTACTGGTGCCCACGCCTATCGTTTTTTCAAATTGCTTCACGCCCCCCTTTTCCACCCCTATAGATCCGACTGGAAAAAGCTGCCACTGTAGATAAAAAAAAAGATAAACACAAAAACAGACAGAAATAACATTCAAACTAAAAACTTTGCTCTCATGAGCACAAAAATGGGGAGCCCGTGCAGGCTGCCTTCCACGGGAATCAGAAACCCAGCAAAAGTCTAGCGAACCAGATGTGACCTGGGTTCTGACATATGACCCCAATAGGAACCGGAAACAGAAAGAATACCGGGTCCCAAGAAAAACAAAAAATAAAACCTTAAAAGGTAATAGAAAATGAGCAATCCGAAAGGTTGCTTGTAAGATCTCGATGTGAAGAAAAAAACAAAACAAAAACCGAAGATCAGAAAATCCTGTTAGGCAATCCATGTCCAAGTCCCGCTAACCATAATCGAGGGGGTCCTGCCATACTTGACCCCCGACTTCTCAGACCCGAACTGTCTTTCCCTAAGAGGGCTTGCCGCTCACAACCTATAGAACCGAAATTCAAAACCATAAGAGTTCTTCTGAAAAACGTCAATTAGCAGAGATCCTTTTCCAGGTTTCCATATCCTGAACTGTGAGATTAAACCAGTTCCTCGTTACATCTTAATCACGCTTTGGACCATTCCGCCACAATTAGTCGTGGTAGTGGGTTTTTCCCTTGGTTGTCCCTAGTATCAGAAGGAAGATTCCATTCCTTGCACAGGCGTAAGGCTTGCTCCGGATTCTTCACCACATGCTTGCGCCCATCTTTTGTTATCACCAGCTTCACTTGGAACCCCCATTTATACGGGATATTGTGTTCCCTCAGGATCCCTGTGCATGATGAAAATGCTCTCCTGCGTGCTAGGGTAAATGCAGATAGATCCGCATATATAGCTATGTCTTTAAAGCGGTCGGGCAGGGACGGTGGGTTACGAGCAGCCTCCAACACCTTCTCTTTTATATGAAAGAAATGTATTCTGACTATAACATCTCTTGGTATCGCAGCCGGGAGACAGTTTGGCTTAGGAAGCCTGTGGGCTCTGTCCATAATCAAATCTAGCTGTGTGGTGTCCGGCAACAGGCATGAGAAATAATCAGTAAGAAATTCTTTGAGGTCATCTGTTTTAACCGTTTCCGCAATGCCTCTCAGACGGACATTATTGCGTCGAGACCTATCTTCCATATCCGCTATTTTAAGTTTAAGTACATCTATCTCTTCATCTGTGGATACCACCGAGTCCACCACCTCATTATGCGCTGTGGTCAATTCCGCCATCTTATCTTCTATGTGGGATGTGCGTTCTTCTATAACATTGATGTCCCTCTGCATAGATCTAAGCATGTTCTGCATGTCCTTTTTGAAGTTAGACATTATTTCAGACATAAGCTGTCTCATAGTGTGCTCAGTTAATGGTTCTCCCGCACTAGCTAGTGCAACGCTCTGCTTGTGTTCTGTGGAGCTGTTTGTGGCTTTCAGGCCTCTTCTAGGAGGGGAAGCCTGGGACCGAATTTCATGGTCCTCCCCTTGATCCCTGTCTTCTTGTGCCGTGGGATCCCCTGAATCCACTCCTATAAAGTCATCCCTGCCCCGTTCAGAGGGGCTGTTCCCCTTATGTCTCCTTTCCTCAATCCCCTGCGGGGTCTCTCCTACCTCTCCTCTTATGCTTGATGTGGCTTTCTGCAATGCCTCCATGCCGCGCTTGTGCTTCCCAGCGCCATTTTGCGCGCCCTCCGCTGCTGGGTAGAACTGAGTGAGTTTGAGGGGACTTTTCCTCCCTCTGCCTCTGCTGCTTCGCAATTCTTTCATGGCCCCACGGTCCCTCTGTCTTCCGCTGCCTGATGGGTCTGGAGCCGCTGCTTTAAGTAGCTGTGTGCCGCTGTATGGGGTCAATAAGCACCGGAGAAGTTCTACTGTGCTTCCTTCTCCATGCGCCGCAGGCCCTCTGGATCCATTTTCAATCCTGTGGAGGAAACAATGTAACCGAGGAAAGGCAAAGAGGATTGTTCAAAGAGGCACTTTTCAAACTTGGCGTACAGTCTGTTCTCCCTGAGCCTCTGTAAGACCAGGCGCACTTGTCTGTGATGCGAGACCAAGTCAGTAGAAAAAATCAGAATGTCGTCTAGGTAGACAACAACACAGGTGTAAAGCAGATCCCTGAAAATGTCATTGACGAACTCTTGGAAAACAGCGGGAGCATTGCTTAGACCAAACAGCATTACCAGGTACTCGTAGTGGCCATCACGAGTGATGAAGGCTGTTTTCCATTCGTCTCCATCTCTGATTCGGATCAAAATGTAAGCCCCTCTGAGATCCAGCTTGGTGAAGATCCTGGCCCCTCGGAGACGGTCAAACAGTTCTGAAATTAGAGGCAAAGGGTACCTGTTTTTTACTGTGATCTGGTTCAGTCCTCGGTAGTCGATACAGGGCCGCAGGGATCCGACCTTTTTCTTCACGAAGAAGAAGCCTGCTCCTGCCGGTGACGAAGATTTTCGTATAAACCCTCTGGCCAAGTTCTCTTGGATGTAGTCCAACATAGCCTGAGTCTCTGCCTGGGAAAGAGGGTAAACTCTCCCATGGGGAGGAGATGCTCCAGGAAGAAGGTCTATTGGACAGTCATATGATCTGTGGGGAGGAAGTTTTTCAGCCTCCTTTTTCCCGAAGACATCCGAGAAGGACCAGTAAGCGGATGGTAATCCAGGCAGGGTAGCAGGTTGGACCGGGGGTGAAGCTGGTTCAAACCGGGTTAAACAACGGTCCGAGCAGGAATCTCCCCAACGTAGAATTTCGCCTGTTCTCCAATTAAGGGCTGGTTCATGTTTCTGAAACCAAGGCAAACCTAGAAGCAAGGGATGAGACAAACCAGGGTACACATAAAAACGGATTCTTTCAGAATGCATAAGACCTACCTGGAGTTTCACTTGCTCAGTCTGGAACTGGACGGGTTCGGTCAGAGGCTGGCCATCGACAGCAGTTACCCGCAACGGGTTGGGAAGAGCCTGAACTGGTAAGTGGTAGCGATCCACAAGCGTCTGCTGAATAAAGCTTCCGGCGGCTCCGGAGTCCAACAGACAGAGTCCAGAAAATTTTATTGCTCCGCAGGTCACGGAGACTGAGATCTGCAACGAAGGAGAGGAACGTTCTCTACCTAGGGTGGCCTCTCCTACCGAGTCTAGGCACAGGAGTTTTCCGACTTCTTTGGACAGGAGCGGATCAGGTGTTCAGAACTACCACAGTACAGACAGCTTCCGTTTTTGCGACGCGCCTCCTGGCGGCGGCTGGCCAGACTTGCTCGATCTACCTCCATAGCTTCAGGAGAAGAGGATGAGGTAGACGTCTTGGAAGAATTAGATTTCAGGTGGTAGGACCTCCTGTCACTCTTAATCTCCATTGAACGCTCCTGAAAACGCAGGTCAATCCAGGTCGCCAAGGAAATCAGGTCATCCAAGATGGTAGGCCTGTCCCATCCCGCCAGCTCATCCTTAATTTTTCCAGATAGGCACTCCCAGAAGGTAGCCAGCAAGGCCTCATTGTTCCAAGATAACTCAGACGAGAGGGTGCGGAACTGAACAGCATACTGAGCCACCGTGAGGGTTTCTTGGCGTAAGCGAAGCAGGGCAGAAGCGGTCGACGTGACCCGGCCAGGTCCATCAAAGGTCCTGCGAAAAGTTTCTAGGAAAGATTGAAGATCATTAACCAGCGGGTCTCCTCTCTCCCATAATGGATTCAGCCAGGCGAGAGCCTCTCCTGCTAGATGTGACATAATGAAGCCCACTTTGACACAGTCAGAAGCAAACATATGCCCCAATATTTCAAAGTGTAGGGTACACTGATTGAGAAAACCCCAACACTGAGTGGGATCACCATGGAAGTGGGTAGGAGTCGCCAGGCGGGGGCCCTTGCTTGTCATGACGTCAGGTACCTGGGTGTTGCTAGGTGAATCAGGAGCAGCCGGGTTCTGCAGAGAATCCATGCGGGTGGACAGGTTACGTAGAAACGTCGTGATCTTATCCTGTTGATCTCTTAAACGGGTCACCTCTTGGCACAACTCCAACGTCGGAGGCCTCTGGGGTCCAGCGGATTCCATGGCCGGAGCAATCTGTAATGAATGGAAGCGGAGGCAGAGATGGTGAAGTTCACATTCGTTTTTATTTTTTAAGTAGAACCTCGGGACCACATTCCGGGGGCTCCGAAGGGGGCGTGACTAATGAGCCCCAGGCACCCGTAGTAAAGCCCCTCAGGCATGGCTAGAATGGAATACCCGGAGGACACAGGTGCTACCTCCAGTTAGACCCCGAACACGTGGCAGCTGTCCCAGCAGGACCAAAAGGGATAACAAAAATTACAGCAGAGTCCGTAATGCGCTGGGTCCTAGATCCGGTTAGTTGGTGAAGAGTCGGCTCCAGTGACCTTCACACAGTCCTTGGACTCGGATGACTGTAGGTGGAACGGGATGGCTTAGGCCCAGATGGTTGCTGATATAACCAGGTAACACAGGATACTGATATGCTGTGGAAACAGAGAGCATTAGACAATGCACAGAGACTGCAGATGCAGTGCAGACAGGTTATCATGTGAACCGGATGTAGCAATGATAGATACTCGATGCTCTGGCGCTCTCCCTATGGAGGAGAGGCCAGAAATAGCAGCCAGTGAGCTGCCATTGGTTGATTGCATTTTTAAATAATGCACGCCGCCCCTTTAAGAAGGCAAGAGAGCGGGCAGGCGTGCCCTAATAGCCTTAGTTACAGATCTCCTCACAGGACGCCAGGAGGAGGAGGCAGGAGGGAGGACAGAATGCAGAGCAGCGGCATGAGAGGCTCGAGGTGAGTGCCCAGAACGGAGAGCAGCGGCAAGCCTGGACGCAGCTCCAGGACGGGGGCCAGGTGTAACAGCGGCAGACCTGGGTGCAACGCCAGGACGGGGACCAGGTGTAACAGTGCCAACCACAGTTTTTCAATTTCTGTCCATTTATTATATGCCCATAGCGAAGCCCACGAGGAAAATCTACGTAGATGAGCTGCCCAATAGTATTTATTAATGTCAGTGTGACGCTAGTCACTTCTCACTGCCAAGCACCAAGCCATGAGTCAGAGTGGTCAAGAAGTCCAAGGTCAGAAGCCAGGAGCCTACGTCATAAACAGAAGGAAGAGACAAAAGCATAGCCAGGTAACGTTTTGAGGTCAGAATACTGGGAGGACCTCACAAGATGAATATACATCTGGCAATGGTCTGGGAGAAGCTGCTCTGTTGAGTAAGCATGGCATTTATCTGGGATAGTGAACATCTGGAGACTGCGACGCTTCCCAGTCACCAATTGGCTAGTCAAGCCATCAATAAACATACTGGCAGCTCAGCACACCCATGAACCAGATTGTATGGCCATGCTGTCAATCACAGTACTGGCAGCTTCAGAACGCCCCTGTAATGGATTGGATGGCTGAGCTGTCCATCAAAGTACCGATAGCTTCAGTAGGCCCCTGTACTGGATTAGACGGCCGAGCTGTCAGTAATTGCATCCCACACACTCTGAGGGGTGGAACCATGACAGTCAAGGACCAATAGGCTCCCTTGTAATTTGTGAGGACACGCTTTGAAATCCTTTGACTAGTGATGAGCGAGTACAGTAATATTCGTAATCGCTATACTCGTAACGTAACGAGTACTTTGTAAAAATCGCGTTTTCGTTCCAAATAGCGAGTACAAAGCAAGTCAGTTGGAAATGCAAGTAGTTTCCTGCTGGACTCTACAAAGGGGTCTGGGGGCCTGAGAAAAAGGCTGAAATGGGAAAGTGATGAAGCATAATGGGAAGAGCCTGGAGAACATGCCTGCACGCATTTCTGACTCACATATGGTTTCTGGGAATAAGTTTGTCACAGTATTACGCCACTTTTACAGATACACAAGAACTACTACCAAACCTAGATTTCTATTGAATATGTATCCCCTTTTTCAGTCACAATGTGGGACAACCTGTCACAAGGGCCTCCAATGGCAAGTATTAGTTTGGTAGGACCACTCTACATTCAAGATTTGTCCACTGCACAATGTACATAGGGTTTGTAAAAATTAGCCCTATGGGCTGAGTTATGGTTGACACAGGAAGCTACCAACCCAAGGGCTTCCAATCACAAATAGTAGTTAGGCTGGAGTAGGATTACTGTCCTGGTTTATCCACTGCACAATGTGCATAGAGTTTGTAAAAATTAGCCTTATGGGCTGAGTCATGGTAGACGAAGAAAGAAAACAGGTTTTTATGGGAAGGGGTTGACGTTAACAGCAGTAGCATGAATCAGCATTTTTTATGAATTTAGGTTGGCTTGCTGTCATCTGGAGGGATTGCAAACTGTGGAGACATTCAGTCCTTGTTGAATTTAATCAGAGTAAGTCTGTCTGCATTTTCCATGGAGAGACATGTGCGCCTATCAGTGATGATTGACACAGCGGAACTGAAAACACGCTCTGACATCACACTAGCAGCCAGGTAGGTCAGCACCTCCAAGGCATATAAGGAGAGGTTGGGCCAAGTGTTCAGCTTTGACACCCAAAAATTAAAGGGAACTGAAGCGTCAGAAAGAACGCACGTATGGTCACTTAAGTACACCTTGACCATGTTCTGCAACTTCTCCCTTCTGGGCATTGTTACAGGCACAGATATCCCTTTTTTGTTGTGCTAGTTTATTGAAAATTGCCCAATTTGGGCACATTTTCCCCCCACCTCTGTTGGCATGGTGTTCGTGTCTCTCCCCATTATCCCTCGGTGTTGAAAACAGCCGCTATTTCTGCCACCAGCATTGTGTGAGGGCAATGTTTTCAGCAACTGATCTACAATGGCCCTCTTGAATGATTCCATTGTAAAACTCATTGGTGACTCCAAAAGGAGAGAAGGAAATTTCTCCTTGTACCGTGGATCGAGAAAGGTGGCCAACCAATATTGTTTTTTGAATAAAATGTGTATCACGTGAGGGTCTTGTCATAGACACTTACACATGAACTGTGCCATGTGAGCCAAGCTGCAAAAAGGCAAATGTTCTGTGTCCCCAACAGTAGGAACAGTACCCATCCTCTCTTCATGCTGATTTGTCTCCTCCTCCTCTCCAGCCCATCCAGGCTGCACAGACATGAAACCTGGGTTGGGTATCCCCTCTGTAGAATTAGGAGTCCCCTCGTTAGCACAGAAAAACAAGTCCCGAGCCAATGTTGCCTCAGAATATTGGCTGGGCTGGGTAGTATCACCGATTGTGAAATCTGGCTCCATAGCAACATGCTGGGCACTCAAGGCTTCCTCTTTGAGGTTATGCAGTGATTGTATCAAGAGACACAGCAGCGGGATACTTACGCTGATAATAGCCTGATCACCTCTCATGAGGTTGGTGCAGTGCTCAAAGTTCTCAAGAACCTCACAAATGTCAGCGATCCACACCCACTCGACAGTTGTTATGTGTGGTGGCTGACTCTCAGTCTGACGGGTTTGTTGAAGCTGGTATTCAGCTACTGCCCTCTGCTGCTCACAGATTGCAAATGAGATGGTAATTTGGCAAATTCAAGTGCTTTTGCAGCGCTCTAAGACCAGCAAAAGGCAGTAGAGGAATTCGGAAATGAGCACTAACACAGCGAAATACTTCCAGGATACAGTGTACCGGCGCATGCGCAGTAATGATTCTAGGCTTTGCCCGCAGTTGGGCAAAGCATACTGCGTGTGCGCGAAGCAAGATCGCTTTGCACATGAGCGCCGCGAACTATGGAGAAGAACTACTCTAATACCGGAGAAGATCGTGGACGGGGGTCATGGATGGTGTGGAGAAAGAAGAACAAACACCGCCCATCGGACCGGACCCAGGCCATTTACATAGGCCTGCAATTTCCGGTGACAGATTCCTTTAAGTTCACACATGGGGACCTTGACCGGTAAGGTCTCAGAAAAATAAAGTAACTTAGGGAGGAAACCCAAGCAAACACGGGGAGAACATACAAACTCCTTACGGATGTTGTCCTTAGTGGGATTTGAACCCTGGACCCCAGCACTGGAAGTCTGCAGTGCTAACTACTGAGCCACCATGCTGCCCATGACACCTATCGTTCCATATGAACCTTAACAGGGCTGCCTAGTGGGATTTAAGTTCACACATGGGGACCTTGACTGGTAAGGTCTCCAAAAAATAAAGTAACTTAGGGAGGAGGAACATCTTAATTGAAGTAATACGGCCAATTAATGAAAGCGAGAGTGGTTTCCGTTTATCCAATAGTTTCTTTAGGTCATTCAAAAGAGGGGGAAGTTGGTGCTATATAAATTACCATATGAAGAAGATAAGATAACCCCTAGGTATTTAATTGCGTCAGATTTCCATCTAAATTTGAAATTTAGTTTTAAATGATCCAATATATTTGGAGGGATATTTAGTGGGAGGGCTTCTGTTTTTGAAGTATTTACCATATTTTTCTCTTTATAAGACGCACCTGATTATAAGACGCACCCCCAAATTTGTTGAAGAAACAGAGAATTTTTTTATGTTAAATGGTGGGCTGTCTTATAATGCCAGTGTCCGTCTTACAAATCATATATATGTCCTTCATACTGGTATCTATTACACCCCCATCCTGGTACACGGCCCCCTTGTACTGTCACATGGCCCCCCTGTGCTGCTGGCACACTGGCACATTGCCCCCTTGTGCTGGCACATTGCCCCCTTGAGCTGCTGGCACATTGCCCCACTGTGCTGCTGGCATGCACATGACTGCCCTATCCCATCCTGGATATGTCCCCTTATGCTGCTTGCACACACATGACCCCCCCACCCCATCCTGAATATGCCCCCTGTGCTGCTGGCACGCACATGGCCCCCACATCACATCCTGGATATGCCCCCCTGTGCTGCTGGCACGCACCTGGCCCCCACATCCCATGCTGGATATGCCCCCCTGTGCTGCTGGCACGCACATGCCCCCCCATCCCATCCTGGATATGCCCCCCTTTGCTGCTGGCACGCACATGATAAAAAAAAAACAGTTAACTCACCTTCCGATGATGGCTCCGTGCTCCCAGCTCCCCCACGGCTCTTCCTGTGTCTGTGCTGACATCCAGGAGATGCTCATACAGGCATTTCATTGTAGCTGCAGGACCGTCCATCACATGACCGCAGTGCTGCACACTGGGAGTCATGTGACCGTAGCTCCTATAGGCACAGACGAGCCAGGGGAGAGCTGGAAGCATGGACCCATCATCAGAAGGTGACTATAGTGACGGGGCAGGGGGGAGAGTGCTGGCACATGTAATATGCGCTGCTTCCCTGTCCACCAACTCAGCGCAGCTTCAGCACCAAGGTGATGGACAGCGGGTGCAGTGAATATTACATGAGCCTAATGAGTGGGAGTACTGACAACCTGCTGTCCCTGCAGCCCACAGCCAGTCCACCCCAGCCCCCTGACACCACTCCAGAGCCGCCCCCCCTACTCTACAGCACACATTCGGATTATAAGACGCATCTCCCACTTTCCCCCAAAATTTGGGGAACAAACGTGCATCTTATAAACTGAAAAATACGATAGTTTATACCCCGCTAGGCAATGTAATGTGAAGGATGGTTAGGGTCAAAAGAACATCGTCTGCACATAAGGAGATCTTAAACATTTTTCCCTGAACCTCAACTCCCGATATGTTTGGATTTTGTCTTATCAGAGATTCAATACACAAAACATATAATAGGGGCGATAATGGGCAGCTCTGGTGGGTACCATTTACTATTTTGAATGAAGGAGGAGAAGTGTTGAAGGGAAGCTTAATAGAGGCCGAAAGGGACCTACACAATGCTCCAATAGCTGTCAAAAAAGGGCTTGAAAAGCCAAAAGCCTTCAGTGCCTCAAATAGAAAGGACCAATAAGGCTAAGTGCACACGTACCGGAACTCTCGCGGAAATTACTGCGAGAATTCCGGAATTCCATTCCGCGGGAAAATCGCATTTTAAATTCCCGCGATTTTCCCGCGGAAAAACTAGCATTTTGCAAGCGTATTTAGCTTGCAAAATGCTAGCGTTTTCCAAGCGATCTGTAGCATCGCTTGGAGAACTGATTGACAGGTTGGTCACACTCGTCAAACATAGTGTTTGACGAGCGTGACCAACTTTTTACTACTGAGGCCGCCTATGCAGCATCAGCAGTAAAAGATAGAATGTAAAAAAAAAAAAAAAAATGGTGTTATTCTTACCTTCCGACGTCCCACGCATCCGTTCCCAGTAATCCTTTGCGAAAATGCCCGCGATGACGTCCGTTCTCGCGGGATCGCGATGTCTCGCGGTAATTCGCGATGACGTCGCGCGAATGACCGCGAGACTTCGCGATCCCGCGAGAACGGACGCCATCGCGGGCATTTTCGCAAAGGATTACTGGGAAGGAGAGCGTGGAGAGAGGCAGGAAGGCTGCGTGGGACGTCGGAAGGTGAGAATAACAATATTTTTTATTTTAAATTCTATTTTTTACAGGGATATGGTACCCAAAGCCCGGAGGACAGTCTCCTCTCCTCCGGACCCTGGGTACCATCTGCAAATGTTCTGCTTACTTTTCGCATGGTGTGCACAGCCACATGCAGGAAGTAAGTGGAACAATGCATTCCTATGGGTGCGGGATCGCCGTGATTCCGCAAATTAATGAGCATGCTGCGTTTTTTACCGCGAAGCGATTCCGCCGCGGTAAAAATTACAGCATTAGCACAGCATTGCGGAATCCCATAGGAATGCATGGGATGCTTATTTTTCGCGTTTAAAACCGCCGCGGAAACGCGAAAAAACGCCACTTGTGAACTCAGCCTTAAGATGATCAAATGCCTTTTCTGCATCCAGGCTCAATATGATAGACTGTATTTTACTTTTATTAGCCACCTCTATTAAGTCTATTGCCCGTCTAGTGTTATCACCCCCTTGACGGTTAGGGACAAAACCCACTTGATCTTTATTAATGAGTTGGGGAAGCCAGGAGTTTAGTCTATTAGCCAGAATATGTGTGAATATTTTTAAATCCGAGTTTAATAATGTAATTAGGCGATAGTTCGAACAATCCAATGGATCCCTCCCTGGTTTTGGAATAAGAATTAAATAAGAATGTGTTATCGTATCTAGGATGGGAGAGCCCTCCAAAAATGAATTAAATAGACTGACCATATGGGGAGAGAGTTCCTTCACAAAGATTTTATAGTATAGATATGCCAGCAATTCAGGGCCCGGAGATTTGCCCATGGGGAGATCTTTCAAAACGTCCACCATCTCATCCAGCTCACCCATTGAATAAGAGATGTTAAGGCCTCCAAGGGGAGAGCTGGGAGTTTTAATTTTGATAAAAACTGTTTCAGTATCCTATTTCTATCAGTCCTATTTAGGGAGAGTAGATTGTAAATTATACAATTTGATATAAAAATTATAAAATATTTCCAAAATAATGGTTGGATTATAATGGATCGTCCGCTTATCTCAGAGCCTGGGGAAAAGAGTTCAGGGTTATATCCCTCTGTAACCTAGTCAAAAGAGCATGGGCTTTATTACCCTTCTTGTAATATTTTTGTTTAGTATAAAGAAGTTTTTCAACTTTACGCATTGAGAGATCTTTTAGTTTATTTCTAGTCGCTACAACCTTATTCAAGATCCTCACCGAGGGAGAGACCGCCAATCTACGTTCCTCCTTAATCAATTGAGAAGTTAGTTTGTTTAATTCAAATTTAGCATTTCTTTTTAATCTGGAACCTTCTTTAATACAATACCCTCTCATGACAGCCTTGCGAGCTTCCCTGAGGAACGTAGGGGAAGAAACTGAGCCCTCATTCAGATGTAAAAAGTCAATGAAATGGTTCAATGAAATTTTCCGAATAGTCGGATCTTTAATTAGGAACTCATTCAATGTCCATTGGCACTCCCTGGTAAATGGTTGGGTAGACTTAAGGTCCAACACCACAGGAGTGTGATCAGTCCAGGTGATGTGTCCCATCTCAGCCTTCGCCATCATTTTAAGGGTCAATATATTAGCAAAAAAGTAATCAATTCTAGATTGGGTATGATGAGGGGGAGAATAGAAGGAGAAGGCTCTGTCCCTGGGCTGATCTATTTTCCACAAATCAAAGAAGGAGCTGGTCCTAATTAGTTTTATAACGTCTTTTGCCATTCTGATTAGGTTTTGTGATGGGGGATTATTATTAATAGATTGTCTATCAAATGTTTCTGAGAAAGGGATATCAAAATCGCCACCCACTAGTAAAGCTGCTGGCAGAAGTTTCCGAATCAGGGAAAAGACCTTACTCACAAATGTAATCTGACCAGAATTTGGGGCATATAAATTGCATACAATAATGGGACTACCCTTCAAAGAAGCCTCCAAAATAACATATCTACCTCCTTATTTACTTGTAAGGGGCAACCTGATGATACAAAGATGGCAACTCCCCCTCTCTTATTATTGGTAAAAGCAGAATAAGATATAGGGAAGGAGTTGAAGGCAAACCTGAAATTACTTGTCAAAATGCGTCTCCTGAAGGAAGGCAATATCAGCCTTTTGGGACTTCAGTTCCAGGAGGGTAAGCCTCCTTTTTCTAGGGGAATTAAGTCCCCTCACATGCAATGTTATTATGCGCATCATTTGTGTTATTGAGTTTACTCATGCACACATAGCCCACAAGGTGTATCACTTAACCCTTTTCCTCCAGGGTAGAGTAATGGTCCAGCACTTCTAGACTATTCAACGTCTGATGTTCTGGATGTTATAACTGGATTAATAGTTCGGAAAGAGACATTAAGAAAATGGAAAGACAAAGACAACAAAGAACATAAAAAAGAAAGGTATAACTTTAGGAAATTGAACATTATAATTCCCAGGAATAGAAATCCTGGTCTGTGGCTACCCCCCGAGGAATATATCAATTCCACCAGGAAGGGAGAAAGAAAAAGAAAACTTTAGCCACAGAGAAAATTCTCAGGGAGGCGTAGCCCAGCACTCAACCTATGCAAAGGAAAACCAATAACAATAAAACTGTCCTCCGTCACCAGTCAAGCCAGGGCACCCCCAGGCATACAACTTTAATACTTGGCGAGATTTTATCACCTACCGAAAAAATACGGCTTTTAAACATCTGTGAAAAACTACAAAGAAGAGCCTGCATCGGCTAATAGTAATTAACATGCTAAAATAGTTCTTAAAGAGATTAAGTCTTGCAAAATGTGATAGAGAGATTGGGGAGTTCTTTCCTGTAGGTTCAGTCTGATGAATCAGCAAACACCCATTGTTCCTCTCTTTCCACCCCTACTGCTCAAACGGTCCTGTCTTCTTTTCTTGACTAAACCGGTGGTGGAGGCGGCCCTACGAGGACTGGGCTATCCCAATCTGAAATCTTAGGGACTTAGAGCTCTAACTTCTCACAAAAGACTGATAGAACCTCAAAGAAGTGCAGTGTCGCCGAAACGCCGTCTCTCCGAGCTGCTAAGGTAAAGGGGAATCCTCATTTACAGTATAAGGGACCCTAAGGTCTTTCAGGACAGACAGCAAAGGTCTAAGCAGCCGCCTCTTTTGTAGGGTTATGCGAGATAGGTCCGGGAATAATTGAATGGCAGTGTCCAGGAACGTAACCTCCTTTAAGGACCAGGCCATCATCATAATTCTTTCCTAGGTTTCGAAATCAAGCAACATTTTCTCTTGGAAATGGTGTTGATCCCTTAAGCTGAAGGGCCCGATGTGCCCGGTCAAATTTAAGGGGCGTAATGCCTGGATCACCCAAGATGGAGGTGAAGATTTCCTGCAGGATTAGTTTAGTACTTTCCTGTTTGTTTGATTCTGGGACACCTCTCACTCTAATGTTACATCTACTGCCCATGTTGTCCAACTCTTCCATTTGAACTTGAAGATCTCTAAGCAATTTCTGCTGTTTAGTGGATGACTGTTGCAGCTCAAACATGTAGGATCGGGTTACATCATGTTCTCCCTCCAAGGAGTCAATTCTGCCTGATAAAAGCTGCAGAATGATCCTATCGCACGCAAGCAATTTCAGATCTGCATGTGTCTTTCACCTCTGATATAAAGTCATCTTTTGAGGGGAAACATGCAAAAAACCTTACCGTTGTGGAGGGAAATGCGCATCCAGGTGGTCTCCCTCCTCATCAGAAGTCCCCTCTAAATAGTCATTCTCATCATCTTCATGGAAGATACTAGGATTTAGTTTAGGAGGATCTTTTTGGTAGTTGAATACCCATTTTTTCTCATATTCACCCTTCCCCTCTGTGAGGGTTGATATATAATATGATTTTGTTGAGGTACAGGCACATCAGCCTTATCATGATCAGAGGTAGGGGTAAGGTGGCCTCCTTCTCCAGCTTGCTGGTAATCGCCAGCAATAGCAGCATGGCGATTTTGTTCTGACAAAAACTTTGTGGGTCCCTCAGTGCAGCACATCCCTTGAGGCTCCCTGTTATCCGCCATCATCTCCTTACCCCCTGGGGGCCCAGCGTCCTCTGGATCTCAGTGCAGCTCTCCCTCTTCTTCGGCTCCATGTAACATGTCCTCCTCATGTTCATTGGCAGCCTCCCCCTCTTTGCAAGATGGCGCCCGCCTTCCTGCTGCTCCCCGCTCACGGAGGAGAAAGCCATTCAGAGTGCAGTGTTTCGCCCCTTGCTAGGTCCCATCGGTGGGCAGGATAGTGCGTCAGTGCAGAGCTCTTCAGCCAGTAATTTATGATGCCTGGGGGGAGCTCTGCAGCCACATGTCCTCTCATACCAGCATCTGGACACGCCCCCTCCACCTTTTTAATGTGCAGGAAAATTGCTCCAAGTGGATATTTTGATTTCATACAGGATATACCAGGGCTGCTGAGGTAAGAAGAGGTTGCTCACACTGCAGTCCACCCTGTCTATCTGATCCTGATCTCATACTGGAGATACCATGAGTGCTGAGGTAAGTAGAGGCTGCTCATACTGTTGCCCACTGCTGTCTACCATGTATATCTGATCTTATGCTGGAGATACCAGTGGTGCTGAGGTAAGAAAAGACTGCTCACCCTACTGTCCACCCTATGTAGCTGATCTTACACTGGAGATAGTAGGTGTCCTGAGGTAAGAAGAGGCTGCTCACACTGCTGTCAACCATGTATATCTGAACTTATGCTGGAGATACCAGGGGTGCCAAGGTAAGAAGTGGCTGCTCACACTGCTGTTTACCCTGTATATCTTATCTTATGCTGGCGATACCAGTGCTGCTGAGGTAAGAAGAGGCTGCTCACACTACTGTTTACCCTGTATATCTGATCTGAAGGCCCCTTTACATTTAGCGATGCACCAGCGATCCCGACCAGCGATTTGACCCGGTCAGGATCGCTGGTGCATCGCTAAAAGATCGCTAGTGAGCTTCCACACAGGAAGATCTGACAGCGATGCAGCAGGGATACAGCGGACGATACTTACCTTTCAGACGTGGCGATCCTGACGTCCTCCGTCCGCGTCCACGTGTCGCTCGTCGGCGCCAGCAGGAAGCCCAGCAAGAAGCGCCCGATGAGAAATGTAGCTGCATGATCTCGCGCGATCAGCGATGGACAGCGGGGGAGCCGGTCGGAGGTAAGTATCACACATAGCGATATCGCTAGCGATA
This sequence comes from Dendrobates tinctorius, assembly GCF_039654945.1. NCBI lineage: Eukaryota > Metazoa > Chordata > Amphibia > Anura > Dendrobatidae > Dendrobates > Dendrobates tinctorius. The sequence continues at coordinate 45,682,455 of NW_027361754.1, forward strand.
TCGCTGCTGTGTCACCAAATCGGTGATGCTTTAGCGATACTGTTAGTGATATCGCTATGTGTAAAACCCCCTTTATGCTGGTGATACCAGGGGTGCCAAGATAAGAAGAGGCTGCTCACCCTGCTGTCAACCATGTATATCTGATCTTATGCTGGAGATACCAAAGGTGCCAAGGTAAGAAGAGGCTGCTCAAATTGCTGTCTATCTGATCTTATGCTGAAGATATCAGGGGTGCTGAGGTAAGAAGAGGCTGCTCACACTGCTATCTACCCTGTATATCTGATGTAATACTGGAGATACTAGTGGTGCTGAGGTAAGAAGAGGCTGCTCACACTGCTGTCCACCCTGTATATCTGATATTATGCTGGAGATACCAGGGGTGCTGAGGTAAGAAGAAGCTGCTCACCCTGCTGTCCACCCTGTCTATATGATCTTACAGCTCGACATACCAGGAGTGCTGAGGTAAGAAGAGGCTGCTCACACTGCTGGCCACCCTGTCTAGCTTTTCTAAAATTGGAATCATCTGGAGTGGTCACTCTCCTGGCGTCGCCCCTCACCCCGGAAGTGCCGGTGGTCAGGGCTTAGATTATACTCATGCCTGAAAGTACAATTGAATGTAGGGAGCCAGCATCTTACACGTTTTCTACACAGCTGTCAGTTTGACAACCAGCTTGGAGAATCCCATTTCCCTGATGTGGCAAAATGACTCTGTCTTGGAGAACCTTGATCACCACATTAGGCAGTCCAAAGGCTTCGCCTGGGGAAAATGCCAAATCTGCTTCCTTCTAGGTACACTGCTGCTCCAGCTTGCAAAATTACAGCTTTCAAGACTCTCACAAATCCTGAGGAGAAAAGGTCCACAGTATTGTTTCGCCTTCACAGCAAAGTGTTCCCTACCACCTAAATGTCCAGGAACCTGACTTGAATGGAGCCAAGTGGGGTGGCTGGAAACATCTCTTTACAGAGGAAAAACTTTAAATGTGATGCAGCATCTTCAGTATCAGGATTTTGGTTATATTCTCTTTATTTTATATACACCCTATCTCTAACATTCCTTACAAGTAACCCTACAATTATTGTTAAATTAATTTCCAGATTTACGTCAATACAGTTAATTTGCTGGGGTCATTAGATTTCTCTCTGCTGAAATGATCTCCATATGATCTGGGTGGGTTTTCAGACTGAATGCAATCATTGAGTGTTACTATTCATTCAGATGAGCTGAAAACTTGAGAACTATGTGGATCAAAACACACTAGGGAATCAATGCTGGATGGAGATTCATCAAGCTAAATACTCCTTGGCATCACTGAAAAGGATTGTGGCTCCTTGAAAAGGGCATGGCCTAATATGCGACACCATGCATTAAAATTTTGTCGCAAATTTCATATACAAAATAACTAATAGTTGTTGTAAACTTTGTACCTAAATCATGATTATTTTTTTTTCCTTTATTTCTGAAGTAAAATGCTATGAAATAATGACTTTTATGTTTGCATCCTATTATTTAATTTGTGTTTTTTTAAGAAGTTAATGGTATTTGATTTTGTCTGTTTTCTTTTATTGAGAGAGGATTTTCATTATCCAGATATTTTACAATAATTCATCATATGCAACTTTGTTAACTGTTGCAACATTTTTGTGCAATTGAACTCCCGTATAGAGATGAGCGAACCTTTCAAGGTTCGGTTCGGCTGTGTTCCCTGACTTTCCCGATGTTCGCCAAACAGTTTGCCAAACATAGCCAAACACCATTTAATTTAATGGGCGCAAATCCAAACGCATAGACAACACCTTCAGGGGGGCCCAAAAGCTGCCAACACAGCTCAAATTAATAATAATAATAATAATAATAATTTTATTTCTATAGCGCCGACATATTCTGCAGCACTTTACATTTCAGAGGGGATTTGTACAGACAATAGACATTACAGCATAACAATAATCACATAGATCATAACAGATACCAAGAGGAATGAGGGCCCTGCTCGCAAGCTTACAATCTATGAGGAAAAAAAAGGGAGACACGAAAGGTGGGTGGTAACAGTTGCCTTCATTATTTAGGAAGTTAGTAGTAGACACCAGGAAAAGTGACCGCTTCCTAGCTTAAGCCATCTGAGAGCTGTCAAATAATTTACATTGATTAAAAGAAATTAAAAATGTCTGAATATATGCACAGCAAATTGTTTTGACATTACAGTGCATATTTTTTCTTTGCATTTTCTTAGCACTTTTTGAGGTCTAATCTGCCTGAAAAAGACACTGTGTGCACATACCCTAAAACTGTTTAGTAGATGTTAACAACACATAATAATTAGTATACTTTGTGCCGGGAAAAATTTGCTAAAAAATTTTGCCACACATTTTTGCATTTTAGACCACGTCTTTGACAGCTAAACAATGCCCCTTTTTGGCAAAAGTCACAACCCCTTTTCACAGGCACAGAAAGTGTCTAAAACACACAATACAAAAATAGAGAAAAGTTGTAAACCCAGACATGAACCACAAAAAAGTAGAAATCTTAGCACACATGTTTCAGAAAACCGTCTCTAGTCAATGCATGATTAAGATTTCCAATGCTTTTACGGATTCGGGGTTGTGACTTTTTACTATTTTTGCGTGATTAAATTTATGGCTTTTAACAGAAGTCACTGGAATCCCATTTGTTTCCTACTTATCTCACTTGTGGCACTCTAAGGGCCCCGTCACACATAGCGACGCACCAGCGATCCCGACAATGATATGACCTTGTCAGGATCGCTGCTGTGTCGCTACATGATTGCTGGTGAGCTGCCAAACAGGCAGATCTCAGCATCTATCAGGACAGCGACGACACAGGTAACAAGCGACGCACGTCGCCTAGTTACTCGCTGTGTATGTTAGATACCAGCGCGCTGGTGCAGGAAGCTGGTAACCAAGGTAAACATCGGGTTTCTAAGCACCGCGCGGCACTTAGAAACCCGCTGTTTACCTTGGTTAACAGCTCCCTGCTCCAACGCGCTGGTATCTAACATACACAGCGGGTAACTAAGTGGCGTGTGCCCTTAGTTACCCGTGGTTTTCTTTGGAAACCAGCGTCCAGCTCGCTGATCGTTGGTCTCCCGCCTGCCACACGCAGCGATACGTGCTGGCCAGCGGGAGACCAACGTTCAAAAAAAGGTCCAGGACATTTGAGCACGATCAGCGATACCCAGCGCGGGGCCTGGTTGCTGATCCCCATCACACGATATCGCTGGTGAGATCGCTGTTGCGTCACAAAACTTGGGACTCAGCAGTGATTTCACTAGCGATTTCACTGTGTGTGACGGGGACTTAAGTTTCTGTATGATGGGTATTCGTGTGGGTGAGCTGACTCTTTTTCCATTGTTACACAATGATGTTCAAGTCATTAACAGCGTTTTTTGGTGCATTTAGCTTGATCAATCCCCCTAACGTATATTAGAAAATTGCAGAAGCTTCATTTCTTTTTACCTTATGTCTCACGATTCAAATATTTTAAATTTTTGCCATTTCACATTTGCTTATGACTAGTAGACCATCCTATTATTTCTCCTTCTCCAAAATTGTACAAAATCTGGCACAATTTTGTATTACAAAAATAAATATTTAAATATTTTCGGTATATATATATATATAAATAGTAAATGATAAGACTAGGTACCGATCTCAGAAAAGGCTGGGGGCAGTGGTTGACAGTTCCTAAGAGACCTATTTTTTGAATTGAATAACTGAGTTCGGCTAAAGCTGCCGAATTCCTGGCCTCTTCTAATACACTCACATGGCTGACACTCAATCGTTCCTTTTGGAGTCTTTAAGTGGCCAAAATATATGTATAAGTAAAGTTTACTTTCCCCTGGGCTGAAAAGAGAGGGATGAATGGCTGGCAGTGTGAGTAACGTGGCCAGCTATTGTGCGGCTCCTCCAAGGGTCAGGTGGAGACCATATGTTACCATTCTTTGGACTCGTTAGTATGTGTCTCCATGACGCCCGGATCAGCATCGCCTTTGTCCGCCCAGGATCGAATCCTCCATATATTCATGGCTTGGCAGTGGCATGTCTTTAAGAGGGAAACAAATTGATACATACAAGCTCCCATCCCATTGGGCCCGCGGGGCACATTTAAAGCAGACAATAAAGGACATTGCAGCCTGTTTAAAATCTTGAGAAAACCTTGGTTCCCATAGCGATCAGATGGTAGTCCTGATCCGGCCCATTAAACTCTAACCAGATGTAAATGTCTCCGCAGGCCTCAGTCCTGAATTCATTACCGGCTGTCAAGAAAAAAGGAATCCTTCAGAAAAAAAAAGAGTCGTCACAATAACTAGTTTGTTTATCAAACCCTGTGTCATTTCTGAAAAGAGTTTCACTTAGCGCTGTCCCTTCACTTTAACCCCTTCTGGGCTGGAGCATCTTAAACCATTAACCACTCAAAGAGGTGGAGATTTATCACTCCACCATCAGTCAATCTTGTCTCTTCAGCCCAGAGTCAATAATTCTTGAAGAGGGAGGAAGGATCCATGTTGTCAGATATAAACGAAAGTTGTAGTTTTTTGGGTCCTATGTAAAATCTAAGAAAGGAACACCGCACATTACATTTGTCATTTTTTAGAGCAGATTTTGGGTTTCCTGTATTTAGTGGTTCAAAAAATGCTTTCATATATACAGTACCTGCAAAAGTTTGGACACACCTGTTCATGCAGTGGTTTCCTTTGTTTCTATTGGGATGTGCACAGAGGTTTAGACTAAAGGCTGTAAAATCACAAAGGAAGAATATATACATGTCTTTAACAAACCTGAATATGTGTTAAAGCTTAGATTCTTCAGCATCCCCCCGTCTTTTAATCTAAATGGCACATTACACCCCCTTGGCATCTTTCTCAAGCAGCTTCATCAGGTTGTAACCTGTTATGGCTTACAATAAGCAAATATACTTAATCTAGAGTTCCTTTGTGGAATCACCAGCTTTCAGAAAGTGTTTGTGACCAGTGTCAGACTGGGGTGCCCTGGGCCCACCTGTAACCAAGTACAGGACCCGCCTTTTCAGCTACATGCAAATATGACATTATCCTCAATCACAAATGTACAATATATAACAATGAACTGGGTAGATTGCTAGATGAATAAGATGCCGCCTCTGCCTGTACGTAGTGATTCAAGTATATAGTGACAAGCACTGCTCATATAAGAGGGTGCTGGCCCACTCTTGCACATGGACCCTCCGGAAATTCACCTTTTGTCCTGTGGGCCAGTCCAAGCTTGCTTGTGACCATTGGGTGTGTTTTGCAGTGGCAGCGTTTTTGGTACACAGATCAATAAGTGCTGAACCTTATTCTACACTAAAGGGCTAGACTGCATACTGCAAAAATCGAAATATGTGTTTGGACTCACAAGTGAGAGGACCCTTGACATGGGTTGTGAGCTTGGGTATTGGCCATAATATCGACCAATACCTCATGTAATATATTTATTGTATACATTATTTTTCATTTTTTATTGCACATTTTTCCATTTTTTGCAGGATGCAGTCAGGCCCTTTAGTGTTAATTGGGTGAATTGTGGCGTCTCTCCTTGTGGGGTGCACTCATATAGCACTGGACAGCTCACCTGATCTAATAGTATGGGCATCATAAATAGGCTGTAAGCCAGACACTGTAATTCACAAATATCTGTGTAACTGGCATCCTGCGCCAGCCTCATTTGTGTGCATTTTTTACTAGTTCAGTATTTTGCACCTGTGCTGCCTCAGCCTTTATCATGGGCCAAATTCAGAGTCACCCAAAATGACTACCACAGTGTTCTGCAACGATATGCCATGTTCTGCACTTAATGGGACCATCATTTGTGTTGCAACAGGACAATGATCCTAATCACACATCAAGGCCACGTAAGGGCTTTATGACGAAGAAGGTATGGGATGGCGCACAAGTAATGGAGTGCTGTGACAGATGACATGGCCTCAAAAATCACCCAACCTCAACCCAACTGAGATGGTTTGAAATGAGTTGGAGCACAGAGTGAAGGCATATCAGCCGTCAAGTGTTCTTCACCTCTGTGACCTTCTCCAAGACTGTTGGAAAGTCATTCTTATGAAGCTTCTTGAGAGAGTGCAAAGGGGGAGTGAAACTGTCATCAGAGTTTAAGGGCTACTTTCAAAATCTAAAGTTTAATATGTATTTTAGTTTGTTTCACACATGTTCATTTACTCCTTGTTTCCATATGTGGTCCGTCATTGTTTTGTTGCCTTTAGTCTGAATTTAGAATGTGCACATTTCAATTATAACAAGAAAAACACTTGCACGAACAGGTGTACTGGTTTTAATCAGTATTTGCATTGTAATGCAAAATAAAATTGAATTTGAGCTGCATGAATAGCCAATGAATTTTTGCTTCTTTTTCATTTGTGCTTTTATTCACAGGTCAAAATTGACTACATAACACAATACCTAAAATATAGCCTTCTACATAACTAATTAATTAATAATATAATGTGCAGTGTTACATGAGAAAAAAAATCACAGCCAAACCCATCATGATACCTAGGTCATTTCTTATGTACATGAGTAGATCCCATACCCATTAGAGTCTATGAGGCTGTTCACTTGTTTGTGTTTTTTATATGCAGACTGAGCATCTTAAAAAATAAAGATAAGCAGTGAAATGTCCATTTTTTTGCAGATCTACGGAACAAACTCGCCCATTCAAGTCTGTGAAAAAAAAACATATGGCACATGGATGCTGTCCAAGTGTTGTCTGTTTTTCACAGCAGTTGATAAAAGCTTTGAAACAGCTATAGACCTTTTTTTTTCCGCTTGAGAAAAACCCAATGCAAAGATGGAGTCAACGTCTCCCCTTTTTATCTAGTTTTAAGTGTGATTTTCATATTGCCCACACCTGTTACTTGCCACAGTTGAGTTTGAACAAGTATCACATGCTTGAAATAAAGTTGTTTACCCACAATTTTGGAAAAGTGCCAAGAATTTTGTCACTCCCATTTTAGGGGTGTTGTGTGAAATTATGTCCAATTTGCCTTTATTTCTATGTTTTTTTGTGTTGCTCCAATACACACAAAGGAAGTAAACGTCTATAACAAAACATGTGCAATTGCAATAATTTTCTGGGAGAAATACTTCATTATCTGGTACAATTTCAAGGGTGCCAACACTTTTGGCCATGACTGTAAATAATTAGTAGACATTCAGAATAATCAGGGCCGCACCTATAATGAGGCGATTTGCACCAGCTGCTCAAGCGGCAGGCAGCAGGGGGCGGCATTATGCGCTCCTCTACCCGCAGCACCTACAATTTAGCCTCTGCACGCTGATGCTGTGGTCGTGCAAGAGGCTGTAATTGATGAGGTCACAGGAGGGAAGGTGTCAGGGCCCCCTGATCATGTGACCCTTGACTCCTCCCCTCCTGTGACCTCATCACAGGTCCTCTGCGCATCATTCCTTGGTTTATGCATGCAAAGAGAAAATATGAGTAACTAGGTGAATATAATGAAAATACGTCTTTATTAGTTAACATATGTATCACATAGTACAAAAATACAGAGAATAAAATGACACCACAGGATAGAAAAACAGAATAACCCGGGAAAAGCACCCAGCAACAAGATGTCCAGTAACACAGCAGTATATATAGAGTATAACCACATCTATGTAAGTAACCAGTGTCTGCTAGTTCCCCATCTCCCCATTGGGAGATCACTGCGCCACATTATAGATCCAATATGATCACCTAGTGTGCACAAATAGGTTTCACGTGGCCAGTTTGAAGAGATATCTTACCGGATATACATAGAGGCTGAGTAGACCCAGGACCAGGTGGGGAAAACGCCCGACACGCGTTTCGCGTGACTACAAGCACGCTTTCTCAAGGGAAGTATACCGGGGAGTGCGCACAGGACCTTCTTAAGCCCATGTGACTAGTCACATGGTTCCCAATCGGCCAATCAGAGCGGTTTGGCACGGCGCATGCGCGTTGTCCACCCGAAGGGCCAGACAATGCAGGAGAAAGCATCATACGTTGCCCCGGGCAGCAGGGGAGGGGAAGTCCCCGGAAGCCCGGAGGAAGGCAAAAGACACTCCTCCGCATGTCGGCCACAAACAGGGACAGTGGGCATGCGCACAACCACTGACACCAATGAATATAAGTATACATCATATAATACACAGGAAATTGGGCATAGATCAAAAATGGACAGAGATATATAGTCACATAAAAAGGCAACTGCAGATAAAGAGTACTGAGAGATTCAAAATATGACATCACAATACATTTACTCTCTTCAAATTACAGCGTCCCAGAGTCATCCATAGACACCAATGTCCAGAGTTGATGAACATCCAATGTAGATATTGAAATTAGGGCCAGTGGGACCGCCAAATATAATTGCAACAAATAAATCCAGTTGATGGATGAAGAAAAGGTCCCGCATAAACTAAAAGAGGGAATAAGTGAGACGTATATCAAAGAAACACATATACAAAAACAAATAAAAAATAAAACACACCCCACAACCTGGGATATGGGAAAACAGTTGGGAAAAAGGGGCATAAAATAAATAAATAAAAGGACCAAAAAAAAGGCCCAATATAAATACATTCCATATTCAGGATACCCTACAGGAAAGAGGCAAACGACAATGATTCATTAAGCCCTTTAGGGGCCATTGTATCAAGTGTGATAATCCATTTGGTCTCAATTTGGGCCAACCTACGTTTATAGTTCCCCCCCTTAACCCTAAATGTACTTGATCAATCCCTCTAATTTTGAGGGAAGTTGATTCGCCATTATGGTATTGTCGAAAATGACGGGGCAGGGTTTTAAGGAGGGACATATCGGTCACTGTCTTGGATGCACAAATGTCCCGCACGTGTTCACGCACCCTCATCCTAAGCTCCCTTGATGTAAGTCCAATATAAATTTTTGGACAGTCACATGTAGCGTAATAAATCACGTTCATACTGCCACAAGATATTCGATGGCGTATATTGAACTGTCCCTTCCATCTGAGGTATTGAAGGTGGTGCAGCGCAGCACATTTGTGCATGCAAGACAGTGACCGCAAGGTATAGAGCCAGGTATAGGGCCCCTAGAGCCAAATGGATTAACCTGTACAGGTCGATAATGACTCTGCACAAGGAGGTCCTTAAGATTTTTAGATCTTCTCGGAGTCATTGAAGGATATGATCCCAAAGAAGCTCCCAGGGAGGGTTCGGTGCCCAAAACAGACCAGTGTTTCATGAGGATCTGTCTCATATCCTCCCATTGATGATTAAAAGTAGATATAAATCTAATAGGTTCCTCCTTATTTAAATGAGAGGGCCTTTTCGAGGATTCCAAAAGACTGCCGCGTGGTGTTGCCCTTGCTCTTAGATAACCTTTTTTGATACTTCTATTTGAGTATCCACGGTTCAGAAATCACTCCTTCAAATCAGCCGATTGAATCTCAAATTTGGTATCCGAAGAGCAGATCCGCCTCGCCCGTAGGAACTGTCCGACCGGGACAGCCCCTATGGTGGAAGGGTTGTGGGCAGAGGACGCATGAACCAAAGAATTAACGGATGTCGGTTTGCGATAAACATCCGTCTGAATATAACCAGAGTGATCAATACTCATGGTAATATCCAGAAAACTAATTTTAGTGGCATCATAAGAATAAGTCAAATGAATATTAAATTCATTATGGTTCAGCGTCCTCATAAACTCCCCGAGCTGTTGCACCGATCCGTCCCACAAAAAGAAAATATCATCTATATATCTGTGCCAACACAGCACATGGGAGGCGGCCTGCATGCCTGCGTCGCCAAAAATCAATCTCTCCCACGATCCGAGGAAGAGATTAGCATACGCAGGCGCACAGGCCGCGCCCATGGCTGTGCCGCGCTTCTGTAGAAAAAATTTGTCTTTAAAAGTAAAAAAATTGTGGGTAAGGATAAAGCGCAACAGCTCGAGGATAAGCCCACACAAGGGGCCACCCAGATCGGAAGCGCCCAGGAAGAGGCGGACTGCCTCCAAACCGTGAGAATGTTCAATGCACGTATAGAGGCTTTCTACATCGGCAGTCACCAACAAAGTCCCTTGGTCCACAAAAACACCATCGACCCTAGCCAGGGCGTCCGTAGTGTCACGTATATATGATGGTAAAGTTTCCACCAACGGTTTTAGATAAAAGTCAATAAATTGACAAATAGGATCACAGAGTCCGTCAATGCCTGACACTATAGGATGCCCTGGCGGGCAAGGGCGTTCTTATGGACCTTGGGCAACAAGTAAAAAGTTGGAATCCTCGGATACTTGGTCACAAGACCATCAAAGACCTGCCTTGAGATGACATTATTGTCCAGTGCCTCCAGGAGGATGCGCTGGAGGTCGAGAGAGAAGGTCGCAAGTGGGTTAGACGGTTTATGCAGGACTGCTGTCTGTCATCGTGAGTGAGCTACTTGTGTGTGTGTGATACGTGTGAGCTGGGTGTGTGATACGTGTGAGCTGTGTGTGATACGTGTAAGGCTAGTTTCACATTAGCGCTTTTGAGCGCAGCGACGGCCTGCGCACAGCCGCCACTAAGCCCCGCCCCCTGCCGCACCTCTGCCGGTAGCTCCGCCTACCGGCGCATGACACTGCATGCATCCTGCGTCCCCTATCTTTATCACTCGGGGCGCAGGCCGTGCGCAGTTTGGTTGCGCTCGGCGCACCGTCAAAAAGGCGCATGGGCCGCCAAACACATACTGCGCACGGCCTGCGCCCCCAGTGATAAAGATAGGGGACGCAGGACGCATGCAGCGTCATGCGCCGGTAGGCGGAGCTACCGGCGGAGGCGCGGCAGGGGGCGGGGCTTAGCGGCAGCTGTGCGCAGGCCGTCGCTGCGCTCAAAAGCGCTAATGTGAAACTAGCCTAAGCTGGGTGTGTGATACATGTAAGCTGGGTGTGTGATACGTGTGAGCTGTGTGTGATACGTGTGAGCTGGGTGTTTGATACGTGTGAGCTGTGTGTGATACGTGTGAGCTGGGTGTGTGATATGTGTAAGCTGGGTGTGTGATACATGTGAGCTGGGTGTGTGATACATTTGAGCTGGGTGTGTGATACGTGTAAGCTGGGTGTGTGATACGTGTGAGCTGTGTGTGATACGTGTGAGCTGTGTGTGTATGATATGTGTGAGCTGTGTGTGTGATACGTGTGAGTTGTGTGTGTGTGTGATACGTGTGAGCTGGGTGTGTGATACGTGTGAGCTGGGTGATACGTGTGAGCTGTGTGTGTGATACGTGTGAGCTGGGTGATACGTGTGAGCTGTGTGTGTGTGATACGTGTGAGCTGTGTGTGTGATACGTGTGAGCTGTGTGTGTGATACGTGTGAGCTGTGTGTGTGATACGTGTGAACTGTGTGTGTGCGATACGTGTGAGCTGTGTGTGTGTAATACGTGTGAGCTGTGTGTGTGCGATACGTGTGAGGTGTGAGCTGTATGTGTGAGCTGTGTGTGTGATACGTGTGAGCTGTGTGTGATACGTGTGAGCTGTGTGTGTGCGATATGTGTGAGCTGTGTGTGATACGTGTGAGCTGTGTGTGTGCGATACGTGTGAGGTGTGAGCTGTATGTGTGAGCTGTGTGTGTGTGATACGTGTGAGCTGTGTGTGATACGTGTGAGCTGTGTGTGTGTGCGATACGAGTGAGCTGTGTGTGTGTGTGCGATATGTGTGAGCTGTGTGTGATACGTGTGAGCTGTGTGTGATACGTGTGAGCTGTGTGTGTGATACGAGTGAGCTGTGTGTGATACGTGTGAGCTGTGTGTGTGATACGTGTGAGCTGTGTGTGTGTGTGTGATACGTGTGAGCTGGGTGTGTGATATGTGTGAGCTGTGATACATGCGAGCTGTGTGTGTGATACGTGCGAGCTGTGTGTGATACGTGTGAGTTGTGTGTGATACATGTGAGCTGTGTGTGTGATACGTGTGAGCTGTGTGTGTGTGATACATGTAAACTGTTGGCACAACCTGCCAGTGTTCTACGATTTGGGTGAGGACATTCATTATATGTGGGCTGGTGAATTTTTTTTGTGTCAGGGCTGCTTTTTGGTCTCAGCCCGTCCCTGTGAGTGTGTGCGAGGTGTAAGGAGCAGAGCCGTGCGTGTGTACGGAGCGGAGCCGTGCGTGTGTGCGAGGTGTATGGAGCGGAGCCGTGCGTGTGTACGAGGTGTACGGAGCGGAGCCGTGCGTGTGTACGAGGTGTACGGAGCGGTGCCGTGCGTGTGTACGAGGTGCACGGAACGGAGCCGTGCGTGTGTACGAGGTGCACGGAGCGGAGCCGTGCGTGTGTACGAGGTGCACGGAGCGGAGCCACACGTGTATGAGGTGCACGGAGCGGAGCCGCACGTGTACGAGGTGCACGGAAAGGAGCCGCACGTTTATGGAGCAGAGATGTGTGCGAGGTGTAAGGAGCAGAGCCGCATGTGTACGAGGTGTACGGAGCAGAGTCGCACATGTGTGAGGTGTACGGAGCCGCGTGTGTGCGAGGTGTACGGAGCGGAACTGCAAGTGTACAAGGTGTATGGAGCAAAGCCGCATGTGTACAAGGTTTACAGAGCGTGGCCACGTGTGCACAAGGTGTACGGAGCAGAGCCGCATGTGTATGAGGTTTACGGAGTGGAGCCATGTGTGTACTGAGTGGAGCCGTGTGTGCGAGGTGTACAGAGGGGAGCTGTGTGTGTGCGAGGCATAAAAAGCGGAACCGTGTGTTTATGATGTGTGCAGAGCCATACGTGTACAAGGTGTATGGTGGGGAGCATTTCACTTGTGGCTCTTCAAATAACTCCTTAAAGAGAGTGATGAGGGGACAACAAAGTATAGCAAAAATTCACTGATCGGGGTGAGGAGTGTTATAGTTTGTGGGCTGGTGGGATTTGTGTGGCAGGGCTGCTTTTTTGTCCCAGCCTGGCCCTGTGCGAGGCCTACCATTGTCATTAATGACCCTTGTTCTGGATACTTCTGTGTTGTTCTTCTATGTGCGTGTGATGCCGCTGACATCCTTGTGTTTGGACACCTTTTTTTTTCTATTTATCTAAATCAAAATGTCCACTACTGTACTCACTTTTACAGGATAGATATGAGAATTTAATTTGTGTGTGGGCGCCATTTTGCTGTTCGCCTCAGGCAGCAGAGAGGCTAGGTTCACCCCTGAGAATAATCATAACAACAATTACATATAAAAATGAAACCATACATACAGTAGCGCAAATGTTACTGTGCATCTTTACATTTACTGTATACACTTTGATTTTTCATAATTTAAAATTTAACAGGCGTTTCTCCAGTATCTGTATGGAGGATATCTTCCAGAGTGCATAAGGCATCAGACGACCATTAATAACTTCATTCATAGCAGCTTAGGAGTGTAAGTTGGGAGATTTCTGCGAGTGGCGCTTGCACTTGATGCTGGGTGCATCAAGAAGTTTTGAAGAGTTTTACTATATTTAAATAAAGAACAATAAAAATAACTTCCATTTTATAACTCAAACTCACATGATCAAATCTAAACAAAGACAGATACAGAAGAAACACTTTTGCCTTTTTTTCAATGTTTCCAACCATTCCAGATTTCCACATTTTACCTGCTTTCACACTGTTTCAATTGACAACTGTTACTTTTTTATATAGTCCTTCTAAATTCTATGAGATCATCCAATTATGAACATTAAACAAGAAAATAAGAAATAAAACATCAGTTAGTTTATTGCTAAATATTAATAAAAAAAATTATCACCTAGAACTATCCAGCACTAGTGACAAGTGGAGGTCAACTTTGCAAAACTTTGCCTTTTCTTTAAAAAATCCAATAAATTCAATCGAATTCTGGTGTATGATTGTAGGCATCTCAAACATCAGGAGTTAATTAGATTTTTATTCTTGTCCAAGAATTCAGGAGAGTATTAAAGACAACCGAAGTTAAATAATGACTTAGCAAAGCTGGAACGGAAGGGTTTTTGTAGTAGCGTTAGATATTGGTATAGGAGAGCTGGAACAGCTGAGTTGTTGCAGTGGAGCTAGAGACTGATGTAGCAAAGCTGGAACACCAGTGTTCTTGTAGTGGAGTTAGATATTGATGTCACAGAACTGGCACAGCGGAGTTGTTGTAGTGGAGTTAGAGGCTAATGTAGCAAAGCTGGAACACCAGTGTTTTTGTAGTGGAGTTAGATATTGATGTCGCAGAACTGGCACAGTGGAATTGTTGTAGTGGAATTAGTGAGTGATGTACCGAAACTGCAATAGCGGAGTTCTTGTACTGAAGTTAGATAATGATGTAGGAAATCTGGAAAAGCAGAATTTTTGTAGTGAATTTAGATTTTGATGTAGCGGAGCATGAACAATGGAGTTGTAGTGGCATTAGAGGCTGATCTAGCAAAGCTGGAATAGTTGTAGTGGAGTTGAAGACTGATTTGTCAGAGCTGGAACAGCAACGTTGTGGTAGTGGTGATTAGGTTAATTAAAGCTAAAACAACGTGTAGAATAATTGAGACTTAAATGTAACAAAGTAGAGCCACTGTATATATTTATTAACGTTCTTCAGCTCGATCTTGAGCCATGGCAACTTGATAGATGAATGCTGTGTAGGAAGCTGGATCTTGTGCAAGCCTTGGTCGGTCCACCAGGGCCTTCTACGCTGTTATGTTGATTGAATTAAGCCATTGGGTGGCTGGTCTTCCTATTCACCTTGTTCCTTCTATTCCTCTGACTATGATGTCCTTCTCCAATGAATGGTCTCTTCGTATGATGTGTCAGATAGGAATAAAAAAAAAACTGGAAATTAAAGTATTGAGTAACTTCAGGTATACCAAGCACAACAAAACAAGAGAAATAAGCGATGAGAGTCTTTATGAGAATTGTGTTTTTTACTCTTCTTTATATTTTTGCATAGAAAATAAAAGAAATTACAATGCCGGGGCAATGCGGAGGCAATATATGGAGGGTCTCCATAAAATAATAGAATGTTCAGATGCAACCCATAAGCTGAGCCCATGGATTTTTCATATACCGAACAAAGTTAGGTATTGTAAATCCCAACATTCCCCAAACAGTAGAATCATGAATACAACCTCTTATGACAGACAAAAAGACAAGACACACACATCAAGGAAGGGGGGAAAAGAGGGGAGTAAGTAATTCAAGAAAAGAATGGACCAAGCATTTAGAAGATGACCTAATCATTACTCTGAGCCCAGAAGTAATCCCATGAAGTCCAAACAGAATCAAAGCGATCCACTCTCGCATTCAGAAGAGCCATCATATATTCCATTCTCCTGATGTCATTAATTCTATATAATAGGTGTTGATATGAGGGAGGGGAGATTTGCTTCCAGTTGACAGCAATCAGGCACCTAGATGCTGTGAGAATATGTAATAACATCTTAGCTGAATTTCTCCCCATTCCCTTGGGAGTAATATTTAACAGATAAATAGTTGGCTCCAGTCCTACCTCCACATAAAGAACCTTGGAAATCAACAGTCTCACCTCCTCCCAGAAACCCGTAATCCCAGGACAAGACCAAAAACTATGATACTGTGTGCCCACATCAGAGCCACACCGCCAATATATTTTTGAAATTGGGGGTTCAATCTGTGAAGGAGGTCAGGAGTATGATACCAGAACATTAGAATTTTATATATTGATTTTCCTTGTAAAGTGTGAAAATAGAGGACTTAGCTGCTTTATCCCAAATAATATTTCACCTATGAGGTGATAGTCCCCTTCCCAGAATGGACTTCCATTTGCACATGTAAGAATGTTTCAACTTTTGGCCATTCTGGGGAGAACTCAATATTTTGTATATGTCCAATATCAATCCTTTACTTGACAACCCTCTCCTGCAGATCCTCTCAAACTCTGTCGGCAGAGAGACCCCAGTAGATCCATAAAGTGAAAAGGCAAAGTGTTTGATCTGTAAGTACTGGTAAAATTCTTTATTAGAAATAGCATACAGGAGCTCCAGCCTTTTCCTGTCTATAAGCCCGCAGAGGACCAGGGGTGGGTCATCGCATGGTCCAAACTGTTTGGCAACAAGGGTTGAAATATGAATGAAATGATTGGTGTGTTAGGGGAGGCCAAATTAAACCTTCTCATACAAGAAAGCAAAATCTCCTGTAATTGTATAGGACCTAATAGACCCTCCAGAGTTCTAATGGACTTATTTAACCATAATAGTGAGTGCAGTTGAGTTGGAGACAACTATAATTTATCTATTTCTGTCCACTTGTTGTATGCCTATAGCAAGGCCCATGAGGGACTTCTATGTAGGTGAGTGGCCCAATAGTACTTAATAATATCAGTGACGGATAAACTCCCTTGTGTTTTTAGGGAGACGAGGACACGATTGGAAATCCGATTATGCTTGTCATTCCAAATGTACCTCAGCATAGCTGCTTGAAGAGATTTAAGTTCGCTCATGGGGACTCTGACCCGTAAGATCTCAAAAAAATAAAGCAACTTAGGAAGGAAGGACATCTTAACTGAAATAATACGGCCAATCAGTGAAAGTGAAAGTGGTTTCCACCTATGCCTCAGTCTGTTTAAGTCACTCAAAAGAGGTGGGAAGTTAGTGGTATATAGGTTACCATAAGAGGAAGGCAGGTTAACTCCCAGATATTTAATTTCCTCCAGCTTCCATCTGAATTTAAAATTGTTTTAAGTGATCTAGTACATCTAGAGGGACATTCAATGGGAGGGCTTCTGTTTTTGAGGTAATTCATTTATATCCCGATAATTCACTATATTTTTTAATATCTTCTATCAAGTTAGGTAAAGTAATAATGGTTGGTTAGGGTTAGAAACACATCGTCTGTGAATAGGGAGATCTTAAACACTTTATTCCGTACCTTTATTCCCAAAATGTTTGGATTTTGTCTTATCATTGCCGCTAGAGGTTCAGTACATAGGACATATAATAGTAGGGAAACTATACAGGGTTCCTATTGATGTCAGAAAGGGGCCCAAGAAGCCAACAATCTTTAGTGTCTCAAATAGGAAAAATGAGGATGAATGACCTCATGGAGATCAACATCCAACACTGCGGAGACACCATCACATGTTTCTCAACGCAGTGATGCTAGAGCAATGCCCCCATCCATTATGGGAAATATGCAAAAACATGTAAATCAACAGCCGCGTAGACACCATCACGTTTCTCAACGCAAGCAATGACTAGCCAGGTCTTTCACCGGGAAGGAACAACCACGGGAAGGGCAGTCTCTAATGAAGGAAACCACCTATGCCAAAACATGGTATCCATCCACAGACAGCTGTTTCGGAGTATTGCCCCTCATCAGTGTGGAGTAGGAAACTGGCTAGTAGGAGCAATGCCTAGTAAAGACTGTGAAAATGAGGATGAATGACCTCATGGAAATCAACATCCAACACTGTGGAGACACCATCACATGTTTCTCAACGCAGGGATGCTAGAGCAATGCCCCCATCCCTTATGGGAAATATGCTAAAACATGTAAATCAACAGCCGCGTAGACACCATCACATGTTTCTCAACGCAAGCAATGGCTAGCCAGGTCTTTCACCGGGAAGGAACAACCACGGGAAGTGCAGTCTCCAATGAAGGAAACCACCTATGCCAAAACATGGTATCCATCCACAGGCAGCTGTTTCGGGGTATTGCCCCCCATCAGTGTGGAGTAGGAAACTGGCTAGTAGGAGCAATGTCTAGTAAAGACTGTGAAAAATGAGGATGAATGACCTCATGGAGATCAACATCCAACACTGCGGAGACACCATCACATGTTTCTGAACGCAGTGACGCTAGAGCAATGCCCCCATCCCTTATGGGAAATATGCAAAAACATGTAAATCAACAGCTGCGGAAACACCATCACATGTTTCTCAACGCAAGCAATGACTAGCCAGGTCTTTCACCGGGAAGGAACAACCACGGGAAGGGCAGTCTCCCATGAAGGAAACCACATATGCCAAAACATGGTATCCATCCACAGACAGCTGTTTCGGAGTATTGCCCCTCATGAGTGTGGAGTAGGAAACTGGCTAGTAGGAGCAATGCCTAGTAAAGACTGTGAAAAATGAGGATGAATGACCTCATGGAGATCAACATCCAACACGCGTCGCTTAGCTACCTGCTGTTTACCCTGGATACCAGCTCCCAGTGCGAGCACGCTGGTATCCAGGGTAAACAGCGAGTAACTAAGCGACGCGCGCGCTTAGTTACCCGCTATTTACCCTGGATACCAGCATCCTCGCTGGTCCAGATCGCTGGTGAGATCTGCCTGTTTGACAGCTCTCCAGCGATCCTGACCAGGTCGTATCGTTGTCGGGATCGCTGGTGCGTCGTTTAGTGTAACGGGACCCTAAGGAATGGCAAGGCCTCAGAAGGAAGATCTGGAAGTTTCAGTTTTGATAAGAAGTACTTCATTGTCTCATTCCTGTCAGCCTTATTTATAGGGGATGAATATTGTAAATTATACAGTTTGCTATAGAATTCATAGAATATTTCCAAAATTAGTGTTGGGTTATAGTGGATCGTGCTGTGGGCGCTCAGGGTCCTATTTCTCAATAATCTAGCAGTGTATGAGCTTTATTACCCTTTTATATTTTTGTTTAGTATAAAGAAGGAGTTTTTCCACTTTACGCATTGAGAGGTCCTGTCCTTCGGTTAATTCCTAATTGCCACAACTTTATTTAGAGTCCTTACATAGGGTGAGGCTGTCAATCTACTTTCCTCCCTAGTTAATTGAGAAGTTAATTTATAAAATTCAAATTTATATTTTATTTTTAATCTGGAACCTTCTTCGATACAGTACCCTCTCATGAAGGCCTTATGGGCTTCCCACAGAACTGAAGGGGAATCAACTGAGCTCTTATTCAAATGGAAGAAATAGGTGAGGTGGTTCAATAAGGTCTTCTGGATAGTTGGGTCCTTAATTAGGAACTCATTCAATCGCCAATGACACTCCCTGGTAAATGGCTGGTTGGATTTAAGGTCCAACACCAATGAAACATGGTCAGACCAGGTAATGTGACCCATCTCAGCCTTCGCCATCACCTTAAGGATCAATATATTTGCAAAAGTAATTGATCCTAGAATGAGTATGATGAGGGAGAGAACAGAAAGAGAAGGTTCTGTACCTGGGGTGATCTATTCTCCACAGATCAAATAAGGAATTAATCGGAAGCCCTAATTAATTTTCTAAAATTCCTCGTTAATCTAATCTGATTTTGTGATGGGGGTTTGTTATTAATAGAGTGCCTATCAGATATTTCCGAAAAGGGAATGTTAAAATCACCACCCACCAGTAAAGCCGCCGGAGGAATTTTAAGAATCAGGAAAAGAACCTTTTTCAAAAACTTAATCTGACCAGCGTTTGGGGCATATAAATTGCACAGGATGATAGATCTGCCCCTCAGAGAATCCTCCAAAAAAAAGTATCGACCCCTAGGATCAATGTATGATTTATTTACTTGTAAAGGTTAACGTGATGCAATCAAAATGTCAAAATGGCCACTCCCCTTCTCTTATGGTTGGTATTTGAGTGCAAACTTGAAAGTACCTGATTCATCGTAATGTGTCTCCTGAAGGATGGCAATATCAACCCTCTGGGATTTCGGTTCCTGGAGAGTAAGCCTCCTTTTTCTAGGGGAATTAAGCCCCTTAACATTCAAAGATATTATGGGCATCATTTTGCATTATTTAGTTTACTCACACATATATGACCCCCAGAAGCTATTTTCCTCCTCAGTTGTTCTTGGATAGAGCAATGAGCCATCTCTTCTGAGATAATCTGTATTTGTTGATCTTGTTGATTCACCTGGATAAATGGAATGGAAAGAAACATTGGGAATAGGGAGAGACAAAACAACGAATAACATGAAGTGAACAAATATATAACTTCAAGGAATAAAGCACCATAATTCCCAGGAATAGAGAGCCTGGTCTGTGGCAAAAACCTGTGGAATATGTCAATCCCACCAGGAAAAAGAAAAAAAAAGAAAAAAATAACAACAGCCATTGAGAAGATTTTCAGGGGGAAGAATCCCAGTACTCAGTCCACAAAGAAGGAAAACAACAACAGAAAAAATATCCCATGTCACATGACAAGTCAGGGCTCCCCCAGGTACATAACATTAATATTTTGCTGGATTTCCGGCCTACATAAAGAGAAAAAAGAAACAGTTTCTAAACAATCATGAAATATTATAAAGATTAGCCTATACTTGCTAGTATACTTATACAACTTTTCAAAAATTAAGTCTTGCAATATAAAATAGAGAAAAAAGGGACACCATTATATTGGGTTAAATTTGGGGTGTCAGCGAAGGCCCGTTGCTCCTCTCTTTCAGCCCCTGCCGCTTGAACTTTCCTTTCTTCGTTTCTGGGTCCAAACCAGGGTTGGTGGTGGATCCACGGGGATAGGGATATCCCAATCTGTAATCTTATGGACCTTGAGCTCCAATTTTTCACAGAAGGCTGGAAGATCCTCAAAGGAGCTCAGGGTCACTGAAACACCATCTCTCCGGGCCGTCAAGGCAAAGAAGAACTCCCACCTATAAGGGATTTTGAGGTCCTTCAGGACAGACAGCAAGGGCCTGAGGAACCTCCTTTTTTTGCAAGGTTATGTGAGACAAGTTCAGGAAAAACTGAATGATAGCATCCTGAAATTTGATCTCCCCCAAGGACCTGGCCTTCACCATAATTCTTTCTTTGGTTTCAAAGTAATATAAGCAGCAAATAATGTCTCCTGGAAATGGTGTATTTCCCTTAGGTCGCAAGGCACGGTGTGCTCGATCAAACTTAAGGGGCGCAGAGACAAGGATCCCATAGTATGGAGGTGAAAATTTCCTGCAGGATTAGTTTAGTGTTTTCCTGCTTTTTTGATCCCGGGACACCTCTTACTCTGATGTTACAACTCCTGCCTCTATTGTCCAAGTCCTCTAGTTGTATTTGAAGATCTTTAAGCATTTTCTGCTGCATATTAGATGACTGGTGCAGCTCAGGCATGTGAGACCTGGTTACATTATGCTCCCCTTACAGGGAGTTAATTCTGCCTGTCAGAAGCTGCAAATACTGCCTCACACACACGATTTCTGATCTGCATGTGTCTTTAAAGTCTTCTTTTGAGGGAAACAAGTAAAAAACTTCAACCATTGCAGAAGGAAGTGCTCATCCAAAAGCTCTACTTCCTCTTCAGAGGACCCCTCTAAGTAATCGCTCTACTAGGGGTTAATCTGGGGGGTTCTTTATGATAATTTAGTACCCTTTTTTTCCCCAATCCACTTTTCTTCTCTATCAGGGTTATTGACTGATTTTGATATAACGCAGTCTCTGCAGCCTGGTCTGGGTCAGGGGAGGGGGGAAGATGGCCTCCATCTCCTGTTTGCTGAGGGCAAATATTAGCAGTGTTGTGATGGGTTTGCTGAGTCAGTGTCTGTGCTAGTTCCACAATATCAGACAGTCTCCTTCTGCCAGCATACTCTTACCCCCTGGAGACCCAGCGTCCACCGGACCCAGGTGCAGCTCTCCCTCACATCCAGCTCTGGACAGTGGACACTGTGGCTTCCTCATGCCATTTAGACGCCTCCCCCTCTCAGCAAGATGGCGCCCGCTGCCCCACAGTTTCCCGCTACTGCAGGAGAAAAACATCCAGGGCGATCGTAGGGCCGGTAAGCGGCGCTCCGGTAAGCGCCGGGTTTCTCCCCCTCCTGGGACCCATCGGTGAGCAGAGTAAAGCGCTGGTGCAGGGTTCTGTAGTCATTGGTATCCAGTGCCTGGCGGGAGCTCTTCAGCCATGCGTCCTCTCACCTCAGCATCCGGACACCGGGAGGGGGGGCTCAGTTGTGCTTTATGAGGAAATCATGGGGAAATTAAGAATTAAGAGAAAATGTGTTTGCACATAATATCCTCATTTTTTTCAGTATGCATTATCTCAATGGAGGATATAACTATAGAAAATTGTATATATCATTTTCATTCATTAACAGGCTGTTAAAGCGCATAAGTTTATTTGCCGACAGAGTCGGTCATTGAATGAGCAGCATTCCGATGCAAGAACCCTTGGCATTGATTTGGTTAATGCAAGAGATCCTTCTTTATATTCCCTTGTCTCTCTGGGAACATGAGCCCACCAAGCAGGGGGTTAAGAGTGTCACACACTCATGAAAGCAGTGGCCTCTGTCACTTTGTCTAAAGAATAATAACCAAAACATCAAATTAAAGAGGAATAAGATGTCTGTTCGCTCCCATGAGTCCCGGTCAGATGAAAAGAGAAAAAAAAGGCCAAAACTCATGAGTTTCTTAAGTCTCAATTCGTCCCAGATTATCTTTTCAGAGTCTGATACCCATGATGAATAACCCTCTGTTCACACATTACTGACACCCTGGTGCTTCTGTATGGAGAAAGGAGGCACATGCAGCCACATAGGTTAATGTGACCATCCCCACGACCCTTCGGGATGATGCTGCTTGACAGACTTACAACAGATAAACCCCCTATCCTTCTCCTTTCTAACCCCTATAGTTTCCTTCATAGTCACCCCTTTTATTTCTGTCTCTTCCCCTACATTAACTCTTCTTGACAAGCTTTCCCTTTCCATGGAGGATATAAAAGCAGATTCTGTCGCATGAGGGCAGTTAAATGGAAAATGCTAAATAATTTGTGTCAATTAACGCTGGGATCCAAAGAAAATCCATCAGCAGATGATGAGTACGGACACGTATATGGCCTCATAAATACCCAGATTATTGGCGGTGATTTGTTTACTTAATGAACCTTGACCAAATATTCCTCTTTTTGGCTTTTCATGTCTTCTTATAACATGAACTTTTACCCTTGTATCTAAGTTCATCTGCTGCAAAGTAGGAAATAAACCAAGGTCAACATCAGTTGATATATGGCACTATGACCAAGGCATGGCCTCAACAGTTAAAGGTGTTGACCCTGTTATTCTTGACCTGTGCTTCTCGCTAAATTATAAGAAGTTTATTCCATTTTTTAATATCCATTTCAGGATGTTTGTTGCTTCTAGATATTCGTTGCTACTAGTAATATATTTGTAATGTTTGTTTTTATAAAAAGAGTTATATGTCTTGTGGAACAGTAAAGGGTGTTTTACTGCATGGGAGATACATTTCTCCCAGCAGATTAATGTTTGGCTGGGTTTTTCCCTAAGACAGGACCTGCAAATGATGTCATGGTCACGTGATCAGCCCATGTGATGTTTACCTCACTTGTAGGAGGGGTTATGGGCTATGTAATGGAGGTTGGTATGTGGCACATGGTTAGTGTGTGTCTGGAAGTTACAGGAACTTGGCTGGACTTAGCCTGAACTTGTATACAGGATCCCCGTGCTGCAGGACTATAGCAGCAAGACTCTCAACAACCCTGGGAATGGCACCTGGCGGATGCCGCAGGACCTGGCTGCCGCTTAGTTAAGCCTGTCCCATACAAGGGGTGAGTCTGGGACCAGTGGTTCTCCAAGCTGGAGTACATTTATGTTTTTCTCTTATTTTCTGTTAACCTGCTGTTTGCAAAGTGACATTAAACCACTGAAATTAGACTTTAAGCCGGTGTGTTGCCTCGTTACTGCAGCCCTGCCATTACCTACCAGAGCGAATCCCTACAGTCTACACACTTTGCATATCTGAGCCAAATTCCTTCTTTTTCCCTTCCCAAATGGTTGACTTGAATGACGTTGGATTAATCAGGGAGGTGGCATAAAAATGTGGTGACATTTGGTATGGTTAGGCTCATCCTATCCATAACAATCTGCATGTTGATGGTTAGCTGCTTGCTTGGTCCCCATAGTCATAGCTCAAATTCTATGGACACTTTTCTCATTTCAAAAATGATCTGCACACATGTTTCAGGCTGTAATCTTCAATCCTTCTTTCATTTTCAGATCTCCTGATATGTACTTTACAACTTGATCCATATTTCGGATTTTTCTGTTTTGGGAGTATCTCTCTCAGTAATATGGGCTGAATGTGTGCTCTGTGTGTATACAAGGTGCTGCTGTTT
This sequence comes from Dendrobates tinctorius, assembly GCF_039654945.1. Lineage (NCBI taxonomy): Eukaryota > Metazoa > Chordata > Amphibia > Anura > Dendrobatidae > Dendrobates > Dendrobates tinctorius. The sequence continues at coordinate 45,706,472 of NW_027361754.1, forward strand.
TTACTGCTCTCCACATGCTTGCCTCTTACACTCTTTTCTATGCCCTCTGACATATTCTCTCCTTTTTCCACTGCAGATCTGTGTACAAACTCCTCTTCTGCCCTCCTGCTATCGCTAACACTAAGAGAGGGGAGGAAGAGAGCAGAGAGCATTATTATAGCCTTATACAGATAATTATATTTCAAGAAGACTGTTTAGAAACTTACTCAACTCTGCATTTAGGAAGCAAATGAACAATAAAAAAATAATTCTGTCTAACAGCATACATAGCCTTTAATTTGTGGACATGTAGTGGTGCCTGGACGACTCCATTGGGCAGGACTCAAAAAGGGAACAGCAGACGAGGAGACAGCAACAAAACACCGGCTTTATTGAAATACAGAGGATTATATGACTGAAAAATAAGACTAACAGTTCTTGTACTGATAACAGCAATAATAGACAGGAGAAGAGAATAGCTGCAATGTGACAAACAAGTTACGCTCCATCCATGGCAATACAAAGTTCAATATAAACAGTAAAAACAATTTCTAGAGCCTACTCTCTTCTCACTCCCTAACCGTCTTCAGATAATTGTACCTCACTGCTACAGCACCCTAGCTAGAGAACCCTGCTCTATATCCTAACACAATTGAACACCGGTGTCTCACTCACAGTTCTGTAGTGATTAGAAGACAGTCTGGCAGCTGCTACTTGGTCCTAATGTTGTAGAACCAAGTTTGTTGTGTTGAGCTCTTCATTTAGGTTAACTGATCTGACTTCTTTTGGATCCGGGCAAATATTGTTCCCATTTTCAATGTTGAGAGATTACTGGTACCACAGCATTGCTTCCTCTCTCAGGTTACAGGTGCTGGGGGAGAACTGTCCTTGCTGTGTAATGCAACTCTTTCCTTCTGTGACGGATCGCACAGGGAAAGGGGGTGTCAACTTCGCTCACTTCGGGGGAGGGGAGAGAAGGACCCAGCAGGTATCGGCTCTCTGGCGCCACCATTTGCCCCAGGTCAGTCAGGGAACTGCACCGAGGGCAAATAGTTGCCGAAAAGGCTTCCCTTATAGTGCAAGTTATTGAGGTGCTCCCAGTGAGGGGGGATACACATCACCAGTCCAGGCTGGGGATACATAACGTACAGTTCAAAAGTATAGGGTCACTTAGACATTTCCTTATTTTTGAAAGAAAAGCAATTTTTTTCCAATGAAGCTAACATTAAATGATTCAGAAATACACTCTATACATTGCTAATGTGGTAAATGACTATTCTAGCTCCAAACCTCTGGTCTGTAATGCAATATCTTCATAGCTCTATAGAGGCCCATTTCCAACAACCATCACTCCAGTGTTCTTATGGTACTTTGTGTTTGCTAACTGTGTAAGAAGGCTAATGGATGGTTAAAATACCCTTGAAAACCCTTGTGCAAGTATGTTAGCACAGCTGAAAACAGTTTGGCTGATTAGAGAAGCTATAAAGCTGACCTTCCTTTGAGCTAGTTTAGAACCTGGAGCATTACATTTGTTGGTTCCATTAAACTCTCAAAATGACCAGAAAAAAAGAACTTTCATGTGAAATTCGACAGTCTATTCTTGTTCTTAGAAATGAAGGCAATTCCATGCGAGAAATTGCCAAGAAACTGAAGATTTCCTACAACAGTGTGTACCACTCCCTTCAGAGGAGAGCACAAACAGGCTCTAACCAAAGTTTAAATTGAAGAGGGAGGCCCTGCTGCACAACTGAGCAACAAGACAAGTACAATAGAGTCTGTAGTTTGAGAAATCGACGCCTCACAAGTCCTCAACTGGCAGCTTCATTAAATGGTACACGAAAAAACGCCAGTGTCAACGTCTACAGTGAAGAGGCGACTCCGGAATGCTGGCCTTCAAGGCAGAGTGGCAAAGAAAAAGCCATATCTGAGACTAGCTAATAAAAGGAAAAGATTGATATGGGCAAACGAACACAGACATTGGACAGAGGAAGATTAGAAAAAAGTGTTATGGACAGACGAATCCAAGTTTGAGGTGTTTGGATCACACAGAAGAACATTTGTGAGACACAGAACAACTGAAAAGATGCTGGAAGAGTGCCTGACGCCATCTGTCAAGCATGGTGGAGGTAATGTGATGCTCTGGGGTTGCTTTGGTGCTGGTAAAGTATGAGATTTGTACAAGGAAAAAGGGATTTTGAATATGGAAAGCTATCACTCCGTTTTGCAACGCCATGCCATACCCTGTGGACAGAGCTTGATTGGAGCTAATCCTACAACAGGACAATGACCCAAAGCACACCTCCAAATTATGCAAGAACTATTTAGGGAAGGAGCAGGCAGCTGGTATTCTATCTGTAATCGAGTGCCAGTGCAGTCACCAGATCTCAACTCCATTGAGCTGTTGTGGGAGCAGCTTGACCATATGGTATGCAAAAAGTGCCCATCAAAACAAACCAACTTGTGGGAGGGGCTTCTGGAAGCATGGGGTGAAATTTCTCCAGATTACCTCAGCAAATTAACTGCTAGAATGCCAAAGATCTGCAATGCTGTAATTGCTGCAAAAGGAGCAGTCTTTGACAAAAGCAAAGTTTGAAGGAGAAAATTATTATTTCAAATAAAAATCTTTTTTTCGAACCTTGTCAATGTCTGGACTAGATTTTGAATTCATTTCACAACTAATTTGATTAATAAAAGTATGAGTTTTCATGGAAAACACAAAATTGTCTGGGTGAACCCAAACAATTGAACGGTAGTGTATATATATAAATCTCCTGGCTGTCACTGCCAGAGTTCCTCACTAAAACAGTACGGTTTGCTGCCACCAGTTCCTTGTTCGAAATAAGCCCCGTCCGACAGCAGGCTTATATCAGGTCAGAAACCAACCCGGGTAGCGTATAATAACCACGTGGGGATGTGGGGATTCGTGTATCGAGAAAAAGAGCAGCCCAAGATTAATTTTATATAGATAGGTTGCAATTACTGTGTTATGTAGTATGTGACCACAAGGAGATGGTGATGGATCAAAGGTCCAAATCTTACAAATCTTAGTTACGTGGTATTCCTGGCTGTGTAAGCTAATGTATCCCTCTGCCAGTAGAAAAACTCAGTCCAAAATGAGGGTCTGCCTTATATCTCCTGGGCTGCTCCTTCCCACACTCTGCGCCCACCCCTGGGCTTGTGCAGTCTCTCTCTTCCCACATCAGAGAGTATGATTTTCTGCCTAGAACCGTGGAGGCTCATAACTTTCCGCCCAAAGCTTTGAATGAAATGGCAGTGATGCCACTGGATTCTACTGGATTCTATCTGTGCATAGAGACTAAATATGCCTACCGTATGTAATTCATGGTGGCTAAGCTTTATAGCTCCATAATGCAGGGTTCTGGAGGTGGCTAAATGGTATGAGCGTGTGGGGAGAAGGAATGCTGATTCCGATTATGCGTTTGGCTAGTCTCAGAGATATTGCGTTCTGTTATTATATGTCATTTTCCAGATTCAATATCTCAGAGCCTTGCTGTGACCTATAGTGCCACACTGTCTCCATATGCTTGAGTCAGACAAAGAATCCAGTTTAGCTGTTCATGCACAGAGTTCACACCCTTGGGTTAAGAGCCTCAAAGGGCTAAAGTTAATTAAAGGTAAACAATGAGCCTGGGGAATGAATGCCAAGGGTGGGGGCATATTTCAGGAGTGGAGAGACATTTACTTCGTCCCTCACACCTTCTGACATGGTCCTGTGATCGATCCTGCGGTAACTGGGCACTATCGTCTCCCTTGAAGTTATTAGTTCATTTACTAGTCTCTCGTTGTTAGGACACACTTATAGTCCTGCCTGTCTCTCACTGGCATGAGGCTCCTTCTTCACTTCCTGAACCGGCACACTTTCTGCTCCTTGTTCAGAACCAATACACAGCAAACTGCATTGGAGCAAGGATTAGTCCAAGTGCACACAAATCAGAGGGGAGCATTGTCTCTTAAAGTCACAAAGTATTTCAGTTCTTAGCAAGGGCTGATGCCCTACAGGCAAATTTCCCACACCTTTGATTGCTGACATTATAAGTCCTGTAGATCATTGTACTGTTATTCATACAGTCAAAAATAGAGGTTGTAGAAATCAATCTAAAATTTGAACCAAACTCAAGTGCAATTTGATTTTTTTTTAATTTAATGAATGTATTTAGATAAAATAATTCCCTCACAGCTGTTCTTATACTATAACTCCTTGAGATAGGGCATACTATTACATCCTACATGAGGAGTTGGTGAATAGAGCAGTTTTAGCAGTCTGTATTAATATATGTAGTACAAATAATCAAATGATCACAGGTGTTAAGTCCATTGGAAAACTGAAAAAGTATTTAAAAAATTTTTTTTTAACTAAAAACATACAAGTTTGAATCACCTCCTTTTCTTAATACAAAAATAAAGAAATAAAAAAATAGTTAAAAACTATTCTGCTTTGTATCTTGACACCCACTAAAGTTCGATCTACAGAAAACCAAAGAAATGAGCTGGAGCACAAGTTGGTGTAAGTGCAATGTGTAGAAGCACTGTTCTTTTTTTTAACCCCATTTTCCTCTGAGGGTGGTTTGCATGTTAATGACCAGGCCAATTTTTACAATTCTGATCACTGTCCCTTTATGCGGTAATAACTCTGGAATGCTTCCATGAATCCTGGTGATTCTGACACTGTTTTTTCGTGACATATTGTACTTCATGATAGTCATAAAATTTCTTTGATATGACTTGTGTTTATTTGAGAAAAAAATGGAAATTTGGCGAAAATTTTGAAAATTTTGTAATTTTCCAACTTTGAATTTTCATGCCCTTAAATCACAGAGATATATCACACAAAATACTTAATAATTAACATTTCCCTCATGTTTACTTTACATCAGCACAATTTTGGAATCAAATTTTTTTCTGTTAGGAAGTTATGATTGTTAAAAGTTAAACAGCGGTTTATCATTTTTACAACATAATTTTTTTACAGGGACCACATCATATTTGAAGTCACTTTGAGGGGTCTATATGATAGAAAATACCCAAAAGTGACACCATTCTAAAAACTTCACCCCTCAATGTGCTCAAAACTGCATTCAAGATTTTTATTAACCCTTCAGGTGCTTCACAGGAATTTTTGGAATGTTTTTTAAAAGATGAACATTTAACTTTTTGACAAAAAAATTATATCAGATCCAATTTTTTTATTTTAACAAGTGTAACAGGAGAAATTGGACCCCAAAGGTTGTTGTCCATTTTGTCCTGAGTACGCTGATACCCAATATGTTCAGGTAAACTACTGTTTGGGCGCATGGCAGAGCTTGGAAGGAAGGAGTGCCATTTGACTTTTCAATGCAAAATTGGTTGGAATTGAGATTGGACGCCATATCGCGTTTGGAGAGCCCCTGATGTGCCTAAACAGTGGAAACCCCCCACAAGTGACACCATTTTGGAAACTAGACCCCCCCAATGAACTTATCTAGATGTGTGGTGAGCACTTTAAACCCCCAAGTGCTTCACAGAAGTTTATAATGTAGAGCCATAAAAATAAAAAATCATATTTTTTTGCCCCAATTTTTTATTTTCCCACGGGTAACAGGAGAAAGTGGACCCCAAAAGTTGTTGTGCAATTTGTCCTGAGTATTGTGATACCCCCCATTTGTGGGGGTAAACCACTGTTTGGGCACATGGCAGAGCTCCCCGCTATTCCCCAGCCTCCCCCCTATGCCATGCCCTTCACTGGCTTCCTATTGTCCAGAGGCTCCAGTTCAAAACTCTAACCATGACATACAAAGCCATCCACAACCTGTCTCCTCCATACATTTGTGACATGGTCTCCCGGTACCTACCCGCACGCAACCTTCGATCCTCTCAAGATCTCCTTCTCTACTCCCCCTCATCTCTTCTTCCCACAACCGCATACAAGACTTCTCACGTGCTTCCCCCATACTCTGGAACTCTCTTCTGCAACACAGCAGACTCTCACCAACAACGGAAACCTTCAAGAAGAACCTGAAGACCCACCTGTTCTGACAAGCCTACAGCCTGCAATGATCCTTGGTCTACTGATCCACCGCACAACCAGCTCTGCCCCCTCCTAGTGTATCCTCACCCATCCCTATAGACTGTGAGCCCTCGTGGGCAGGGTCCTCTCTCCTTATGTACTTGTGCGTCCCTTGTCTTGCACATGTTTATTGTACTTGTCTATATTTCCCCTTTTCAAATGTAAAGCGCCATGGAATAAATGGCACCATATAAATGTATAATAATAATAATAATAATAAAAAGGAGTGCCAGATTTTACTGTTATGGTTTGCAAGTGCCATGACCCACTGGGAGAGCCCATGAGGTGCCAAAACAGCAGAACCCCCCATAAGTGACCCCATTTTACAAACTACACCTCTCAATGAATTCATCTAGGGGTGCAGTGATCATATTGACACCATGGGTGTGTCACAGTTTTATACCATTGGGCACTGAGGACAAAATAACTACATTTTTACCACCAAAATTTTGTTTTAGCCAAAGATTTTACATTTTTACACAAGAAGTGGGTAAAATTGGCAGCAAAATCTGTCCCACAATTTCTACTGAATGTGGCAATAACCCGTATGTGGCTGTACACTGCTACTTAGCCATGCGGAGAGACTCAGGAGGAACGGAGCGCTATTTGCCTATTCAAGTGAATGGGTCTGTGCACATGTCAGTGTGTTTCCACGGACCGTGTGTTAGTGGGCAAAGCATGCTGAAATGTCCATTTTTTAATGTCAACACGGGCCACAAAACATCCAGCACACGTGCATGCGCATAACACACATGGATGTCATACATGTGACACGCATCGTCGCCGGGGAGGAAGCGTTAAAATAAGTGCCATTCCTCGACACTGTGTGCTGAACACGGCTCTCATCATTCTCCCCTGCTTTTGCCGATCGCCGGCAGAGCAGGGTAGAATGATGATAGCCATGTTCAGCATCCGGCGCTGGGGAACAGCGCTTACTGTAACGCTTCTTCCCTGGTGCCCATCCTTGTGGTACTGATGCTGGAAGCATTACACACATGGACACTGACATCTCCGGTACTGGAAATATCAGGACGTGTGAAAGAGGCCTTATAGCGGGTTTTTATTTTTAGCTGCTGTCACACACTAAAAGACGCTTTTTATTGCAAAAAATAGTTTTTGCATCAACATATTTTGAAAGCTATAATTTTTCCATATTTTGGCCCACAGAGTCATGTGAGGGCTTGTTTTTTGCGGGACGAGTTGACATTTTTATTGGTACCATTTTCTGGCACATGACATTTTTTGATCGCTTTTTATTCCGATTTTTGGGAGGCAGAATGAACAAAAACCAGCAATTCATGAATTTCTTTTTTTGGGGGGTCGTTTATAGCGTTCCGCGTGTGGCAAAATTGATAAAGCAGTTATATTCTTCGGGTCAGTACGATTACAGCAATACTTGAGTTATATTTTTTTTAATGCTTTGGCAATTTTATACAATAAAAACTTCTATATAAAAAAATAATTATTTTTGCATCGTTTTTTTCTGAGAGCTATAACTTTTTATTTTACCGGTCATGGAGCTTTATCGGGGCTTGTTTTTTGCGGGACAAGATGACGTTTTCAGCGGCACCATGTTTATTTATATCCATCTTTTTGATCGCGTGTTATTCCACTTTTTGTTCAGCAGTATGATGATAAAGCAGTGAGCATTTTTTTTGCCTTGTTTTTTATTTAATGGTATTCACTAAAGGGGTTAACTAGTGGGACAGTTTTAGGCGAACTTCACACGTACCGGAACTCTCGCGGAAATTACCGCGAGAATTCCGGAATTCCAGTCCGCGGGAAAATCGCATTTTAAATTCCCGCGATTTTCCCGCGGAAAAACTAGCATTTTGCAAGCGTATTTAGCTTGCAAAATGCTAGCGTTTTCCAAGCGATCTGGAGCATCGCTTGGAGAACTGATTGACAGGTTGGTCACACTCGTCAAACATAGTGTTTGACGAGTGTGACCAACTTTTTACTACTGAGGCCGCCTATGCAGCATCAGTAGTAAAAGATAAAATGTAAAAAAAAAAATAAAAAATGGTGTTATTCTTACCCTCCGACGTCCCGCGCATCTGTTCCCAGTAATCCTTTGCGAAAATGCCCGCGATGACGTCCGTTCTCGCAGGATTGCGATGTCTCGCGGTCATTCTCGATGACGTCGCGCGAATGACCGCGAGACTTCGCGATCCCGCGAGAACGGACGCCATCGCGGGCATTTTCGCAAAGGACTACTGGGAACGAGAGCGTGGAGAGAGGCGGGAAGGCTGCACGGGACGTCGGAAGGTGAGAATAACAATATTTTTTATTTTTAAATTCTATTTTTTACAGGGATATGGTACCCAAAGCCCGGAGGACAGTCTCCTCTCCTCCGGACCGTGGGTACCATCCGCAATTGTTCTGCTTACTTTCCGCATGGTGTGCACAGCCACATGCGGGAAGTAAGCGGAACAATGCATTCCTATGGGTGAGGGATCGCCGCGATTCCGCAAAATTAATGAGCATGCTGCGGTTTTTACTGCGAAGCAATTCGCCGCGGTAAAAACCGCAGCATTAGCACAGCATTGCGGAATCCCATAGGAATGCATGGGATGCTTATTTTTCACGTTTTCGCGGCAAAATCGCACGGTAAAAACCGCCGCGGAAACGCGAAAAAAACGCCACGTGTGAACTCAGCCTTATAGGTCGAGTTGTTACAGACTCGGCGATACCAAATATGTGTACTTTTATTGCTTAGATTTTTTTTCATTCAAATATTCATTTGAATTTTTTATTGATTTTTTTCATTCAAATATTTAAATTTTATATTGATTTTTTTATATATTTTAAAAAATATTTTTATAATTAGTTAATATTTTTACTTTATTCTATCTTTTACGCTTAGTTCACTATGGGACAATCATTTTTTTTGCAGGCTGATCGCTTCTATAGCACGCAGATGAAGCAGCACTTATTGCACAATGACCTGAGAGACTTCCTGATCATGCACTGCGAATGATCGGGAAGTTTCTCAGCTCTGGTAACCCGGATGTTGTCATGATGACATCGGGTTACCATGGCAGCGATCGGGACCCCTCATCATGCCACGAGGTCTCCGATCCAAAGGCAGAGGGGCTGTCAGCCCTCTGCCTGCTCCCGGAATGCTGTGATCGTGTTCGATCGCATCATTTCGGGGGTTAAAGTGCTGGGAGCGGTCTGTGACCGCTCCTGGCACTTAGTCCCGGGGGTCAGCTGTGAGAATCAGCTGACACCCGGCAGAGATCAGCCGCACACCACCCGTGTGCACGATCGATCGCTGAGATGTACTATCCTGTCCTTGGTCAAATAGACCCAGGGCACATGGACAGGATAGTACGTCCGATGTCAGAGAGGGGTTAATCTATTATATGGAAAAGTGAATATTGTCTATGATACCTAAAAACTGCTGTGTACTTCTTGAGGATTTTGGATGCCTTAAAGGAAAATGAAAGGGAGAAGATACAGATTAGATATTAGAAAAAACTTTCTGACAGTGAGGGTGATCAATGAGTGGAACAGGCTGCCAAGAGAGGTGATGAGTTCTCCTCCAATGGAAGTCTTCAAACAGAGGCTGGACAGACATCTGTCTGGGATGATTTAGCGAATCCTGCATTGAGCAGGGGGTTGGACATGATGACCCTGGAGGACCCTTCCAACTCTATCATTCTAGGATTCTATGTAAGGTAGGCAGAAATGGTACTACTATGAGCTGTCAAAGATCTCGGTTGTTCGGAAATCCTCCCGACGTACGGCTCTGGCTTACTCTGCACATTCAGTTTTACTTTATAATATTATTATTATTTCGTTATTACATCTGGTCGCTCAGAATGTCTGTTTCATATCAGGATTTAACATGACTAAAGGCCCTTTTACATTTAGCGATGCACCAGCGATCCGACCAGCGATCCGACCCGGTCAGGATCGCTGGTGCATCGCTAAATGATCGCTAGTGAGCTTTCATACAGAAAGATCTCACAGTGATGCAGCGCACGATACTCACCTTTCACACACAGCGATCCTGACGTCCTCCCGCCCGCGTCCAGCGTCGCTCGTCTCACACAGCAGGAAGTCTCAGCAGGAAGCGCCCGACGAGAAATGGAGCCGGGCATTCTCGCGCGATCAGCGATGGACAGCGGGGGAGCCGGTCGTAGGTAAGTATCACACATAGCGATATCGCTATAACATCACAAAACCAGTGACGTTTTAGCGATATTGCTAGCGATATCGCTTAGTGTAAAACCCCCTTTATCGACAGCTTTTCATATTGTATGCATCTCGGTGTAAGTGACCGGTGGGGTTCACCTTTGTGCAGGTGTGATTTTTATGAATATCAGTCTGTCAATTGTTTGCAAAACTTGACGGTTGGGGTAGTGTAGTGTTGACAGGTTTTCTTTTCAAGTGTTTGCAAAATTTGTCTAAAATTCCATTTTAAATGCAGTTCTTTAAAAACTTGCAGCTCCATTATCGTTTGTTACTCCAGCTGATGCCTCGGTACTAGAGGTATTTCCGCTCTCACCAGACAATCACAATCCTGTCTGTACAGTATAATATTCCAAACAACAATACAATCTGATCTCCTCCAACATTATTATTTAATAACTGCATGCTCCCTTTATTACAGACAAAGCAAAATTGCCACAAAAGTGCAGAAAAACAAGCTCTCCTATTGTGCATTTAATGACAGCATTTATTCATTAAGCGCTCTAATTTCTTTACAATATTTTGCTGGCATGTTCCTGGAATCGGCACAGTGTGTGTGACGGAACAGATGGAGACGTCTATAACACCGCGAGCGTGTCACACCTGTTATTAAAAAAAAAATAAAATAAAAAAAATTCAATGCCAAAGACATTTAAAGAAAGAACTAAAATATGTTTTCAAATGTTTTCTGCGCCTACACTGATACAAGGAGAAAAATCCGTGTTCTTTTCTGCAGTTATTCCTTCTATCAGTGCCATTTACCAGTCCTGTGTGTTGCCCAAAGTGAGCACTAAAGGGAATGTGTCATCAGAAAATGACCTATTGTTTAATAAGCTTTTTTTGTTAAATATATATATATTTATTTATTTTTTAGCATTTTTTTTACATATCACAATCTTTATTGAAAATAAAAATGAGAAATCCTGTAATTTTCACACCGACCAATGGGGCTTACGTCTTGTTTCAGGAAATCAACATGTACAGTACATTAGCCACAATGGACAGACTTTAACCCTCTCTTTTGTATTGATGCATCTAATGAGCGAGTGCAAAGGTCATTGTGAAGGGAGGGGGAGGAGGTGAGCTGTGATTGGTGGATCCTGTGTTACTAGCTATGTATAGAGGTGTTGCCTGGCATTGTAAACCTACCTCTGATTATGATGAGCCTGCTGAAAACTCTTCATGATAGGAACTATGAGTATAAAAATAGCCCTAGTGAAATCTGAAAGTCACAAGATTACTAATTTTGCTTTTTAACCTCTTAAGGACGCTGACGATTTTCATTTTTACTTTTGAGTTTTTCCTTTCCTTCATCCAAGAGCCATATTTTTTTTTATCTTTCTATCGACATCCCTGTGTGAGGACTTGTTTTTTGTTGGATGAGTTGTAGTTTTGAATGACACCATTTATTTTACCATGAAACCGATTTTGATTTATTTTTTTTATTGCATTATGTTAGGGAGGTGTGCTGACGAAAAATCTGCATTCTGCTGGTGTTTTGAATTTTTTTTCCTCTTTTCAAGCATCGACTGTATGGGTTGATTAATTTTGTATTTTGATAGACCAGACTTTTATGGACATGGTGATTCTAAATATGTTTATGTTTTCATTTCTTTATTTTTAATGGAGAGAGCAGAAACAAGGGAATGAATGTCTATCTTTTTTTAGCTTTTTTTATATATTTTTTAACACTTTTTAAAATTGTTTTACTTTGCTTTCTAGTCGCTTTGAGATTGTCTGATCGCTTATAGTATTGCACAGTATTGCAGGAAATTATGAAAATGGCAGTCAGCAATGAAGCTGAAGGAATTCAGAAATCCAGCCAGCTTCAGAGTAGGTTTTTCAAACTCTATGGCAGACAGCGTGACCCGGCAGCTCCGATGAGCTTTTCAGATAAGTCACAGTTGACATCAACCCCACCAATCCTTACCCCAATTGCCAACACACCAAGGCAATTGGGAAGAGCCAGGCAAAGTGCGAGAATTGGTTCATCTCATGTGATGCGTCAATACTGAGACGGCTGCAGGCTGGTATTCTTAGGCTGGGAAGGGGCCCAATAACTAGGTACCTTCCCAGCCTGATAATATTAGCCTGCATCTATCTGCTTTACCTTGGCTGGTTATAAATAAAAAATCATAATTTTTTAAATATGATTTCTTTAAATCATAAACGCATTTACTGTTAGGCGTCGGGTTCCTGCCTCTGCACAGGAGGAATCCCGAGCCTTGCCTTCTGCAGTCTCCCATTCAGTCCCGGCCCAGGTCGCTCAGCAAAGACGTTGTTCCCGGCGTCTTGATCAGGCCAGTGCTGTTGGTTCAGTTGCTGCTGCCATCTCAGGGTCAGCTATAGCAGCCTGCACTGGTCAGCAGCAAGCAGCTCCTGGAACTAAGTCCTTCTTTTGGGCTACTGAGCATGCCCACGGGTCGTCCTCTCATTATAGGCTGGGGGTCACATGCTCAGGTCCTGTTGCAGCTCAGATTGGATGATCTGGAAGATCCCAGAAGGCTGCGCCTATAAAAGGATCGCAAGACCGCATGGCCGTGCGCTGGTATAGACTTTTGTTGGTAGTTGTGTGTTTGATGATGGATGCATGAGACTGGTGATTCACTCATTATAAACTCCCTCCCTCTGGTTGTGCTGGTGTTAGGGAATTAGAGTCGGAGTCAGCGCCAACGGGTGGCAATGCTTACGCCGCCGTGCTCCTAGTATCTGCACCCACTAGCATCCGATTGTGACTACCCGTACAAGGCAGTTTCGTACCACGCCTAGTAACAGCAACCGCCTGTGCAGTGCCATGTGCAAGTTGTGCGCTATCTTAGCCCAACTCAGGGCGATTACTGGCATCCGCCAGAGTGGTGCTGCGCACACTTGCACTTTATCGGTATTGTATCTACTGCTGGCCTCGCAGTTGCGGCACTGCGTGCTTTGCAGGTCTAGAGGGACTCTGACCCCGTGTCCTTGGGGCTGAGTTCTGTGACCATTTGCGGAGCGCTCCTCATTGCCAAGCTCTGTGAGCTAAAACAGGCTTCGGCATTTATGTTTACCGGTAGTGCGGCTCTGTGAGGTAACAGAGCCCGCTTTTGTACACACCTGGTCAGCAGTTAACCCACCGGTGTCTAGTTAGTGCAACACCATATGGTCTCCGCTATTACTGAGCAGCAATTTTCCATCTCTGCACGGTGGACCCCAGGCTGCGAATGCACCTTATACTGTCTTTATTATTTGGTGCATTCCGCCAGCCCCTAACACTTACAATGCATGTGCCTTTTTTTAACTGAGGATTTTCAGCATGGGGAAATTTTGCACAGAAGATTGAGAATTGATATGCTGCTACTTGGAAACCAGCATTGCAGGTCAATTTACACAGCGTAAAAAAAGAAGCACAGTGGGCATGGGATGTCGACTAATCCCATCCACTCTGCTTTACTGTAAAACGGAGAATTTTGGACACAGTCAAAATATGCTGCATCCAGAACGCTAATAATACTGATCGTGAGAACGTACCCTAAATCTTTAATATTCATGGGCATCTGAGCTGCATACACTTTATCATCAGCAGATCCTCATAAACTTGGAAATGTACTTGAGCAATAGTAAAAGCACTCAAAGGTATTTTTTATGACCACTGGCCTTCATACACTACTTAAAGACACACATGACTGAAGAAAGATGATAAGACAGCTGAAACATTGCTCTACTGTTATTTTTACAGTATCCAGGTACAGTATATTAAAATATCTAACTTTGAAGTTTTGAGTATCACTTTAATAAGTGGAACTTTGAATAGCTTTATGGGTTATATAATAGACGTATTTCTGTTGAGCTAGGGCTTAGGTACCATTTGTGGTTGTTTTGCTCACATTCCAGCCAAGTCCAGCTACAGAGCCGCGCAGAATGTTCTTCCCTTGAGGCTTATTCACACTGCTGTGTATGCCGTATGTTAGTTCAGTTTCAGCACTGGAAGCTGACCTGGCATAGAACAGGAAATGGGGATCATTAATCATTGATCCCTATGAAAGCATTGAAATTGACATTTACACAAAAAAAAGTACTGCAATGTTTTTTTCTTGATCTAAGCTCACCAATGATTGGGGAGAATAATCCCACTAGAATGAATGATTAATGGTCCCTGTGCTCTTTTCCACATGAGATCCGTGAATGCTTCTATAGGGATCAATGATTCCTGTTTTAGTTTTCATTTAAACACTCTCAGACCTGTAAAACTAACATAGGTTGTAAATCCCATCAGTGTTTTAGCTGCTAATATGTTTCCAGTTACATGAGAACACGTATTTTTGTGCTGATGACTCAATTCAATGACCCCACGTAAGAGATCATTCGCACATACAATTTTCATGTTTGAGTGCTATCCGAGATTTTTACAGTAGTCAAAGTCTATGGGGTCATTCACACGTCGTGATTTTTTGTGAACCGAGATTTTCAAGGAAAATCACGGAGGCATTTCCAATTTTGATCTGAGGGTTGGATCTAAATAAGCACTGCAAGTCAATGGGTCTATGAAAAAATCGGACCGCAGTCGATTAACATCTAAGTATGGTCTGATTTTCACAAATTTTCAGAAAGGAAAAGGTGGAGAAACTTTTTTCCCTTACTTTACTCTTAAGGTGTCAGACCTCTGGGAACTCTTGACTAGACAAATCCCAACTATCCCATACAAATGGACGCCCAGCCATGCATTCATGTGTTTCTAAATAATGGAGAGTAGAGTAACTTGTTGGCGGATATCTCTTTGGGAAAGAGTTGAGAGGCCTCCACACACATTAGACTGTAGGCAGGTCCCACCAAAATTGTCAAATTTAACCAACTTTTAAGGCTCATTCCCATAATTTGAACTTAATACCTATCCAAAAAATAGGTGAAAACTCATGGATTGCTTCAGTCCCTTAGACAATGAATGGAGTGATGATGCGCATCTGTGTCTACTGTTCTATTCGGATGAGGCAATTCGGAGCCCCATTCTTGGAGTTCGTGGGGGTCCCAGCAGTCAGACGACCATCGATTCACAAGTTATCACTTATTCTTTAGCTATCTGATAACTTTTACTGTTGGGAATACCTTTTTAATGTAATGTGTATGACTGCCTTAATAGTCCTTGGAAGATGATAAGTTAAGTTGTTTAGCCCCCCAAAAAAGTGCAAATTTTCTTCTTGTCAATGTAAAAACAGAACCTATCATGAAAGGTGCCCATACATTTCAGGTAGTGGAAGTTCCATCCGATACACATGGATGTTTAGTTAGGTTGAGCATGCATGTGTTTTCTGTAGGCAGGTAGTGCTATATTTCTCTGGTGGCAACTTATCTCTGAGAAAAGCAAAACAATTGGGCTTTGAAAATCAACATGGCTAAACCTTCTAACCTCTGAGATTATTTGTCTGTAAAAAGTCAGAAAACCCTCAAATACGTTGGATGGTCCTGACAAAATGAGAGGGTTTGGTCAACATTAGTCTATGTAATCCGGCATTTAAAAATCAATTGATACAAAAATAGATTCTAGGTAGAGATGAGTGAATCGATTTGGAAGACCCTGATCCAGTGGATGTTGTCAGTAGTCCATTGCCACCATTTGGGAGCCCTACGAACCGACTCTTATCTACCGGCATCCTCAACAGATTTTCTGGTTAGTAGTTCTGATATGACATCATGTGTGTTCACGCTGCAACAGTGACATAGTATATACAAAAACCTCAGTGACATCTCAAAATGTCAAAGAAAGGGTAAGGCTAAAAAAGCCCCCCTAGAGCGAAGGAAAAAACACCCACTCCAATATGTATGAATATTAGGAGAAACCAGAGTATACAAGTGAATAATGTATAAAATTCATCTTTATTTAGTACAATAATAATACGTAATCAAAGTAACAAATGAAGTAATAAATAGGACAACACCACAGGGTGAGAGCAGAAAACCACAGGATAACCAAAAAATGCCAACCTGCACATAGGTGCATGAAGTACAAACCAATAGAGATATATATATAAATAGCCAGTGCATATTAACAGGTCATGCACCACGGTAAGAACCCCCCAGGACGCTAGTGCATGAAAAGGGTTTAGATGGTCCAATAGAAATTCAGACCGTGTAGGGGTTAACAGCTTACCAGAGGCAGTGTCACTGTGCACCCTGGGCCAGGTGTGGGGGGGCCCAGGGTCATAGTGCCTGACCTACAAATGAGAAAAAAAGACAAGGATTCCACAAAGTTGGAGGAAGTTCACTTGGTTTCCTTCCTGCGGCCGCAGACTACTTGCGTGGCTGCTGGACCAGGGATTCACTTACCTCTAACCCTGTGGGCAATTTTTTTTGGAGTTTACAATGATGCTACAGCCTTCGCTGATAAAGGATCCTCTTGTCCTCCAGGTCTACATTGCAATCGGTGTTTGGTTGTTAACAGTTATCTCAATCAAAAAAGGTAACCTATGGGTAGCATACAGTCTTGATATAATTATGTATGCGTTTGGGGTAAAAACGGATGATTAGTAGAAACACGAGGTAGAGTTCAAAGTTAGCCATGCCTAGGAAGAATCCGCAGTGGTGAAACCTGAATTGGACTTTACTTGATGTTTTATATGCTGTTTTTCATGGGTCTTTTATAAGTACATTAAGATAACTTGTAGAAGGAAACTGTATTGCAGTACTTTACTATTTTTGTACTTTTTGGTATATGCTGAAGTTTTAGGATAATAAAATGGCAAAGCAGAATAATGTTATCCCCAGTCAAAGAAAGTATAACCTGTTCTGGAATGCAGCAACTCCTTGGAAGTAGACTCACATGATTGCTGAATCTCAATCTCTACGACAGTCTGTGCAAGACTCTACTGTCATTTCTGCAGTTTACCTTTGGGAGTGGGATCAGCTCCATCTGTATTTTTTTGCTGAGTCTTGGGAGACAGTGGTGACTTTTCTTGTTTTTGTTGGACAAGATACGTCTGTTCAACATACCATGTCAATTTTCTGTTCCATTCCTCTAATTAAAGAGTAACTAATGGACAAGCAAATTAAAATACATTTCCTAGCCCATAGGTGTTCTTCTCATTCAGCAATCAGAGACAATTTCTAAAGTGAAGTATACTAGAAAGCTATGTTTTACAGGTCACAGTTGTCTTCATATTTGTATTCTAGGCTTCTGATATGTATTACCTATAATCTTTAAAATTCATTATGGTTTTCCAGTGTGCCCTTAGAATATGTTAGCTCGCCATGATTTGAGACTGCCTCAAATTCCTATTCCCCGCCCACTGCCTGCCTCCTGTTTATGACTGACAGGACACTGAAACATAAGTGACGCAGAGACTGGAGGCAGGCAGTGGGTGGGGAATAGGGAGAGAGGCAGGAGAGCTGTAAGTGCAGAGCACGCCCACTTGCATCTCATTAGCATACAATTTCAACTATGAATTTCTCTAAAACAGCAAAACGGATTTCGACAAGAAAAGTAAAGAATTAATGAGTTTTGTAAAACCTTCACATACATGTCATTAGTTTGGGGTATAAAATCCTAATAACAGGTTTTCTTTAACACGTTAGAGTCGGTACCATTTTATTGTTCCCCAGTGATGCTAGTCTCTACTCACAGACAGGCCATGAGGCAGGTTTGTCAAATATTCTGGAGTTAGATACCAAGAGAACATCTGGTAAAAGACAAAGGCAAAGTCAGGTCACAGTCCGAAGTCAGAATATCTGGAAGATAGAGTATCAAAGAAAAGGGGCTAGGCAAATGGATGGTCGGAATGAGGTACAAGGTCAGGCAGTAATAGATCAACAAACCGAGCACAGGAGTAAAACACAAAGCATCACCGATCAAATGCTACGATTGGCAGAGTTCTGCTGCTGACAGCTTAACGAAGTAGCTTGATAATCATCTAGAACAGGGAATACCTGAATAGGGCTGTGTGCCCACGTTGGTTTTTTAAGCATTTTTGATGCGTTTTTCAGGGTCAAACCGCATCAAAAATGCTTAAAAGAAGCATCACATTCTTTCTAATGCATTTTGGCCTTTTTGTGCCAATGGATGCGTTTTTTACCGCTAAGGAAATGCTTAGCGGTAAAAAACGCAACATGTTCATTAATTTCCACTTAGGTCCGCGTTTTTGGCTATTTACTATAGTCCAAAAGACACTTGGAAAAGAACGCGCATTTTCTGGGAAGGAGACCCATTTCCTGAGCGTTTAAAAACACTAACTTGGGCACATAGCCTAAAGCTTAGCACTTCCCAGTATCAGACTGGACGGTTGAGCTGTCTATCAAAATACTGATTGCTCAGCATGCCCCTGCACTAGATTGGATGACTGAGCTGAGGAATCGTGACATTGCCTTTATTATTTTTGATTTGCAGAAAAACTTGTAGAAGGCAAATTACCTACAGTGTATACAGTAATCAATTGAATATGGAAAAACTAAATGTTTAAAACCTGCTGCACAAACCACTGGTTCTATATACTATTACATCTGACATTTGTATTGCTTGATGGCTTTTGGAAGAAAGGGAGAAAAACATGAAATTGCAAAAATGAAAACTGACTGCAGCGAAAAGGGGTGAAATAGTCGTTGTTTCGATCTCCTTTAGAAACTTCCAGGAATCACATTTTTCATGCAGTATCACTTGCCAGTTTTCAATATTTATGGCTGATCATGGAATACATTATTGTGTTGGACTGCCAAATCAAGAAACGCTTCTTGTTATCAGCCCTTCCACTTTAGGACTTTGTTTCTAAATCCTTTTTAAATTCTGTTTAGAGGGACATATAGATATTAGAGGATTTTTTATAGCATGTGTTTTTTGGGGAAAAGAAGGATTGGCCATATTGGATTTTATTATGCCCGATTCCTTTATTTTTTTGGAAAATAAATCATGGCCTGAGGAGTCTGAGAGTTGTTTTTCTCTGCTTTTAATTAAAGGGAATCTGTCAGCAGATTTTTCCTACCTCATCTGAGACTAGCATAATGTAGGAAAAGAGAATGTGATTCCAGCGATGTATCAATTAGTTTACTGGGTACACCAGTTGTGACACAAAAAAGTTCTTAGGCCTCTTTCACACATCCGGATTTTGCCATCAGGCGCAATCCGGCATGTGTGTAAAGAAACGGATCCGTTTTTTTTTTTTCAGCCGGATGCGTTTTTTTGTCATTGAATAGCACATGCGACGGATCGCGCCGCATGTGCTTCCGTTTGCGCCACAGCTACTTCCGCTGCCTCCGCTTCCGGCTCTCCGGCTTTTCGCCGCACACCGCTGGAATCTCCCCGACTGATGTGTGAAAGTAGCCTAAGATATAGCATGTAGTAGAGCTAAGAACACTCACCCCTCCCACACCAGGCTTTTCATGTACATTGTCTATTGACAGTGAGTTGATTATCAAAGGAGGGTTGGACTAGCAGTCACATGAGCTGTAGTCCTGCAGCGATAACCTCCTTGTTTTATGAAAGCTTTGACTGTAAATAAAAAAAAGCATACAGCATAGTGACACATCACTAAAATCTGTGTTTCAGCCGCTATCTGCTGATGCTTTAAAGAAAACTTGATGGACCTATATCTTCTTGACATGAATGTCTCGTCTTTTTTCCACCGATGTAACTATGTACCACATCCACTCTCTACCAAGTCAAGTGTGCAGGTATATTTGGGGTTGGAAGAAGTAGCTGTCAGAAGCAGATGCATTCTCAGGTGTATGTCCATCGAAAAAACTTCAGGATACACCAAACTTATGTGAACACTTTTTAATAAAAAGTTTCCATTTTAGCTAAGTTTAAAATAATAAAGTAATAAAGATCAATTTAATTTCCTTTAATTTAATTAATTCTAGATCATCAAAAATTGAATTTGTAGAAAAATATGTGGATTTTGAATTAGGGAAAAAAAAATCAGGTGGTGGTGGTGGGGAGAGTTGAGTCTATCTCTCTATATAATTGACTCCAATGAATGCCGTGTTTATAGTAAATGTAATAAATTTAAGGACAACAGTTTGGATTCATGGATTCATGACTCTACCCTTCCTTTGGCTATATCCAGAGGTCACCGCTCTCTTCCCACACATAAGTTACTTCTCAGCCATTTCCATAAGAATGCACAAAAGTGTTTCAAAAGTAGCGGGTGAAAAATAAAATT
Organism: Dendrobates tinctorius; assembly: GCF_039654945.1. Lineage (NCBI taxonomy): Eukaryota > Metazoa > Chordata > Amphibia > Anura > Dendrobatidae > Dendrobates > Dendrobates tinctorius. The sequence continues at coordinate 45,726,830 of NW_027361754.1, forward strand.
CAAACTATTGATTTGATTGTCTTAGCCTGACGGCAAATGGGAGAAAAAAAAAATTCTTAGAAGTCAAAGCATTTTCTAGTCATTTTTCTATGAGATAGTGATGTGCAGAGAATAACTTATTCACATGCAAATGCGGCAGCCTGACTTTGTATCGGATGGGAAAAGGCAGCCCCCGGTTAGGCAACAATGATGGGCAAAACTGCGAGGAGCCACCCCACTAAGTAATCGTTAACAAGGCGATGAGTGAATTAGAGAATGGCAATGAGGTTTTAATTGGTGACACATTATATTTATCAATATGACAGCGGAGGAGCATAGAGACACCTCCCTTGTTGTGTGTTTTTCTTTGCTTCGCTTCTCATTGAAGCTTCTTCATCCGAAGATCTCTGGTCAATGGGACGACCTGGATCCTTGTGAAAGGCTCCGGGAAAACATCACAAAACTGGAAATGATAACTGTGAATTATTCATTAGGCCCTTTAAGGCAGTGTATAAATCAGGCCAGTGAAACAATCCACATCCCCATTGTGCCACTTCATTTGTTTAAAGCGGGGCTCTAAAAAGAGAGAAATCCCCCCTACGACTTTTTGCAGGCACTTGTCAACTGTGGCTCAACCCGGAGGAGATATTAAAAACCGTTTGATGCTTCATTACATGGGATCGTTGAAATAGGCACCGGTGATTAAAATAGGTCAATTTTCAGGAAGATCAAATGTTTACGGATAAGAGATCAGCAGATGATGATGTCCTATGGTTTATATCAGGGTCTTTTTTTACATATATTTTTAAAAGAAATGTTGGCAATGTTTGTTTTCATACTACGATCTTTATTAAAAACAAATGGTAATCTTACAATTTTCACATTGGTCACTGTGGCAGTTTTAGACTCATAATTCCTGGAAGAGTTTACAGCAGGCTCCTTATCAACAGAGACAAGATTACACTAAATTAGTAATCTTCCAATTTTCACATTATCCACTGGAGTTTTTTATACTCATAATTTTTTAAAGAGTTTACAGCAGGCTCTTTATCATCAGAGACAGGTTTATACTAAATTAGTAGCCGTGCCATTTTCACATTGGTCACTGTGGATTTTTTAGACTCATATTTCCTGGAAGAGATTACAGTAGACTCCTTATCATCAGAGACATGATTAAATTAAATTACTAATCTTGCAATTTTCATACTGACCACTGGGGCTTTTTTAGACTCATACTTCCCGACAGAGTTTACAACAGGTTCCTTATCATCAGAGACAAGATTACACAAAACTAGTAATTTTGAAATTTTTTTCACATTGGCCACTGGAGCTTTTTTAGACTCATACATGTAGAAATGTAGAAATATTAAGTATATACATATATTTTGCGTTTTATCAGTCTAAAAAAACAGTGATACTATGATGTTACTATTTTACTGTAATAAATATGTTATCACGGTACTAATTAATCGCTATTTATGAAGGATCCGCAGTGTGGAGAAATATGGAAGTCGGAACTTATTCTTACTTAGTCCATATCCCTAAATAATGTGTGATATCATGTTTTATTTACTTATTTTATATGAGTCATATCATGCATTATCTTTTTTAGGCCACATTCACACCATCAGTATTTGGTCAGTATATTACATAAGAATTTGTAAGCCAAAATCAGGAGTGGAACAATCAGAGAAAAAGTATAACAGAAACACGTCACCACTTCCATATTTATCACCCACTCCTGGTTTTGGCTTACAAATACTGATGTAAATGTTTAAAAAACATAGCAATTCATATTACCCCAGTTAGACATAAAATAAATAAAAACAGTACAGTTGCATCAATAAAAGTGTGATCTATCAAAGTATAAAATTATGCAACCTGAATGATAAATATTATTATTATTATTATGCATTTATATAGTGCCATTTATTCCATGGCGCTTTACATGTGAAAAGGGGAAGTATAGACAAGTATAATAAACATGTGTAAGACAAGGGACACACAAGTACATAAGGAGAGGGGACCCTGCCCGCAAGGGTTCACAGTCTACAGGGATGGGTGAGGATACAGTAGGAGTAGGAATATTACCATAGAATAAGGCTACTTTCACACATCAGGTTTTCGCCGTCAGGCGCGTTCCGGCGTTGTGCCGGAGCGCCGGATCCGGCAAATGTTTTGTAAAACCGGATGTGACGGATCCGGTTTTCTGCCGGATCCGTCTTGCGCATGACAGCCAAAACCGGATCAGTCTCATCCGGTTCATCGGGTTTTCGATCCGTTTTTCGACGGATTACGCCGGATCCGGTTTTTAAAAAGGTCCCTTGTGGCCTTCCGAACGGGATTGGCTACTGAAAAACTATATATACCGTGTTCCTACAGCCCTTCTTTGACAGGTTGTAGAGGAGAAAGTGCAGGTTGGAGAGAAGAGCAAGTGACTGGCGAAGATGGATGTTGTGATTGGAAATATTTTGAAGAATTTGGCGGATTTTACAGCGGAGGCGAATCGTTTCAGGGTAATTGTTCTGGAGAAGGAGAGAGCGAGACAGCAGCGCATCAGGCATCGTAGACGACGTTTGTGGATCCACCCCATCACAGCCAAGAGAATGACGCGTGGGGTCTATTCTACACTCTGCATGGACCTTAGACGAAACCCGGATAAATTTTTTGGATATGTTAGGATGAAAATGGAGAATTTTGATTACTTGGTGGAGCGCATTGCACACCTCATAAGAAAATCGGACACCTATTGCCGCTTCCCTGTTTCACCCGCAGAGCGTCTGATGGTGACTTTAAGGTAAGCCACATTTATTGGATGTGATCGCATCAGAGCACACTTTCACTGCAATCTTGTTGGTGGTAGTTTGCATCTCCAAGTGTTATAGCTGAGTTTTGGTATGTAATGCTGGTATTTTAAACTAATTGATTGTTTTTTAATTCCCCACAGATTTCTTGCAACTGGAGAATCCCTTTCGTCACTGCATTTCCAGTACAGACTCGGGATTTCCACCATATCTGGAATAGTGAAGCACACATGCCGTGCACTGTGGGACTCCTTAGCTGAAGAGTTGTTACCAGAGCCCACAACAGAGAGGTAGATTGAAATTTCTGAAAAGTTTCTACAGATATGTCAGTTTCCGAACTGCTTGGGCGCTGTGGACGGGAAACATATCCACATTGTAAAGCCAGCTGGATCGGGATCGGAATATTTCAATTACAAGAAATATTTTTCAATTGTCCTCATGGCCATCGCTGACGCGGAATACAAATTTATTGCTGTTGATATTGGGGCCTATGGCAGCTCAAATGACTCTCAAGTTTTCAAACTGTCTGCCATGGGGCGTAAACTGTATGGAAACACCTTCCAGTTCCCATCCCCTAGACCGCTGCCGCAAACATCCGGACCACCTATGCCATTTGTCTGTGTAGGGGATGAAGCCTTCCAGCTGTCAGTACACCTTTTTAAACCGTACGGTAGCATAGGATTGTCAAGAACAAAACGCATTTTTAATTACCGCCTCACAAGAGCAAGAAGAATGGTTGAATGTACCTTTGGTATTCTGACAGCCAAATGGCGGGTCCTATTGACTGCGATCAACCTCAAGACAGAAACTGTGGACGAGGTGATCAAAGCTTGCGTGGTACTCCACAATTTTGTTATCTGCAAGGAACCCATTTCCATTGAGGACACCTCTGAAGAAACCACCTTGCAAGACTACCAGAGCATTACCACTAGAAGTTCTGTGACGGTTTCAGTAATTAGGGACAATTTTGCACTATACTTTACGTCACCTCAAGGCAGAGTACACTGGCAGGATGACAGAGTGTGAAAGATTTGTGCCCTTAACCAAACTTGTGTACCTTCTGGACCAACAGTATATACCTTTGCCAACCAAAGTTGGCTATCTTGTCATGGTCTTACTATTTTTACCTTTAGGCCACAGGTGTGTACCTGGTTGTGTTTTATGCAAAGTATTTCACCTTTTAACAAAAGTTGTGTACATTGTTAGGAAATCACCAACAATAAACACAACTTTTTAGGTGAAATACTTTGCTTCAAACACAACCAGGAACACAACTGTGGCAAAAAGCTAAAATTTATTTACCTTTTACCCACAGTTATATACCTGGTTTTGAATACCTTTTTACCTTTTAAATACCCTGTATTTAACCTTTTTTTTAAACATATTTCACCACAGAAAGAAATGACAGACAACCAGTGTAAACAATAATTTAACTTTTATTGAAAATTTTTTTTTTGAGTAAACTGTTTTTAAATTTAAATAAACTTTTTTAATAAAGCTTTGAAACCATAAAACTGGTCATTTTTTATTAAAATACACACATATTATAAATTTGTGTAGTGTGGGGTGGAAATACTGCTGGAGGGGCTGCGCGGACACTTCGACACTGGGAGTGTGGAGAGAGGACTGGGATTGTGGTGGGGAATGAACAGTTAGAAGTGAAGGTGTGGAAAAAGCTAGAGAATGAGTGGACATGTGGGAGGCAGAAGAGGTGGTAGGTGGTGGGTGGTGGAGTGGAGGGTTGGGCAGGGACTGTAGGAGCAGATGATGTGGATGGAAAGTGGTATGGGGAAGGAGTTTGGTACAGGGAAGGAGTTTGGTACGGGGCAGGTTGCTGGAAGTGAGGACATGTCTGGTAATGGGGAGGTTGCTGGTACTGGGGAGGTTGCTGGTACTGGGGAGGTGGCTGGTATGTAATAGGAGGGGGAGGATGGAAAGTGGCTGGAGGGGGTGCAGGTGGAGGAACTACTGGGGTGGGAGGAGGAGGTTGGGAGGTAACGTGCTGGAGAGCACCGTGGCACGAATGCATTACATGCATCTGCTGGCTAGGAGAGAGCGTCTCCATGCGCTCCACAACAGACCTGAAAAAGGTGTGGTTTGGCGAAGATCTTGCTTCTGAATGCATGGTTTGCAGAAGTGTCTTCACCTCCAGAATGCTGGAGTTGATCTGCTGAAAGCCTACGGAGATTTTCTCTGACAAGACTTTTAGACAGTTCTGGAAAGATGCATTCAGATGCAAGAACTCTGGCGCATAAGTCTTTTCCTGACCCCTCTGCCGCTGCCGCCCAGTACCCGCAGGTGTACTAGAGGTGGCAGGGGCAGAAGGGTGGGGTAAAGGGAAAGCGATCTCCTCACCAGCAGCTCCATGTAATGTTGTCGGCCACGATGCTCCTGTGCTGGTGGATGGGACAGATGGGTCTAATGTGTGGGAAGGCTGGGAAGGTGCAGATGTACCGGGGCGGTCGAAGTGTCCCTCGGTGCCGGTCTCCTCAGGGATCGCCTCAGAAGGGTCCAATCGTGCAGGCTCCCGAGTGCTGCTCACCGTGTTGTGGAACAAAGAGAAAAAAAAACAATTAAAATAGTGACATGGCATGGCTCTGGCTGAAAAAATTTTTTTACATCTAAACATTTTTTTTTACATGTGGTTTGTAATATTTACCTTCTGGTGACCATTGTATCCCGGAGGAACGACAGGGCTCGTGCGTACTTGTACTTGCTCCTGCGTCCTCCAGATCCACTCGGGGCCCGCATCTCTTTATTGAACTCCTTCTTGAAACAATCCCTCACAGACCGCCACCGCTTCACAATTCTCTCCCCTGAAACGAGAAAGGACAAAGTGGTTAGTATACAACATCGGTGTTTCCCAAACTACAGTCCTCATGGTCCCCAGGGGTCATGTTTTCAGGATTTCCATAGTAAATAGAAATCCTGAACACATGTTCCGTGGGGACCACGAGGACTGGAGTTTGGGAAACACTAGTTTACATCAAGCAACTGGTACTGTATATACTTACGCTCTTTAATCTGGGCCCGAGCATCGAGGTCCTCCCAGCGGTCCACAAGGAGCCAACAGATTTCCTCCCAGAGCCGTCGGGTAACTATCAGGTCAGCATGGCGACGGTCAGCCATATTCCATAGCGGCTCCCTTTCTTTGACGAGATCGATGAGGTGGTCCACATTGATTCCTCCATCCTCACCGTCAGAGTTGGGAGCACGCTGTGAAGGCTGTTAAAGTAAAAGAAAAAAATAGCAAAATTAGGCACCACACTTTAAGACATGAAATAAAAAGTGTACCAAAATTTAACTTAAATATTATACTTACACGCTGGTGACTGCCGCGTTGCTGTCGCCGACGACCCTGGGAGGCACTGCGAGGACCTCTTGGCCGAGCACCAGATTGGGAAGACTAGAGAAGAAAAGAAAAAAATTTATGTGTTTGGATGTTGGCATATTTGTTTCCTGTGTGATGTCTGCGGTACATTGTTTTCTATGTGTTGTGTGTAGTGTGATGTTGTGTTTCTGCGTTTGATGCAAAAAACTTACCAATTGTGAGCCCACTCCAGGTGTCTGTCCACCCCTTCCTTCTTCTTCTGGGAGCTCCTCTTCAGCTTGTGATTCCTGTTTTGAAATAAAAGCCAATGAATAGACATATATTACAGAGATGATGGATTTTGGAAATAAGAACTTACCGTCAAACGCTGACGATGCGAGGGAGGGCTCCCAAAAGAAGATGTGGTGTCCTCCTGCTGGCCAGACTCCATGCCTGTGGGTGGTGCTGCTGCTGCTGCTGCTGCTGCCAGTGCTGCCTGTGCTGCTGCTGCATCTCTTGGGCGGCTGTTGAATAAAGAGAAACAAAGGGCCAATGAATATCTTGATATTCCATGGCCCTAGTTTTGAGGAATGGGGGATTTGATAATTACCGTCTCTCATCTGCTGGTGGACTCACCTCCCATTGTTCAGCATGTTCGCTTTGCTGCTCCATTTGGGGTGGTGGTGGTGCTGATGGTGCTGCAGTGGTCTCCTGCCTTCTCCTGCGCCTGCTTCCTGTCTTGGGTGGCATGTTGGGTGTGGCTGAGGGTCCCACTGTCATGGTTTTATATATGTGTGCTGTGGGCAGAGCTACTGAGCATGCTCAGACCCAAAAAAACGGATCCGGCCACCGGATCCGGCGCATTGCGGCGCTCATAGACTTTCATTGTGTGAAAAAGCTGGACGCGCCGGATCCGGCAGGTCCAGCTTTTTCGCCAGAGACAAAAAATGTTACAGTTGCCGTTTTTTCCAGACGCCGGATTGCGACACATTGCCGGATCTGGCGAAAACCGGATGAAACGCATGGCCATCCGGCGCAAATGCAAGTCAATGGGGGGGAACCGGATCCGGCATTGCATTTTGCCGGATCCGGTTTTTGTCAAAAGAGCCGGATTGCGCCTGACGGCGAAAACCTGATGTGTGAAAGAGGCTTAAGAAATCAAAATGCTAAAGTTGATGTTTTTTTTTCTTTTTTGGTCGCCACACCACCGCCAAAAAAAATGCAATAAAATAACAATCAAATGTTGAATATCTCTGAATGGAACATTTAAAAATCAGAGCTTGGTATGCAAAGGACAAGTCTTCATACAGGTCCATTAACAGAAAGAAATAGTGGCAATCAACAATGTTTTTTCTCTTTAAAAAGTTCTGAGTTTTTTCAGCCTATAAAAAAAGTAAAAAAAAAAAATCTGTACATGTTTGGTATCTCCATAATAGTACTGGCCTGAAGAATTTTGTTGCCAAGTCATTTTTACCAAACAGTGAACAGTATAAAAACAAAATCCCAAAGAGCAATGATTATTTTTTCCACCATTTCACTTCACTTGGAATTTTTTTTTTCCATTTTTCTGTACATGACATGTTACAGCGAATGGTTTAATTCAAAGCTACAACTCGTCCCACAAAGTACAAGTTTTCATATGGCTAAGTTGAAGGAAAAACTATAAGGTATGGCTCTTGGAAGAAGGGGAGGAAAAGCCAAAAGTGCAAAAGCAAAAATTGTTACATCATGTTTTTGTTTACTTGATATCTTCATGTTTTGTGTCGGTCGTGTGGCCTCTCACGTTCTGTGTATTAAGATTTTATTTGATAAAGTTGATACTTTTATGTGTTGTAACATGTAACATGTTGACTTTATATCTTTATGTGCTGCGTATATTGTGTGTTATGCCTTATATTAAGTCTGATGCCTTGAGATTTGCAAAATACTCTTCTAATTTAACCCGAAAAGTTTATAATGTTGTAGTTCCATGCTTGTGTGCAGTATAAATAAAAGAACTTCACTTTTGTATTATTGGATCTCCCATATTGGAAGAAAATTGTATGTCTTTATCTTCAGATGCAGACGTTTCCTAGATGGATGCGCTCTGTACCCTATGGTGCAATCACACCTTGGTGCTCATCATAGCATGTGCTATATCATATTTTTTGTGAACTTTATACCTTTTTTACCACTTGCTGCCTACATGTGTTATATCATTATTTAATTTACTTGATTCCTTTGTGTCATTTAATTGAAGGGAGCTGCTGTCATTGGCTGATAAGTTTACAGGTGTTTCCATCATAGACAGAGCAGAACTTCACTCACCCGTGGTGGGAAGAAGAGGTGGGAGACAAAACCCTTGTTTTACCAGGCTTTTGTTTCAGGAGACAGGAGGGTTGGCTAAATCAGCAGGTTGCAAGGGAACTTGGGTCACTCCATATTGAAAAGGAATGTGTTGGCATTGGCCACAGCTGTGCTATCTTTATTCCCAGCTGAGCCACCAACTCTGTCAACTTTTGTCTCGGATTGTGGCTTGTTCGGAGGGCCAATTTTGCACAGAGATAATTGCATGAAAGTTTCTTTGTCCTCCACCCCATTCTCCACCTCCTTCACTTCTTCTCCTGACTCCGGCCATCCAGTGCTACAGACAACGATGGGGATACACTGTTACTCTTGTCTAAATAAAGGAACTAAGGCCAGGAACTCCTCCACCCCTTTTCTCTATGAACTGAGGATACTCACTGTGCAGCTATATTCATGGCACTGAGTTCTTTTTCATTATCGGTGAACACAATCATTTTAGTATAAAGCCTCACAAAGGTGGCCAATTTCCTGCAAATCTTTATTGAATGGGATATTTTGCACTGGATTCACATTACTGAGTCCTCATCTGATTAGACATTCCCTTTTCAGGTTCTTATTTTAGTCTTACCAGTAGTGCAGGTCAACTGTAAAATATGGTACATTTTCCTTGGATATGGTGCGCGAAGGTTTTGATCACAATCAATATTTGGGGTACTCATGATCCTTGCTCCATGACTTTTCTTCTTGTGACTGATTTGGAGTTTTATATATTTAACAGCTGGGTAGCAAACAATAAGGTTGTTGTTACAGATCAAAAATGTGTTTTCATGTGTGTAATGAAGCACACAGCTCTCTGGAACCCCCCTTACCCTCAGGTTAGTCAGGGAATTGCATCTAGGATAAGTACGGTAGTCGCCGGAGAGGCTGTCCTGTCATGTACTGGTTATCGGGGCACTTTGCAGTGAAGACGGTATATACAGTGGGTACAGAAAGTATTCAGACCCGTTTAAATTTTTCACTCTTTGTTTCATTGCAGCCATTTGGTAAATTCAAAAAAGTTAATTTTTTTTTCTCATTAACGTACACTCTACACCCCATCTTGACTAAAAAAAACAGAAATGTAGAAATTTTTGCAAATTTATTAAAAAATAAAAACTGAAATATCACATGGTTATAAGTATTCAGACCCTTTGCTCAGACACTCATATTTAAGTCACATGCTGTCCATTTCCTTGTGATCCTCCTTGTGATGGTTCTACTCCTTCATTGGAGTCCAGCTGTGGTTAATTAAACTGATAGGACTTGATTTGTAAAGGCACATACTTGTCTATACAAGACCTCACAGCTCACAGTGCATGTCAGACCAAATGAGAATCATGAGGTCAAAGGAACTGGCCAAGGAGCTCAGAGACAGAATTGTGGCAAGGCACAGATGTGGACAAGGTTGCAAAATAATTTCTGCCGTACTCAAGGTTTCTAAGAGCACAGTGGCCTCCATAATCCTTAAATGGAAGAAGTTTGGGACCACCAGAATTCTTCCTAGACCTGGCCGTCCAGCCAAACTAAGCTGGGAGGGATAGCTAATACTAGAGGAGAGAGAGGATTCAAAAAGTTATAAATAAACTGGAGCAGTGGGCAGCAACTAACAGAATGGTTTTTAACAGGGAAAAATGCAAAGTACTACATCTGGGCAATAAAAATGAAAAAAGCATATACAGAATGGGAGGAAAAGGGCTAAGCAACAGCACATGTGAAAAAGACTTGGGTATACTAATAGATCACAGACTGAATATGAGTCAACAGTGTGATGCAGCAGCAAAAATGGCAAATGCAATTCTAGGATGTATTAACAGAAGCATACAGTCTAGATCACGTGAAGTCATTATTGCCCTCTACTTCTCTTTGGTCAGACCTCATCTGGAATACTGTGTCCAGTTTTGGGCACCACACTTTAAAAAAGACATCAACAAACTGGAGCAAGTTCAGAAAAGAGTGACCAGAATGGTGACCGGTCTGCAGACCCTGTCTTATGAGTAAAGGTTGCATGATTTGGGAATGTTTAGCTTGCAAAAGAGAAGACTGAGAGGAGACTTAATAGCTGCCTACAAATATCTCAAGGGCTGTCACATTGTAGAAGGATCATCTTTATTTTCATTTGCACAAGGAAAGACTAGAAGCAATGGGATGAAACTGAATGGGAGGAGACACAGATTAGATATTAGAAAAAACTTTTTAACAGTTAGAGTGATCAATGAGTGGAACAGGCTGACACGAGAAGTGGTGAAGTGGTGAGTTCTCCTCCAATGGAAGTCTTCAAACAGAGGCTGGACAGACATCTGTCTAGGATGATTTAGCGAATCCTGCTTTGAGCAGGGGGTTGGACCAGATGGCCCAGGAGGTCCCTTCCAACTCTACGATTCTATGATTCTATGATCATGGGAGAAATGCCTTGGTGAGATAGGTAAAGAAGAACCCCAAGATCACTGTGGCTGAGCTCCACAGATGCAGTAGGGAGATAGGAGAAAGTTCCACAAAGTCAACTGTCAAGGCATCCCTCCTTCAGTCGGGCCTTTATGGCAGAGTGGCCCAATGGAAACCTCTCCTCACTGCAAGACATATGAAAGCCTGCATATAGTTTGCTGAAAAAACACATGAAGGACTACCAGACTATGAGAAATAAGATTCTCTTGTCTGATGAGACAAAGATAGAACTTTTTGGTGATAATTCTAAGCAGTATGTTTGGAGAAAACCAGGCACTTATCATCACCTGCCCAATACAATCCCAACAGTGAAACATGGTGGTGGCAGCATCATGCTATTGGGGTGTCTTTCAGCTACAGGGACAGGACAACTGGTTGCAATTGAAGGAAACATGAATGCGGCCAAGTACAGAGATATCCTGGATGAATATCTCTTCCAGAGTGCTCTGGACCTCAGATTTGGCCAAATGTTCACTTTCCAACAAGACAATGACCCTAAACACACAGCTAAAATAACAAAGGAGTGGCTTCATAACAACTCTGTGACCATTCTTGATTGGCCCAGCCAGAGCTCTGACCTAAACCCAATTGAGCATCTCTGGAGAGACCTGAAAATGACTGTCCACCAACATTCATCATCCAACCTGATGTAACTGGAGAGGATCTGCAAGGAAGAATGGCAGAGGATCCCTAAATCCAGGTGTGAAAAACTTGTTGCATCATTTCCAAGAAGACTCGTGGCTGTACTAACTCAAAAGGGTGCTTGAACTCAAAACTGAGGAAAGGGTCTGAACAATTATGTCCCTGTGATAGTTCAGTTTTTCTTTTTTAATACATTTGCAAAAATTTCTACATTTCTGTTTTGTTTCAGTCAAGGTGGGGTGCAGAGTGTACATTAATGAGAAAAAATTTAACTTTTTTGAATTTACCAAATGGCTGCAGTGAAACAAAGAGTGAAAAAGTTTAAGGGGTCTGAATACTTTCCATTCTCACTGTAAATCACCAGTCCCAAGCCAGGAATATATACATAAACCTCTGCCACCAGTTCCTCATTAGATATAAGCCCGGTCCGTTAACAAACTTATATCGGGTCAGAAAACAACCCTAGGTAGCGTATAAGTACTAGCCAAACTCACGGACATGGGAAATCGGGTTTCGAGATAAAAGAGCAGCCCAAAATTAATTGATATTTTAATTGCTGAAAGGCGCACTAGATAATACAAATATATATGTCATGGTTTGGACATGGTTAATGTCCTGTTCTCTCAGGGTTAATTTTGCTAGCCTCCCTTTGGATCTGGGAGGGATATTTATACTCACTCCAGACTAGGATTCCCTGTCAGTTATACTTTTGTATAGGCTGTGTGCCTGACCCCTGTAGTGTGTGCCCGGTTTGCAAATGTTTTGCTTGCTCTCCATGGGGTACTCTGCTTGTTTGTTCTTTTGGATTTCTGACCGCTGGCTTTCCTTCTGACAATCCCATGTCTCACCCCTTTAGTACCTCGTGATCTCCTGGTTCTGATCTTAGCTTGTTTGACAACTCTCCTGTGCTCGTCTCCTCTGCATCCCGGCGTCTGGCTCCGCCCACGATCACCTTCTACTCTGTCACATGGTTCAGGTCCTGTTTGTTACCTGGTTAGTTACCCGGCACTTTGCTCATCTCCCTTGCTGCTGTGTGCAGCTCTCCCAGCCGCAGTAATACCCAGGAGTCGTAACAATATACAGAGTAATATACAGGTATTGTAGCCAGAAGTACAGATAAAGTTAAGGTACAGGTATTTTGGATAGCAGTTAGCTGTATGTGTCATGTTACCATTCCATATAACTTGTGGATGAAGGGAAGCTCTTGTATCCACAGGCACCTTCTTAGTTTCTGGTCCGTCTCCATTGATGACGTGACCTGGCTTCCATGGCAAAACGATAACAAAGGCTCCCTTGACCACTAGCTGAAATAATTCCCAATATCTAGGATGAGGTCCAAACGGGACGACTGACATCTCAACAGGTTTGCTGGGTCTGGACCAATATGGAGAGTCCAAACTTGGGTTGGCTAAGTGGTCCTCAAGAGCCAGTCTCGATAGCTCGGTATCCGGGGCCGCTAGAGAAAGATGAGATGCAGGGATATGTGCGGAGGGCTCCCAGGGTTCTGGTGGTATATTGGACTTACCCCTGAGATGTACGGTACTCTCATAATTCATCTCTAGATGTCGGTGACTCTCGGTCTAGAGCTTTTCCTTGATAGCTAATTGATGATGTCCACCTTGCACAAAAGACAGCAGGGGGTCCCAGCTCGTCTCCTCCTCACCTTCATTAACACGTTCTTTTGGGGATTTGTGTACTTATCCCAAGGGTGGGGGCCACTTCCCTGCTGTGGAAGGGAGATCTCTGGGTAATCTATGGTGCTTGAATTAATAAATCCAAAATGGACTCTCCATCATCCCTCACAATGTGTTTCTCAACCTTTTGGGATTTTCAAAAAGTTTACATATCATTAATGGTATATAAGGGGTAATGTGGAGAGTGACATGCCAGTAGTGTTAAGAGGCTTATAAGTCATGTAAATTCTCCTTTGGGATATTAAATATGCAAATAGCCTTTTCAGAGAGATAAAGAAATTGAACTGTAGTGCCACGCCACCTATTGGAAGGAGCAATTCTAAAAGTCTATATCGACTCTTTACTGCACCTTGCCATATTACTTAAAATAAAAGTCCAATCAGAATCTCAATTTGCAAACACATTGTCAAGTTGGTAACTCACACGCCTTCTCAGTGCCATCCTAATCATTGCATTAACTGCTCTGCTCCACAGAATTTCAGACCATCACACTGAACTGGCTCTTGCAGCACTCCCAATTCTGTTAAGTTCCCCTGTTGTTGTAGAGTCTTCACCTGGCCATAGGGAGGCATGGCCAGACTCTGCAGGAATTTAACCTTCTGTGTCCTGCAGTTTTCCTTCCCTGGCCTATTCCATGCCAGCAGGGGACATATTAGGCAGCTCATCATTCCACACCTTGCCTGAACTTAGGTTCCTAATTGCAGTGCAACTCTAATATCCTGTCAAGGTACATTAGTTTTGTCTCTCCTGTTACCGACCCAGCTTGTTTCTTCCTTTCGTGTGACCTCTCCACTCCTGACCCTGGCTTCATATATTGATCCTGTGCTGCCTCTCCCAACCAATGGGTCCACACCCACCACTGTCACACATGTACTTTGGGGTGTTTTACTTCATCAGTGCAAAGTATAACATCAGATTTGGCTGTGTGAGAGGCTTATGACAGGGGTCTGAGGAGAAATGTTTCTCCTTGCGGAGAGTGAAATGCCTGATATGCCAGTGTAAGGAGCCTTATAAGTCATGCAATTCTCCTCTGGGAAATGAAAAATGCAAATTGAGAGAACGAGGACTTGAATTCTAGTGCCAGCTGCTGGTAGTAGCAATCCTAAAAGTCAAAGTCGACCCTTTAACGAACCTTGCCACATTACTTAGAAAAGCCGAACCAGAATCTCAATTTGCAGACATGGTGCTTTGTGATGTTGTTCCTGATCTGTGCAAATCATGAGATCTGATTTGGCTGTATGAGAGGCTCTGACTGGGGTTTAAAAGGTTAATGTTTCTCCTTTTTGAGAATGACATGCCTGACAGCCAAATGCTTTGCACTGAGGAGAGGCAACACCCCGAAACATGTGTCTGCAAATTGAGATTCTGGTTTGGCTTTTATCGTAAGTCATATGACAAGACTCGTTAAAGAGTTAATATTGACTTTTAGGATTGCTACTTCTAATAGATGGCGCTAGAGTTCAAGTCCTCTTCATTTCTGAAGAGGCTATTTTCATAAGAATATATCCACATGCAAGCAGATTTATTGAAAAGGGCTTGCAGAAATCCCTTCACCTGCTGCAAAAATGCCCCAGTTTTCAGTCACGGGAATTTCAGCTATTAATCTGTTGTGGAGTAGGAGACAAAATTATAGGTCACCCCACCAAACATTGGACTGTGGTTGTCATCTACCATAACTAGGCAGATGTATTATTTTAGAAGTTGATGACACAAGTTACTTAATTTTTTTCAATCTTGACAGAACAGTGATGGGGTATTCTTCCATGGTCCTGAAGAGGTTGTCAAAATAACCGGTTGATTCAGGAAATCGATGAAAAGACTGACCCCAGCTCAGTTCCCTCTTGAGTCATTTGTGTCTGCCTCCTCAGGGAACAGGTGAGGGCAGCTACAAACTGGTCCTCTGCTTGCTGCCAAGTGTTTCCTTTGTAATTGCACTGCCTTTGTTGTTCTGAAGTAATGGCGGCTAAAAGAAACCACATGAAGTGGCATCAGGTTTACATAACTTTTTTTTGTGTGTGTGTCTCATAAACACCCACTTGCCACTGGTCTTGTACAATATATTGTAACCTCCAAAGAAAAGGGAAACAGCTCTCATAAAATTTACTTTGCCAATTCAGAAATTTGTTAGATTCACCAGCATATTGGATATATTAATTGTACATCATTTCAAGCATTTCATTCATGCCCTTCATCAGGACAGTCAGTTCTGTGACAGAGATGGATAGCCTCTATAGGTGAGTGGATACCTGTCAGAAGGGTGACTACGTCAGGTTAATATTGTAAGCCGGTATAGTGGCCAATATAATTCACTGGACATACCTGTTCATACAATGGTTTTTCTTGTTCTTATTGGAATGTGCACACTTATACCATGAAAAAACACATATGGAAAGAAGGAGTAAAGAAACACATGTGAAACAAACCAGATTCCCTATTCTGATGACAGCTTTTCACCCCCTTGACATTTTCTGAAGTAGCTTGATCAGGTCATCACCTGGAATGTCTTCTAATGGACAATTATGCCTTATCAATAGATTGTGCAATGGCCACTTTTAAAAATGTTTGCAACCGACCATCAGGCATATTTTGCAGAGGCAGTGTTAGTACACAACGGTTTTAAGCCAGAATATAACAAGAACTACTCAACTAACTAAAGAGAAATGACAGTCCATCTTTAATTTAAGACAATAATGTCAGTTAATAAAAAAAACTCCAAAACCTTGAAGTTATTCTTAAGAGCAGCCATGAATACCATCAATTGCTATGATAAAACTACCTCGCACATGGACCGCCCCAGGAAAAGAAGACCAAGAATTGCCTCTGCTGCAGAGGATAAGTTCAGTAGTTATTAACCTCAGAAATTGAAAATAGACAGAGTTGTAAGTAGAAGACTACATGGCGTTTTGGGCTAAATGGAGAAACAAAAGAAAGAAAAACAGTGACTCCAATCAGAGAAACGGTCATCTATAAGTCATTGCGTTTGTATGTTTATTCTGCATCGGACTGTTTGTGATTTTTCCTGTTTCCTATTCATAACGTCTGCATCATAATATCTGGCAACAAGATAATCCCTGGTAAACAATAATTTTCAGCATATTGTTACCATTTTTTATGTCAAAGCTTCACATAGTAAATATTTTTGCCTATTGGTTTCTTGTGTTGGCCTGAGGCCACCGACTCAAAAAGGCTACCTCGGACAGACTTGGCACAAGCCGCTCCGTCTGTCAGATTCCACAGGAAGCACAATACCTTTTACCCCTCATTCAGGGATGTGATTTTACAACAGGATCCAGTGGATTGATACCAGGGGTGTGAACCAGAAGCAGGAATGGTGGACAATCAGAGTCAAAGCCAAGAGGTCCCGTCAGGAACAGAATCACAAAACAAGTGATTAGTCAAATATCAAGCAGAGGTAAAGAAAGGGAACAATCAGGACAAAACATGGAAGCACAGCACAGAGGTCTGAACCAGAATAGCTGAACCATTGACTGGCAGTGGGAACTGGCTATTAGAGGTTTATATAGAACAGCCTCACCCATTGCTGACAGCAGACAGAACCCACATCAACAAGGTTAACCCCACAGCTTCACAAGTCCCTGGAATAAATTAGGATTGATAATAAATTTCCACTGCATGCAACACCATAGGCATCCCTTATATCAAGAAGGAGATCTGCTCATTTTAATCCAACTGTTAAAGAAAAAGACTATTTTACAGGTGATTTTCGGATTTTATGAGTAATTGCTCTTTTATGTACTGACTTTAAAATGTCTCACTGTCTGGCTCTTTTTAAATAATCAACATCTTTTCAGTTCACACTAAGACACAGTAACCTCTACATAGACTTGAAGACGTGTCCTGCTCAAGCTTCTTGATGACAGGTATGTTTTTGAAAGCTTTTATATTTAGAATTGGGAACTCAAAACTGGATTTATTCTGCTCACTCTGGACATCTACAGATCTTTACCATCTTGAAATTTATGTATTTTTATATTTAAAATCTAAATGTTCCAAAATAAGTTTCTATAAAATATCAACCCCTTTATGAAGTATGATGTATAAGTTTCTATAAAATATCAACCCCTTTACGAAGTACGTCATAGGTCATGTATCCCCTTGTGGCCGGAGTCACACTAGCGAGGAATACGGATGAGTGCCATGCGATAAAACTTCACATAGCACTCGGACCAATGTTAATCTATGGGGCAGCTCACATCACCGTTTTTTTTCTCGGCCGTATTATACGTGCTAGTGAAATCGCAGCATGCTGCGATTGTTCGCGTATATCGGCCGAGACTCGCCAATGTAAGTCTATGGGAGCGATAGAAAATCAGACACCACACGGACCATGCATGTGACTTGCGAGAAATACGCAAGCATTTTTCAGGTGACAGGAGTCCAGCAGCATGGCCAGACACATAAACATGGAGATGCTCATATTTCTGGTTCAGGAGAGGACAGAACTATGGGACCAGCGTGACGCACATTATTTGGACCGCGCACGTAAGGATGCAGCATGGAGGTGAATCTGCATCCAAATGTTCCTCAATTTTGAGGAAAGACCTTGTGAGGTCCAGCAAGAAATTTGTAAGTACAATCATAAAAAAGCATTTTGAAAAGTACCACATGAAGCAACAAATGAACATAACATCATCATATGTGATGTTGTTTGTAATATGTAGCTTATTTCAGACTTTACACTTGCCAAGTAGCAGGCCACATTAACTGAAGTCTAAATTTTGCAAGGCAAACACTGTGATTGAAAGTTAAAACATTTATTGTGTTACTTTGAAGTCACTGATGTCATTAGATGGTGGCACAGCTGCCGAGACCAGTACCGGCGGGAGCAGCAGCAGTGGGCCAGGAGTGGTGATGCAGCACCAAAAAAAGAAAATATCTGTATTACGACAGACTGAATTCTCTGGCTCCCATTATGGATCTTGACCGTAAGTGCATGCATGACACCACATTTTACAGATGCTCTTACGGGCAAATCTTAATCTGACTCTAACCTTACAGAGCGGGAAACTGCTTCAGACTCAGAGGTCAACATTGATCCAGTTGGGGAAGGTGATGAAGTGGCTGGCCCATCTTCTGCAACATCATGCAGCACCCAACCACCACCACCAGCAGTGCCTTCTGCCCAACAGGAGGCCAATCCAGAGGACGAGGACCGGGGGCCACAGTAGCCTCCCAACCTTGCCACTGGATACCTTACCCCAGGCTATCACCATCCCACGCCGCGGCAGGTGGGAGCTTCCCACCACAGGCACCAGGAGGCAAGTGGACACTGGGGTGTTGGACTACCTGTCAAGGACTGTGAATGATGATGGGGAGGAAACTTACGCACGCAGTCTGGCACGCTACCTACGTCCAATTCCCGGTAGGTGAGACTGCGGGCCAGAGGGGCCATACAAATTATAATAGATGCTTGTGCACCACCAAACAATTACAACCCGGTATTTGTTTTCCTTGAAAGGTGGCAAATGTCAAGCAGTAACCAGCTGCAAATGCCAGGAATACAAGAAGAGCAGGCTGTATCAGTTGCTGAGCCACCTCCCCCACATATGCCAACACCTCAGTCACAGCCCGCCCCAACCCAACATCGGACACAACATGTCCAATTTTCTGATCCTGCAGCACTTGCCCAATATGGCCACTTGAGCAGACCCACTGTTGGAGGCTGGTCCCAACATGGATATGCTTGACATGGCCATATTGTGGGGTATGAACAAATGAGCCATGCCATTACCCAGGAGTACCAACAGCCATACCCTACTTTCCACTACTATGCTCCCCAACAGGATCCTTCCTTGGTCCATAATCCTGGGTCAGCATCAGCCATCTCACAGGGTGAAAGTCAGGTTGGCCTACACACTAGGCAAACCTCTCATGCTGTCCTCCAGCCATCACCACCCCCAACCTACCATAACTTATAAGGTAAAGTGTAATGGTCACATATATATTGTTTATTTTTGGAGTTTTATTCAGGCCCAGTTTTATTGGCCCAATATGCCATATGCTGCAAATATAGTGTTATAAAAAATGTTTTGTTTAAAATCAGTTAAATCAATATGTGTTTTGTGATGTTATGACGATATAGATGATGTGTTTATTTTCATATTTTACACATTATTAGGCCAACACAACACACACTTCAAACATTAACATTACTTTATTTTTGTCCCCCCTAAAAAAAACTCACAACATAGAAACTGCATTGTCTTGCCATGGAGTATATCCCTCTGGTGAAATAAAATAATTTGTAAACACATCCCACACTTTAAGTCCAGAGGGCTGATGACGTGGATGAAGTACATGTGTAGTAGCCTTGCCATTATTTCCATCCGCGACTTCATCACCATCATTTGATGTACAGTCATGGAATCTGGTGGTTGTGAAGTATCACACAGGCTTTAATAACCTCATTCACATTTCCTTCACTAAGTTGAATGGCTGACTGCAGGACCCGCCATTTGGCACAGAGAATGCCAAAGGTACACTGCGCGAGTTAGGCGCCGGAGGTCCATTCCTCTATGTGGATAGGGCCTTATGATGTTGCGTGTTAATTGAAAGGCCTCATCAGCAATGATCATATAAGGCACCGCTTCCATAGTGGACCCTGGTAGCTGACGTGGGGATGGGGTGTCCAACTCATTAGTGCACAGCCGCCGACCCATTATGGAAGAATTGAAGACTCTGGAGTCTCCAGTTCTTCCATAGGCTCCAATATCTACAATTATAAACCTGTATTCACTGTCGACCAGGGCCAACAGCACTACAGAAAAAAACTGTTTATAAATATAATATTGGGACCCTGAGTTTGTCAGCTTATGCACACGGATGTGTTTCCCATCCAGGGAAACTGGCATATTTCCTCAAAGCCACGTGCTATCGGAAGCCAGTCTTGTATTTTGGGCTCAGTCATTACAGATTGATGCAGTCGGGACAATATTTCTGAGCACGTAGAACGGACAAGGCCAGAGATGGTGGATTTCCCAATTAAAAATTCAACATGAAGAGATGCTAGAGGAGCCCAGTGGATAGGAATCTATAAGGGAATAGAAAAACAAAAATTATTGACATATTCATGCCTCAACTAAACAGTTTAGGCCTTCCTAAAAGTTATTGTGGCACCCCTGAGGGTCCAGTCGCCACAGAGGTACTGCACCTCATCCAGAGATGTGGTATCCCACACTCAGGTAAGGAGGGAACACCACACAGGACTCATCACTTGCACCCAATACACACCAGACTGGCCAGGAAAGGGTGTTGGGAGACAGGTGGGAATGGTAGGTAGAGTGGGAGGAGCTTAGAAGTGGAGTGATAGCTAGGCATCCAATCAGATTGAGGAAGGTGACAGTTGGTGGGAGGAGTTAGCTCTGAGGTAAATAGATCTTTCCAGAGTGTAGTCAGTCGGTGACAGGATAGTGGAGGAGCAGGACTGACGCAGTGAGAGTCTCAGTCAGTGAGAGAAACATCCAGAGGAAAGTTCCTGAGATAAGAGAAGGGGTCCTTGGGGCACGGATCGTGCGTTAAGCCAACCGTGGGACCCGCATCGTGAAAGGGAAGACCAGGTCACAGTGAGGAAGTCGGCCCCTCAAACTAGTGGAGTACTACAAGGCTCAGATAGAAAGCTGGAGGCTGAGGTGACTTTAAGTACCTCGGCCAGAACCGTACACATTCCTAGCAAAGGTGGCTGTAGAGGATCCCGGGGCCTGACCCCTGTCGCCCGGTGAGATCCGTGGCTGCCGGCTTGGGGACACTGTGTGCGAAGGCGCAGGGCAGGAGAGAGATTAGTGAACAGCGCAGAGAGACGGCCTAGAAAGGTTAACACAAGGAGGAGTCCTGAAAAGGTGAACCCAATCTACCTGGGAGTTGGCTGGACCCCTCACCTGGAGGACACAGT
The DNA here is from genome assembly GCF_039654945.1 of Dendrobates tinctorius. Taxonomy (NCBI): domain Eukaryota; kingdom Metazoa; phylum Chordata; class Amphibia; order Anura; family Dendrobatidae; genus Dendrobates; species Dendrobates tinctorius. The sequence goes on from NW_027361754.1 coordinate 45,747,935, forward strand.
ACCAAGCGGGTCACTGAGAAAAAATCCAGAAACTGCACCCAACTGTGTCCTTTGTCTTTTTACATCTCTCCTGCCATACACCACACTCAACATCACCATCACGACTCAACTGCCCTGGGACACAGCTCTACCTTTGGAGAGCTTTACCATTCCCGCTGCCCTAACACCGTCCCAGAGGATCTGCAGAGCAGCGTCGGCTTAACACCCGCATTGCCGAATACCACAGGTGGCGTCACGAATCCCCTTTTCCTAATTCATTTTCCTACCATCTTCCCCCTACATCTGAACTTCCATCATTGACATTGGACCCCCAGGGCCACGGACCGGGTCACCATCACCACCGTGACACACTTCCCCTGTGAAAGAGCCCGAAAGGCCCGGTACCGAGTAACCCCCGGCCCCGCTGGGCGCTCCAACTGGCGTCACGAACAGGATCATCGAGCTCTACAAAGCTGGGTACATGGAGCTCGGCAAAGATGGGTGCCTAGAGCCTAGCAAAGCTGAGTACTGTGTTCCAGAAAACTGTAAAGTATTGCTGTAATATGTTGAATGCTAAAATCTTTAATGATGCAGTGTAAATAGAGATTTAATGCATTAATAGAGTATTGTATTACATGCTGAGACTGTATGAAGCTGAAAAATGGTTGCCATAACTGCGCTATCAGTAGTAACTGTTATCTGACTGCGTCACAAAAAAGTGTGAGGTAAAAAGAATTGTGCCATAGGCTGCGCGCGCTGACTGAGGGAAACCGTCAGAATTCTGTGACAGGGCAGCGCGCGCTGTGAGGAAAAGAAAGGTGATGGGGGCCAGAGAAAGCAAGCAGAGAGAGATGCCCGCCCACTGCCTGCGTGATAGAGGGGTAGAGAGGTGTCCGTCAGCAGGGATGGCCCACCCCTGGCCTTGCAGTGACGAGCATGGAGAAGGGAGGAAGTCCCGCCCTCGGAAGTCAGTGAAGACCAGCAGACTGAGAGCTGAGCAAACAACAGCGTGTACAGAGATAATGGCGGCTAGAAGCGCTGAGGCTGATGTGAGTGTGGAGCAGGCGCACCGAGGGGACTGCGTGGAAGAACTGCAGTGCCAACTCCTGGACCAGTCTCTGTCGGAGGCTGAAAAGAATCTGGTCCTGGATCCTGTCAGTCCTGAACTAAAACCGGCGCCGGAGGCTGATGCTGCGAGGGCCTTGGAGGATGACACGCTGGTAGGACCCCTTCCTGTCCCCACTGCCCCCAAACCCAGTTGGGCCCATTACAATGTTGCCTGGGATTGGGCAGCGGTAGCAGGGGAGCAGCCTAGTGGTACATTGCAGCCAGTGAATATCTCCCCAACCGTGCAGACGCAGAAACTGGCGTTTAAACGGAAAACCCCAGGGGACAGTTTGATCGGGTTCCTCGAGGAGGCCCCCTCAGAGGAATCCCAAATAGAGGTCCTCAGCTGGGAAAATTACCAGGCCCAGCAGGAACGCGCTCAGGCAGAGCAGGATGAGCAGTATGCAGCCCGACAGAAAGAATATGAAAAGCGGGACAAAAGGGCTAAGCAACAAGTCTGGGAAAACAGAGAAGTAGACCGTGGGTCTCGGCACCAAGGTCAGGTGCTAGAATTTAATGTCCAGCTGGGCTAGGGCTTTATTCATGAGCCAGGAATGGTTAATGATATATTTGTCAATCGGAGGGATGTGGAAGCCCATTTGCCTAGGGGACACCCGGACAGGGACCTATACCCAGGAGATAAAGTTACTTACACCCGTCACGTGGGAAGACGAGGCTGGTATGCCCTAGACGTCAAGAAAGAACGAGTTACTACCCCTGCTGAAGAAGAAACTAGGCCTGGGTTAATAGAACCAGAGGTAAAGAAGAATACTCAGTCTCGGTCAACTCAAACCCCTATTGCTGGACATGACATCACCGTACATGAGCAACTTGGCCATGAAGTTTTCGCGGCCCCTGGAGTTGCTTGTGTATATGGGCCGCCTGGCCAGGCAATGGCGGGTGCCCGGTGCTACCGTACGAAACGCACTTAACGGAACCAAAACTAGTACAACGTGAATGTATATAATTGCAAAGTTTACCTGGTTAGGTATGTCTATTGCTAATTTCTGATTTTCTTCTACAAAAGTTCACCTGGTTACGTGTCTTTATTAGCATTTCTTAAAGTTTTATAGAGACAATTAGGTCACTGAACTATGGGTGATCAAAACTTTTAAATGTAAATAGTTAGCACTTCTTAAGGTGCTCTATCTTGGTTTTACAACAGGCCTCTGAAAGTGCCTTAATACCACAGAGCAAAAACCTGTTTGGCGTGGTGGAAGACGTGGTACAAAGTACAGATCAACTAAGCCTTGTAGCCCGCCCAAGGCCTACGTTGGGGGTTTACTGACGGGTCCCCCGCATCGCACCAAAGGAAAATACCCCGGTCAGGGATGAACTGAACTTTGCTAAAATACCCCGGTCAGGGATGAACTGAACTTTGCTGAAAATGGTTTCTATATTTTGATATTGATTACAGATTTTTCTACTGAATATATGGTATTTTATTACTGCGTATTTTTAAGGTATATATTTATTAAATAGTAGTTATTTGTAACGTTGAAGAGAGATACCTCCCATAAAGGGAAGAAGAGCTACTAGTTTCCATGTTTGACTGTTAAACCCATTGATATGCATATCCAAAACGATTTTGTATGTTTCTTATCACCTATTTTACTATGTTCCAGCCCGCGGACGTGCTGTGTTTAATGGGGGGGAATGTGGCCCCCCCCATTATATCGCTGATATTTTGGGGATGTGTTAGCTGCAAAGGCACAGGAAACGTGGTCAAAGTTGAAGGAAAGATGAATGCAGCACGTTATCAGCAAATACTGGAGGCAAATTTGCAATCATCATCCTGGAAACTTCACATGGGATGTACTTGGATGTTCCAACATGACAATGATCCAAAACACAAGGCCAAGTCGACCTGTCATTGGCTACAGCAGAACATAGTGAAGGCTCTGGAGTGGCCATCTCAGTCTCCTGACCTGAATATCATTGAGCCACTCTGGGGAGATCTCAAGCGCCCAGGAATTTACAGGAACTGAAGGCTTTTTGCCAAGAAGAGTGGGCAGCATTAGCATGTGAGAAAATAAAGAACTTCATCCACAACTACCACAAAAGACTTCAAGCTGTCATTGATGTTAGAGGGGGCAATAAACGGTATTAAGAAATGGGGTATTTGAACTTTTGATCAGGGTCATTTGAATGTTTTGGGTTGTCGTTATGGTTTAAAAAGAGAAAACACAGTAATTTGACAATAAATGGCTTCACCCAACCACTAACTATGAGTGAAGAAAAAGTTTTGGTATTATCATTCATATTCTCTGAAAAGAGGCCAAGAATACAAAAATTCTGCTGGGGGAATGTAAACTTTTGAGCACCACTGTATATCTAATGTGAATGCCTAGCTTAATTTTAAATTATTTTGGAGGGATATGAAGTGATCCTCCCCCTATTTTACACATTTTCGATCACAAGAGCAGAATTTAGACAGTGACTTATTCCCCTTACCCATTAAAAATACATCTACTACCATGGTGTGTGGTATCACAGAGGAAGAGCTGTCAGTCAAATAAGTGTCCTTTCTAAAGGTATCTAAAGTGCACTAGCACTTGAAAAGGAAGGAACCTGTCAGAATTTTGTACTTTCCCCCACAAAACCATTAATGTGTTTGTGTAGCCCTTTAAAAATAATCCAGTTGATTCCTTTATGAACCCAATGCACTTCTCCAACAGTGAGAAATCACTTTTAAATTGTGTCTGGAAGTGCATTATGGCGTGACGTGACAAAGCACTTGTAGCTTCTCAGCCTCACGCTGTATTCCCTACTTATCACTACCTTCCTCTGTCAATCAACCAAAGGAGAAAGATGCTAGGAAAGGAATAAAGTGTGAGTGTCACATCTCCACCAGGACCTGCTCCTGCAACATCTGCTTCTGTCACTAAACTCCTCTGTATTCATTCTGCAGGCTGCATTTGTGATAGAAGAGTTGTTGGAACCAGATTTTCTGTATGGCACTAATGGTTGGGGTGCATGGGATGTCCAGTGCCATCCATCCGGACAGTATGGGTGTGTATGCTGTCCAACTGGAGCTATAAGATCCCTGTTTCAACCTATTGGGAAGCAGCACAACCTACTAAAGCTTCCAACTTACTGCTGGAAGTTGCCAGATATAGCTTTGTGCTGCTCTGTTTAATGTCTGCGTTCTCTGCTCCTGCATAGTATATGTGTTACCTGTTTTGACCTTGGCTTGTTTATTGCCATTTTTCATGCCTCACAATTTTGTACCTTCTCTGTCATCTTGGTTTTAACCAAGCTACCAAATAATTCTCTTGCTGTGGTTCTCTCCTCCAGATAGCATCTCTTCCATGGAAGCAATCCGGTGGACCCCATTGTGTCACACATGTGGATCGTGGGCCCACTGTGCCAGGAGTCGGGCTTACCCAGGAAGGGTTTGGCTAAGTGGCTACATCGTTTTCTCTAGAGCTCCTGATGGTGGCGTTAGGCTTGCACTGCAGACAACCGCCAAGTATCACTCCTGGGCAGTTCCTGGAACTGGAGCAACTAACCCCAAGGTCAGGATTACAGTCATGCACACAGACTCGGAGTCACTGGCAGGCCAGGATTTGGATTCTAGCATAACAAATATCGGAGATGGTAGAGATGATATGGATTTGGGATCACCAGACAGGACGGACACTGCTCCAAGTTCAGACAACATGGGTTTCAGGAACAGGTTCTGGTTCAGACAACACGGACTTCAGGAACAGGTTGTCGTTCAGACAACACGCGTTTTAGGAACAGATTCTGGTTCTAACATCACGGTCCTCAAGGACAGGTTATGGATCAGACAACCTGGATTTCAAGGACAGGGACCTGGCAACATATTAGTTGCACACACACTAAGTAGGGAAACTACTGAGATTGCTCAGGCACCTCCCTACTGGGGAGGGTGCCTTAAATAACGCATCCGAGCTATTGGCTCTGGTCATTTCTAAAGTGCACATGCTGCCCCTTTAAGAATCGAGAGCGCGCCCACTATGTGCACCACTGAAAGACTTATGTGGTATGCGCAGGCCCACAGGAGCTGGAAGTCACAGAAGGGAATAGGGGCACTGCCATGCGGCCGGGGTGGTGAGTAAGTCAGCATCCCTGCTGGCAGGACTCAGGAGGTAGGGGGACATGCTGGGACGCTGACATTGACCTTACACATTGTAAGACAAGAACCCTTTGGTATCTCCCATACAGAGTGACTTGCGTCAAGTCTTTCCGAGGCAGCCTTTTTAAGCCGGCGGCCTCTGACAGATGTTACAATGAGGTTGAGAAGTTAGAATTGCATCATCATGCCCCAATGTCCTGCTGGAGCAGTGTATTGGGATCATAAAGGAATTATATCATTTGAAGGGCCACACAATCATATTAATGATTTTGGGTGGGTAACAGTTTCAGACAGGGTCTCTTAAAGGTGCCTATGCACTTTAAATTGAAGTGGTGACCCCATGATAAAAACAATTATTTACAAGTATGAACATACCCACACTGCTGGTTCTCACCAGTAGACCCCTCATCATCATTGCCATTATTAATGCTTTTGCATCTCCCAGGCTTCATGTTGTACATCTTTTCCCTTTCCCTTGAGTCAGCGGTGAGCCTCGTAGACTTTTACCAGATTGTATTTCATACAAGGACACTGACAGCGTAAGATAAAATTTGTAGAAAGCCTACGCCAACAATAGCGCAGCTCACATCAGAGAACATCCGTATTGATTTCTATCAGCTTATGATGTGGTTTGTTCAAGACCTGACCATCTCCACCTAGACCTGTGTGACCTTAAAAGCACCGCAGATATTGATCCATTGACTTTTTTTTCCTTGCCAACTTGATATCTTTAGGAAACCATCAGAATTTTAATTAAACTGACACAAACATTCTATAGCAAACAAGACATCTTCGTATCAGCTCCTCTATGTACGAGTGCATCCAGTTTTAACTGTAGTTATTGACTTGGATGTTCTAATAATTAACTCACTGGATTTATCATCAATAAGATAGAATAACTTGTGATTCATCCCATGAGTCTCTTGTTAAGCGATTGTCTACAAAAATAGCCATTAAATGGAGTTCTTCTCTGCTGGACCTTTGGGACATGTTATTGCCCCTGAGACTGAGCCTAGTTAAAGGATCCTCTGTTATTCTGCCAGGCCCATACAACTCTTTTTGATGATTATTGCATAGAATCTTCTGCTTTTGGAGTTACCACTTGGAAAAACTAAGGGCTCCCATACACATTAGATGGAAATTAGTGCAAGCCACCAATTTCGGCAGGATCAACGACCATCTGATGTCTATGGGCGTCCGCTCAACTCTCATCCCACAGGAAGTAAAGGAATTTTAATGAGTGAAGGAGTATTTTTTTTGTTTTCAGAGTGGTATGGCAGTGGTTTTCTTTTCTCCCCATTTAAAACACAAGAGCGCTCGATTGAGGGTTTCCAAAGTCATATAAATCATATCTACATGTAGTTTCAGGTTTTTGTACCCCAAATCTAGTAATATCTAAAGGTAAAACAAAAAGCAAAAATACAAATAAAAAGTAAAAAATAAACTGCAAATAATACATAAAGGTAATAATAATAATAAGGGAGTAAGCATAATTTTGATCAAAATAATGTACAAGCCATCCCGCCACGTCACGGCAACCCTTGTGGGACAGTCCTACTCTAGTATTTAAAACCCTTTCACTTGCCAAGTGACGTGAATGTGAACAAGGATCGAGGGACTGACCCACTAGTAAAAGCATAGGCCAGACTGGATGGTTTTCCCAGCTCAAAAAGAGGGCGGTCACACCCTTATATGCACTGAATGCACAATGAAATGGATAAAAAAAAACCTGAAGTCTGAATTGAGAAAATAAATTAATGTGTATGCACAATGTAAGTGCATATTAACACATGACCATTAACCAGAGAAAACAAAAAGCAAAAAACTTCAGTTTTTTTTTAATATCTAAAGGTGCCCATAAACCATCGATAACTGTAAGCCAAACACTCATTAGGACAACAACCATCTCTCCCAACTCCCCCAAAACTTGGTGCCCAGCTGAGCGTTAATGTGTTATCTGTAGGGAGAGTGGAGTAAGACTGATCAAGTATCGACTAAGCTGATTGAAGAATAATTGGATTGGGTAATTAATCCAAGAACTAGCAAATTTTTTGTTGTTGCATTTTTGTTTTTTCCTCAATTTCATACGTAACTTTTTTTCATTTATTTTTTCTTAAGTGAGTAACAGAAAAAAAAAATTTAAGTGGAATCAAATGTTGAAAAAAAAAATGTGACTCCACCATTGTATTTTGGCCATTATTTTTGTGCATTTATTGTAAGGTAAAAGTAACCTCGAAACATGATTGTCCACGTCGGTCCGTTTACAGCAAAACCAAACATGTATTGATTTTTTTTACTATTTACGTGACAAAAAACAATACAGACTATTGTAAAAGAAATTTTTTTGCTTTGTGCGAACCCATTCCAAGACTGATAACATTTTAATTTTTCGGCTGACTGAGGGTTTGTTTTTTTGCTCAATTAGCTCATATAATATTTGTTACAATTTTATGTCCATATGATGCTTTGATTGCTAGTTATTACATTTTTGGGGGGAGGTGAGGTGATGAAAAAAAAACACAATTCTGGCGTTTTTCTTTCTACCATACAGATTAATTCTGTATTTTAATAGATGGGACTTTTTTTTCCCTTTCTTTTAAATAGATTGAAAAGGGGTGTGATTTGAATCTTTTTTTTTTATATAATATTAAAAATATATATTTTTTACATTATTTTTTATCCCCCTTAAGACTACATTCCCACGATGAAGTTTGGTGCCTTTTTGATGTTGGTGATTTTCTGCAACTGTTAAAGAGAACCTGTCACCAGTTTTGTCATGTGTTACCTAAAATCACCTTATTCAGCGCCTGTTCTGTATTCCATAATTGCTTATATAACCCCCAACTCCCCCTGTATATACCTCAAAAACCTTTTTGCAGTTCTCCCACAATGTATGTTAATCCTAACGGTCCGGTCCAAGAGGTGTCCATTCTGGGCTCTCTATGGCTCTTCCCGGTTGCTGCTGGCTGTCCTTCTGCAAAAAACCAAAAGGTATGAACTAGGATATAAACTGGTGTGCATGCAAAATGTAAGCGCATGTTCACAGTAGCCAGAAAAAAACAAAGACAGAAACATAATGATTACCATATATACTTGTGTATAAGCCGACCCGAGTATAAGCCAACCCCCCTAATTTTGCAACAGAAACTGGGAAAACTTATTGACTCGCATATAAGCCTAGGGTGGAAAATGCAGCAGCTACTGGTAAATTTCAAAAATAAAAATAGGTACCAATAAAAGTAAAATTAATTGAGACATCAGTAGGTTAAATGTTTTTGAATATCCATATTGAATCAGGAGCCCCATATAATACTTCATACAGTTCATGATGGCCCCATAAGATGCTCCATACAAAATACACCCCATATAATGCTGCACTAAGGTTAATAATGGCCTCAAAAGATTCTCCATAGAATAATATGCCCCATATGGAGCTCCATAAAGGTCATGGCCCCATAAGATGTTCCATAGATTATGCCCCATAAGATGCTCCATAGATTATGCCCCCATAAGATGCTCCATAGATTATGCCCCCATATGCTGCCCCAAAAGATGTTCCATAGGTTATGCCCCCATAAGATGCTCCATAGATTATGCCCCCATATGGTGCCCCATAAGATGTTCCATAGATTATGCCCCCATAAGATGCTCAATAGATTATGCCCACATAAGATGCTCCATAGATTATGCCCCTATAAGATGCTCCATAGATTATGCCCCCATAAGATGCTCCATACATTATGCCACCATAAGATGCTCAATAGATTATGCCCCCATAAGATGCCCCATAAGATGCTCCATAGATTATGCCCCATATGCTGCCCCATAAGATGCTCCATAGAATAAGCCCCATAAGATGCTCCATAGATTATGCCCCCATATGCTGCTCCATAAGATGCTCCATAGAATAGGCCCCATAAGATGCTCCATAGATTATGCTCCCATATGCTGCCCCATAAGATGCTCCATAGAATAAGCCCCATATGCTGCTGCTGCAAATAAAAAATTACATACTTACCTCTTGTCCCTTGGGGCCAGGTGTCAGGTCCTGAGCAGGAGGGGACACCGGCGCGCTGTGGGGACAGGTGACAGTGTTGTCACTGGCTCAGGACCCGGCACCTGAGATATTCACCTGTCCCCATTCCATCGCTGCTTGCCACTGTCTGCCTCATCCTGTCAGTGACTGTTCAGGCAGCAGAGGGTGTGGCGTGCACTAACTACGTCACCGCACCCTCTGCTGCCTGAATATCACTGACAGAGGATGTGGCAGACAGTGGCAAGCAGCGGTGGACTGGAGACAGGTAAATACTGCTTATACTTACCCCCTGATGGTGCAGTCTCTGCAGCCTCCCTGCTTCTCCCATGGTCTCCCTTCCTTCAGCGGTCACGTGGTACCGCTCATTAAAGTCATGAATATGCACATATTCATTACTTTAATGAGCGGTACCACATGACGCTGAAGGAAGGGAGACCGTGGTAGAAGCAGGGGGGCTGCAGAGAGACGTGCCAGGAGGGGGTAAGTATGATCTGACCTGAGCCTCGAGGTCCCCATACACTTTAGATGGTTGGCTGACCCCACCAAAATCAGTGTGTTCAATCGTCTTTATTCTAAAGTGTTTGGGGGCCTGTCTGTAACATACAGTATATCAGATGCACATGGGAAAACAATTAATTCCATAATTAGAATGTTAATTTGATCCATGTGGCAAGCATCTGTCGTTGAGTTGGTTCAGACACTAGGTAAGAAGATGGATGGAGTCCTGTGCGAGCAATGATTAACATATCTGGAAAATGCCTCATTACCCCTGTACGAGGATTGCACTAGTGGATCTGACAGCACACGCGAAAGCACTTCCAAACAAGAATATATCATGAGCAAGAGCCATCGTGACTCTAGTAATATTGCCAGATGATAGATCTTTACATATCGGACGGAAAGGTCAGTATAATAAATACACATTTATGAGACTGCACTTGCCAATTAGCCTTTATTTCACTGCTTATAGTCTGAATAGTAATGGCGGCAGCGTGTTTGCGCTTCGTTCCTCAGACAGGCTCTAGTGGTTACTACCTAAGACTGTGATAGAAGAAGTAAGATAGAATTAGGGTCTGTTCCAAGAATGTCCGTATCACAAAGACCAGAACTTCATGCCAATTGAAGCTCCTGGACCCCAATTTAAAATTTGTATCTGCCCCACACCTACTGTGCATAATGATTTTTTCTTATGTAATATAGGGGGCATTGGTATTCCCTGAGACACCAGGAGACCTGGATGCAGTCACCACCACTACACCCCCTATGGCTACTCTTCTTGATCGGACAAATCAAATTAGGCTCTAGAGGTGTGCAATAATATCTTAAAGTTAATTGTAGAGAAAAACTCAGTACTCGGGGGTGAGCAGTAGAATAGTGAAAATTTTATTTTAAGCAATCCAATTGCAATATATTTTTGACGTTTCAGTCATAAATTTCGGACCATCATCAGAAAGCAAAATATTGCGGTGGATTGGGTAGTTTCAGAAGAAGCACAAATAAGTTTGGACTGTAGTCGCATGTGCAGGGATGCTATATCCATTTTGACTAGAGTCACAAAACTACGCCATCCACCTCAATCCTGATGAAGGTCTGGAATTTAGGACCGAAACGTCAAATATATTTTGCAAATGGATTGCGTAAAATAAAATTTTCGCTATTCTACTGCTCAACCCTCGAGTGCCTAGTTTTATTCTATTTGCGCTTATGGACTGAATCCCCACTCAGCCACCAGTACCCTAACGGAGGGATGTAAATTACTATATAACTGAAGTTAACTTGAAACACACTTTGGGTTCTTTAAAAGACAATGCGTGTTAGGAGTCAAAGAGCATAGGATATGGTCCCTCCTGGTCAGCAACAGTGCCAAGAGGATTCACTATGAAGAAAGGAAATGTCCTGTTTGGCGTCATTGGGCAAATTGTATTTTAACCCTTGGAAACTGCAACTTCTAGGTGATCCCATATCATAAATACTTGTATTTAAAGGGAATCTGTTAGCATAAAATGACTGTTCAAACCAAGCACAGGTGCTCGGTGCACCGTTGCCATAGCTCGAGCAATTCCGTTCTCCTTTCTACCTATTATTTATCCATCTACCTCAACCCTTTTCTGTCTTTTGTAAAGTCAGAGCTGTCAATTAAGGAACAGCATGGTGAAGATAGATAATGGGGGATGGGGGGGAAAGATGCGCTGAACTGCTCAGACACATCAATTGTGTACTGAGCGCCTGCGCTTTATTTGAACAGTTATTTTGTGCTGACATATTCCCTTTCATTGGGTCTGTCCTGATGACAATGCTTACTACACACTAACAACAGCAGATAAAACTTGTTTTAATTTGGAAGGATCAATGTTATTGCTATGAATGTTCAAGTAATTAAAAAGAGTTTTCCCGAGTTGTAAAAATTAATGGCATTTCCCATTGTATGACATTCATATATGGTCGTTGGTCAGTAATTGTCCCACTGCTTGGTCTACATCATAGGGTAATATTATTCATAATGGCCAGTGATGATGTCGGATAACACAAAGGCTCACTCATGAATTTTGGCTTCTGTCAAAGATATTTATCGAGAAAATTTAATTATGATCACTTGTTCGACATGCTCAACCCTGTCAGTTCCAGATCCACAGAAGGAAGATATCTTCCCCAATGCAGTAGCCATCACAGTGTCTGCAGGTACATGGTCTTCACCATGTGCTTTTCAGGAAACCTGTCCTCTTGCAGGACCTTCCAACACAGAGACCATGTGGCCAAACAACAGTCTTAGTATATCATATGAGACACACCCCTTGATGGGAGGTGTGTGGTTAGCCAGACCCACCCAGCTCTCTGGCTAATCCTGTAAGCTCAGTCCCTTATAAACTAAACAAGGTTTGTGGAACTACAGGTCCCAAAGCAACATTCCAGGCTTACAACGCAGAGGACCTCCGCCTCTGCAACACATATCAGCCATTCATAATAACGCTGGTCACTGTCTCACAATAGGAAAGTACAGAGGACTATGTTCTCGGGTACAGTAAAAACTAAAGTCTATACCCATGTATAGCGGTTTATGTTGATGATTATGGCTGACAGCAAATGAAAACCCAAAAGTCATCTCAGTAAATTAGAATAATTAACACAAAAAACACCTGCAAAGGCCTCCTAAGCGTATAAAAAAAGGTCCCTTAGTCTGTTTCAGTAGGCTCCACAATCATGGAGAAGACTGCTGAATTGACAGATGTCCAGAAGGCTGTCATTGACACACTCCACAAGGAGGGTAAGCCACAAAAGGTCATTGCTAAAGAAGCTGGCTGTTCACAGAGTGCTGTATCCAAGCATATTAATGGAATGTTGAGTAGAAGGAAAAAGGGTGGTAGAAAAAGGTGCACAACCGGGATAACCGCAGCCTTGAAAGGACTGTTGAAAGGACTGTTGAAAGGACTGTTAAGAAAAGGCTATTTAAAAATTTGGGGGAGATTCACAAGGAGTGGACTGCTGCTGGAGTCATTGCTTCAGCAGCCACCACACACAGATGTATCCAGGACATGGGCTGCAAGTGTCACATTCCTTGTGTCAAGCCACTCATGACCAATAGACAACGCCAGAAGTGTCTAACCTGGGCCAAGGAGGAAAAGAACTGGACTGTTGCTCAGTGGTCCAAGGTGTTGTTTTCAGATTAAAGTAAATTTTGCATTTCATTTGGAAATCAAGTTCCCAGAGTCTGGACGAAGAGTGAAGAATCAGACAATCCAAGCTGCTTGAGGTCTAGTGTGAAGTTTCCACAATCAGTGATGGTTTGGGGAGCCATGTCATCTGCTGATGTAGGTCCACTGTGTTTTATCAAGACCAAAGTCAGTGCAGCCGTCTACCAGGAAATTTTAAAGCACTTCATGCTTCCCTCTGCCGACAATCTTTTTGTAGATGGAAATTTCATTTTCCAGCCGGACTTGGCACCTGTCAGAACTGCCAAAAGTACCAATACCTGGTTTAAAAACAACAGTATCACTGTGCTTGATTGGCCAGCAAACTCACCTGACCTTATCCCCATAGAGAATCTATAGGGTATTGTTAAGAGGAAGAGACACCAGACCCAACAATGCAGACAAGCTGAAGGCTGCTATCAAAGCATCCTGGGCTTCCATAACACCTCAGCAGTAGAGATGAGCAAATTTGTTCGGATTCGGTTCTGAGTACGATCAGAATTGAATATTGTTTTTGCAATATTCGTCGAACACAGCTGAACGTCATTAGAGTCACTGGGAGTAGAAATTACGGAATATGTTTGAAACTGATCACAAGGCATGAATATTGTTTGAATATGTCTCGAATATGTCAAAATAAGATTCGGGGACAAAATCTAAACAAATTCGCTCATCTCTATTCAGCATTGCCACAGACTGATCGCCTCCATGCCACGCCACATTGATGCAGTAATTGATGCAAAAGGATCCCCAACCAAATATTGAGTGCATTTACTGAACGTACATTTCAATCGGCCAACATATTGGATTTTAAGATTTTTTCATGCTGGTGTTATAAAGTATTCTAATTTACTGAGATAATGCCTTTTGGGTTTTCATTGGCTGTAAGCCATAATCATCAACATTAACAGAAATAAACACTTGAAATAGATCACTCTGTTTGTAATGACTCTATATATAATATATGAGTTTCACTTTTTGATGATATTCTAATTTTGTGAGAAGCACCTGTATATATATTTGTTATTATTTTTAAGAAACCTCGTTGCATGAAAATTAGGAATAAGAGAAGAGAACATGAGATGTTAAAAGAGATCCCAAACAGTCATTGTCATTTCAACAGGATTTGCATGAATCAATAGTAAGAAACTTTATAATATTACTTATCAAAGCAATATGTTTGTTTCTCCACTTCTAAACCTTTTCTTCTCCCTATCATTTGTGAAAAATCTTCTAATCTCTGGTCAAAACTAAAAGTACTGCCAACTTACTAGAATCAGATTACAGCTGTCTATAGAAATCTATGGAGAATGAACATCAGAGGGAAAGAAAAAGCATAAAGAGATGCTGTTGATTTCTAGCAAGTGTTTAACTCACCCAAGTGCGGAATTCACATCCACACTGCTAAGTACTGCTTTAGAATTTCCCCCATGCTGCTGCTGCTGTTTCTGAAATTTGCTAAATGCTAAGCTGTGCTAATTACAAGACTTATCTCCATTGAGAATGTGAATATTGCGTATGAATAAAAGACAGTGCAAATACTATGGATGAATCAGTGAAATGTGCTTCCTAGAGACAGGAGAGCAGGAATCACTCATGTCTGTCTGTCCTGTGTATGGGAGACTAGTCTCCATCCACCAGCTCAGCGACAACTGAAAATTAGAGACAGAGCCTGCAGAGGGCAAAACAAGTGAAAAAACAAGTGAAAAATGCAGGATACAAGTCATACAATAGCCAGAAATAGTGTTATTCCTCATGTACTCCCATGTGACATCTGACTCTGAAACGTCACCTGAAATGACAGATACACTTTAATAGTGTGGTTTCCCTAGGCCTGACGTGTGACTGATGGGTGTCTCTTTCATTGTGTTAGACATTATTGTGATCACGAGACTTTGCTAACAACATACAGTAGGAATCCAGAAAATGAAATGAGCCCAGAGCTGAGTTTTAAATGTCCTGATGTGCTGTGAACAATAGAGGTCCTGTGAATTATGCCACCTCTCTGATGTATGCAGCCTTCGGGTGATATGCCCCGCCACCATGTTTTAGGTGATGTGCTGCCTTGTCCTATGACAGAAGATAATTATAAGAGACACTCCACATGTCC
Organism: Dendrobates tinctorius; assembly: GCF_039654945.1. NCBI lineage: Eukaryota > Metazoa > Chordata > Amphibia > Anura > Dendrobatidae > Dendrobates > Dendrobates tinctorius. Next base: position 45,762,955 of record NW_027361754.1, read on the forward strand.
TGTTCTGTTACCTAGATGATGGAAGATCCTATTTAGATCGTAATGACATTCATTATTACGTTTATACCTATTTTGGTCAAAAGAATGTAATTAAGAGAGACTAGTCATTAAGAAATTGAAAAATGCGCCATTCTACATCAGTTCAGGCAGGATTGGTTATGTACAGGCAGGGACAGTCATGCTCTACTCCATATCTTCTGCTCCATCTTAGGCAAACAGTAGAAAAGGGGCATGTGGAAGGTACACAGGATAAGACTGAGCAGGTCCCAGAAACGATGGCCTGATGATGGGGTAATGCTACTGCTTAGCCACCAGTAATTATCAGTTGCACCCATATATCCTGTTCATAAAATGTGTGAGACAGCTCAAAAAGTCTAATCCTAAAGGGAAAGAGATATTGTTTGCAAAGATTTTCTGTTCTGATCAATGGACTTTGCAAATCTTTCTTTGTTTCAGGGACTGGGCTAGTCCTGCACATTGTATACTATGCGATGCACAATGACAGTGCGCTCTCTGATCAGATCAGCAGTAATTAGCCAGTACAAGAGCACACTGTCAGTCTGTATTGTAAGAGCAATAGCCAGTTTGCATAGACCAGCTACACCCCTGCAAGTGACGTCACTGGTCTCTACACACCTGGTATTCTGACAATGCGCATTGACAGTGTGCACTGTTGGTATCTTGTTACTACTAATCTGAGTCAGCAAGAGAGCAATGTACGTCACACAGGGATTAGCCCAGTCCCTGAAATGGAGGTCACTAATGACGCCTCGTTTCAGGGAGGGGACAGAGGCTGCGACAGTGATCACAGCCTCTGCCCCTGATGACGCTTCATTTGAGTATCCCAGCATGCAATGGGATTATCAAATGAAGGGTCATCAAAAAGGAAGAAGGAAGAAAAAAGAAAAGCAGTTTGATAGTGTACTTAGGGAAGGATAGTGAATTTTTAATTAAAGTATATTAAAAATAGTTTAGATTATGGCATTATATAGATACGGATTTAGGATTAAAACTAATTTCTATTTTGTACCACTCCTTTAAGGCTGGGACTACACGGAGATTTTGGCCATGAGCTAGACCCAGTGGCGAAAGCTCACGCTCTGCTAGCATAATGCAGGTAAATGGGGTCACATTGTAATCCTAATGGTACTAGTCGGAACTCGTTGGACTATATAAATTGACTTGTCGCTGTCGCAGCACCTTGCCAGTCACAATGCGACCCAATCACCTGTGATGTGGAGCGACTTGTAGCCACACATTCAATGTCATAGCCAAAATTGCCGTACAGCCCCAGCCTGATCCCGCACCACCTTAATTCCTTAACTGTGCATCTAAACTCTTCATTGTCTATTTTGCTATTCTGTAGTGAAGTGTGATGCAGTGTGAACCTGCTGCTGACTACTGGCCGTTGGAGACTTCTTCGGTGTACATGACAGCCTCTGTGACGGCTAAATCCCTACACTCGTAGCCAGCCTTTGTTATGCCATCCATTTTTCTCATGCTACAACTTATCCTGTCTGAACTGTGTATCGGGAAAGAGAAGAATGCACCCGGTCCATCCAGAAATAAAGCTCAGCTTACATTGTGGCAGTCGTGATGTGCGTCATGATTGCCAAAAAGCCTTATTGTCCTGTTTAAGCTGACAGCATGTTACGGGAAAGACCTTTGATTTGTGAACCACTCTCTCTTTGAGGTTACAAGTTCATATCTTCTTACCTGAAACCATCTTAATCTTCGCTTAAAGTGCATGGTGCCAGTGCTTTCAAGTGCGCTCCACCGCTCCATGCATTCCCATTTGTAGATAGCCAAGTGCTGTAGATGGGCGGCACGGTGGCTCAGTGGTTAGCACTTTTGCTTTGCAGCTCTGGAGTCTTTGGGTTCAAGTCCCACCAAGGACAACATCTGCAAGGAGTTTGTATGTTCTCTCCGTGTTTGCGTGGGTTTCCTCTGAATTCTCCAGTTTTCTCAAACACTCCAAAGACATAATGACAGGGAAACTAGATTGTGAGCCCCAATGGGGACAGTGATGATATCTGTAGAATATGTTGGTGTCATGCAAGCAAAGCACAATGAATAGTAATACTAGAGAATGAATGGTGCACATTATCAGTCACCCCTGTATTCTGAAGGGGCAATTCATACTGATGGAGGTCCAGGCTACCATTGATCCTGCAAGTTATTTCAGATTCTTCATATAACCCTTGAAGAAGAGCATCATTTCCTTATCGTACAACCTGACAGCTTTGCTTTAATACCATGAAACCCCCACTCAGTTCTCTCCCAGGGCTCAGTTTCTGTCACTCAGAACTTCTGTCGAGATTGAAACAGACATTAGTGTCAAGTGGAAAAGTCACGTTTTTATTCCTTTTCTATAAAAATGTATGTTTAATAAATATTTAATCTTTAAAGGAGTATTCACATCTCCAAGATCCTATTCTAATATGTAGTAGTTATAATAATATTCGCAGTTACCTCCAATTAGAAATGTAGTATAGTTCTTCTGATTAGCTATGTTTCTTCCCTCATGTGCAGGCATTGCATGACCTTAGGTATCCATGGTTATGACCACTAACAACTAGCTGTCACTATATCAGTGGACGTAACCATGGATAATTAGGGTCCTGCAATGCCTGCACATGAGAAAAGCGACATAGCTTATCAGAAGAACTATACTACATTTCTAATTGGAGGTATTTGATAATAATATTATTACACCTACTACATATTGGGATAGGATCTTGGAGCTGGGAATACCCCTTTAAAATTCCTATTTTTTCAGATGTTGGATCCTAATTACTTTTCTATTGGATCTATTTCACTCGAGCATACCAGCCCAACATTGTTCCACGATTATCTGCACAACAGAGGGCAGAGGACCCAGAAGAAGGAAGCAGAGCCCGGAATACCATGGACAGGTGTGTAACAGTGCTTACATAGCTTTGTCACTAGTGGGATAAGGGTTAATCCATGGCACACTCGTCCCAGTTTCCGCACGCATGTATAAGCTGTACTCAGATTAATAAATATATGCTGGGTATACACCCCATTGATTAGGTCTCAACCTCGGGTAATCTAATAGAGTCTTGCTAATAATTATCAATACTTTTCCATCAAAATGTCATTTTTCCAGCTCCAGTCTAGGCCCTACTAATTTTAATCTCTGAAGTCTGATATCTTAGCTGCTCACATCGCTCGCTGGCACAGTTTTTGAATAAATCTCCATTAATGTCACTATGTTCCTGGAAGTAGCTTGTCTATAATAAAGGAATATTTAATGTTCGAAGAAGAAAGGCCAAGTGGTTGGGGAAAGGGGTGGAAATTACTAGGTGCATATGGCATCATGTACAAAACTGTAGTTTAGTTGCTAGCTTTAGAATTAAAGGGTATAGTATTAATGTACTAGTGACCAGATATTTTATGTTCTCTCCTATGTATTCAGTGACTAAATTATAAAATATTTAGTAGTGGAATGTTACAAGCGACTGGCTACCTCTAACCAAATCCTTGGCTCATTTACAAAACAAACTAGGAAGCTGTAGGTTCATTATATATTAAATATAACATTAATTTTTTGCCCCATCAAAAAAAGCCCTATTGTTTCTTCTTGTGAAATGCACCTTGGGGCATGATATGCAAATTAGCTCCCTCCTTAAAAGGAAGAGTATTATCTCTTTAGCGCCACCTACTGGAGGTAGTGACCAAACTTTGACCTTTTTACAAGTCTTCCAACATGCCAACATGGTAAAAATGACTATTATTATTATTATTATTATGCATTTATATAGCGCCATTTTTTATTCATTGCATAGTGGAATGTGTTCAGAACAGTAAAACATAACAATTATCAATGTAAATCAAAACGAATATCCCATGGAGGTCTGGATTTGGAATGATACTCAAAATCAAAGTGGAAAATCAAATTACAGGCTGATCCAACTTTAGTGGAAATGACTCATGACAATGAAAAGATGCTCAGAATATTGTGAGGCCTCCACATGCCTGTATGACCTCCCTACTGTACAACGCCTGGGCATGCTCCAGATGAGTTGGCGGATCGTCTCCTGAGGGATCTACTCCCAGACCTGGACTAAAGCATCCACCAACTCCTGGACATTCTGTGGTGCAACGTGACATTGGTGGATGGAGCGAGATATGATGTCCTGATGTGCCCAATCGGATTCAGGTCTGGGGAACGGGCGGGCCAGTCCATAGCTTCAATGCCTTCATCTTACATGAGGTCTGGCATTGTCCTGCATTAGGAGGAACCCAGGGCCAACTGCATCAGCATATGGTCTCACAAGGGGTCTGAGGATCTCATCTCGGTACCTAATGGCAGTCAGGTTACCTCTGGCGAGCACATGGAGGGCTGTGAGGCACTCCAAAGAAATGCCACCCCACACCATTACTGACCCACTGCCAAACCGGTCATGCTGAAGGATGTTGCTGGTAGCAGATCGCTCTCCACTGCGTCTCCAGACTCTGTCACGTCTGTCACATGTGCTCAGTGTGAACCTGCTTTCATCGGTGAAGAGCACAGGGCGCCAGTGGCAAATTTGCAAATCCTGGTGTTCTGTGGCAAATGCCAAGCGTCCTGCACGGTGTTGAGCTGTGAGCACAACCCCCATCTATGGACATCGGGCCCTGAGACCATCATCATGGAGTCGGTTTCTAACCGTTTGTGCAGACACATGCACATTTGTGGCCTGATGGAGGTTAGTTTGCAGGGCTCTGGCAGTGCTCCATCATAACACACTGCGGGGCGGGATCTGGGGCCTCCGCAACACACAGGCGCAATAGCCTGATGTCAGTTCTCGGGCAGCACGCACTGCACATGCCCAAGAACTCTTGTCACAGTGCAGGCGCCTGCATACAAACCAGGAGGAGGCGGCGGCGCAGAGGGGCATGATAAACATATGGTGGCCGGCGCACAGACACAAGACAAGGGGCATGATGGACGGATGGTAGGTGACTGATACAGGGGGACATACCATACCTATGGGACGCATTACAGGTATGAGGACCTATTTATAAAAGTTGATATTTCAGTGTTACTAGGGGTCAGAAAAAGAAGAGTCACCTTCACAGAATGCAGCCTTAGTGCTGCTGAAGGTGGCTCTTTAACTTAAAAACGCCCTGGGGGGGTGACAGGTTCCCTTTATAAGCATTTTGTCAACACCCACCTAAAATTTTTGCAAAGTTCTGTACATTTAATATAACTTGATTGAACCAATGGGTTATTTTCTGATGGCACATTCTTCGTAAAGAAAGCATTTCTATTTAGGAATGCCATAGTTGGCGATTCACAGCTTGAAGGCGGCAGCATCTTAATGCACTGTCTTTACAGAGGAGTCAGTCTATGTTCTGGCTTGCCATCTTCCTATTTGGCAAAGACAGCTGCTTGTACAGTCTACCAGCTATTCTAGCTTGCTGCAGAACTGAGATGGATGAATGAGATCTCTCTGCTGAAGCTGCTGCAGTACCTCATTTTATAACAATTTTTTGTGGTGAATTCTTGTCTGAGTGATATCTGGTGTGAATGTGTGTTAATAAAATAAAACGCTCAAAATATTTTAATGTGGCGCACTGGGCGAGGTACTTATCTTCTACACCCCAGTGTAAGGGTGTGACAGAGACTGATGTGTTCCGGAAGAAAACAATAGTGTACTGTGAATACTGTCATGTGTTTTTACTCCATTTTATGGTGACAAGTGAAATGTAAAATGTATAGATTGTAACTAATGTACAGTGTGATAGGTACTGATGCTGCTGTGAGGGTACTGCAAAGGTAACGCCTTAGGTACTTCTGGAACACTCAGCTCAGGTATAGGGAAAGTATAGGATATAGTTTAGTGCTTAGGATAGAGATAGACAGTTACTGTAGGTACAATAGGGCAAGAGCAAGATACAGTTAATATTTTAGGAATAGGCCAGAATTGGGAGGTGTCTATGGTATGGAGAAAAGGGAACTACTTCTTGGTTTAGTTAGTTAGTTAGTAAGAGTTAGAGGGTTCCTGAGAGACAAGGCAAAGTTCAAGTTGCAGTGAGCTGGAGGAACGTGAAGTACATATTGCTCTGGAGGTATGAGGTCGCTCCAAACTTCCTGCTGACATTCCTGCAACATCTGGGGCCTATAACCTGAAATAGGCACTGAGGAGAGTGCCTTAATCCCTTTGTAAGCTCTGCATCTCCAGCCATTCTGCAACATGTTTGTTAAAGCAGACAGTGTTGTCAGTTCATTTTCCCCTTCACCATTGAGGTCTGATGAACTCCCTCTTCTGGTGAAGGAAGGTAGTGAGGCTGATTACCAAGCACCTGGGCAGGATGATGATGACTGGGTGACAGGAATTACTGACTGGATATAAGGCAGCCGACGCCCTTCTGCCTTGCTGGTGATCTCTCTGAGGGATTCTAGGAGACCAGTCTGATTCCTGCTCCTCAAAAGCTAAGTTTTCTGTTCTACTTTTTGCATTTGTGTTTTGGTTTTGTTTTGCATTGTTTTCCTTGATTTCTGCCACTCCCTGCTGGGGTGAGCTGAATTCCTTTTTGCTCTTTCTTCAGAAAATACCTGAGTACTGATATAGTCTTTTTGAAGCCTAGCGTCTTCAGGGCTTTTTCCCTATCAGCTGTTGGCTCTTGTTTTGATAGGGTTTTGGCGGATTACAGACAGCAGCTTTTCTATCCTGTCCTATCTAGTTAGCTTGGGCCCCATCATTTGCTCAGCCTATCTTTCTATCTGTGTGAGTGTTTTTTCATTTTGCTTCACCGTCATTATATGTTGGGGGCTGCCTATTGCTTTGGAGTCTGCTCTGGGGCAGTTTAGATTTCCCTTTCTGTCTTTAGGCTATGTAGTTCTCCGGCTGTGATCAAGGGGTCTAGGGCACCGTAGGAACCCCCCCACGGCTACTGCTAGTTGTTGTTGATAGGTTCAGGGGTCTGCAATCCGATAGCTGCCAACTTCTCTGGTTTTCTGGACTTAGCTAGTATTTCTGTTTTTGCCTCCTATGGTGACTCATTCATAACAAGACAGCATGGTGAGGGGTTGAAGGTTATAAACGAGGGGTCAAATATTATTCACCGGGAGAAGGGATGGATGCTATACACTGGGGGGGTGGGAGGTACATCGGGTGGGGATGAGGACCAGGGGCTGGATGTTATACACAGGAGCAAGGGACCGGATGTTATACACGGGAGTAAGGGGCCGGATGATATTCACTTGGAGCGAGGGGCCGGAGGTTATACACCGGGGAGGGCGGGGAGTCGGTATGTTATACAATGGGGGCAATGAGACTGAAGGAAAAAAATCAAATTCAATGATTAAGACTTGTGTCCAATACTTTTATCAACATAGTGCATCTCCTGTCAAACAGCAAGCACCATGATGGAACATGAGGGAGTGGGGAGTGTAAGTCAGTGGGATCTGTCTGGTACTCATATTATCTATTGTCAATGGTGGATCCAACAGAACATTTGGGCTTTTTATTATGAAAGGCGGTCACTTCGGATGGGTAAAGGGATTTTCAGATGACGTTATTTGTGCTCTGGTATTGCAGGTGCATGTCCTGGCCTAATCATGGGTGAAAGGATCTGACCTGTCGTATTCATAGCTGTGCGTGCATTTTGGTGGTATAAGTTTGCACCGCTCCTTACTTATTTTCCTGTTTGTATCTCGTTACATTAGAGCACTCGGTTTCGTCTCTTCTTGGAAAGCGCTGCACACATAGTTGGCACCAATACAGATAAAATCCACCCGTCCAGCTAGTTGCTCTGAGTGATATCTGGCAGAGCTCCCATTTTCCCCAGACAGACATTCCTCCTGTAATAAGCAGCAGCTGGAGTGATGTTTCCGGGCCTGCAGCTGAGGCAGTAAGAGGAAGGTGTGCTGGATCTGTGAGGGGGACTTTAATCTCTGAACGTCATTAAATTCTGCAGGAGGAACCTTTGGGAGGAAGCAGGGTGGGAGTGAAGGGGGGTCAGCACCTTCTATGATGTAGGAAGCATCTCAAGTGTCAAGGCCTCCCTGCTTTAATTTAGCAGTTCTGTGAGCAACATGCTGGAGTGTGAGCAGGGAGGTGAGAGAAAAAGACTGGAAGGGAGGAGGCAGGAAGATGCTCATGAAATCTGAGCAAGGATATAGGCGCAGAATGGACTAGGTCCGCTACCTCTACAATTACCTTTCATTTCAGTTACTACCACTACCAGCCATTCATCCAGGTTTATTCCACCAATATTTGCCCGTAATGAAAAAATATTCGAATAGTCATCCAAATACATGACATCCAGTCACCTGCTCATCAATGCAAAAACTTGTCACTGCAAAGAGGGACACAACAAGAGAGAACCAAAGGTGGTATACTACTGTGTAATACTGCACAAACCTCTTTAACTTTTAATTTGTCCCATAGGGTCCATTGGACCCCAAGTGAGTATGTTTCCATCATATTTCCACAAGTTTGGAAGGTAGGTAACCCCCATTTTGGTAGCTTCCTAGCTCAGGTGCCACTTCCTCTTCGGTGCATCATGAGACACGGTACCGATCACATATGCCACAGTGATGTGCAGACTAATAATGTAAGTATTTTGGCAAAACTAACTGTGGGTTAAGCATATGCAAGGGTTTTCCAACTAACCTAAACTCACTCTGATAGTGATACTGAAGGCCCCCCCAACCATTGTATGGTCTACAGAGAGAGGATGTTAAGAAGTTACAGGCAGATTGGAAAAATATTTAGAATTGAGAGTCCTCAGTGGTTGATGCCTTTTAATGGCTAACTGAAAAGATGGTAACACATTGCAAGCTTTCGCGACTACTCAGATCTCTTCATCAGTCAAAGACTAAAGGGCCTGTCACACTAAGCGATATCGCTAGCAATATCGCTATAACTTGTGACGTTATAGCGATATTGCTAGCGACATCGCTGTGACTGATACTTACCTACGACCGGCTCCCCCGCTGATTATCGCTGATCGCGCGAGAACGTCCTGGACCGTTTCTCATCGTCAGCTTCCAGCGGCGCTTCCTGGGGAGAGACGAGCGACGAGCGTGGAGCCGGGTGGGAGGACATCAGGACCGCCTAGTGTGACAGGTAAGTAGCGACCCCCATCCTCTGCGATGTCGCTGGTGAGATCTGCCTGTGTGGCAGCTCACTAGTGACCACTTAGCGATGCACCAGTGATCCTGACCTCGTCATATCGCTGGTCGGGATCGCTGGTGCATCGCTAAGTGTGACACTACCTTAATACAAAACACATATCTAGGCTGATTGGACAAACTGAGTGTTTGAGCAATCACTTTCCAGATGAGCTTCAAAGTTGATAAATGTAAAGTTTTGCATGTGGACACCAATGAGTTGTTGGTCACCATTAGAGTTTAGCGATTTTGGTCGGATTTGATTTCATGAAACAAAATAAGTTTCAGATGAAACTCGTCCGACTAGGGCAAAAAAAGTCGGCGTTTCGTCCGAAACCCGACCCCAATGTAAATCAATGGGGAATAAAAGTCGACATTGAGTGGATGAATGTCATCCGCTCAATGCTGACTTTTATTTCCCATTGACTTGTATTGGGGTCGGGTTTCCGTCGAAACTCCGACTTTTTTTGCCCTAGTCGGACCAGTTTCATCTGAAACAAATTTTGTTTCATGAAACCTGATCCGACCAAAGTCGCTCAACTCTAGTCACCATATGTTCTAGGGGCAATAAAACTAGGAGAATCACTTGTAGAGAAGGATCTGAGTTATTTGTAGATCACAGACTAAATAAAAGCATGCAATGCCAATCAGCGGCTTCTAAAGCCAGCAGGATATTGTCATGTGTGAAAAGAGGTGTAAACTCACGAGACATGGACATAATACTAGCACTTTACAAAGCGTAAGTGCATCTCATCTGGAATATACAGTTCAGTTCTGGGCGTCAGTTCATAGAAAGGATGCCCTGGAGTTAGAAAAAGTACAAAGAAGAGCCACAAAACTGATAACCAACATAGTATCTTAGTTATGAGAAAAGATCAAAAAAATAAAAAAATTTTAGTCTTGAGAAGAGACACCTAAGTGAAGACATGGTTAACGTGTAGAAATATATAAATGGCCCATACAAAAAGTACTTTTAAAAGGTGCTTCATCTAAAACCCCCTCAAAAGACAAAAGGGCACTCCTTTCACCAGGAGAATAAAAGGTTCCATCTCCAGAGGAGACCAGGATTCTTTACCATATGAACTATTCATCAGTGGAATAGTCTACCTCAGGAGCTGGTCACATTGGAAACTGTTGATGGTTTCAAAAAGGATTTTGATGCTTTCTTGGAAGAAAATAACATAAATAATTATGCAAATGTGTACAGTTTTTTTTCTGAATGGTTGGATCAGGAGGATTACCTCTTCTGAGGCAGACTGGCTCATGCATTGTGGTTTTACATATACCACATTCCCTTTATTATTTCCCATCCCTTGGTTGAACTGGATGGACATTTGTCTTATTTCAACTATATTAACTATCTAACTATCCAACCATCTGAAGGGTTTTGGGTCCCCTCAATTCTTCCACCATGGATGATGTTGGGGATTATAAGGATCAAGCTGTTGAAGCTTTAACATCCGAGTCCTAGGTTTTCAGGGAAGATAAGATGCTGGCATAGGATTATGGCATCGGCTTACTCTATTCTCCACACTGAATTTGCATAAACCAAGTGTTCATGGGAATGATGGTGTCAGGTAAGATAGCTAACTCATGAGTAAGGGTCAGATAACATATGATATTACTTTCTAGGCCACCAAAGAAATATCTGAAGTGTATCAAGTGGTGCGTCTTGCTGATCCTAAATGCTGAAGTTGTTGTGAACATGTATTTAGTAATTTTAGCACCTTCTTAGATGCCCACTGGTTTACCTTGATTAGGGAATCTCACTGATATTAATGTAAAGATGTCTGTCAAACGGAAATTTCTCCACCCGTCATTTTTGTTTTCACAGTCAAGGATCAGTGCTGATGTTTTTTTGAGACCCATTTACTTTCTGACCAGAGGAAAGCACAGATCAGTCACGCTTTGTTAACTCTTAGCCCATTGATCCAGTCTTGCAACACAAGTAACTTGGACAAATGGCAGTCATATCTTGACGACCTTTGTCGTGCAATATTTCTGGTCCCTTTGCAAAAATGAATGAACCAGAACAGGATGACTTTGGACTGCTCTCACCTTCAGTGTTTTCTAGCCCTGAGGAGCCTATGCAATAGGGAATTGGGATGGCGCAACTATCAGCAGAGGCCAGACTCACTGTGACCCATGCTTTCATGAGTAATATGCTTTTTATTGTTGGGCATAGTTACTGTGTTGCCCTGACTTTATTATATGCTCCTCAACACTGAAATACCATTGTACTGTAACACCATGAAGGAAAACATGTTATAATTGTACGTAATTGATCAAACAAATGAAAGCAACATTTTCAAAACAGGACTTACACTCCTTGGCTGCTATTAGTGAGGTTATTAATCATTGTCTGAGGTATGATATGCTGCGCTGAATGCACTTGGGCATGAAAATCATCAAGATCTGCTGCTGGCAGCACCTTTTGCTATTGCCAACCAATGACGTCCCAGATGTGCTCGATGAAAGACAAGTCCTGAGATGTTGCAGGCCATGGTAGCACTTCTAGGCCATTATTTGAAGAAATGAAGAAATAGTTGCACACCCAAATCAATGTAACACCAAATTATTACATTGCAAAGGGAGCCGCCAGCAGCAGATCTTGATGATTTGCCCAAGTGCATTCAACGTGGTCCTCACACAACCATTGATAACCTCATTTCTACACATGGTGCTGATACTGCATACTGAATAAATAGAGATGTTTGGAAAATTTTGTTTCCGTTTTTTCATCATTTGCATACCAGTAACATGTCTATCCATCCTGTTATTTCCATAGCTCCACCACTTTTCCTTCTTTGTGCTGTAATTTCAATGTTGAAGAGTATAGTTTCTGCCCTTTTCTTTGTATGCTGTTTGTGTCGTGAGGTTTATCTAGGCAAAAACTAGAAATCAGAGTAAGGCCAGGGTCACACTGGCGAGGAATACGGCCGAGTGAGAGGCGCTAAAAGCACGCATTCTATGTGTCTATATCTATTCTTTGGTTTCTGTTAGAAACCCTGTCATAGGGCTCCATTATATGTCCATTTTGCAAGCCTGCGAGAAAATCTCACCATACGGATGCCATACGGATTACATACGGATGCTGACATGCGCAAAATACGCGACCATACCTTGATTACGGATGACATACGGAGCACTATTTAGGGGTCTGTCATCCATATTACGCATGTAAAATACTGACCGTATTTTGCGCAGGTTAGTGTGACTCCAGCCTAATAAAATGGTCCCAGGGGTAATAGAAATGTCATCTTTACATGGATTTAGTGAATATTACTGCAAATCTGTTATGCACACTTCCAACTTCTCTGCTTGCTGTTTTTCCAATTTCGTGAAATTGGATAAAACTTGTGAGGAGGGACACAACGTGCCTCTTTTCCTTCCTCTCCTTTCTAATCTCTTTTACTTCTGTCCATGTGAGCAGGGAGGGCTTAGTCTGCTGTGACGACCTTGTCAGGGAAACCGTCAAGGGAAACCGTGGCTCACTTCCCCGTGTACACAAGGAGTGGGGGCTCAGAGGCCTCACCCTTGGCTGTTGACCAGCGGCTAGACGGCTTGGCAAGAAAAGCGTGAGAAACAAGGGGGCGACACCCAAATGTCATCACAGCTGCAAAATTGCTGAGCAGAAAGGGACTAATTACAAAAATATGCACCCTGAGGCCGCGGCACCGCGAATACAGAGGCACATTTTATTCAGCCCCGCCCAAAATCTGCAATGTAAGTTATTTTCTGTCGAGCAGCGTGGGATTTTTCGAGTCTTCGGAACTTGGCCGCAGCCCTCAGGAGTGTGCCTGGTACACGTACAAAGCACAGCTGGTTACATTAACCCAAGGCTGTCGGTGTAAAAACAATCACAAGTCATCCTTGATCTTCACACATAACACAGCAGAACTGTAATGAATAAGTTATCAATCATTTGGAAACAACATGGCTCCTGAAAAGGCGTGCAGAAAATCTCACACCGTGCAAGGCTGAGGCAGCCAATTCCATATGTAAGAGATTTTACCTGGACTCTTATGGACTGACGACAATCCTGCAAAGTCTACTAGAGATGGTAAAATAGATTCTCGGAGTGTAAGGTTCAATGGGACGATGCCTATAGGGTAGACTAAATGTGTCAATGCCCTAAAAAATTGTGGTTGCCCCCAATCGAATCACATTAAGGGTAGGGTCACACGACCGTTTTCTCCACATCTGAGAAAAACAGTCTGATTATTGTGATCAGACTCTAGTCTGATCAGAGTGGCATCAGTTTTTCTCGGATGTGGAGAGAAAAAAAGTTTTTTCACATTCTCCATTATTCTCCATTATGTCAGTCCACGAAAATTAGACCACACTCAGATGTCATCTGAGTACACTCCATTTTTTTTTCACGGACCCATAGACTTGCATTGCCAATTTTGATCTGACACTCATATCTAAATCGGACATGTCTCCTTTTTTTCCGCGGACCACTAGACGGAAATCGGTCATGTGCACTAGCTCTTAAAAGGACAGAAATCTTATCGATGGTCTCTTGGACACATCTGTACTTGGGACCACTTGAATTACTATAAACATATATTGAACCTTCGGAAAAACATTTTTTTAAGGTCGATGTGTTGTCAGTGCTGCAGTCAATCAGTGATCTCAGAGGCTCTGTGCCGCTTGTGCCGTAAACTTGTTCAGAACCTCTGAGCCGAGTTATTCACTGCAGCACTGTTGAAATGACACTGCTGTTAATAACAGACAAAGGGAACAGTGGAGAACACTCAGCACCATACCCGGGGAGGGTGAGTAAAACAAAAATATTATTTTTTAAAACACCCTGCAGCCAGGGGACAGGGTTTTCCTATGCAAGAATTTCAGACTTTAAGCTACCAGCATACACAATATTCTACAAGTTTGTATTGTATACTGTGTAAACTTGCATTTACAAAATGTGTATGTCGGTATGGGTCGCCCCACACACCTAGGGCAGCGGGGTACTCGGTACCGGGCCGGTGTCAGGGGGATGTGTCACAGCAGCCGTGACCTGGTCCGTGGCCCTGGGCGCCCAATATCAATGGCGAGTATGTCAATGGTGTTATAGCTTAGTTGAATAGTTCGTGACGCCAACCGTGGTGTTTGGCAAGTAAGATGTTGAGCCAATGCTGCATGCAGATCCACTGGGACTGATGGTGTGGTGCAGCAAAGATGGTGTAGCTCCCCACAGGTGGAGCTGTAGTCCCAGGGCAGTGTGGGTGCAATGGATGAGGAGAGGCGCAGAATGGTATAGATGCTGGTACCCAGATGTAGCGGTGCTGAAGGTGTTAGCGATGAATGAATGGAGGACACCAGGGCTTGTAGTTTCAAAGCGTTACTCACAGTTCGTGGTACCCACTGGTGCCCGCCTCCGTGCCGTGTCCTCCGGGGTAGAGACTCAATCAACCTCCCGGGCAAGTCAGGGTTCTCCTCTCCAACACTCCGCCAACATGTGCCTTTCCTGAACGACTCCTCTATTGCGCCTTTTAATGTGAAGAGCTCCAGTACCGTAGTTCTCTGGAATTCCTCCTGTCAGATGTTCCTAGAACCTTACTTGTATGACAGACAGCTGTAGCCTCTATCAGGGACTCCTCTCAGAGTCCTGGCGCACAAATCAGTTGCTGTTGTGTCCCAAGTCTTGGATGGGAGTAGTGCATTTACAGCCAACTACTCCACCGGTGTCTGCTGCAGAACCATAAGTGTCCATACAACCTCGGGGACCGGGCCCCAGCCTTGCGCTGAGAACCTATAGGCAGGGTTCCTCTTCCAACCCACAACTCCTCTCTGTTCTCCTACTCCTTCGTTCCGCGCTGTTCCTTCTCTCTCTTATGGAAGCTTAGGTTGCAGGTCTACGTCTTTCTCCTTCTCTTCTCTTTCCCGTGCCAGCTGGCTCAGATCACTGAGGCAGCTGCAGCACTCTTTCTAAACTGAACTCAAAACTAACTTCAGAACTGAACTCCTCTCGCCTGACCTCCCGTCAGACTGACCTACTATCAGGGCCAGCGTCAGCACCCGGGCAAGTGCCGGGGCCCTGGCGAGATGGGATGGCCCACTCACGCTGTCTGGGACACCCGCCGGCCGCCGCCATGCCCCCCATGTACTGACCCCATCCTGCGCCCTCCGCGAGGGACCCACGCAGTGACGCAGCCCCTTACAGCCAGCAATGATCATTGCTTCCTTCGGCTGTAATCTTGTGTGCAGTGCCAGCACAGGACCTGTGATGAGGTCACAGGAGGGGAGGAGTCAGGGGTCACATGATCAGGGCGGCTGCAGCACTCTGTTGTGCTGGTCGCTTTTCATTATGGTGCTGGTCTGGATGGATGAGGTAACGTTTATGTGTGGGACAGTGGGGTCAGGGAGGGGTTTAACAAGGTGGATGTAGCAGAGCCGTGTGTACTTGTGTGGGGTCAGGGAGGGGTTTAACAAGGTGGATGTAGCAGAGCCGTGTGTGTACTTGTGTGGGGTCAGGAGGGGTTTAACAAGGTGGATGTAGCAGAGCCGTGTGTGTACTTGTGTGGGGTCAGGAGGGGTTTACAAGGTGGATGTAGCAGAGCCATGTGTGTACTTGTGTGGGGTCAGGAGGGGTTTTACAAGGTGGATGTAGCAGAGCCGTGTGTGTACTTGTGTGGGGTTAGGAGGGGTTTTACAAGGTGGATGTAGCAGAGCCGTGTGTGTACTTGTGTGGGGTTAGGAGGGGTTTACAAGGTGGATGTAGCAGAGCCGTGTGTGTACTTTGTGTGGGATCAGGGAGGGGTTTAACAAGGTGGATGTAGCAGAGCCGTGTGTGTACTTGTGTGGGGTCAGGGAGGGGTTTAACAAGGTGGATGTAGCAGAGCCATGTGTGTACTTGTGTGGGGTCAGGAGGGGTTTACAAGGTGGATGTAGCAGAGCCATGTGTGTACTTGTGTGGGGTCAGGAGGGGTTTTACAAGGTGGATGTAGCAGAGCCGTGTGTGTACTTGTGTGGGGTTAGGAGGGGTTTACAAGGTGGATGTAGCAGAGCCGTGTGTGTACTTTGTGTGGGATCAGGGAGGGGTTTAACAAGGTGGATGTAGCAGAGCCGTGTGTGTACTTTGTGTGGGATCAGGGAGGGGTTTAACAAGGTGGATGTAGCAGAGCCGTGTGTGTACTTGTGTGGGGTCAGGGAGGGGTTTAACAAGGTGGATGTAGCAGAGCCGTGTGTGTACTTGTGTGGGGTCAGGGAGGGGTTTAACAAGGTGGATGTAGCAGAGCCGTGTGTGTACTTGTGTGGGGTCAGGGAGGGGTTTAACAAGGTGGATGTAGCAGAGCCATGTGTGTACTTTGTGTGGGGTCAGGAGGGGTTTAACAAGGTGGATGTAGCAGAGCCGTGTGTGTACTTGTGTGGGGTCAGGAGGGGTTTACAAGGTGGATGTAGTAGAGCCGTGTGTGTACTTGTGTGGGGTCAGGAGGGGTTTTACAAGGTGGATGTAGCAGAGCCGTGTGTGTACTTGTGTGGGGTCAGGGAGGGGTTTAACAAGGTGGATGTAGCAGAGCCGTGTGTGTACTTGTGTGGGGTCAGGAGGGGTTTACAAGGTGGATGTAGCAGAGCAGTGTGTGTACTTGTGTGGGGTCAGGGAGGGGTTTACAAGGTGGATGTAGCAGAGCCGTGTGTGTACTTGTGTGGGGTCAGGGAGGGGTTTAACAAGGTGGATGTAGCAGAGCTGTGTGTGTACTTGTGTGGGGTCAGGGAGGGGTTTTACAAAGTGGATGTAGCAGAGCCGTGTGTGTACTTGTGTGGGGTCAGGGAGGGGTTTACAAGGTGGATGTAGCAGAGCCGTGTGTGTACTTGTGTGGGGTCAGGGAGGGGTTTTACAAGGTGGATGTAGCAGAGCCGTGTGTGTACTTGTGTGGGGTCAGGAGGGGTTTTACAAGGTGGATGTAGCAGAGCCGTGTGTGTAATTGTGTGGGGTCAGGGAGGGGTTTAACAAGGTGGATGTAGCAGAGCCGTGTGTGTACTTGTGTGGGGTCAGGGAGGGGTTTTACAAGGTGGATGTAGCAGAGCCGTGTGTGTACTTGTGTGGGGTCAGGGAGGGGTTTACAAGGTGGATGTAGCAGAGCCGTGTGTGTACTTGTGTGGGGTCAGGGAGGGGTTTAACAAGGTGGATGTAGCAGAGCCGTGTGTGTACTTGTGTGGGGTCAGGAGGGGTTTACAAGGTGGATGTAGCAGAGCCGTGTGTGTACTTGTGTGGGGTCAGGAGGGGTTTACAAGGTGGATGTAGCAGAGCCGTGTGTGTACTTGTGTGGGGTTAGGAGGGGTCTTACAAGGTGGATGAAGCAGAGCCGTGTGTGTACTTGTGTGGGGTCAGGGAGGGGTTTAACAAGGTGGATGTAGCAGAGCGGTGTGTGTACTTGTGTGGGGTCAGGAGGGGTTTACAAGGTGGATGTAGCAGAGCCGTGTGTGTACTTGTGTGGGGTCAGGGAGGGGTTTTACAAGGTGGATGTAGCAGAGCCGTGTGTGTACTTGTGTGGGGTCAGGGAGGGGTTTAACAAGGTGGATGTAGCACAGCCGTGTGTGTTCTTGGGTGGGGTCAGGAGGGGTTTACAAGTTGTACGGAGCAGAGCCGTGTGTGTACGAGGTGTACGGAGCAGAGCCGTGTGTGTACGAGGTGTACGGAGCGAAGCCGTGTGTGTACGAGGTGTATGGAGCAGAGCCGTGTGTGTACGAGATGTACGGAACGGAGCCCTGTGTGTACGGAGCTGAGCCGTGTGTTTATGGAGCGGAGCAGAGCCGGGGGTGTACGGAGTGAAGCTGCGTGTGTACAAAGTGTACGGCGCGGAGCCGTGTGTGTACGAGGCATACAAAGCGGAGGTGTGCGTGTACGAGGTGTATGGTGGGAGGAAATTTATACCTCCCGAGTCCCAACTGTCCCGGATCCAGCGAGACAGTTCCGATTTTGAGAGAGAGACTGCCCCAGCCGGGAGCTTACTTTCCCCGCGGGACATAGGAGTACACAGCGGAGCCCAAAGGAGCAATTTAAAACTTGCACGTAACGTTCTACCGGATGTGACGTGCTGGAAGCTGACCAGAAATTAGGTCATTTCAGTAGGAGATTGTGACGGAACCATGGAGGCACTTCAGGGAATGCTTCAGATCCATCACCGTGTCCTCCTCTGACAGCGGACAGCGAGATCGCCTTGGAATCGGGGATGTCGGCCATGTGAGCGGATCATGATATGTCCTGCACCAGGAGGCTCAGGTAGGCACTACAATGGGAGCTGGGCTGCTATAGTATCTTTATAGAGCTTTTCTTTCTCTGTTTCTTTCTCTCTCTGTTCTTTCTCTCTAATCTTTTTTTTCTCTCTGTTCTTTCGCTCTCTGTTCTTTCTTTCTTTCTGTCTCTGTTCTTTCTCTCTGTCTGTTCTCTCTTTCGTCTCTTTCTTTCTCTCTCTCTGTTCTTTCTTTCCCATCTTCCTCTCTGTTCTTTCCCCTCTTTCTTTTTCTCTCTACCTCTCTGTTCTTTCTTTCCCCTCCTTCTTTTTCTCTCTCTCCCTGTTCTTTTTTTCTGTCAACTCTTTTTCTCTCTCCGTTCTTTCTTTCCCCTTTTTTCTCTCCCTCTCTGTTCTTTATTCCCCTTTCTTTCTTTCTTTCTTTCTTTCTTTCTTTCTTTCTTTCTCTCTCTGTTCTTTTTTTCTGTCCACTCTCTTTCTCTTTGTTCTTTTTCTTTCTTCTTTCTCTCTGTTCTTTCTCTATCTGTTCTTTCTTTCTTTACCCTCTTTCTTTCTCTTTCTCTCTGCTCTTTTCTTTCTCTCTGTTCTTCCTTTCTTTCTCTCTGTTCTTTATTTTCTTTCTTTCTTTCTTTCTTTCTTTCTTTCTCTGTTCGTTCTTTCTATGTTCTTTCTTTCTTTCTCTCTCTGTATCTTTCTCTGTTCTTCCTTCCATTCTTTCTCTTTCTTTCTCTGTTATTTATTTTCCCTCTCTTCTTTCTTTCATGCGTACACTACTAATCAGTAGCCTCCATCACATAAACGTGTTTTGCCACAGAGCGAGTGTCCGTGTGGATCACATGCGTGTCCGTGTGATCCACACAGAGAGAAGTCCGTTTTTGGCCGTCACCATGGATGTCACACGGCATGAGTCGTGGTATGTGTTAAGGGGGGGCCAACTGAGACTTTTTCGCCCGGGGCCCTCAAAAACCTGGAGCCGGCCCTGCCTACTATCCTCAACTTTCCCTCTCTTTTATACTAACTCCACCCACCTCCCAGCACATCTCGTGTTACGAAGCAGGGTTCCACGAAGGGTGCTCTGCTACCCCCAGCCTGAAGCTGCTAGGCGGACCTACTGAACTATCCTGTGTGTGGGATGCAGCTGTTGGAGTGTGGAAAGGAGTTCCCAACCTACCTAGTTGTTGGGCACTACACCTTAGGAGAAGGTGCAGTACCTCTGTGGCGACTGAGCCTCAGGGGCGCCACAGGTATATCCTCCCTTAAGACCAGGTTTGGTGTTATGAGGGGAGCTGCCCAATTCCCAGGGCCCCCAGCATCTACTGCAAAATTAGATAGATAATAGCTCTGCATTATCAATATAACTTCCAATGCTGAGACTGCTTAAGGACCTTCAGTAACATCACAGTCATGTGACGTTGATGTAACCACAGTCTTGTACTCTGTGGTACTTCAAGACCTTTGCTGCTATCATGATCATGTGACCAATCGTGACAGAGATGTCACCACAGGTCTTGTACTCTTCGGGACTTCAGGACCTTTGGTGACATTACAATCATGTGACCAGTCGTGACCGTGATGTAACTCCAAGTCCTGTACTTCTGCTTCTGTCTCTGTATGTGCATGTATGGCGCCCCCAGGAGTATGGTCGCCACAGTGGCATTGCCTTCCTCCTAGGGAGTGTGATGTCATGCTTGGAAGCAATAAAGGATCTCTGTGGCATTTAACCACAGCACACAACACAGCTCCAACTCCAGGCCAGCAGAAGGAACTCTGAACCAAAAACTGGGGGAAGAGCTGCTCTCTGGGGGCCAGGAAGGGGAAATGAGGAGTTCGTGTGAGGAGGGCAACATGTGTGGATGTGAGGAGAAGAGCTGGGAGATTGAGCAGAGGGTTGAGGCTCATTCCCAGCTATAGCGCATGATCTGGAGCCCGGTATCCAAGGCTGTATGGACACTGATGGTCCTGCAACAGAAACCGGAGGAATAGGAAGCTGTAAATGCTCTATTCCCACATAAGACTCGGAGGCCCAACAGTGACGCATGAGCCAGAAGAGAAAGGCTACAGCTGTCTGCCATACGAGGGAGTTCTAAAGAGAATAAGCAAGTGGAACTTCAGTGTAACACCGTACTGCAAGTACCTAAAACTAAGTTCTAGGAAGGAGACTACACCACCCATCTGCCTAGAGAGATTCCTAAGTTGCTTCCAGGCTAGCCAGCTCCTGTGCCAGCTGTAATCTGGACCCTGGACTGCATTTGCCAAGCAAAGTAAAGGTAAAGAAACTGCACCCTATTTTGTCCTTGCCTTCTTCCTGCAAACTCTCCAGCACTGCTACATCTCTGTGCCAAACACTACACCCTCTTCCTCAACACCTATCCTCTTCATCTACTCTGCCCTGGGACTACAGCCCTGCCTGTGGAGGGTTACAACATCATTGCTGCACCACACCATCTGTCCCAGAGGATCTGTCCGCAGCGCCGGCTTAACACCTTCATTGCCGAACACCACAGGTGGCGTCACGAATCATTCACTCATAAACTTTATTCCATCTCTCTTAACCCCTTTTACATGGGCACCCAGGGCCACGGACCGGGTCACCGCTGCTGTGACATTCCCCTTTGAGAGACCGGCCCAGTACCGAGTACCCCACAGCCCTGGGAGGGCGACCCACATGCTTGTCTCTGTATGTATGTACATGCATGTGTCTGTATGTATATATGTGCATGCATGGGTCTGTTTGTATTATTATTATACCGCCATTTATTCCATGGCGCTTTACATGTGAAAAGTGGTATACATAATAAAAACAAGTACAATAATCTTAAACAATACAAGTCACAGACTGGTTCAGGATTAGGGAGGAACCCATCTTCGAGGGCTCATAATCTACAAGGGATTGTTTTGGATACAGTAGGTGAAGGTAGAGGTGGTCGTGCAGCGGTTTGGTGGATCGGTGGTCACTGCAGGTTATAGTCTTGTCAGAAGAGGTGGGTCTTCATGCTCCTTTTGAAAGTTTCCACTGAATGCATGAGTCTGATATGTTGGGGTAGAGAGTTCCAGAGTAGGGGGAATGCACAGGAGGAATCTTGCATGTGATTGTGGGAAGAGAAAATTAAAGGGAAGTAGAGAAGGAGATCATGTGAGGATCGGATGTTGCGTGCAGGTAAGTACCTTGACACGAGGTCACAGATGTATGGAGGAGACAGGTTGTGGATGGCTTTGTAGGCCATGGTTAGGGTTTTGAGCTGAAGTCTCTGGGTAATGTGCAACCAGTGAAGGGATTGACAGAGAGGAGAAACCGCGGAATATTGGGGGGGTTGGTGAATCAATCGGGAAGCAGAGTTGAGGATAGATTGGACAGGTGTGAAAGTGTTAAAAGGGAAGTCACAGAGCAGGAGGTTGCAGTAATCAAAGTCGGAGATGATCAGGGCGTGTACTAGTGTTTTTGTAGATTCATGATTAAGGAATGTACAGATCCAGGAAATATTTTTTAGTTGTAGTTGGAAGCAAGTAGAAAGGGCTTTTAACATGTGGTTTGAAGAAGAGATTAGAGTCCAGGGTTACTCTGAGGCGGGAAAAAATGATGATGAATTCTGTTTTGTCCATAATAAGTTTTAGAAATCTAGCAGAGAAGAAGAATTAAATAGCGGACAGACATTGTGGGATTTTGGTTAGTAAGGAGGTGATATCGGGTCCAGAGAGGTAGATTTGGGTGTCATCACCATAGAAATTATACTGAAGCCGTGAGACTCTATAAGCCGTCTCAGGCCGAAGGTGTAGATGGAGAAGAGCAGTGGTCCTAGAACTGAACCTTGGAGGACACCGACAGATAGAGGGCGAGATGAGAAGGTGGTGTGTGAGTATTTACATGTTCTTTATATATGTGCATGCATGTATCTGTATGTACAGCATGTGCTACATATATGCATGTATTTGTACACATGTGTCTCTATGTATGTGCTCCATGCATGCATGCATGCATTTGTAT
This sequence comes from Dendrobates tinctorius, assembly GCF_039654945.1. Classification (NCBI taxonomy): domain Eukaryota; kingdom Metazoa; phylum Chordata; class Amphibia; order Anura; family Dendrobatidae; genus Dendrobates; species Dendrobates tinctorius. The sequence continues at coordinate 45,785,264 of NW_027361754.1, forward strand.
GTATGTGCTCTGTGCATGTATAAATGTATGTATGTGCTCCTTTTTTGCATCCATCTGTTATTTGTATACATATATTTGTGTATATGCTCGGTGTATACATTTGTACATGCTGTGTATATACATGTGTGTGTAAAGCTGGTTTTAGACTTGCGTTTTATCGCGCAGCGCATCGTGCGCTATCGGTCGCACGCGCAATTGTCCCCTATCTTTAAAATGGCGGGCGCAGTGTCTAGCGATTGCACGCGTGCCTCAGCGTTTTCGTGCACTGTGCATTTTCCAGGTGTGCGACCAGACGTGCCGGACGCTACATGTTGCATTTTTTGTTCCGCCCAGCATCGTTAAAAAATCGCATGCACGCGTGTGCCCACCCAATGCGCAAAAAAATAGCATTATAGTCTATGGGGTCACTGACGTGTGCTGTGAAGGGCGCATGTCAGTGCTTTGTGAGCGTGCGCGATTTCAGAGTAAACAATGTCTAGACACTTGTTTAATCCACCCCCTAAACAAGCAACATTGTTTTGGAGGAGTGTACATAAAAGAAGGTGTCTGTAGTGCCAGACCACTTACTCTACAGACAGTCTGCAAGAGATAAAGCCCTGAGAGAATACACCCACCCAGCAAGAGACAAGACACAACTTTGGCGGTCAAGCAATGTAAAGCGGTCACACGGTGGTAGTCGGTACAGGCAGGTGACTCCTGCACCAAAGAAGCACAAGAAACGAAAGACTTTGTTTGTCACTCCCCCCTCTCCTTATAATGTGTCATGATCACGTGTGTCAGGACGCAGATGTTACCGCAAGGCGGACCCATAACACACGTGACCCTGGATACACCGCCTCCAGTGGGGCGCATTTAAATAATAAAACGTGCAGGTGGATACGCCGCCTCCACCTGGCGAATTTGGGCATTACACGTTATACAAACAATATCTGGAAACACCGCCTCCAGTAAGGCGCATTTAAATAATAAAGGGGGGAACCTGGGTAACTTTAACAATGGTGGGCCCTGCAATAGGGAAAAGGGAATTGGAGACCTCCTGAGCTCCCCTGAGCCAGTGTCCCTGCACTCCTAACGTTCCCTATGCCGGTTTCGCACCGGGCGCCGCACGCGTACCTCAACGCCCTAGCTCGCCCTGACCCTAAACCCTCACTAGGGAATAGGTCGGTGCGGAAACTAATCCCACCACTGCACTAATAACACACATGAGGAAAGAGACAATACAGGGGAAACACCACTTAGCTTTGCTCTGTTGCGTGCGCACCTAGCAACAGAGCCCTCCACCTGAGTGCATCTTCTCCTCCACCTGGATCCATCACCATAACAGGATCCTTCACCTTAATGCAGCCTCGGAGCAGAGTCCAACACCAGTTGCAGCTGCTTAGTACCAGAGTCCCAAGGAAGTGTTCAGCTGCTGACACGAAGTCGAGCATGCTTGAGTCCAGCTCAGCGGCCAAGTCCCACATGGTGAGTGCCACTCTCCATAGTAGCCACTCCACCAGCCCATGCAGACACTTCCCGCTGACACCATCACTGCAACTCCACCACGCCATGCCAGCCCTTCGTCCAGACACCATAGCTGACACTCTTCCCCCCTGGCTAAGCTGCGCAGGACTCCTCACCAGCTCCATTCTTCATCCAGGCTCTCCAAACTCAGAGTGAACACAAACTCACAATATCACAGGCAGTGATTGCACACCTCTAGCACACCTTTATAGGGTGTAACACCTGATCCCTAATTAAGTGCACAAAAACCTAAAGTGCAATACTGCTAACCACCACAGGGGACAGTCAAGACACCTTGGAACTTTCCAAAGTAAAAAAAGTTCAGCCAGTGCATTTTAATACCGCCAGATCCAACACTGGATCATGACATAATGTTTCTCAATCTGCCTCCATTTCCATCCCTGAGCTCCCTTCCCCCACTACTTTAGTCGCCCCTTCACCTAGAACCCCTTCCTCAACTTCCAACCGTTCCTCGTCTCTCCACACCCCCAAAGTGTCCCACTCTTCCCCCAAACGTCCTTCAAAATAAAATTTATTTATTTATTTTTAATAAATAAATGTGCAATTGTGCTTTCACGAAATACTGTTTCGTTAATGTGTCTTTCGCCGCCTACACACACTGCGCCGTACACACACTGCGCCGTACACTTTGCGTTTTTCCAACACATAGCTCCATTACTGACACGTTTCTTGTGTTAGTCTTGGAGATATGTGTAGTCAAAAACACAAATCTATATGACTTGTATTTTCCCCACCAGTCTCTTCAGTCAGCTAATATTACACAGACTGAATAGAGGATGTTGTTGAGTGCAAGGTGTATCTATTGTTACCTTGCCAGGTATCATCAAAAGTTAATTGACTATGGTGTGTTTTTTTACCATCATCATTTAACTTTTAGTGATACAAGGCAAGGTGATTCTAGATATACCTTGTAATTAACCACATGCTCTATTCAGTGTGTGTTGAGAAACTGAGGAGATGATGGGGAAAATACACGCCATATGTACAATACCCTGCACTTGTATCATAACTATCACACCTGGGCAGGTGAATACACAAGAGTTTGAACCTGCAGCGTCATTTCAGTCTGCATATGTTTCTATCAGACTGCAGCAATGCTGCAGTTTACCTCTTATGTGTATTCTCCTGCCCATGTGTGATAACCTTCTTAAGTCTGGATGCATTACTTTTGGCGTCCTCACTTCAGCATGACACCAGGCCTGGGTATTGTATTAGTTGTATAAACTTTATTATGTCACCAGTCTGCTTTCAAACTGAAGCCACAGTGCTGTGTGATAAAACACTCCGGGATCTCCTTTGCTGGGGTCAAAGGTCACGTGCGTTCAGTATGAAACTCAGGCGCAGAGCTGGATTTGGTTATAACTGACACTGGGTCAGGTTTATTCAAGGTGAAAGCAATGCAAAAGGAAATAAAACATAAAACAAATCCTTGCCTGTCCGGCACTAACTAAACAAAGTACAACCTAACTACCAACTGGCGGGCTTCTCCCGTCCAGCCAAACCACAGTTGCAGTGGGCACTGCTTCCACTCACGTGTGTCTCTCTCACACAGACAGGCTCTCTGTGTTCCCAGGCTGAGACACTCACACAACCACCTTGCATCCTTTTATATCCACCTCCCATTATCCATTAGTAAGCAGGTGCGACACTGACCAGACTAGGCCACATAGGAAAGGAATCTGGGCGAGATATACCTGCCCTCATCCACTATTCCCACATGATTCTCACATATCCCCCCCTTCTGCTCAGACCACTCCAGTCGAGCAATGACACCCGCCAAACAGTGCACTCGGGACAGGGCATCTGCATTTCCCATCTGTACCCCTGGGCGGTGCTCCACCGTAAAAGTGTAGGCCTGCAGGGCAAGGAACCACCGGGTCACCCGGCTATTCCGTTCCTTGTTCAAGTGCATCCACTTGAGAGGGGCATGGTCAGTGATCAGCCTGAACTTTCGGCCCACCAGGTAATATTTGAGGGCCTCTAGAGCCCACTTAATGGCGAGGCACTCTTTTTCTACGACTGCATACCTTTGCTCATGTTTATTCAGCTTCCTGCTGAGATAGAGGACTGGGTGTTCCACTCCGTCCCTCACTTGTGACAGTACGGCCCCGATACCGGTATCAGAGGCATCCGTTTGTACCACAAACTCACTGCGGAAGTCCGGAGTCACCAGTACGGGCTGAGAGCAAAGTGCCCGTTTTAGGCTATGGAAGGCTTCTTCAGCCGCTAAACTCCATTTAATCATGACGGAGTCTTTCCCTTTTGTAAGATCCGTCAGGGGGGTAGCGATGGCTGCAAAATTGGGTATGAACCGGCGATAATAACCGGCGATCCCCAGGAAGGCTTGCACCTGCTTCTTGTTGACAGGTTGTGGCCAGTCCTGAACCGCCTGAATCTTATCAACCTGGGGTTTAACAACACCCCTCCCAATTACATACCCCAAATACCGGGCTTCTTCTAGCCCGATGTGACATTTCTCGGGGTTCGTGGTTAGACCTGCCTCCCACAGGTCATCAATCACAGCTTGTACTTTCTGGAGATGAGTCTCCCAGTCCAAGCTGTAAATGACAATGTCATCCAAATAGGCCGAAGCATACCGCCTATGTGGCCTCAAGACTCGATCCATCAGTCTCTGGAAGGTCGCCGGTGCCCTGTCCAGTCCAAACGGCATATACACATACTGAAATAAACCTTCCGGCGTAGCAAATGCTGTCTTTTCTCTGGCAGCCTCCACCAGAGGGATCTGCCAATACCCCTTTGTTAGGTCTAGGGTCGTAATATACCGGGCTTTTCCTAACCGATCTATTAACTCGTCGACCCGGGGCATGGGGTAGGCATCAAATTTTGAGACCGCATTCAGTTTCCTGAAGTCATTGCAGAACCGGATGGTGCCGTCCGGTTTAGGAATTAGCACAATCGGGCTGGACCACGCACTGTGCGATTCCTCAATGACTCCTAACTCTAACATTGCCTTCACCTCTCGGGAAACGGCTTCACGGCGCGCTTCCGGGATTCGGTAGGGCTTTACGTGAACTGTGACACCAGGTTCCGTTACGATGTCATGTTTCATTAGCATAGTCTGCCCGGGTTTTTCTGAGAAAAACTTTTGGTTGTGAAGTAGAAACTGCCTGACTTCCGTCTTTTGCCGCTCCGAGAGAGTCTCTGCAACCCGTACCTCCGGTACGGTATGCGAGCAGACAGGACGGGCCAGCTCCGCTGACAAGGCAGACCGATCCTTCCAGGGCTTTATCAGATTTACATGATAAATCTGTTCAGGTTTCCGTTTACCTGCCTGGTATACTTTGTAGTTTACTTCACCAACTCTTTCCTTAATCTCAAAGGGGCCCTGCCACTTTGCCAGGAACTTACTATCCACCGTGGGGACCAGGATCAACACCCTATCTCCGGGTGCAAACGTACGGATCTTGGCGCCCCTATCATAGATTCTTTTTTGGGCTCCTTGAGCCTGTATCATGTGTTCTTTGACGATAGGCATAACAGCCGCAATACGGTCCTGCATTTGTGTGACGTGATCTATCACTGTTTTAAACGGAGTGACCTGACCCTCCCAGGTTTCTTTTGCAACGTCTAACAGTCCGCGAGGACGTCGGGCGTACAATAACTCGAAAGGCGAGAATCCCGTGGAAGACTGGGGTACTTCCCTGATGGCAAAAAGCAAATACGGAAGTAAATAGTCCCAGTTCTTCCCATCCTTGTCTATCACCTTTCTCAGCATCTGCTTCAGAGTTTTATTGAACCGTTCGACCAACCCGTCTGTTTGAGGGTGATACACGGATGTGCGTAACGGTTCAATTTGTAACAATCGGCAGAGCTCCTTCATTACCCTGGACATAAAGGGGGTCCCCTGGTCGGTGAGTATCTGTTTTGGTATACCGACCCGACTAAACACATGCACCAGTTCCTTGGCAATCGTCTTGGTGGCCGTGTTACGCAAAGGGATGGCCTCCGGGTAACGAGTGGCATAATCCAAGATGACCAGGATATGTTGGTGTCCACGTGCAGACCGTGGAAGGGGCCCAACTAAATCCATCCCAATCCTCTCAAACGGGACTTCAATAATAGGTAGGGGTACCAAAGGGCTACAGAACCGGGGCTTAGGTGCAGAGGCTTGGCAGTCAGGACAAGACTCACAATATACTCGAATATCGTGGTGCATGCCTGGCCAAACAAAACAGTGTAATATCCTTTCGGTGGTTTTCTGGACTCCCAGGTGACCTCCCATCACATGTCCGTGGGCCAGGTCCAGCACCTGCCGCCGGTAGGGTTTTGGCACGACTAATAGTTGCACCGTATCTTCCCCCTTTTTCTCTATCTGATAGAGTAAATCATTCTCCAGAACCATGTAAGGATATGCCAGCCTAGAGCCAGGTTCAACGGGTACCCCATTTATCACTTTTACATTTGTCCTAGCCTGAGAAAGGGTAGGATCCTTTATTTGCTCGCTTTGGAAGTCATCTTTCTGAACTTCCAAATCCGGCAAACGGGGAGGTGGACGGCTGTCGGCCTCCTCCTCTTCCCCGGTCTCCTCCGTATCACCCGCCATGACCGAAAACGGGAACTGTAGGTCATTTCCAGCAGACTCTTCCCCCGAGTCTTCCGGGGAGACCTCTTCCAGGGGTTCGGGACCCACACGCGCCCTGGGAGAAGAATCATGTACACTATTACCCGAGGGCATCAACTGATTCTCCCACAATTGCCAGAAGTGGGGAAAATCCCGGCCCAGGATAACACCATGCAATAACGCCGGGACGAGTCCCACTTTATGTTGCACAGACCCATAGGAAGTAGTAATGCATATGACAGCGGTGAGGTACGAACAGGTGTCTCCATGCACACACGTTACAGAAAATTTGTCTGATGGTCCAGTCGGGGCTGACACCAGACTGGCCTTCACCAGAGTCACCACACTTCCCGAGTCTAACAATGCCACCACATTTTCGCCATCAACAGTTAAATCACACAAATGTTTTTCCGCATCTTTTTGACCGGTATTCACACTCACTACCCGTGCCACCATAGACATGCGGTTTTTAGAGTCTGTGACGTCGCACTGCATGGGTTCAGTAGTGACCGGACAGTTCGCAGCAATATGTCCCATCTCTAGGCAGCGGAAACACCTAACGGGCCCCTTGCTTAGACCATAGTTCGTTACTCTCGGCCTCGCAGTGCGGGCAGTCCCGTTTTCCTCCCCGACTGTCTAAGGGATTTTTCCATCTCCCCTACTCCCTGGAACAGTCTTACCGGTTCCACGTGGAGATGATGAAGAACGAGGTGGGGTAACGTCGTCTCGGAGTCCTTCCGCCACGGAGTAACGTTCAACCAGATCCACCAGCTGATCTGCCGTCGTAGGATTTCCATGGCTTACCCACTTCCTCAGGGCTGGCGGTAGAGCTCTCAGGTACTTGTCCATGACGACTCTCTGGATTATCTCTGGCGCTGTCAGCACCTCGGGTTGTAGCCACTTCTTCGTCACGTGGATCAGGTCGAACATCTGTGACCGCGGTGGTTTATCCGGCTGATAAGTCCATTGATGCACTCTCTGTGCACGGACAGCGGTCGTCACTCCCAGCCGGGCCAAGATCTCGGCTTTCAGTTTGTCAAAGTCCTGCGCAGCTTCAGGCTCTAAGTCATAATAAGCCTTTTGGGCCTCACCGGAAAGAAACGGGGCAATCAGGCCGGCCCATCGTGCCTTCGGCCATTTTTCTCGCACCGCCGTCCATTCAAACGTGGTCAGGTATGCCTCGACGTCATCTTCGGTCGTCATCTTCTGCCAGTACCGACTCACGTGAATCACTCTCGACTCGGCTTCCAGGTTAAGCTCAGGTAAGCTTGCCAAGCGCTGCGCCACCTGCTGGAGAAGCGAACGATCGGTAGCTGTCATGTCCACCAACTCCTTCAGCTGGGCCATCATCACCCGATTAGCTTCTTGCTGGACGGCGGTGGACTGTACCAGCGCTTTCACCACGTCCTCCATGCTCATGCTTGCAACGTGATGCCCGCGTTCTCCACCACAATGTGATAAAACACTCCGGGATCTCCTTTGCTGGGGTCAAAGGTCACGTGCGTTCAGTATGAAACTCAGGCGCAGAGCTGGATTCGGGTATAACTGACACTGGGTCAGGTTTATTCAAGGTGAAAGCAATGCAAAAGGAAATAAAACATAAAACAAATCCTTGCCTGTCCGGCACTAACTAAACAAAGTACAACCTAACTACCAACTGGCGGGCTTCTCCCGTCCAGCCAAACCACAGTTGCAGTGGGCACTGCTTCCACTCATGTGTGTGTCTCTCACACAGACAGGCTCTCTGTGTTCCCAGGCTGAGACACTAACACAACCACCTTGCATCCTTTTATATCCACCTCCCATTATCCATTAGTAAGCAGGTGCGACACTGACCAGACTAGGCCACATAGGAAAGGAATCTGGGTGAGATATACCTGCCCTCATCCACTATTCCCACATGATTCTCACAGCTGATACTACAAATAATATTTATAGCCACAGCGTTAGGTGTCATAAATAGTGAGGGATGCTACTGCATTCCTAAATCACTATTGTTAACATCAGGCCTGGTGACACAAAAATTATTTGTATTATCTCCACCGTCGCAGCAAATTGACCTCAAAGTGTAGAGATGATAAAGATCATACAACTTATGTGTATGTATAGTCACTGTTACCACGGCTGGTCAGGTGAGGAAAATCTCCAGGAGTGGACCCTCTGGATCGTGGCACCGAGGGGCCCCGGTCGAGCTGCTAGGTGGAACCGACCCCTATACAGGGATCGTTAGGAGCAGGCCCAGGGGTTCGGGTACCACGATAGCCGGTACCGAGAGGGGCAGCTCAGAATGGACTGGAGTAGGAGCATGAGACTGTAGGAGATAGGACCAGAGTAGGATTGCGGGACTGGAACATAGGCAGCAGGACAGAGCAGGATCACTGGAGACAGGACCGGAGTAGGACTGCGGGACTGGAACATACACAGCAGGACAGAGCAGGATCACTGGAGACAGGACCAGAGTAGGACTGTGGGACTGGAACATAGACAGCAGGACGGAGCAGGAACACGGGAGGCAGAACTGGAGTAGGAATGTAGGGCTGGAACATAGACAGCAGGACGGAACAGGAACACGGGACTGTAGTAGGAATGTAGGACTGCAGCATAGATAGCAGGACGGAACAGGAACCACGGAATTCAGGACTGTGAGACTGCGGTAGGAACCACGGAGTACAGGACTGAGAGACTGCGGCAGGAACACAAGGAAGCAGGACCCAGTGTGCTAGCAAACACAACGATCAGGCGCCTCCCTCAAAGGAGGACGGCCTGATATGCTCCTGTCTGAACTGCCATTGGTCCGGTGGTGCTTCCGGGTATTGGGCATTGCCGGAGCATAAGTGACAGGAGGGAGGTGCAGCCGCGGCCTATGACGCATGTGCATTGCATGCAGAGACGCCGTCGGCCACGGACCTGTCAGAAGGGACCGCCGTGAATGTCAGACGGCGGGGGGGCTGCGGCGCGGGAGCGGAGGCCGGGTGAGTATGCAGTAGCGGCGTGACAGTCACCTGGTCAGGAGTACTAGTAAATTCATGATGCACACAACACAGCATCATTAATTCACTGGTACACCTGGCCTCAATTTGTAGGCGACTTCATTAACACGTCCAAGAATTTCAAACGGACCGATGTAGCGTGGACCCAACTTGTAAGAGGGCAGTTTCAAGCGAATAAATTTGGATGAGAGCCAGACTTTGTCCCTGATATGACATGGTGGGGAATCCAATCTCTTTTTGTCGGCATAATTTTTCATCCGGTCAGCGGCCCTCTTGAGTGACGTGTTGGTCTCAGCCCAGATCTTGGAAAATTCTGAGGACAAAATGTTGGCCGCAGATACCTCGGAGGCAGGGGTTATCGGAAGGGGAACACCAGGATGTCTACCAATCACAATGAAAAACAGAGACTTGGCCGAGGACTCACCAGTGTGGTTGTTATAGGGAATTCTGCCCAGGGAAGTAGGTCAACCCAGTCGTTCTGGTGGGCGTTGGAGAAATGGCGTAGGTACCCAGTCAATGTCTGGTTGGTTACTCTCCACCTGTCCATTGGACTGTGGATGGTAGGCAGAGGAGAAGTCGACGGAAACGTTCATGAGTTTACAAAGTGCCCGCCAGAACTTGGAGGTGAACTGAACCCCCTGGTCAGACACAATACGTTGCGGTAGTCCATGGAGTCTGAAGATCTGGTGGATAAAAACTTTAGCCAACTCAGGAGCCGAGGGAAGACTGGACAGGGGGATGAAATGGGCCATCTTGGAGAAACGGTCCACCACCACCAGAATGACTGTACAGCCAGAAGAACGGGGTAGGTCGGTGATGAAATCTATGGCTATGTGTTCCCAAGGAACCGCAGGGACAGGTAGCGAGAGCAATAAACCGGATGAAAGTTGTCGCGGCACTTTGTTCTTAGCACAGGAGGGACAAGAGGCCACGAAATCAAGCACATCTTGGCGAAGCCTTAGGCCACCAGTAGTGACGCGTGATAAGGGCAAGTGTCTTCTTGATTCCGGCATGACTGGCCAATCTGGAAGAGTGTGCCCATAGAAGGACCTTTCGCTTGAGATTCTCAGGCAAAAGGGTCTTGCCGGGGGGTGGAGAAAGCCAGTTCACTGGAGCCACTGTGATAATTTTAGTGGGTTCAATAATGTGCAAAGGTTCCTCCACTGTTTCGATTGGCTGAAAGACCCTGGATAGGGCGTCGGCTTTGGTGTTCTTGTTGCCGGGGCGAAAGCGGAGCTCGAAGTCAAATCGGGCAAAAAATAAGGACCATCTGGCCTGACGAGGATTGAGTCTCTGGGCAGACTGGAGACAGGCCAAGTTCTTGTGATCAGAGAAGATTACAAAAGATGGACAGCCCCCTCCAGGAGATGACGCCATTCTTCCAGGGCCAATTTTATAATCAACAGCTCAGGGTCGCCGATTGAGTAGTTGCACTTGGATGGAGAGAAGGCCTTCGAGAAGAAGCCACAGGGATGCAGATGACCGGAGGCGTATCTCTGGGACAGTACTGCCCCGGCACCTGTTGAGAAGCGTCCTCCTCGAGTACAAAGGGTTGTTGCTTTCAGGACGGTGCAACACCGGAGCCGTGGAGAAAGGCCGCTTTAAGGTCTGAAAGGCCTCCTCCGCCTCAGTAGTCCAAGAATTGGGAGCTGTCCACTTACAAGAGAGGGCGGAAATTGGTTTGGTTATAGCAGAAATGTGAGAAATGAATTGCCTGTAATAATTGGCAAATCCGAGAAACCGTTGTATCGCTCTTACTCCAACGGGGCAAGGCCATTTGAGAATGGCAGTCAGTTTCTCGGGATCCATCCTTAATCCAGTGTCTGAGATTATGTATCCCAGAACCGGCAGAGAAGTTTGCTCAAACAGACATTTCTCAATCTTGGTGTACAGGTGATTCTCCCGAAGACGCTGTAACACCAGGCGAACACTCTTTCTGTAGGATGCGAGATCCGGAGAGAAGACGAGAATGTCATCTAAGTACACGACCACACAGGAGTACAAGAGGTCCCGGAAGATCTCGTTGACGAACTCTTGAAACACCGCAGGAGCATTGCAGAGACCAAAGGGCATGACCAGGCACTCGTAATGGCCGTCTCGAGTGTTGAAAGCCATCTTCCACTCGTCACCTGCGCGGATACGGACCAGATTATAAGCTCCCCTAAGGTCCAACTTGGAGAAGACCCGAACCCCTCTGAGATGGTCAAACAGCTCCTGAATGAGTGGAAGAGGATACCTGTTCTTGATGGTGATCTCATTCAAGCTCCTATAGTCAATGCACAGCCGTAGAGATCCGTCCTTTTTCTTGACGAAGAAAAACCCGGCTCCCTCGGGTGAAGAGGACTTCTGTAAAAAGCCTTTGGCGAGGTTCTCCCGGACATACTCGGACATGGCTAAGGTCTCTGCGGGAGACAGATGGTAGATTCTGCCCCTAGGAGGGGTCGAACCAGGGATTAGTTCAATTGGGCCGTCAAAAGACGGATGTGGAGGAAGAACCTCCACTTCCTTCTTATCAAAGACATCGGCGTAGGAACTGTAGGCTGAAGGAAGGCCAGCAAGGTCAGGAGGTGGCCGAGGAGCGGCCGCAAGACGGACTGGAGTCAGGCAGCGAGCTTGGCACGTGTGGACCCAGTGGAGTACTTCCCCTGAAGACCAGTCTAGGACAGGCTGATGAGTCCTTAACCAAGGGAGACCGAGTAGAATCGCATTGGAGAGCTTGGGCAAAACGAAAAAGGCTATCTTCTCTCGATGTAAGGCTCCGACTTGTAACTCCACTTCCTCAGTGACCAAGGAGACAGTCTGCTATAGCGGTTTGCCATCCACTGCGGCAATCAGGCGAGGATTACATAGGGTAACCACGGGAATTTGGTACTTGTCCACCTCTTCACGCCGGATGAAGTTACCTGCTGAGCCCGAATCCACGTAGGCCACCTCGGACCCACGTCTCTGCCCTGAAACCAGAACAGAAATAGTAAGAGGTTGAGAGGAATCATTAGCACCTAGGGAGGCCTCTCTTACCTGACCTAGGTGGAGGAGTTTCCTGGTCTCTCAGGACAGGTGCAGACAAAATGAGATGAATCCCCGCAATAGAGGCATAAGCCTTGAGCCCGTCTCTCCCTCCGACGCAACTCGGCCAACTTGAGGCGATCCACCTGCATGGGTTCAACCGAGGAGGGAGAAGGGGACCCAGCAGAACGGGGACTAGCGGACTGCTTGGAAAGAGAAGGCGGTCTAGTAGACCTCCTGTCTATCGCTGATTCCCGGGCGCGCTCCTGGAAGTGCAGGTCGATGCGGGTGGCCAGTGAGATAAGGTCCTCTAGGGTGGTCGGGGTATCCCGACCCGCAGGTTCATCCCTTATTCTACACAAACGGGTGTCCATAGACTTCATGACAGAAATGATGCCTCCCTGATTCTCCCGTAAAAAGAGCAACTCCTTTTGGGTAGCAGTAGAAGTACCGGCGGAGTCCATGGCCTGATCATACTGTTACCACGGCTGGTCAGGTGAGGAAAATCTCCAGGAGTGGACCCTCTGGATCGTGGCACCGAGGGGCCGCGGGTGAGCTGCCAGGTGGAACCGACCCCTATACAGGGATCGTTAGGAGCAGGCCCAGGGGTTCGGGTACCACGATAGCCGGTACCGAGAGGGGCGGCTCAGAATGGACTGGAGTAGGAGCACGAGACTGTACTTTAGGAGGTAGGACCAGAGAAGGACTTCGGGACTGGAACATAGACAGCAGGATGGAGCAGGAACACTGGAGGCAGGACCAGAGTAGGACTGTAGGGCTGGAGCATAGACAGCAGGACGGACCAGGAACACGGGAGGCAGGACTGGAGTAGGACTGTAGGACTGGAGCATAGATAGCACGACGGAACAGGAACCACGGAATACAGGACTGTGAGACTGCGGTAGGAACCACGGAGTACAGGACTGAGAGACTGCGGCAGGAACACAAGGAAGCAGGACCCAGTGTGCTAGCAAACACAACGATCAGGTGCCTCTCTCAAAGGAGGACGGCCTGATATGCTCCTGTCTGAACTGCCATTGGTCCGGTGGTGCTTCCGGGTATGGGCATTGCCAGAGCATAAGTGACAGGAGGGAGGTGCAGCCGCGGCCTATGACGCATGTGCATTGCATGCAGAGACGCCGTCGGCCACGGACCTGTCAGAAGGGACCGCCGTGAATGTCAGACGGCGGGGGGGCTGCGGCGCGGGAGCGGAGGCCGGGTGAGTATGCAGTAGCGGCGTGACAGTCACCTGGTCAGGAGTACTAGTAAATTCATGATGCACATAACACAGCATCATTAATTCACTGGTACACCTGGCCAGTTGATTATTGTATTGAAGTGTAAAAAGACAGAGTGCACTTGGTACAGGTATCAACACAGGTTTTTTATTAACATACACACAAAAGAAAACTTTGTTACCCCATTTGCTCTTGTCATTCTACCCGTCCCACATCTGAGTTGAAGTAGGCCGCAAAATGGTCCCTCATTTGGCCAATTTCAACGGATGACCTAAGAGGGTGCTGGGTAAATTCAGGCAATGGGTTAGGAGCTGCATCATCGAGTTCAAAGTTCGGGTGCTCTCTACCCATCACAAAATTAGGTAGAACCAAACACGCCTTCACCACCTCATCCACTGTTTCCAATTTCATATTAATGGCTGTGCTGAGAATGCACCATCTGTTGAGACACACTCAATAGTTCTTCTGGCCCTGGTCAGCCTGTAATTAAAAATTCTTTTGGTGTGGTCCAAGTACCGGCTGGAGTAGGGCTTGAGCAGGTTTTGGCACATCTGGAATGCCTCATCCCCAACCATTACAAAGGGCTGTGGTGGACCTTCGGTGTTGGGAAGAGGCCGTGGCCTGGGGAAATTGAACTGGTTGCCATACAACCTCTGGCCCATGTCAGAGTTCTTAAAAGCCTGGGAGTCATTCCCACGGCCAAATGCACCAAAGTCAACTGCAAAAACATACAGTCTGCATCCGAAATTGCCATGAGTACTATAGAAAAGTACTTTTTATAGTTATAGTACTCCGAGCCTGTTCTTTTTGGTTTTATAATACAGATGTGTTTGCCATCAACGGCACCCAAACAGTTTGCGAAATTGCAGACTGTCCAGAATCTTTCAGCAATTTCAAACCACATTTCCACGGTGGGCAGGGGCATAAATTCGGGAGAGAGAACGTCCCACAAAGCCCGGCAGGTGTCCTCAACTATTTCAGACAAGGTTGATATTCCAATCCAGCACTGGAAGTGCAGTGAAGAGAGGCTCTCGCCAGTAGCCAGGAATGTGTGAAACCGAAAAACAACAAAAATTAATATTTGTGTACAGAAAAATATTCAGAATTAAGAGTCCTCAGTGGTTGACACCTTTTAATGGCTAACTGAAAAGATGGTAACACATTGCAAGCTTTCGAGACTACTCAGGTCTCTTCATCAGGCATAGACTAATACAAAATCTGGAGTCACATATTTATGCATAATAAAGCACAGAAAAAACGCAATAGATGAGACAAGTGACGTGAAGCAGAATTATGATTATGGGAGAGGGAGAAACATAAATATTGGACCAGTTCATAGATAAGGAGTCCAGATGTTTTATTGTCCTCTGATTGGGGTCTTCTAATGTGTTGTGATGCCACCACAAGGTCTTAGGAGCAAATTCCTTAATTGATGTAAAAAGACATAAATCCATGCGACACATTCATTCCAGCATTGAGAGTGTCAAAGGTCGTCATAAATTTATACTCACAGACTCTTCTCTCTCTCTGAGATGTGAAGTTACCTTTTAATACCAGTAATTTCATATCCCTGGTGTTGTGGTCCATCATACAAAAATGTTTTGCCACAGGTAGATCCATTCTTTTTTCTCTTATTGTGTGACGATGAGCATTCATCCTTGCTCTAAGCTTTTGCCCTGTCTCCCCCACATACAGACCCCAGTTGGACATTTAGTACAAATAATTAACCACATTAGATGTAATGCAGCTGAAAGTACCTGGGATCTTGAAGTCCTGATGTGAATTGGGGATCTTTATCTTGTCTGTGGTCATTATAGATGGACAGGTTTTACATTTTTTCTGATTGCAAGGAAAGGTTCCTCCAGCTGTTGGAGAGGACAGGGAGCATCTGACAATGATGCTTCTTAGATTTGGGGGCTGCCTAAAGCACAGTAGTGGGGGGTCTGGAAAAATGAATTGTAATCAGGCATCTTTTTGTAGTAAAGGTTGTAATTTCCGTGCAGCTCCCCTTAGCACTTCCAGATTTGGGTTGTAGGTGACTACTAGAGGCACCCGGTTATTTTCTTCTTTAGCTTTGTAATGTAGCAGGTGATTCCTTGACATTCTGGTGGCTCTTGTAATTTGGTTTTCAATTGTTCTTGGATGGTAGCCCTGATTCAAAAAGGTCTTTTTGAGGCGACCAAGGTGTTTGTCTCTATCCATGGGGTTGGAGCATATATGATTGTATCTGATGGCTTGGCTGTAGACAATAGAGTTTTTTATGTGTTTTGGATGGAAACTGTCCCATTTAAGGTATGTTGGACGGTCGATTGGCTTCTGATACAGGGATGTCTCTATTTCATTGTTTTTTAGCTTCATGATGGTGTCCAAAAAGTTAATCTCAGTGCTGGAGTAGTTGAGTGTTAAATTGATGGTGGGGTGAAATTGATTAAACTGTTCGTGGAACGTCTTTAGCTGTTGCTCAGACTCCGTCCAGATGATTAAAATATCATCAATGAAGCGGTAGTAGGCCAGGGGCCTGATGGGGCATGAGGACAAAAAGTTGCTTTCAAGCTTGGCCATGAAAAGATTCTTTTGTGTATATTTGTGTATATGGATTTTTACAACACAAAATAAAAAATTTCAACAAGAAAAAAAAAATGGCATACAAATATATATGCAGCCTTTTCTTTACTAAATGCATAAAAAAAATACTGCAGCTTTGGAATACTACATGTGAGAACAAAGAAAATTATGCAGGCATTGTTTTTGCAATACTACGTACCGTAATGTGACCAGGAGTCGTTCCTCAGGAGGAATCGCATGAACGGAGCTGTGTGTCCTGTCTCCGGATGGCATCTTGGACACGACCAAGCAAGTCCCTGAAGCTTTGTTGGGACATCCGTGTGTAATCAGTAAATTTCTCCGGGTTTGCCTGGAGCTCGCTGTAGAGGGTGTGGCACGCTCCACGGCTCTCCCGGAGTTCAATAATCAGATGTATCCACAAACGCCGCTGCTGCCGTCTTCGCTGTCTCTCTCTCTCCCTTTGTTGATGGCTAGCAACTGCATAAGCCTGAGCCATCCTGATGTCCAGATCCAAGTTGAAGTGAAAACTCTTCCAGCGCAGATCCATGTTGTCAAGAGAAAATTAAAGCAAATGTGAAGAATTGAGCTGTAAACTTGATCTATATAAAGAATTCCCATAACACAAGCCCACTGCTGTCCCATTGGTGGAGTCTGTTGCAAGAATTTTTCAAGGATTTTCCTCCTGTGATTGTGACACCATGCGCATAAAAAATGCAAATGCATGGAAAAACGCATGAAAATGCATACAAACGCAGCGGTTTTTGTCGTAATGCGCACGATGATGCGCCGAAAAATCGCAGCGTTTACAAGCGTTTGTAATCGTTTTTTGCATGCGTATCATGTGCGCTCGCAACGCTGCGCAAAAAGGCGCAAGTGTGAAACTAGCCTAAGATTTTGTGTTTGTGTCACATACATCCACAGTTATAAATCCCGGCAGCGCAGACAAAAGTTTATAGTAGGTGTAACCATGCAGCAATCGCCCAACAAACAAGCAAAATGCTGCTCATTCATCAGGTGATTGAATTGTTTATTCTGTAACAACAATCATTGTTTTGAGCAGCACATCACTCGGTGTAAACAGTAGATGTGCTGCTGATAACAAGATACTGTATGGGGATAGATTGATTTACTAGTGATTGTTCTGTGCCCATCGTTCTTCCTCAGCCGCTGTGGAGAGTCCGGTACATGATGACCTGAATATTGACAATTGCGCTTGTTTAATGTCCAGAATTCAGCGCATACAAATGCAAACGAAATGACTCTTTATGATGATGCAATATGTTTTTGGGGCCATACTTCAAACTTTTACCCATGGCCCCACTCCCCACTCAGTCTAAAATAGGCCCTGCTTAAGACCTTAGATATTTGAATTACATTGAGTGCCAAAACTCTGCTGAGCAGTGGAAGAGGATGAAAGTGTCATTGATATTGAGTTTAATGCCTGTAAGAAGCCAAAAGGTAAGGAACATAGCGTAAAGGGCAGGTTAGTTTAGAAAGAGTTAGAAATGAAAGTCTTTATGAAAAAAATCCAGACTGGTGTCCCTTCTCAATGTTGCATTCCCCAATTGTCTACTGGAACAAATATCCAAAAGAGGCATCACATGAGTGCTGCAGCCGATCACAACCTCTGATCAGCTGCAGCTTTCATATTTTGTTCAGAACAGAAAACACACTGACTACAGATGAGCAGTGATGGTCCAGAAGGTCCAGTTTATTATTTTTCTCACCTCACTTGGTCCATTAATAGGTGGTTGTCCGGTAGCGAACAACCTCTTTAAGTGCAAAGTCAGACGACCATATAAATCGGAACGAGACCGGAATGCAGAACACGGACTGACCATATCTCTCGCGAACAGAGAGTGACAGCTGCAAAGAAATACATGAAGCTGTCATACTCGGGAGAGCCAAGGTCAGTCATTGAACTGCTTTCCAATCTCATTCCAATTTATGTCCATCTGACTGCGCCCTAAGGCTGAGTTCACACGTGGCGCTTTTTTCGCATTTCCGCGGCGGTTTTAACCGCGCGATTTTGCCGCAAAAATGCAAAAAATAAGCATTCCATGCATTCCTATGGGATTCCGCAATGCTGTGCTAATGCTGCGGTTTTTACCGTGGCGGAATCGCTTTGCGAATTCCGGAACTCTCGTGGTAATTTCCGCGAGAGTTCCGCTACGTGTGAACCCAGCCTAACACTAACTAATTACCTGACGAAGCAAGACACAATCAGGGAATGAGACTGCTGAAATGTCTTCTGTACCGAACAGGAAGAATGACTCTAGTATAAGGCCTACTGGCCAGTATGAAAGTTGGAAGATTTCAAATTTTTCAAGGATTTATTATTTTATGGACGCCAAGCAAAGGGTATCAGAAGAAGCTGCCCAAATAATGAACAACTTCTTTAAACTGAGAGCTCTAGAGTTATGTCCAGAAATACCCATCATACAGCTTGTTCACGTAGTATAGATATCCTTTCCGAAAGATGCCGAAAAGAAATATGTGCTGCGGATTCTTCTGCACATGATGACTATTGGGGCTCATAGTTTTGCAGGTGCAAGTTCCCTCTATGATACAAGTAGCCTGAGATGTGAATTTATTGCCTACATTTGACACTAAAGGGGTATCCCAAAGCTGCAATGTTTTGCATTTTTATAGTCTCTTAGCCCGCTGGAGAACATGCTCTGCTGGATGGATTCAAGCTGTATTGTAAGTAGTTTTCCAGATACTCCAAGTGTTTCCACATAATCCTGTAGACTCTCTGGAGCACCATTAATGCATTCTTCTGTTACTGTCTATGGGTATGAATAGAGGAATCATCCGCTAACTCTTTAACCTCTTTTATGGCATTTTTAATTCTGCAGTTTTCCCTTCATTGGCGTCTAGTTGGAGAACTGACTATTCACAAGATCGTTATCACTTCCAAAGTGCTGCTTATGTCATTTGTCTCTTTTAAGGACATTGCATATGTCGATCACTTGAAACGAACTTGATACTTATGGTCTTTTCATATGTACTATACATAGTTACTACTATATTAACCATAGAGCTAAATAAGACCGTAAGCAGATATGTTACAATATATTACACTATTAAACTAAATATAATAATTAGGGTTGTCAGAAAAAAAGGGATCTTTCCTTCTTTTCAGAAACAGTGTCGACTCAGTCCATAGGTTTTATCAGGTATTGATGATTTTCCCCTTTTAAGTAAGTAGGGCTTAACGTGATTATTAAGGATCGGGGTATAAGCCTTCAATCAGTGACTGCAGACAGTCTATGTTACTGCAGACTTATGAATCTTCTCACAGTGTATGCTGTCAGAATGGGAGCACAAGTATACGATTTCCACATTCCCGGCCACATTCCCACTAGACATATCACTAGTATTGAGCAAGGCATTGCACGTCTAGTCAGCACGTGACCACATGTCTATAAACTGCATATTTGTGCCTGATCCCGTCACTGACAAATCTGAGAATCCTGACAGTGTGCACATTGCGCTGTGAGGATTCACAAGCCTGTAAACATAGACATCCCCTTTAACTGGAATACCAGACACAGACTATGGAGAGATGTGGTGTTGTTTTTTGGGACAAAATAATCTGATCTGTTAATCTAATACTGAATAATCCCTTTCAATTATGTGAAAAGCAATATTTTTCTTAATAGGTTTAAAGCTAGAACTTTATTAAAAGAAACCTGTTGATTTTTATGTATTCATTTCTCAGATTTCATATTAAAACCAAAAAGAAGAAGCTATTTCTAAGTAGAGTACGCAGTAGGCATATCCATGTTGGTGAGGAACTGGTAATCTGTACATGAAGGAAAAAGGAAAAGTTAAAAGGGAGTAGAGCTATACATGAGAAAGACAGAGTGGCCAATTAGAATCCAATAATATAAGAGGTTTTTTTATTTATTCCCTTCTACTAATAGTGTCAGTGTAATAGAATTGCTACCTAAGAAAATTGCGCCACCCGCCAAAATGCAGTTTAAATGAGATACACAGTGATATAGGGGATTTAGCCTCTATAGAAATCACACTAGCACTGTGTCTGTTACTGGTACAATGACTGAGAATAATACTTTTAATTTGAAAGCATGTTGAGTGCTTCCACCACTCCTGATTAACAGCACTTGCTTCCCATAGCGAGCGCTGCCTAAAGTCAGCAGGCATGTTTGTGAGCGTAACAAGGGCAACCGGGGGGGTGGGTAGTTGTGGCTGGGTTATTTAAAGGCACAGTTCACAAGCAGAGTCCACTGAGCAAACGTTCAGCAAGCACTCCCGGTGCCTTGCACATAGATAGACGGGACTGACATAGCTTTTCCCACAGATTACCTTCTCTTCTGGTCACAGCAGTTCAAGCAAATAAAGGATCCGGAAGCCAGCTGTATTCCAACAGGGAAAAGAATTCTTTAATGAACAGTGGTAAAGAATAAGAAGAAGAAGGGCACGAGTACAACACTGGTTTTCCTACTCTCTCCCTGTCACACTCTACAACCGCACCCACAGCAGCTGCAGCAGCCAAAGATTAGAGGAATTCCACACGCCGTTATAACCCCTTCAGCAGCCAGGGCCTTCTAGAGTCCTGGGGCTCGTGTTGCAGTCCTTAGCCCTTTTGTCCAGTCCTTGGTCCGGAGCAACAGACCTCTCCCGTTCTGGGGGTCTGGCAGTGCCCCGTCTTGAAAACATGTCTGCCCGGGTCAACGTATCCGGGCAGTTCTGAGGAGGCAACAGCTAGTCCAGCCCCCAACATTAACTATTCACTGTCCCTAACTATATACAAGCAGCAGTGAATACATTGAACACATTAGCATTTAAAGGGAACATACACATTGCAATACAAATACAGCATATACATTACATTAAGACCAGACAAACACAGCTCAGCATAATACATTACATCACAGTACATAAAGTGCATGGGAGGGGGTCGTATGGAAGGAGGAGGGGGCACAACCGAGGGGACCGGCCACCTCCTTACATGAGTGCGCAATGACACTGCTTGTGCCTGGCCATGCGTGCATAGAGTGGTCAGATGCATTCTCCCCCTGACTTCTTTCTGCTGAAGCCGCTCCCTACACTGACCCACACGTAAGTGTAGCAAGTGGCATCAACAGTGAGGAGCCAAGGATGAGAATGTGGCCTACCACTGTTTGTGTGCAAACAGCCAGGCACAGGTAGTGTCAATGTTCACACACTGGTAACTTTAGGCAACATTTGCTATGAAGAGGGGGAGGTCCTGAACATGCAAAATGATGGGCCAAAATGGTGCACCAAGTTCTTGGCCATGCCAAGGTGATAGCCCAATAATAGGTTCAGTGGTGCTAGTATTAATTTGTAATTACTAAGTCCCATATATCACTGTATAGCTTGTCTAGAATACATTTTGGGATTAATAGTCTTCAAGGCACTAAAACTATAGCACTAGTCCAAACGCTATGTCAGGACTTGAACCCAGCAGCTCTTGTGCACCAGAAGGCAGCTCTTCCCTCTGAGCTATTCAGCTCACTGGATAGTTCCATGCTAACCCAGTTACTTGTACCTGTGTTGTTTCTGATTGCCTCCATCCTGAGTTCCTGATTATCTCCACCCTGATTGAACTCTCTATTTAAACCTGGCATACCAGTCCCTTCCTTGCAAGAGTTTTCAGCTACCAACCTCTAGTCAAGCTTCCTTTCACCAGCTCCATTATTCTAAGATTATACTGCTGCTTCCATGTATGGACTCCTTGGCCATCACTTACTACTACTTTGCTTCTACTGTATACCGACTCCTTGGCTATCCCTGAATACGCGACCTGCCGGTGCAGCCAATAATAGCTGTGGAATGCCCTGCCAGGACCGTGGGGCTACTCGGTACCAGTTCTTAAGGGGATGTGTCACGGCAGCAGTGACCGGTCCGTGGCCCTGGGCGTCCATTAAAAATGATGGAAAGGGGAATTAAAGTTTATAAAGTATAGTTTGTAGTTTGTGATGCCACCTGTGGTATTTGGCAATAAAGATGTTAGCCGACGCTGCTGAGGAGACCACTGGGGCTGATGGTAATGCAGCAGAGTTCGTACAGGTCCCCACAGGTAGAGCTAGTCCCAGGGATGTATAGTGTGATATATGGAGATGATGGTGATTGTAGTACAGAGCAGGTGTCGATGCAAATAAAGGGGAGGACACAGCAAAGTGCAGTCTTCACTAGTGTTGAGCATTCCGATACTGCAAATATCGGGTATCGGCCGATATTCGCTGTATCGGAATTCCGATACCGAGTACCGATATTTTTACAATATCGAATACCAGAATCGGAAGTTCCCATAATGCAATGAGCCAGTGTTGTGGCTGTGATTGGCTGCTGAAATGATGTCATCATGATGCACGGTCTGTGCGCATCATGATGTGCGGTCTGTGTGGGCCTGCCGGGGGTCTGTGCGGGCTGCCAGGGGGTCTGTGCGGGCCTGCCGGGGGTCTGTGCGGGCTGCCGGGGGTCTGTGCGGGCATGCCGGGGGTCTGTGCGGGCCTGCCGGGGGTCTGTGCGGGCTGCCGGGGATCTGTGCGGGCCTGCCGGGGGTCTGTGTGGGCCTGCCGGGGGTTATGTGTGTATGCAGGCATCGTACGATGGGAATACAAGTCCCATCGGGCTATGCCTGCTACCATGCAGTGATTGACACATTAGCCAATGATGGGACAGTAGTAGTCCCATCATCCGGCTAATGTTTTGAATGTAAAAAAACAAAAAAAACAAACACTGCATACTACATACATACATACTGCATACTACATACATACTACATATATACTACATTCATACAACATACATACATACTACATACATACTTCATATATACTACATTCATACAACATACATACATACTACATACATACTACATATATACTACATTCATACAGCATACATACATACATGCTACATACATACTACATATATACTACATTCATACAACATACATACATACTTCATACTAAATACATACTTCATATATACTACATTCATACTACATACATACTACATACATACTACATACAGCATACATACATACATACTACATATATACTACATTCATACAACTTACATACATACTACATACAGTGGGGAAAAAAAGTATTTAGTCAGTCAGCAATAGTGCAAGTTCCACCACTTAAAAAGATGAGAGGCGTCTGTAATTTACATCATAGGTAGACCTCAACTATGGGAGACAAACTGAGAAAAAAAAATCCAGAAAATCACATTGTCTGGTTTTTTTTTCATTTTATTTGCATATTATGGTGGAAAATAAGTATTTGGTCAGAAACAAGCAATCAAGATTTCTGGCTCTCACAGACCTGTAACTTCTTCTTTAAGAGTCTCCTCTTTCCTCCACTCATTACCTGTAGTAATGGCACCTGTTTAAACTTGTTATCAGTATAAAAAGACACCTGTGCACACCCTCAAACAGTCTGACTCCAAACTCCACTATGGTGAAGACCAAAGAGCTGTCAAAGGACACCAGAAACAAAATTGTAGCCCTGCACCAGGCTGGGAAGACTGAATCTGCAATAGCCAACCAGCTTGGAGTGAAGAAATCAACTGTGGGAGCAATAATTAGAAAATGGAAGACATACAAGACCACTGATAATCTCCCTCGATCTGGTGCTCCACGCAAAATCCCACCCCGTGGGGTCAGAATGATCACAAGAACGGTGAGCAAAAATCCCAGAACCACGCGGGGGGACCTAGTGAATGAACTGCAGAGAGCTGGGACCAATGTAACAAGGCCTACCATAAGTAACACACTACGCCATCATGGACTCAGATCCTGCAGTGCCAGACGTGTCCCACTGCTTAAGCCTGTACATGTCCGGGCCCGTCTGAAGTTTGCTAGAGAGCATTTGGATGATCCAGAGGAGTTTTGGGAGAATGTCCTATGGTCTGATGAAACCCAACTGGAACTGTTTGGTAGAAACACAACTTGTCGTGTTTGGAGGAAAAAGAATACTGAGTTGCATCCATCAAACACCATACCTACTGTAAAGCATGGTGGTGGAAACATCATGCTTTGGGGCTGTTTCTCTGCAAAGGGGCCAGGACAACTGATCCGGGTACATGAAAGAATGAATGGGGCCATGTATCGTGAGATTTTGAGTGCAAACCTCCTTCCATCAGCAAGGGCATTGAAGATGAAACGTGGCTGGGTCTTTCAACATGACAATGATCCAAAGCACACCGCCAGGGCAACGAAGGAGTGGCTTCGTAAGAAGCATTTCAAGGTCCTGGAGTGGCCTAGCCAGTCTCCAGATCTCAACCCTATAGAAAACCTTTGGAGGGAGTTGAAAGTCCGTGTTGCCAAGCGAAAAGCCAAAAACATCACTGCTCTAGAGGAGATCTGCATGGAGGAATGGGCCAACATACCAACAACAGTGTGTGGCAACCTTGTGAAGACTTACAGAAAACGTTTGACCTCTGTCATTACCAACAAAGGATATATCACAAAGTATTGAGATGAAATTTTGTTTCTGACCAAATACCGTACTTATTTTCCACCATAATATGCAAATAAAATGAAAAAAAAAACAGACAATGTGATTTTCTGGATTTTTTTTTCTCAGTTTGTCTCCCATAGTTGAGGTCTACCTATGATGTAAATTACAGACGCCTCTCATCTTTTTAAGTGGTGGAACTTGCACTATTGCTGACTGACTAAATACTTTTTTTCCCCAGTCTTCACAAGGTTGCCACACACTGTTGTTGGTATGTTGGCCCATTCCTCCATGCAGATCTCCTCTAGAGCAGTGATGTTTTTGGCTTTTCGCTTGGCAACACGGACTTTCAACTCCCTCCAAAGGTTTTCTATAGGGTTGAGATCTGGAGACTGGCTAGGCCACTCCAGGACCTTGAAATGCTTCTTACGAAGCCACCCCTTCGTTGCCCTGGCGGTGTGCTTTGGATCATTGACATGTTGAAAGACCCAGCCACGTTTCATCATCAATGCCCTTGCTGATGGAAGGAGGTTTGCACTCAAAATCTCACGATACATGGCCCCATTCATTCTTTCATGTACTCGGATCAGTCGTCCTGGCCCCTTTGCAGAGAAACAGCCCCAAAGCATGATGTTTCCACCACCATGCTATACAGTAGGTATGGTGTTTGATGGATGCAACTCAGTATTCTTTTTCCTCCAAACACGACAAGTTGTGTTTCTACCAAACAGTTCCAGTTTGGTTTCATCAGACCATAGGACATTCTCCCAAAACTCCTCTGGATCATCCAAATGCTCTCTAGCAAACTTCAGACTGGCCCGGACATGTACAGGCTTAAGCAATGGGACACGTCTGGCACTGCAGGATCTGAGTCCATGGTGGCGTAGTGTGTTACTTATGGTAGGCCTTGTTACATTGGTCCCAGCTCTCTGCAGTTCATTCACTAGGTCCCCCCGCGTGGTTCTGGGATTTTTGCTCACCGTTCTTGTGATCATTCTGACCCCACGGGGTGGGATTTTGCGTGGAGCACCAGATCGAGGGAGATTATCAGTGGTCTTGTATGTCTTCCATTTTCTAATTATTGCTCCCACAGTTGATTTCTTCACTCCAAGCTGGTTGGCTATTGCAGATTCAGTCTTCCCAGCCTGGTGCAGGGCTACAATTTTGTTTCTGGTGTCCTTTGACAGCTCTTTGGTCTTCACCATAGTGGAGTTTGGAGTCAGACTGTTTGAGGGTGTGCACAGGTGTCTTTTTATACTGATAACAAGTTTAAACAGGTGCCATTACTACAGGTAATGAGTGGAGGAAAGAGGAGACTCTTAAAGAAGAAGTTACAGGTCTGTGAGAGCCAGAAATCTTGATTGCTTGTTTCTGACCAAATACTTATTTTCCACCATAATATGCAAATAAAATGAAAAAAAAACAGACAATGTGATTTTCTGGATTTTTTTTTCTCAGTTTGTCTCCCATAGTTGAGGTCTACCTATGATGTAAATTACAGACGCCTCTCATCTTTTTAAGTGGTGGAACTTGCACTATTGCTGACTGACTAAATACTTTTTTGCCCCACTGTATGTATGTTGTATGAAAGTAGTATATATAAAGTATGTATGTAGTTTGTATGTATGTTGTATGAATGTAGTATGTATGTAGTATGTATGTTGTATGAATGTAGTATATATGTAGTATGTATGTAGCATGTATGTATGTTGTATGAATGTAGTATATATGTAGTATGTATGTAGTATGTATGTAGTATGAATGTAGTATATATGTAGTATGTATGTATGTTGTAGGAATGTAGTATATATGTAGTATGTATGTAGTATGTATGTATGTTGTATGAAAGTAGTATATATAAAGTATGTATGTAGTATGTATGTATGTTGTATGAATGTAGTATGTATGTAGTATGTATGTTGTATGAATGTAGTATATATGTAGTATGTATGTAGCATGTATGCATGTTGTAGGAATGTAGTATATATGTAGTATGTATGTATGTACAGTATGTTGTATGAATGTAGTATATATGAAGTATGTATGTAGTATGTAGCATGTATGTATGTTGTATGAATGTAGTATATATGTAGTATGTATGTAGTATGCATGTATGTATGTTGTATGAATGTAGTATATATGTAGTATGTATGTAGTATGTACAGTATGTATGCTGTATGAATGTAGTATATATGTAGTATGTATGTAGTATGTATGGGGTTTTTTGGGGTTTTTTTTTACATTCAACACATTAGCCGGATGATGGGACTACTACTGTCCCATCATTGGCTAATGTGTCAATCACTGTCATTGTAGCAGGCATAGCCCGATGGGACTTGTAGTCCCATCGGACGATGCCTGCACACACACACAACCCCCGGCAGCCCGCACAGATCCCCCGCAGGCCCGTAAACGCCCGGCAGGCCCGCACAGACCCCCGGCAGGCCGCACAGACCCCCGGCAGCCCGCACAGACCCCCCGCAGGCCCGTAAACCCCCGGCAGGCCCGCACAGACCCCCGGCAGCCCGCACAGACCCCCAGCAGGCCCGCACAGACCCCCGGCAGGCCCGCGCAGGCCCATACAGGCCCTCGGCAGGCCTGCACAGACCCCCGAGAGGCCCATACAGACCCCGCCAGCACACACAGACATGCACAGTGTCCGCCCACGCACCGCCCACACTCTTCCCCCATCCCGAACTGGATGTGCAAGTAAAGAAAGGGTTTTTTTTAATTCCGATATTTGTGCCCCATTGACTTGCAAGGGTTTCCGGTATCGGAATCGGCAATACCCGATACTTTTTGGGTATCGGTCCGATCCAATCCGATCCGATACTTCACGATATCGGATGGTATCGCTCAACACTAGTCTTCACTCTTTTACTCACAGTTTGTGATGTAGTCCAGGGCACTGATTACAGCTGGTATTGGAGATCCATTCAGCCTGGAAGCAGTTTGCGATCCATAGAGCCAGGTGGGTTCAGAGTAGGCCTCCCTATTTGGCTGTATGCTAAGGTCCTTGCTGCCTAAAGCTGTGCTCAGTCCTCGGCTCTTTTCTGTTCCTTTGGTTCTTGCCTGTATAGCAGGCAGCTTGAGCCTTTTGCAGGTATCACTACTTCACTGTGGCTCTGGCTCTGGTCTGTTGCTGCTGTGCCTTCAGGTGTTATGGTGGGGCCAGGGGACCTGCAATCCCCTGCCCTCTGGATTTAGCTGTCGGGGATTCAGCACCCACAGAGCCTCGGACTCCGGTGTCCGTCCTTTAGCACTTGACCCTGAGGTGAGCTTAACTCTAGCTCCACTCCTCAGGTCCTTCATTCACATCCTCCCTCCTCTTTGTCTCCCTCAGACTGACTACACTAACTCCACCCCCAGCCCATAACTTGCTGGAAAGCTCCCTTGAAACTGGGTTTAGAGTACCCCCTTCTGGTCTGGAGCAGGAACATGTTGTATGCTGTTGTACCTGGCCAATGAATCCCTCCTTGCCTCCAGGCATGACATCACCCCCCTGGAGGGAGGCAATGCCATTGTGGCTACCGGACTCCTGGGGTGCCACATTTACAATACCACTTCTCCAACCCAGGTCATTCCATAACACCCTAAAAGATTGGGCAGTAAGAAGTGACCAAGATGCGAATGTGCTAGATAGCTTGAAATAGATTAAGTGTGACCAACAAGACTTGACTGGCTGGATGATAGAGCGGAGAAGTGACTGCAGGGCCATCCTCCTGTGATATCCCATCTCAGACTCCCCTCAAATGAAACATCACAGGAAGTAAGGTAAAAAAACAGATATAGGGAATAGCAGGACAGAGAGAATAGTAGGGAATTTTCTAATAAAGCAAACTATAAAAGTGGAAAGGGCTTAAAGATAGATATTTATAAAGGACAATATAATATGTATTGGACAACCCCATCAAACCCTAAAATAAGTAACGAAAACACTCTGACAATTAAGCCCTCTAGTTGGCTATGAAGATCTTTTACATGGGTTTGTGGAGGTTATGACAAACCAGACTGACCCGGGACATCAGATACTGCACAAATGGTAATAATACTCTAACTCAGTTGAGTAAACCAACATGGCACCATGACTGTTAGCTAGAATTGTGTTGTTTTACAAATGTTGGGTATCATTAGGGATGAAACAGGATACAATGGATGAAAAAGTTATTGGCAAACAGCCCATTTTTGAGAAAAATGCTTTGTAATGCCAATACTGGACTTGGGTGCACATTTTGTAATTTTATTAGCCCGACCTTCTATAAGGTTATCTATGTCTACCACCAAAGAGCTACTGGAAGTGGAGAAGGCCATATTCCTAGCTAAGAAGTTAAGTCTGACAACATCTTTATACCCAATATGCAAAGGCCCAAATGTGTTTGTAACAAAAAAAATCGTTTTCATAAAAGGTGATGGGGTGATATTACTGTAATTAGACTATGATAACAGGTCAAAAATAACTATCAAATGTAGAGGGTCTCAGAGCGAAAAATCATATGAAAAAACCTTAAAACGATGCTTTATTATTAAAAGACCAAAGGTCACACCACAAAGTGAACAAAACAAAACAACAACGTGTCCAATTAAAACCCAAATACAAAAAACATGTAATGGGGGTTTCCTAGGAGTCCCTATTTACGTCTAATGCTCAATCCTTCCTTGCCGCGGAGGTTGGCACCCTAGGGGGAACGTTGTGGCGCCCCCGCTCAACGGTGGCTGTCCCTATGGACCCTGATGAACCCTACAGCCACTAGGGATCCCTTCCCCGATGCTAAGGGGGCCCCTATCATTAGACAGAGATCAACTATAGTAAGGAGGACCCTAATCCCCAAAAGGATTAAAATCAAAGGAACACATTAATGTACTGGCATTAAAATGATGGCATCTCAGTGACATGAGTCACATAGATACAACAGATACATCGGATAAATTCCACAGCATAGAGAGTATCCAATATCATTTATATGAGGTTAGATCAAAATGGCACAAAAATGCAAACTCCACAAATGATCAATCGCTCAATAGCCAAAGATTTGCATGCATAGTGACAATAAACATGCCACCTGACTAGAGATACAGTGCCAATAAATACATGATCCAAACACTCAGTGATCAATGCTGCAGATACTCATCATGTCAAACGCCTTCTGCCATGTACGTGAAGCGCCTCGACGCGTTTCGCCCCATCTGGGCTCATCAGGAGGGCCGGTCTCAGTAAAAATAGTGTCCTGATGTGGTATAGTAGATGTGCTGGCATGATAACCCTTATTTTATAGTTACCGCCACAGCGTTCGCCAGCTCCGGACGCTATGAAGGGACACACCCCCTTAACACTACTGCGCATGTCCCGACTAACAAAGAGACTCACCCATTGGTTATAGAGTGTCTCATTCATTTCCTCACATCGAGTGCGCCTGTCATGATTTAGGTAACGCCCCTGTCACGGATGAGAAGACAATCCCACCCTACCCCCGTATTATACTGCGTTTGATGATAGACGCGCAAAGTACCGGGGGGTGGGTATGTGTTAATAAGAACATGTATTGATATTCAGTGTGACCTAGTTCCTAACACGCATGTCGCTCATCAATATACCACAACAAAGGGGCTTGCGTGTATACAGCCCGGAACTGATTGTATTACTTCCGGATAGGTCAAAGATGGATCTCACCGTGCAGAGCCACGGTCTCTCAAAAGCGCATTCACTGCATCAATAGCTCAAAAGTGTCCACCGGGCAGGTTCCAACTAGTAAACCACACCATCATGAATCCTTATTACTGCGCATGTCCCCCATCGGCCATTCAGAGCCCGCATACGTAGCGGGTACATAGCACTCAATGGAGGCCGGCAGCAAGCATCCCGAACAGAGGCACAATGGGAACAGATGAACCCGATCCTCCAAACCAGGAGAGCAGGGGCAATATGTAACGCTGGCACCATAGCAAACAGCCCATGTTCGTTTCTTTGTTTATACTACGATATCAAACACAATCAATGTAGATCCATGATGGAAATCATCATGTTAGTAGGGGCATTCTGTCCTCTGTTCATATATATATATATTTGGCCAATGTGTAAATCCATAATTAAACGCAATATTTTATATTAGCAGAGCAGAGGCAATATATACTACTATCCTCATGGGTGAACATGTATTTTAATGCCCGTGTTCATCTCTTAAAAATGGTGCCAAATAAGACACCCTGTTTGTAGGTGCGTTAAATGCTTTATTAGTGTATATTACGCCAATACATGAATCTGTAATTGGCCAATATCGGACCTCAGACTAACTAAATCATCTGGGTGGTCTCAAGGCGGGAAGTCAAGTCCCTAGTAGTGTAAGGGGGAAATTTGAGTCATCAAGATAATTTGTCATGGTAGATCCATGTAGGTCTTAAACCTAGACCTTAACAAGAATTTGGAAAACAGTCCAGTCTTACAATTGGTCCTCATAGGAATTATATCTGGGTTTAATGCAAAATTTGATATATAACAGACCCGTGAACAAGGATGAAGAATCACAAAAAAATATCACAAAAAACAGGCAAAGGATAGTTGTTCATTTAGTCCCCTTGGTTCACGACTCTCCATCCTGAATATCCATTCACACTCTCTTTTTAGGATGGTTTTATCTATGTTGCCTCCTCTAGGGTTAATGTTCACTACCTCAATAATCGTGAACCTGACCTCAGCAAGGGAATTATTGTGGACTAATAGCATGTGCTTAGCCAAAGGGGTGTCTCTCCCGTTCCTGATATCTCCCATGTGCTCGCCTACTCTACGTCTGAATTCCCTCTTCGTCTTCCCTATATAATCCTTAGGGCAAGAGCAAGTGGCTAGATAGATCACTCCAGTGGTCTTACAGTTTGAGAAATTGCGTTGGTAAAAGGTTTTCCCCGTGGCAGCACTACAAAAGAATTTGTTGGGTTTCATCCATCTACAAAGGCTACAGTCCCCACACTTGAAAAAACCAATAGGTTTCCTCTCAAGCCAAGTACCCTTCGGTTCAGGCCTCTTGTATTGACTATGTACTAACATGTCTCTAATGGACTTTCCTTTCCTGAATGTGATGTTGGGGCGTTCGCCTATCAGACTTCCAATATCTGGATCTAATCTAAGAATATCCCAGTGTCTTGTAATAATTCTCCTAACTTCTTGATGTTTATCATCAAATGTACCAATGATTCTGACTATTTCAGATGTATCCCTTTCCGTACGTTTCTGTAGGAGTTTCTGCCTATCCGCTCTTTCAGCAAAGAATCTGTTCAATGAAACATACGTCGGTTATAAAAACTATCTCAAATCCTGGTGGGAGATCAGGACATTAGAAAATTATCTGAAAAATCGTATTGTACCTAGAGGGCTTAGAATTAATATTAGTCCTTCCCTAAGAGTTACCTCACCTGAGTTTCTGAATATCTGGACAAAGGAATCTATTGAGGCATCATTAAGGTTTATGCAAATTTTATTAGCAGAAGAAAAGAAAATATTTGAGAGGTCTAATAGCCAACTCAATACATTAATTGAGCTAACTCTCAAGCATAAAACGGACTCTGATTTTGCCAGGAGGGAAGGTCTGTTACAAACCTCTGTAGAAAGATATCAGGCCCTTCTGAAGGAAAGAAAACACCTTCAGTTTCAAAGGGATCTGAGGGACTTCAGTGAGAACCAAGTTTTCAATTTTCAAACAGAAAGACAGTCAGAGGCATCGTCGTCTGACTTAGAAGCCTCAGATACAGAAAGAGCAGATAGTGTACCATCATTCAGAGGTTCTTTTCCGAAACAAAGATGGCAGGGTGGAAGGGGGAGAAGAAAGGGAAGAGGGCCATACAGGGGCAGTATGAGACAAGAAGTATCTTACTCAAAAGTAAATATGTCATCAGTACCTGCGGGACCGTCTTCCTTGAATACCCCCTCCTCTATCACACCCTCATCCTCTTCGTCCTCTTTTTTGGAGCGGGGTGCGAGGGCAGGCTATCATCTAAGAACCCGGTTCAACTAACTAAGGGTCAAATTATAAATCTATCCTCGCACACCCTAAGTAAAGAAGAATCTATTGTGCTGTCAAGAGGACTGAACTTTGTCCCCACGAACAGCTACAACTGTTTTGAGTGGGTAAAGGACCTCAATCTGTTCTGCAGAAAACTAAAATGGAAAAAATTCTTTAGACATAATGACCGGGAGGAGTGCTCTAGACAAGGCCTCAGTGATGAGGACATTGAGAGTTATCAAGCACTCATGGGTCTCCTCAGAGAGAATGAGAATCTCCCAGTGGATGGTAAAGGTCCCTTTACTAAACTCAAGAACAAGAGTGAAAAGATGCCACCTCAAGGGGATACTAAGAACATTGACATTTTTGCATCACTAGTTGAGAGAGATCTCAAAAGGATTATGAAAAGAACTAACTGGGATGATGAGGAGAATCTGGCAATAGGGGAACGGGATGCCCTCATGGGTCTAAAGAGAAATGACCATTTGATTATTAAATCATCTGATAAAGGTGGTAACCTTGTGATTATGAATCATCTAGAATATCGCAAGATGTGTCTAAATATTCTGCAGGACGCTTCTACCTATGAGGTCCTGAAGGTAAGTCCATTATTGGACTATAAGGCAGAACTTAGATCCCTAGTCGATGAGGCTCTCTTGAATAAATTAATTTCCAAAACTGAATCTGACTTCCTTGTACCCAAGTTTCCAATGATGGCGACCTTCTATGCACTTCCAAAAGTACATAAGGGTATAGATCCTCTGAAAGGACGCCCAATTGTCTCAGGGGTGGACTCCCTGATACAAAATTGTGGGATATATGTAGATCAAATTTTGCGTCCATTTGTGACCTCACTTCCCTCATATCTGAGGGATACATCAGACCTATTATTAAAACTGGAAGGTATCCATCTTGAGGAAGGTACTTGGCTGGGTTCTATTGATATAGAAGCATTATACAGTAGTATCCCACACCAGGAAGGGATCAGCAGTGTTGAACATTATCTACAACAAAGGTCAATTGCTTGCAGAAAGCACAATAGCTTTGTATCATCTCTTCTCAATTTCACCCTTACACGCAATGTTTTCACCTTCGACGGTAGGTTTTTCCACCAGCTCAGGGGCACTGCGATGGGGAGCCCCTGCGCCCCGTCGTATGCAAATCTGTTCCTGGGCTGGTGGGAGGAGACTATTGTGTTCGGAGGTGACACAAAATGGTGGCAGCAACACATCTCTATGTGGTATCGCTATATAGATGATGTCTTTGTTGTATGGTCGGGATCGAAACAACAATTTGAGATGTTCGTCAATGAGCTTAACCATAATGTTATTAATCTCAGATTCACCTTTGAAATTGAGAAGCAAGAACTGGCCTTCCTTGATATTAAAATCAGGAGAGAATCTTTTGGGAATATCTCAACGAGGATCCATCGTAAACCCACTAGTACCAACAGTCTGCTTCACTGGCAGAGTCATCACCCTGTCCCTCTCAAGAGAGGAATCCCTAAAAGCCAGTTCCTTAGACTGAGGAGAAACTGTTCGAGAAAAGATCTTTTTTATAGTCAGGCTGGTGACATGTATAACAGATTCAGGGAAAAGGGATATCCGACACATGTCTTGGATACAGCATTAAACTTTGCTGAAAGAGCGGATAGGCAGAAACTCCTACAGAAACGTACGGAAAGGGATACATCTGAAATAGTCAGAATCATTGGTACATTTGATGATAAACATCAAGAAGTTAGGAGAATTATTACAAGACACTGGGATATTCTTAGATTAGATCCAGATATTGGAAGTCTGATAGGCGAACGCCCCAACATCACATTCAGGAAAGGAAAGTCCATTAGAGACATGTTAGTACATAGTCAATACAAGAGGCCTGAACCGAAGGGTACTTGGCTTGAGAGGAAACCTATTGGTTTTTTCAAGTGTGGGGACTGTAGCCTTTGTAGATGGATGAAACCCAACAAATTCTTTTGTAGTGCTGCCACGGGGAAAACCTTTTACCAACGCAATTTCTCAAACTGTAAGACCACTGGAGTGATCTATCTAGCCACTTGCTCTTGCCCTAAGGATTATATAGGGAAGACGAAGAGGGAATTCAGACGTAGAGTAAGCGAGCACATGGGAGATATCAGGAACGGGAGAGACACCCCTTTGGCTAAGCACATGCTATTAGTCCACAATAATTCCCTTGCTGAGGTCAGGTTCACGATTATTGAGGTAGTGAACATTAACCCTAGAGGAGGCAACATAGATAAAACCATCCTAAAAAGAGAGTGTGAATGGATATTCAGGATGGAGAGTCGTGAACCAAGGGGACTAAATGAACAACTATCCTTTGCCTGTTTTTTGTGATATTTTTTTGTGATTCTTCATCCTTGTTCACGGGTCTGTTATATATCAAATTTTGCATTAAACCCAGATATAATTCCTATGAGGACCAATTGTAAGACTGGACTGTTTTCCAAATTCTTGTTAAGGTCTAGGTTTAAGACCTACATGGATCTACCATGACAAATTATCTTGATGACTCAAATTTCCCCCTTACACTACTAGGGACTTGACTTCCCGCCTTGAGACCACCCAGATGATTTAGTTAGTTTGAGGTCCGATATTGGCCAATTACAGATTCATGTATTGGCGTAATATACACTAATAAAGCATTTAACGCACCTACAAACAGGGTGTCTTATTTGGCACCATTTTTAAGAGATGAACACGGGCATTAAAATACATGTTCACCCATGAGGATAGTAGTATATATTGCCTCTGCTCTGCTAATATAAAATATTGCGTTTAATTATGGATTTACACATTGGCCAAATATATATATATATGAACAGAGGACAGAATGCCCCTACTAACATGATGATTTCCATCATGGATCTACATTGATTGTGTTTGATATCGTAGTATAAACAAAGAAACGAACATGGGCTGTTTGCTATGGTGCCAGCGTTACATATTGCCCCTGCTCTCCTGGTTTGGAGGATCGGGTTCATCTGTTCCCATTGTGCCTCTGTTCGGGATGCTTGCTGCCGGCCTCCATTGAGTGCTATGTACCCGCTACGTATGCGGGCTCTGAATGGCCGATGGGGGACATGCGCAGTAATAAGGATTCATGATGGTGTTGTTTACTAGTTGGAACCTGCCCGGTGGACACTTTTGAGCTATTGATGCAGTGAATGCGCTTTTGAGAGACCGTGGCTCTGCACGGTGAGATCCATCTTTGACCTATCCGGAAGTAATACAATCAGTTCCGGGCTGTATACACGCAAGCCCCTTTGTTGTGGTATATTGATGAGCGACATGCGTGTTAGGAACTAGGTCACACTGAATATCAATACATGTTCTTATTAACACATACCCACCCCCCGGTACTTTGCGCGTCTATCATCAAACGCAGTATAATACGGGGGTAGGGTGGGATTGTCTTCTCATCCGTGACAGGGGCGTTACCTAAATCATGACAGGCGCACTCGATGTGAGGAAATGAATGAGACACTCTATAACCAATGGGTGAGTCTCTTTGTTAGTCGGGACATGCGCAGTAGTGTTAAGGGGGTGTGTCCCTTCATAGCGTCCGGAGCTGGCGAACGCTGTGGCGGTAACTATAAAATAAGGGTTATCATGCCAGCACATCTACTATACCACATCAGGACACTATTTTTACTGAGACCGGCCCTCCTGATGAGCCCAGATGGGGCGAAACGCGTCGAGGCGCTTCACGTACATGGCAGAAGGCGTTTGACATGATGAGTATCTGCAGCATTGATCACTGAGTGTTTGGATCATGTATTTATTGGCACTGTATCTCTAGTCAGGTGGCATGTTTATTGTCACTATGCATGCAAATCTTTGGCTATTGAGCGATTGATCATTTGTGGAGTTTGCATTTTTGTGCCATTTTGATCTAACCTCATATAAATGATATTGGATACTCTCTATGCTGTGGAATTTATCCGATGTATCTGTTGTATCTATGTGACTCATGTCACTGAGATGCCATCATTTTAATGCCAGTACATTAATGTGTTCCTTTGATTTTAATCCTTTTGGGGATTAGGGTCCTCCTTACTATAGTTGATCTCTGTCTAATGATAGGGGCCCCCTTAGCATCGGGGAAGGGATCCCTAGTGGCTGTAGGGTTCATCAGGGTCCATAGGGACAGCCACCGTTGAGCGGGGGCGCCACAACGTTCCCCCTAGGGTGCCAACCTCCGCGGCAAGGAAGGATTGAGCATTAGACGTAAATAGGGACTCCTAGGAAACCCCCATTACATGTTTTTTGTATTTGGGTTTTAATTGGACACGTTGTTGTTTTGTTCTGTTCACTTTGTGGTGTGACCTTTGGTATTTTAATAATAAAGCATCGTTTTAAGGTTCTATGATAACAGGTCAATCTGATGTGATTGCCACTGATTCCGTAATGTACTGCGGTCCAGAGTAAAGTCCTTTCTAGTTTTTTTTGGCTTTAGCTTGTGTGGCTTTCCAACTAGTGCTTCATTTTCCTCCTAATGTTTTATGGATAAGTTTATGAAGGATGTAATATTGGGAACCCAGTACTGGCAAACATCATAGGTGAATGCTATGTGTAAGCAGCAATGCAGAATATGTTGTCGGTATACAGGGGATACCTAAGGTAAGTACAGCGTGGGAAATAAGTATTTGATCCCTTGCTGATTTTGTAAGTTTGCTCACTGACAAAGACATGAACAGTCAATAATTTTAAGGGTAGGTTAGTTTTAACATTGAGAGATAGAATATCAAAAATGAAATCCAGAAAATCACATTGTATAAATTATATAAATTTATTTGCATTTTGCAGTGAGAAATGCGAGAAATAAGTATTTGATCCCCTACCAACCATTAAGAGTTCTGGCTCCTACAGACCAGGTAGACGCTCCTAATCAACTCGTTACCTGCATAAAAGACAGCTCTCTTACATAGTCACCTTTATAAAAGACTCCTGTTCACAGACTCAATTAATCAGTCAGACTCTAAACTCTACAACATGGGCAAGACCAAAGAGCTTTATGAGGATGTCAGGGACAAGATCATAGACCTGTAGAAAGCTGGAATGGGCTACAAAACCATAAGTAAGATGTTGGGTGAGAAGGAGACAATTGTTGGTGGAATAGTAAGAAAATGGAAGAAATACAAAATGACTGTCAATCGACATCGATCTGGGGCACCATGCGAAATCTCACCTCTTGGGATATTCTTGATCATGAGGAAAGTGAGAGATCAGCCTAAAACTACATGGGGGCAACATGTTAATGATCTCATGGCAGCTGGGACCACAGTCACCAAGAAAACCATTGGTAACAATTTATGCCATAAAGGTTTAAAATCCTGCAGGGCCCACAAGGTCCCCCTGCTCAAGAAGGCACATGTGCCGACCTGTCTGAAGTTTGCCAGTGAACACCTGGATGATTCTGTGAGTGATCGGGAGAAGGTGCTGTGGTCACATGAGACAAAAATTGATCTCTTTGGTATTAACTCAGCTCGCCATGTTTGGAGAAAGAGAAATGCTGCCTATGACCCAAAGAACACAGTCCCCATTGTCAAGCATGGAGGTAGAAATACTATGTTTTGTGGGCATTTCTTTTCTACGGGTACAGGACTACTTCACCGCATCAATGGAGAATGGATGGAGCCACGTATCGTAAACTCCTGAGTGACAACCTCCTTCCCTCCTCCAGGACATTAAAAATGGGTCGTGCCTGGGTCTTCCAGCAAGACAATGAACCAAAACATACAGCCAAGGCAACACAGGAGTGGTTCAAAAAGATGCACATTAAGGTCTCCAGACCTTAATCCCATAGAAAACTTATGAAGGGAGTTGAAGCTCCAAGTTGCCAAGCTACAGCCTCAAAATCTTAATGATTTAGAGATGATCTGAAAAGAGGAGTGGACCAACATTCCTCCTGACATGTGCGCAAAACTCATCATCAACTACAAAAAACGTCTGACTGCTGTGCTTACCAACAAGGGTTTAGCCGCCAAGTATTAAGTCTTGTTTGACAGAGGGATCAAATTCCTATTTGTCACTGCAAAATGCAAATAAATTTATGTAATTTATACAATGTGATTTTCTGGATTTTATTTTTGATATTCTGTCTCTCTATGTTAAAATTAACCTACCCTTAAAATTATAGACTGTTCATGTCTTTGTCATTGGGCAAACTTACAAAATCTGCAAGGGATCAAATACTTGTTTCCCCAACTGTTTATGGTACTGTCAGGATCAAGGTGCTTTTATTTTAATTGTTCAGTATAATTTCTTTTATTCTATACATATTAGGGACAATGACAGGGAATCAAGATAAAAAAATGTGGATTCTGTGATGTATTGGAGGACTAAAACTGTTGAGAAGGAGTGAAGGTTGTCATAAGAGATAAAGGAGGACTCTGCTCCACCAGAAAGTCTGGCAATCGGTTCCTAGTTTAACTTGATGCAACAGGTCAAGAGGTTTGTGCACAAAAATCTAGACACCTTCAGATGTCTGTGAAAGGAGGAGAACAAGATGAGATTACACTGACATTCATGAGCAGTCTGAAAAAAATCCATGTCCAAGTGAGAAGCTATCCATACTGAGAACGTCCTTATTGTGCTTTGATGGTACAGAGCTACCTTGACAACTCATTCGTGACAGCATTGAATGGTGGCCACATTCCCCAAACTTTACCTCCATGGACTTTATTTGGGGAGAATTGTAAAGGAAAAGGTTTTTGAGAGGAAACCTCATACTTGGACAAATTGAAGGACTCCATCTTGTGAACATTGGTGTTCACCAGACTTTATGTGTTTTTGTTCTGATCAATGTCAGTGTTATGATAGTGTAGAGATAAAGAAGAGAATGGAGGGCACCATCACAAAATATTTAGCATAACAGTGGGATCAACCTGAAGCATGTAGAAAACTGTCACACATACACTAGAAAGAACATGCTATAACGAAGATTACCAAAAAAGTATATAATTCAATATTTTATTTGAGTATACAAAAAAGACCAAATTTAAAACCATTTAAAACTAAAAGTACCCACCTTGGGTGGGTTCTGCCCTACGGACCAAAAGGCAAAATGTGACAGACATACTGTATATAAATTAAATGAAGAGTATATATTACTTAACATACCCAGGTCATAAAGTCAGTAATGAGTCGCTGATTACACAGAAGATTAAATATCACATATCCTCATGTAGGAGTTACCATCATAGTAAAAAATAAAAAAAGCAGCAACAAGTGCACATAAAAAAGAACCATATGAATGAAAAACATGAAAATAGATGCTGATAGATTTAAGTGTCTCAATAGTCAGCTACTAGTAACAAAACCAATGACAACAATGCAGCACTTTTTGTAGGATTTTTCATTAGTCAGTGCCAGTTTGATTACTGGACTGCTGTTACATTGCAATTTCTCCTTTCCAATTTAACTGTTTTCTCTCTGCAAGGAGTTTCTCTATTGTTCCAATTAAATTGTTAATATGTTAACCCTTGCTCTGCCTCTCTTGCATCACTGCATCCCACAACCTGCTTACATATGTACTGTTAGAGAATATGCTTTTCTACTTCCTAAAAGGTGGCTGTTTCTCAGCAGCCGGGCCGGACTGGCCATCTGGCAATTCTGGCAAATGCCAGAAGGGCCTGTCTGGTAGTGGGCTGCCTTGTCTGCTACCTTGTTAACTGAATCGGTGATCTCAAGATACCCATACTGTTAACAGTTGTGACGGAGCACAAAGTCGCCGACTCCATCACTTTCCGCAGTAGGCCACATGTATCATTTGAAATATTGGTCTTGCAGTAAATCTTGCTTTCCTTCATCCAGGTTAATATTAGTAATATATCCCCATCTTTTGCTTAGAGATGAGGACTGCATGAGCCTGTGTGATTGGAAATGCCAGGGCGGAATTCTAGTCCCAGTCTGTACCTGCTCAGCGGACAGAGAAGGTGACTACAAAGCACAAGCTCAAGGGTTTGAACCCAGACGCATGATAGTTGGGTTTGGTTCCAGGAATATTGCAACATCGAAGGAGGACATTTAGAGCACCAAACCATAAACATGAATTGATTAGTACTGTGTGTGTCTACTTTGGTCCAATTTTGAGCTCCTCAGAGCTTAAACATAATGAGATCAGTACTATATATCTACTTTTGGGCCACCTTGTATAAATGAAAAATCTTAGTGCAATGACACAGTTGCTAAGACTGCTGCTTCTAATGCAAAACCATACATGTCCATGTTTAAGTTAAATGACATACTGTCCATCAAAATTTTCTTTAAAAATCCCCTTAGTACATGAGTATTTGAGGCTACAAGGCTAAGAGATATGGAAACAGGCTACAAATGATATTTACAACCATGTATATGGCT
Source organism: Dendrobates tinctorius (assembly GCF_039654945.1). Classification (NCBI taxonomy): domain Eukaryota; kingdom Metazoa; phylum Chordata; class Amphibia; order Anura; family Dendrobatidae; genus Dendrobates; species Dendrobates tinctorius. The sequence continues at coordinate 45,826,003 of NW_027361754.1, forward strand.
GATATTGCCTTCTCTGGAGGATTAAAGAGTAGCGACATATGGAAGATTTGGCATCACAGCTACAACACAAGGGAAGCAAAAAAGACATGAAGGCTGAATACAATGTGCTTCTTCAAGCATAGAAATATTATATTCTTAATTACACAATCAATGTAATTTTCAAAGTAATCTTAAAAGGGATGGAAAGGTGTCAAATCCATGAAGAGCAGCCACTGCGTCTTCAAGACAGCTGCTCCCAAACCTCTCTCAGGCATGGTGTCCCTCTCTCCTTTTGATCCACATGCCTTACCAGGAAGATATATGTTTGTCTTGATCACTGATCTTCTAGTCCTAGTAATGCCACTTATACGAGGTACCATACTGGGTGATACCATCTTGTTATATCTTTAGCACAAAAAAAGTAATACCTTTATACATGTACTACTTTGTCTTGATTAGGAAAAAGATTTGGCCTAATAGTCTACCCTCATTTCCTCTGATCACAGCTAGTCACGTACAAGCACATTCCACATGTATGCATAATTCTGCTGCTATTACCTACAGGGTAATTATTATGTAAGGCAAATACATATCTGGCCTAGTATCTGAAAACAAAACTCATGGAACAAGTCTATTCTTTACAGCATACCTCCCAACCATACAGGATCCAGAAGGACAGTCCAGAAGTTGCGGAGTTGTCCTGCTGTCCTGGAAGGTCGGGGAATGCCCCGACTTTAACTGTATCTATGCCCTGAGGTCAAACCATGCCATGCCAGACGGAGTTACCGTGTGCTCTGTCATGCATCACTTTTGGGCGTATATGCCTACTGAAAGCGAACACATAGACATAGTAGACTGCGTCTAGGTGTCCATCTCCAGTAGGTGTACACGCCCAAAAATGATGCACATCAGAGCTCAATGTAACTTTGTTTGCACTATTGTTATCAAAAGCCCCTTTGGCGCATATGCCCTAATCCCATTTTGTTGGGGGTTCAAACATAAGCCTGACGAGACCACTGAATGTGGTGAAGAACCCAGTGTGAAGGCACCATTATTGATACAGCGCTGATGTTTCATCAACAGGTCTGCAGCAAATCATTGAGCTCAGCAGTTCATCGCAACTTGTGAAGTCAACTGAGCTCAGTTACTGGCTGTAATACTATCGAGACATGACATTAGCTTCGCAGCCAATACTGGACACAGGGATTAGCAGTGGAAACCCAACCCTGGACCCAGGGAGGTTGAGTAAAGCTTGTAGTAAAGTTTGTTTTTCTTAAAAAAAAACAGTAGTCGAAGGTGAGGGGATCTCCAACAGTGGAAAAATCCTTTAAATATGTCAAATATTGTATATATTATAAACTTTACAAAGAGCATACAATAATTGATAGAGCCTATACATTAACTGAGATACTTCCAACTCAAGTAATTGGACAATATAATTGAAAGCAAATAAATATACTTGTCTTTTACCATGTCCCACCATGTTAGCTACAGTACATTGATGACATTTCATCATGAAAAGTGACTATGGCAGTAAATCAGTGGCCAGAGAGGTAATATCAGTAGGGCTGACACATCACTTTTGGCTTTGGCCAATGATTGGTCTCATTTCCGGCACAGATGCCATTACTGCTGTGTTGTAAATAGAGGCTAGGAATAATCAATGAACCGACGCTGATGAGAGATAGGGAGAATAAGTCATTATATGCTATTTATACCCATATCGAGCATTTTTTAAAGGGAATATGTCAGGTTTTTGTGATGTAATCTGAAGACAGCAGGAGATAGAGACTGAAATACAGAATTCATGGATGTGTCACTTTTGGCTTGGCTTTTATCCTAAGTCATGTAACTAGGCTCGTTAAAGGGTCAACATTGACTTTTAGGATTGCTACCTCCAATAGGTGGCACTAGAGTTCTAGTCCTCTTCCTCTCTGAAGAGACAATTTGCATAATTGTCACTTTTCAAAATGATGCTGTTTACTAACTGTGAAGGATTTATCACTAAGAGATTAGTATTGGAGTTCTAGTCTTGCAACGCCCCCTCCTGTGATAAGCACCTCGCTGTCTACTCAGCCTGGTGTGGGCGGGGTAAGCTTTCTCAGCTCTGCTTCATGCTAAATCTAAAATCTCTGACTGTGTCAGAACGGCTGCACCCAGTAAATTAAGTGATACATCATTGGATTCATCTTCTCTTTTCCTATATTATGTTGCTCTCAGATGAGGTAGCAAAAACCTGCTGACAAATTCCCTTTAAGCCTGGAAACCCCAACATACTGCACCAAAAAGCAATTCGGAAAGAAATGAAGTTTCTTCCTTTGCCAGTTGGCTGAAAAATAGTGGTAAAAATGCACAGAATTGTCATCCTTTAGTTCTAAAACCCCAAAATGTAAAATGCTGATATTAAACAATCCTGTCTGAACGGATACATTTTTTTTCAGAATGGAATGGAACTCATCAAAAGGCACCATTTGAAAAATGAAAAAAAAAGTTAGTTTTTTTTTTTTTTGCAAAGGAGCTGTTACTGATAAAGCTGAAAAAAAACAGATTTATATGGGTGCATATACAATATATATTAAAAAAATGAAGAAAAAATCCCAAGCAGTAGACTGCGAGCACGGCTCTCACCTTCTTGGATAGCAGGAGAGCAGGTGTGGAATGCACATCTGGCTGGAAAACTACACGACACAATTCTCTTGCTGACACAGGAGATTTGAGGAGCATTCCAGTGTAAGGGCTACAGAGCCATGTACTCTGCTCCCTACCGCCAGATGGGGAGGAAAGTATATTGCAAAAAATATACAGGAGAACCCTATTCCTCTTAAAGGGATACAAAATCTTCTGACATCAAAATAAAGATGAAGATCAGTATCAGGGTGCAATCTCATGAGACTGACTTTCCAATACTATCCTATACATCCAAATGTGGTTGGTAAAAATCAGTAGAGGACTGATTCTTTTCCTTAGATGTCTGTGCAACAAATCCAATGTGAACATCCTTTTAGTGTGGCCTTCTGTCTGATTTGTTATGTGCAGATCTGACCTAAGCCGCTATGACACCACTAACCACTGTTATCCGAGCATGCTCTGGTGTTATCCGAGTGTCTTGGGCGTGCTCGAATAATATGTTTGAGTCCCCACTGCTGCATGCCTCACGGCTGTTAGACAGCTGTAACACATTCAGGGACTGTCTAACAAACAGGCAATCCCCCATGTGTTGTATCTGTCTAACAGTCGTGAGACATGCAGCAGTGGGGACTGGAACATATTATTCAAGCACGCCCAAGATCTTCAGATAACAACAGAGTATTCTCAGATAACACGTTACCCGAGCACATTCGCTCATCACTAATAACAATAAAATTATAGTTTGCCCTCTGACCCTCTAGGTTTTCTGTATTTTTGCTGAAATCTAGCATAAAATTCTAAAAATAAAAAAGTTATATGTTGCTATAATATATTTTGTTATTTTTTTTACAACATTGTTTGTGCTTATTTTATATGTCTATTTTAATACCCTAGCTTTAAACCTATCCCTAATTCTAGTTAGGATTAGAAAAAGCATACAAAAATATAAAATGTATAGTGTTAGAAAAATATTAAAATTTGATACTCTTTAATGGCTAACTGAGAAGATGGAAACAAATAAAAAGTTATTACCAATTTTAATATTTTTCTATCTATTGGCTAACACGGTATATTTTTCTTGTATAATAATGTTAGTATTTTTTTTGTTTTACAAAGGACACTTTTTTAAATTATAGGCAATTCTTCCAGATGGTTTCAGAATCTCTTTTCACAACATTTTTGAGACACAGGAGAGGAGAGGCAGAGATCAGCTGGAGAGCACCTACAGGGCATGTGCAGTGCAAATTATTCAATTTTGGCTGGAAAGTTTGTACACATATAAAATTTGGCACCAGAGGAACCCTCCCTTTAGCACCCCCACCTTACACGCTTCATCACTGCCAAAACTTTATGTTGAAAGTTGAACATTAGCTTGGTTCCTTAATCCTTATAATTTACCGATACTCATATGCAAACGTGATGACCTCAGAACAATCCGTTTTACACTGCAATGTTACTAAACGTGTTCTTCTTATAATGCATTCTAGTTTGGCATCCATTCCTATATGAATCATCTAAATCAGGCTTAAATTACATGGCTGCCCTACTTGACTAATGTTCTAATGTGCAAAATATTATAACAGGTAGTTATCTAATATATTATCTAATTTCTAGTATAGTTCCCTCAAACAGTCAAATCGGTTCTCAGAAGATGATAAACTTTTGTGATATAACAAAGCAACTAATTGGTCTTAGGTCGAATTATTGCAGTGATATTGGTAAATCACTATGTAATGTTATATATACAGCAAAGTAATAAGAAGCCGCTAAATCTAGCATCTCATCTTGAGGTTTTCTGCTTTAGAAAACCCACTTTTAGATAACCTAAATTAAGCAATTCTGGGTTAATAGAGAGACATTCTCTATGGAAAATACTCATCTATTTGGGTAGGACAGAAATAGCTACATAGATTGTCTTTAACTTTGGAGGACCCAGCATATCTGTACTTCACATGGACACACCATTCCCTGTTGATGAGAATAGTGCAATACCTAAATTCTCCTGTGGCGGCACTGCAGGCAAAATGGACACTTGCTACCAGGCTCCTGTGCAGATCATTGATGATCACTGGAGATGATTAATTTTTTGTTGTGGGCCATTCTAAAAATAAAGGCTTGTCCTAATATTAGTAAAATTGCAAGGACCTGTCAACTTAAAGTGGGCTTCCATGGTCAGGCTTTGTTTTGGCCCCTCAGTTTTACAGGGCTTGTCTGGTTTCACTGCTAGCCTTCAGAATTCATCTGCAGGGTTGACTGACCTGAGGAAAAATCCAAACCAGTAAAAACAATAAAGCCAGAACTAAAAATTGAAGGCACCCATATACAATAAATTAATGTTGGCCAAACTGGACAATATCAGCAGTCTCGGACAACAGTCTAATGTGTTTGTGGGCCCCAGGCTCTCAGCTGCCATGCTTTCGGAGGAGATAAGCATCTAGCATCTCTGATTTAGAAATGTCTATCCTTTGTAGATAAGCCTCCACCAGAGCATTCTGGTAGCAGCTCTCTCGTAAAGGACATAGTAGCACTCACTCTGCCGGGAGGAGCTGGCAAAGATAGCTGCTGGCTGAACCATCGTTCGTCTGACAGCTATTTTTTGTTTATGGAAGCCCTTTTGTCATGTCAGACACGGTTCGCACCAGGTTGTCCGGCAGACAGCGGTAATACCCCATCCTACCACTTTGTTCTCAGCGGCGCCGGTTGGTCTTCGGATCCGGCTTGGATTGGGTTAACCAGGTTGTTAGTCTGGGTGAGGGCTTAGCCACGCCCCCTGCCTTTATATTGTCCTGCGTGACTATGGACGTCGCCGACTATAGCTCTTTTCTTGTGCTAGCGTTACCGGTCTGAAGGGGGCGTCTTAGGAGCATACAATATCTGGTGTAGTATATTCCGTTGTTGCCATTATTTCCTCCCTGCGTGGTATTATTTTGTTGCCCTTGCACCTTATTGTTTTCTCTTGTGTGTACGCGATGTGGTGCGTTTCCCTTACCCTTGTCCATACTTATTTGTGGGGTCTGGTGTTTGGTCTCTTCACTGGGTGGAGGGTGGTGGGTTTAGCTTAGGGCTGGACAGGAGACAAGGACAGGGTGGAGGCCCAGGCAGGCACACCTTCAGTGTAAACCCTGGGTTGAGGGAAAGTCAGGGTTTCCTCTAGTCTATGAGGGACACCGCAGGGGCCCCGGGGTTCAGCCTAGAGTTACCTAAGCTTCCCGTGACATTATAGTCGGCCCAAGAATTAGTTACCATGGATCCTATAGTCTCCATAACCAAACAGCTGGAGGCTCTGTCCTTACAGGTCACTGAACTGAGGGGGGTGGTCCAGCAACAAGGCCTGTCAGTTCCTGCTGTACAAACTGAGGCAGCAGTCAGGGCAGCTGAACCCAAGTTGCCTCTCCCTGAATGATTTTCAGGTGATCGCTGTAAGTTCATTGTATTTCGTGAATCCTGCAAATTGTATTTTCGTATGCGTCCACTCTCCTCAGGAAATGAGGCTCAACGTGTGGGCTTGGTAATTTCCTTGCTGAGTGGTGATCCACAAGCATGGGTTTTTTCACTACCTTCTGATTCACCTGCATTTGAGTCTGTAGACCTTTTTTTTTCTGCTCTTGGTTTAATCTATGACGATCCTGACAGACTGGCGTTAGCAGAATCTAAAATACGCTCTCTGCTCCAGGGTGAACCACTGGCGGAGGATTACTGTACTGAATTTCATCGCTGGGCTGTGGACACTCAGTGGAATGACCCTGCACTAAGGAGTCAATTTTTGCATGGGGTTTCTGGAAGGGTTAAACAGGCTCTGTTAATGTATGAGACTCCCGCCTCTCTGGAGGCTGCTATGGTGCTTGTAGTACGCATTGATCGCCGCTTTCGTCAGAGTTCGCAGGAGACGTTTCCTGTGGGGGGGGCAGTTTTTGGTGAGGCTACTTCGGGTGAATCCGTTGAGCCTATGCAGATCGCTGGTATATCACATTCACAAAGTAACAAGCATAAATGTCCCTTGCCCAGAAAGCAAGGGGTTTGTTTTTTTTGTGGCAAGAAAGGACATTTTATTAATGCCTGCCGGCTGGTACCTAAGAAGGACGCGCTGGCGGAAAAACTGCTAGGCTCAGAGAGTTTGGAGGAGTCTAATCTGAGCCTTTGCATATCCTCCATGCTGGTCTCCCAGTGTATACTCCCTGCCAAGGTAGTAGTTGGGGGCCAAGAGCTGTCGATTACTGTATTTGTTGATAGTGGTTCAGCTGCAAATCTCATTGATGAGAGATTCGCGAGGACAGCGGGACTGAAGGTGGAGAAGCTGCCTAATCCTATCCGGGTGGCTACCATCAATGCCTCCCCACTCTCACAAGGGGAGATTAAAGAGTTTGTGGCTGATGTACAACTCCACATTGGGGTCTTACACTCTGAGCGGGTAACATGTATGGTGCTCAGTAATTTACCTGCTCAGGTAGTTCTGGGGTTTCCATGGTTGTCTATGCACAATCCGGTGATTGATTGGAAAACCCAGGACATAATTCAGTGGAGCAGAGATTGCCAAGAGAGTTGTCTGGCCACTTGTATTTCCGCGGTGACTCCCAGCATCCCGGAGCCACTGCTGGACTTTGCTGATGTATTTTCTGAAAAGGGTTGTTCAGAGTTGCCACCGCACCGACCCTATGACTGTGCTATTAGGTTAAAACCGGGAGCCAAGTTACCGAAAGCCCGGATGTTTAATATCTCAGGTCCGGAGAGGCAAGCTCTCAAAGAATACATTGCAGAAAGTCTAAGCAAAGGGCACATTAGGCCTTCATCATCTCCATTGGCGGCGGGATTCTTCTTTGTCAAGAAGAAAGATGGCGGATTACGCCCGTGTCTGGATTTTAGGGAACTCAACCAGATTACGGTTCGTGACCCATACCGGATGCCACTCATACCCGATTTGTTCAACCAGGTGTCTGGTTCCAAATGGTTTTCCAAACTTGACCTCAGGGGGGCGTACAATCTCATAAGAGTCCGTCAAGGGGATGAATGGAAGACGGCATTTAATACCCCTGAGGGTCACTTTGAGAATTTGGTGATGCCATTTGGGTTGACTAGCGCGCCAGCAGTATTTCAACATTTCGTAAATGATGTCTTTTCTCATCTTTTGGGGAAATTTGTTATCATATACCTTGACGACATTCTTGTTTACTCATGCGACCGTGATACACACATAGAGCATGTTAGGCAGGTATTACAGTTGCTCAGAGAGAACAAGCTCTATGCCAAGCTTGAGAAATGTGTATTTGTCGTCCAAGAATTACCTTTTTTGGGTTATGTTATTTCCGCCTCTGGGTTTAAAATGGACACCGCTAAGGTGCAAGCGGTGCTGCAGTGGGATAGGCCTGATAATCTCAAGGCGCTTCAGCGGTTTCTAGGCTTTTCAAACTATTATAGGAAATTTATTAAGAACTAGCTGAAGAGCCCGGCGCTGCCCGGGCATAGTAACTAACTGTGGTTAGTTATAGCAAATTATAATTATCCTCCATCCCATAGTCCCGTGCCCATATACTCATCATACATATTCACCATCCCATAGGCCCGTGCCCATATACCCATCATACATATCCACGATCCCATAGCCCCGTGCCCATATACCCATCATACATATCCTCCATCCCATAGTCGAGTGCCCATATACCCATCACACATCCTCCATCCCATAGTCCCATGCCCATATACCCATCATACATATTCTCCATCCCATAGTCCCATGCCCATATACCCATCATACATATCCTCCATCCCATAGTCCCATGCCCATATACCCATCATACATATCCGCCATCTCATAGTCCCGTGCCAATATACCCGTCATACATATCCTCCATCCCATAGTCCAGTGCCCATATACCATCACACATTCTCCATCCCATAGTCCCGTGCCCATATACATATCTGCCATCCCATAGTCCCGTGCCGATATACCCGTCAAACATATCCTCCATCCCATAGTCCAGTGCCCATATACCCATCACACATCCTCCATCCCATAGTCCCGTGCATATATACATATCTGCCATCCCATAGTCCCGTGCCCATATACCTGTCATACATACCCTCCATCCCATAGTCCAGTGCCCATATACCCATCACACATCCTCCATCCCATAGTCAACCATTATGACATCATAATGAGCGGCGGTAGGGCTTGCAACCTATGATGACATCAGTGTCGCCATGGCAACCATTGTGACATCATAATGATGGGCGGGGCTTGATACGCACACACTGTTTCCCCAGTATGCAAATAGGGGCATTATGACATCATAATGAGGGGCGGGGCTTGACACGCACACACTTTTTCCCCAGTATGTAGATGGGGGCAAATTTGTTTGGTGAATTGGAACGCGCGGGGTTAAAATTTCGCCTCACAACATAGCTTAGGACGCATTCGGGGTCCAGACATGCGACTGTGCCAAATTTTGTGGCTGTAGCTGTGACGGTGCGGATGCCTATCCCGGACATACACACACACATACATACATACATATATACATACACACTTTGAGCTTTATATATTAGATTTTTCTATAATTGCTAAACCGCTCACCGACATGACTAAAAGAGGTACTAATTTTTCTGACTGGTCTGAGGCGGCGGTGCGCGCGTTTGAATTCCTCAATAACAGTTTTGCTTCAGCTCCCATTCTGGTTCAGCCTGATGTCTCCCTACCATTTACCGTGGAGGTGGATGCATCTGAGGTGGGAGTGGGGGCGGTACTGTCTCAGGGCCCATCCTTGGGCAAATTGCATCCGTGTGCCTACTTCTCCAAGAAGCTGTCGCCTGCTGAGCGTAATTACGATATTGGTAACAGGGAATTGTTGGCCATCAAGTTGGCATTTGAGGAATGGCGACACTTCTTGGAGGGGGCTGTCCATCAGATTACTGTTATTACAGACCATAAAAATCTGCTTTATTTAGAGTCTGCTAAACGCCTGTCCCCCAGACAGGCTCGCTGGGCGTTATTCTTCACCCGGTTCAATTTTTTTGTGACCTACCGACCAGGTTCTAAGAATACTAAGACGGACGCCCTGTCCAGATGTTTTTCGGGGGGAGAGCCATGTGAGGAGCCGGTGCCTATCCTCCAAAAGGGTGTTGTAGTCTCGGCTATCATGACAGAAGTGGAGGCAGAGATTGCTGAGGCGCAGGAGGAGGTACCGCCGGGTCTGCCTCCTAATAAATCGTTTGTGCCACTACACCTATGCTTAAAAGTGTTAGGGGAACATCATGATACTGTCCTGGCAGGCCATCCAGGGGTTAAGGGCACTCTGGAACTTGTATCACGTCGTTTTTGGTGGCCCAAAATCCGGCAGGACGTGGCCTCATATGTGTCTGCCTGTACCACGTGCGAACCGGCCAAGACACCACGTTCCCGTCCTACTGGCATGTTGCATCCTCTCTGTGTGTCCAGTAAGCCATGGACTGAGATTTCCATGGATTTCATTACGGATTTTCCCTCCTCGGCTGGGAACACGGTCATTCTGGTAATAGTTGATCGGTTCTCTAAAATGTTGCATTTCTTTGCTTTGCCATCTTTGCCCAATGCGAAGACCCTTGCTCAGGTATTTATTCGCGAGGTGGTCAGACTTCATGGTGTCCCATCTGACATTGTATCTGATAGAGGTACACAATTTGTGGCAAAATTTTGGAGAGCGTTTTGTTCACGTCTAGAGATCAAATTGTCTCATTCTTCGGCTTTCCATCCTCAGTCGAATGGGCAGACTGAGTGTATGAACCAAAACCTTGAACAATACTTACGCTGTTTTGTGTCTGACAATCAGGAAGAGTGGTTGGCGTTTCTTCCTCTAGCTGAATTTGCGATAAACAATCATTGTCAGGAATCGTCTGGGGAATCTCCTTTTTTTGTATTTATGGTCAACATCTCCAATTCTGTACCTTGCGCCAGGGGTGCTCGGTTGGCGTCCCTGAGGAGGACCAGCTGGGAGTACAATTGTCATCCGTTTGGAGGACAGTAAAGCATCACTTGCTGAGTGTAGGGTCTAAGTATAGACGTGTGGCTGACCGTAAACGTGTGCCAGGTCCGGACCTGTGTGTGGGTGATTGGGAATGGTTGTCTACAAGGAACATCAAACTCAAATTACCATTGCTTAAGTTGGGTCCCAGCTTCATTGGTCCGTTTAGGATCTCCGCAATTGTCAACCCTGTGGCATTTCGTTTGGAGTTACCTGCCGTATACAAGATACATAATGTGTTTTTCCAAGGCGTTACTTAAAAAGGTCGTGGGTTCTGTGGATGTTTCTCCCGTGCCACCGCCTCCCGTCTTGGTGGAGGGCACGTTGGAGTTCGAGGTGTCCAAGGTGGTTGACTCTCGGGTTAGTGCGTCGCACTCTACAGTACCGGGTTCACTGGCGTGGCTATGGTCCGGAGGAGAGAACTTGGGTGCCGGCTTCGGACATACATGCAGACCGACTGGTTACGATGTTTCATCGCCGTCATCTGGACAAGCCAGGCTCTCGTCATTGTGAGGTTCCTGGGGTCCCTCATAGAAGGAGGGGTACTGTCATGTCGGACACGGTTCGCACCAGGTTGTCCGGCAGACAGAAGTAATACCCCATCCTACCACTTTGTTCTCAGCGGCGCCGGTTGGTCTTCGGATCCGGCTTGGATTGGGTTATCCAGGATGTTAGTCTGGGTGAGGGCTTAGCCACGCCCCCTGCCTTTATATTGTCCTGCGTGACTATGGGCATTGCCGACTATAGCTCTGTTCTTGTGCTATCGTTACCGGTCTGAAGGGGGCGTCTTAGGAGCATACAATATCTGGTGTAGTATATTCCGTTGTTGCCATTATTTCCTCCCTGCGTGGAATTAGTTGGTTGCCCTTGCACCTTATTGTTTTCTCTTGTGTGTACGCGGTGTGGTGCGTTTCCCTTACCCTTGTCCATACTTATTTGTGGGGTCTGGTGTTTGGTCTCTTCACTGGGTGGAGGGTGGTGGGTTCAGCTTAGGGCTGGACAGGAGACAAGGACAGGGTGGAGGCCCAGGCAGGCACACCTTCAGTGTAAACCCTGGGTTGAGGGAAAGTCAGGGTTTCCTCTAGTCTGAGGGACACCGCAAGGGCCCCGGGGTTCAGCCTAGAGTTACCTAAGCTTCCCGTGACACCTTTATTAAGAACGGACGAGTTATGGTCCAAGAGATCAAGCAGCACGCATGAACAAAGCATGGTGAGATGGTCCAAGTTCAATGCAGAATGGGTTTTCATGGTTAATAACCAGGGGAATTGCTGAGTCAGAATCAATTTTTAGTTCACCAAGGTGGTATCGAAAATACAAGTCATGTCACTGACAAAGCCAAACATTTGGGGTAGTTTAATATGGCATCAGGATTAATGATTACCCTGTGATGGGCCAATCAGTAGGATGTTTTCAGCCTAGATGGGGGCCAGGACCATTGCCCATGAAAACCCTGCATCGCAGCACCACCAAAAAGTCCCTGGGTTCTAGTTTATGGAATCTTTACCTGACACAACCGATAAATGAAGGTCTGTGTCATTTGTCATAGTTTTGCTTGACATTGTTGCTATGAGGAAGCAGCTCCTGTTTAATTACCAGTTAATAAGTAGGACATATTCTTTAACTAGTCTGCACTTCGTGAGTGAACCACACGACTGATGTCATCGTAGAAAAAAAGGTCAATGAAAGCTCAGGTCAATCTTAAAACACACTGTATAGCTCAAGATAGTAACTCAAAATTGTGAATCATGAATCAAGACTTCTTAGATAGAAATGTACACAGTGAAAATATTCGTAAGCGATTAATTATATGGTGGCAGACACTGATACTGTATGTAATGGGAAGACAATGTACTTGTGCATTTGTAGGATTAAGCTACTCTGTGTTATGATTTATTTAAGGTTCATGGGAATAATGAGATGTCAGAAAGCAACATGAGGTCTCCACGAAAACAGAGAAGGACATGTTGTCATCACAACCTCTCAGTAGTGTAAAGTCAGGCTTCAGGCCTGTAGCTTCTATCAATCTTATCTCAGCATAGTAATAAAATATCGAAAATCAAATTGGTGACCCTCAGGAAGAAATGAGTCTTCAAAGCACTTTTCACAATTTTTCTTACAATAGAAACAGTGACAGGCGTGAGACCGTGAATTGCTCTACCACACCATATTGTAATGGTCGATTCAAGTCAATTCAATGGTCGATTTAAGGCCCTTCAAGGAGGACTTGGACACCTTTATTGAAAAATATAATGTTATAGGTTATGGGTACAAGATTCTGTAAAGGGACATTGATCCAAGGAACTGGTCTGATTGCTGATTGTGGAGTCGGGAAGGAGTTTTTCTGCTAATATGGGGCATTTAGCATCTGCCTCATGGGGTTTTTGCCATCTTCTGGATCAACATATTAGATTATAGGTTTCCCCGGCAAAGTAAGGCCCTTTGGTTAGTAGGGAATTTGCACTTTGTAGTGTACTTTTTGCTAAATTTTGGCTCATGAATCAAGAATTTGGGAACTCCATTCTGTTTCTCTTAACTCATCCATAGAAGAGAAATAATGAAAGTGGTACTCCAAAGAACGTTTCATTGCAATATGTTGTGATCCAAAATGCAACATTTTGGCTACTTTACAGCCGATGAGTGGATGCAGATCATCGCCTATGCCTAGTCTAGTCTCTCGACTGCTGCTACAATTGGGCCTACTTGAATGAGTGCTCCATGACTGGCTCAGGGATAGGAAACAAAGGGTGGTTATTAATGGAGCACACTCAGACTGGGTCACGGTTAGCAGTGGGGTACCACAGGGGTTAGTTTTGGGCCTGCTTATTTTTAACTGCGACTGGTTCTGCTATGTTGGTTTCTAGAGTGGACCCTCTGGGTCATGGCACCCATCCACCTAGGGCGAGCTGACCTTGTGAGGACCACCCCTATACAGGGAGTGTCAGGGGCAGGACCAAGGGGGTGAGCCACCACGACTGCTGGAACCAGACAGCCGGCTCATGGAAGACACAAGTGTGAGTGACTGGCAACAGGGAATGTGCAGGATACAAACAGGGTTCAAGACAAGGCAAAGTTTGGTCACAGGGTTTCTCCAGTAAAGCGTGGTCTCAGGGTTTCAAAAGGTACAAGACGTAATTACGAGGACACAGATACATAACAAGGCATGTGCGAGGGCACGCCAAGGTCCAAGGCATGGTACATGCTAGGTGGCACGCCAGGGTCCATGGCATGATGCGTGCTAGGACGCACACCAGGGTTGAAAGTTCAAAACATGGTGCGTGCTTAGGGAACACGCCAGGGTTCAAGGCAGGGTGCATGTTAGGAGACATGCCAGGGGTCCAAGGTTCAAGGCAGGGGGCGTGTTAGGAGAGGCACCAGGGTCCAAGGTTCAAGGCAGGGCCTGCGTGTGCTAGGAGGCACGCCAGAGTTCAGGCAAGGGCCTGAGTACTAGGCAGGGTTCTGGCTAGGACCTGCACGTGCTTAAGGAGCATGAAGAGGCAAGCCAGGAAGCAGGTAAGGGCCTGCGCGTGCCAAGGGGCACGAGGTGCACAGTGCAGACAGCATGAGTGCAAAGAAGCACAGAGGACATGCCTGGGGCACTGGCAGGCTGGTCAGGCTGAGGCACAGACAGGCGGGCACGACTAGAGTGGGCACAGCTGAGGCACAAACAGGCGGACACAGCTAAGTCACTGGCCAGCGAGCACGATTGAGGCAGACACTGCTGAGGCACAAACAGGCGGGCAAGGCAAGACCAGGCGTGTGCATAGGGCATGCGGAGAAACAAAGCAAGGCAAGGCTAGGCAAGGGACAGAGTACAGAGCAAGGAGCGGAACGTAGGCTGAAGCACAGAGCCGGGTACAAGAAAGAGAAGCGGAGCGTATGCTAGAGCCCAGAGCCGGGTCAAGGAAGAAATGAGGTACAGAGCTAGGAGTGGAACGTAGGCTGAAGCACAGAGCCGGGTAAAGAGAAGAGAAGCGGAGCGTATGCTAGAGCCCTGAGCCGGGTCAAGGAAGAGCACGGAGTACAAGACAAGACTTGCGCTAAAGGAGCACGATAGGTCAGAATGCAAAGTTATAGCTTAAGGCAGAGTACATGGCCAAAGCACATACAGACAGCACGGCGAGGCATAGTACAGAAACAGGGTTGTGCAAGAGAGCACGAAAGAATAGAGCATAGGAAAGAAGCAGATCTTGTGCTAAAGGAGCACAATAGAGCAAAGGAAAGGAAAGCCACACAAGGCAGGATACAGGACACCAGACGACGTACAGGACACCAGACAAGTGCGGGACATGAGACAAAGTACAAAACACGAGACAAGTACAAGACACGGAACGAAGTACAAGCACAGAGCGTGTGCGAAGAAGCACAACAGGGCAGACTTCAGGGGTTCAGAATACAGGGAGCGACCGAGCAGAGACCAAGCAGCTCTTTTAGGGAAGCAACACGATAATCAGGCGCCTCCCATAGGAAGAGGCGGCGTGATATAGGTCATGAGCACTTGAACTTTTGGGTCAGGTCCTCCAGGATCACAGAGAGAATTTCCAGGTCAGGTCCTCCAGGACCATAGAGAGGACTGCTAGGTCAGGTCCTCCAGGACCATAGAGAGGATTGCTGGATCAGGTCCTCCAGGACCATAGAGAGGATCACTGTATCTGGTCCTCCAGGACCATAGAGAGGATCACTGGATCAGGTCCTCCAGGACCATAGAATAGAGAGGATCGCTGGATCAGGTCCTCCAGGACCATAGAGAGGACTTCTAGGTTGGGTCCTCCAGGACCATAGAGAGGATTTCTAGGTTAGATCCTCCAGGATCATAGAGAGGAACGCTGGGTCTGGTCCTCCAGGACCATAGAGAGAGTCGCTGGAACAGGTCCTCCATGACCATAGAGAGGAACCGTTGCAGGCAGCATGGAGATGCACGTCCACACCAGCAACGGCGTGCAGCCGCAAGGTGAGATGCGCGTGCGCATTAGAGGGGGCTCCTGGAGCAGCCGCGAGGACCCTGCTCCGGGAATCATGCGGTGCAAGCGGCATGGCAGGCATGACCGGCATGACAGTGGAAATCATGCGGCGTAAGCGGCTTGACGGGCATGAAGAGCATGACATTAACATATTTATTAATGACCTTGTAGGGGGCATAGATAGTAGAATTTCAATATTTGCAGATGACACTAAACTCTGCAGGGTAATCAATACAGAGGAGGACAATTTTATATTACAGGAGGATTTATGTAAACTAGAAGCTTGGGCTGATAAATGGCAAATGAGCTTTAATGGGGATAAATGTAAGGTCATGCACTTGGGTAGAGAAAATAAGATGTATAATTATGTGCTTAATTGTAAAACACTGGGCAAAACTGTCACTAAAAAAGACCTGGGTGTATGGGTGGACATCAAACTCATATTTAGGTGCCAGTGTCAGGCAGCTGCTGCAAAGGCAAATAAAATAATGGGATGCATTAAAAGAGGCATAGATGCTCATGAGGAGAACATAATTTTACCTCTATATAAGTCACTAGTGCGACCACACTTAGAATACTGTGTACAGTTCTGGTCTCCGGTTTATAAGAAAGACATAGCTGAACTGGAGCGGGTGCAGAGAAGAGCGACCAAGGTTATTGGGGAACTGGGGGGTCTGCAATACCAAGACAGGTTATTACACTTGGGGTTATTTAGTTTGGAAATTCGAAGGCTTCGGGGTGATCTTATTACAATGTATAAATATATGCGGGGACAATACAAAGACCTTTCTAATGACCTTTTTACACTAAGACCTGTGACGGGGACAAGGGGGCATCCTCTACGTCTGGAGGAAAGAAGGCTTAGGCTATGTGCACATGTTGCGGATTCTGCTGCGTCTCCACAGCGGTTTTGGCCCTGAGGAAACGCAGCAGTTCCGCAGACATGGTACAGTACTATGTTATCAAATGGCATTTCAAAACCGCTGTGCTCACGCTGTGTTTTTTTTCCGCGCGGTTTTGCTGCGGTTTACAAACCGCAGCATGTCAATTGTTTGGGCGGATTCCGCAGCGGTTTCACACCTTTAACATAGTAGAGGTGTGAAACCACAGGGCTAATCCGCAGGAAAACCGCAGGTCACTTTACCTGCGGTTTTACCTGTGGATCCGCTCGGAAAAAGCCGCAGGTGAATCTGCAGCGTGTGCACATAGCCTTAAGCATACTCACAGACGCGGATTCTTTACTGTAAGAGCAGTGAGACTATGGAACTCTCTGCCATATGATGTTGTAATGAGTGATTCCCTACTAAAATTTAAGAAGGGACTGGATGCCTTTCTTGAAAAGTATAATATTACAGGGTATATACACTAGTTTCCTTAATATTGCGTTGATCCAGGGAGCTAGTCGGGAAGGAATCTTTTTCCCCAATGTGAAGCTTACTGTTTGCCACATGGGCTTTTTTTGCCTTTCTCTGGATCAACATGATAGGGCAGGTTAGGATAGGATATGGGTTGAACTAGACGTACTTAGTCTTCCTTCAACCTTAATAACTATGTTATGTCATGGGAAAAAGCGCTGTGAACAGAGGAATGGTGCCTTATTAGTTGTTCAGAATTCAATTTTTTTATGATTTTTTAGGAGAACATAGTGAAGATAACCGTTAGCACAACTGCTTAGTGGTGCTCTTTTTTGGAGAACAAAAACCATGATCATCTTGCTTGGGTGACAAACCGGGCTCGAGAACAACCAAGCGCCGTGTCCTGAGGGATCAATCAATGAAGGATTAATCTTTGATATGAAGCCCCCTTTATTCTATCTAGGCCAGTTGTAGGAATGTCACATTGTGTAATATGAGGCCTTGTCTATTATTTCTCAGCATTTTGCATTCCTGCGCATAGTTGAGCTGTATGAAGTCTGTGTGAACGGGTTAATGCATAAGAGACCTGAGGGGCATGGAGCATGTGTTGCTAGGAGGAAATTGAGGGAGTTGGGTTCTGGCTGGCCACCAGAGCAGAATGACTGCTTCTATTGTAGGCTGTGTGCTTCCTGCCTGGGAAAAGAGAGGGAGGCCTACAAGACTTGTGCAGCCTCCCACGCAGTGCAGGGATATGAGCGTCTGTCGTGTGTCAGTACAGCAACACATTATCTCCTGAATGCCACTTCTTTCCCACTCACGACTGCTTCTGCTGTTTTCTCACTTCATTTTTTTTCCACTCTTTTTTTTTTCTTCTCGCCTCCCTTTTTTTTCTGGCTGCTGTCTGAGCCGGCAAGCAGTCATTTGGTTTCTTATTTCTTATCACTGTAGCTGAACTGGCTGGGAGATAATTATGGGTTTCTAGTCAAAGAAACGATTTTATCATCGTGTCGACTTATTGAAATGAAGCTGCATAACATATTTTGCAGCCAGCACAGTAATCGTACAGTTTTTTTTGCAGCCTTGTTGTTCTTGTTATATATGGCATTACGTAAAGTATTCAGACCCCTTTAAATTTTTCACTCATTGCTTCATTGCAGCCATTTTTTAAATATAAAAAAAGTTCTTTTTTTCTCATTAATGTACACTCTGCACCCCATCTTGACTGACAAGAAAAAACAGAAATGTAGAAATTTTTGCAAATTTATTAAAAAAGAAAAACTGAAATATCATGGGGTCATAAGTATTCAGACCCTTAGCTCAGTATTGAGTAGAAGCGCCCTTTTGAGCTAATACAGTCATGAGTCTTCTTGGGAATGATGCAACAAGTTTTTCACACCTGGATTTGGGGATCCTCTGCCATTCTTCCTTGCAGATCCTCTCCAGTTCCATCAGGTTAGATGGTGAACATTGGTGGACAGCCATTTTTAGGCCTCTCCAGAGATGCTCAATTGGGTTTAGGTCAGGGCTCTGGCTGGGCCAGTCAAGAATGGTCACAGAGTTGTTCTGAAGCCACTCCTTTCTTATTTTAGCTGTGTGCTTAAGGTCATTGTCTTGTTGGAAGGTGAACCTTCGGCCAAGTCTGAGGTCCAGAGCACTCTGGAAGAGGTATTCATCCAGGATATCTCTGTACTTGGCCGAATTCATGTTTCCTTCAATTGCAACCAGTTGTCCTGTCCCTGCATCTGAAAAAAAAACCCATAGCATGATGCTGCCACCACCATGTTTCACTGTTGGGATTGTATTGGGCAGGTGATGAACAGTGCCTGGCTTTCTCCACACATACCACTTAGAATTATCACCAAAAAGTTCTATATTCATTTCATCAGACCAGAGAATTTTATTTCTCATAGTCTGGGCGTCCTTCATGTGTTCTTTAGCAAACTCTATGCAGGCTTTCATATGTCTGGCACTGAGGAGAGGCTTCTATTGGGCCACTCTGCCATAAAGGACCTACTGGTGGAGGGTTGCAGTGATAGTTGACTTTGTGGAACTTTCTTCCATCTCCCTACTGCATCTGTGGAGCTCTGTCACAGTGATCTTGGGGTCCTTCTTTACCTCTCTCACCAAGGCTCTTCTCCCACGATTGCTCAGTTTGGCTGGACGGCCAGGTCTACGAAAACTTCTGGTGGTCCCAAACTTCTTTCATTTAAGGATTATGGAGGCCACTGTGCTCTTAGGAACCTTGAGTACGGCAGAAATTCTTTTGTAACCTTGCCCACATCTGTGCCTTGCCACAATTCTGCCTCTGAGCTCCTTGGCCAGTTCCTTTGACCTCATAATTCTCATTTGGTCTGACATGCACTGTGAGCTTTAAATACCAAAAATTCCTATAAGTTATGGAATTAAATATAATTAAATATTCAGTCCAAAGAACTTCAAGATACAATCCACACCAAAACCTTTAACGCTATTCCAAGCAAAAAAAGTTCGAAGAGTATATTTAGGATAAAAAATGAGTATATTTTATTACATCAATAATTAAAATACATAGTAAGACAGAGCAACTCACTAAGCAGGCAAATTACACAGAGGTTAAATCATTCTATAGTAAATCTAAAGGACACAGTATATGAATAAATTATCAGCAGGGAAAAGATAAATGTGTATTATGTACAGTATATGCTATTGTCCCTCAAATCAAACACACCAAGTAACAATAAGTATTTGAACCATATCAAAAGGGTTCAATTCACCAACACAGGCGGGTAAAACCAAATAGGCATATATATATACTTAAGATTAATAACTAGAACCTAAAGTGCTTCCAGTGCATTATTGACACAAAAATGCCTGTATAAGAACTGTGACCAATACTTACATCTAAGGCTAGGTTCACATTACGTTTTAGCAGCCCGTTCAACGCATTATGCTATACCCGCTAGCGCAGGTGAATCATCTGTGCTAGCACAGACGATTCATCTGCGCTAGCGGTGATGGAGCCTCAGACGCTGCAGGCAGTGTCCGAGGCTCCATCAGCGACTGATGGCACATCGCGAACGCGTGCCGCTTTACGGCATGCGTCACGATGCGCCCGACAATGGGGCTCAATGGCAGCGTTAATGGAATGCGTTACACCGTGTTATACCATGGTGTAACACAGTCCGTCAATGGACTGCCTAAAACGCAGTGTGACCCCGGCCTTAATAATAAGATCCCCATGGCCTGCCGCCCCTACGCACGTTTCACCGCTTCTTTGTCAGGAGACATCTTATTATTTTGGCTTGAAAAAGGTTTGCCACTTGAACCGAAATGTCACACTTATGGGCTAAATAAACAGCTCTCATTTAACCCTGAATAAACAGTGTGCTGTTCCTGCTTTTTGGATTTTTTGCATCATTAAGGTTTGGTATATGCCTTTGGGAGCCTTGCACCTGGACTCTCTTTTGCATTTTTGTGCTGCTCTATTTGTATAGATAGATAGATGGATATAGCTATAGATAGATAGATATGTCAATAGATAAATCTATAGATAGATATATCTATATCTATCTATAGATATATCCATATCTATCCATAGATTTATCTATAGATATATCCATAGATATATCTACTGTATAGGTATATTCATAGATATATCCATAGATATATCTATAGATATATCCATAGATCTTTTGATATATCTATGGATAGATGGATAGATAAATAATAGCAAGGCCGATGTTTATTAATGAACAATATGTTTAATTTTGAAAAAAAAAAAAAGGGAAAAAAATGGCGTGTGCTCCCGCACAATTTTCTGCTCCAGAGAGGGAAAGCCGAGGGCCAGGGGCCAAGATTTGTAGCCTGTAAAGGGGGTTACCCATGGCCCCTTCCCAGGCTAAGAATATAGGCCCGCAGCTGTCTGCATAGCCTTTACTGGCTATTAAAATAGGGGGACCACCCCAAAAAATGACATGGGGGTCCCCCTATATTTTATAGCCAGAAAGGCTACGCAGACAGCTGCAGGCTGATAGTCATGGCCTAGGAAGGGGCCATGGTTATTGCCCCCCCGGCTACAAATACCAGCTCACAGCCGCCCTCAGAAATGGCGCATCTGTAGTACGAAATCCCTCTTTAATAACGATTGTCCCCTCCGATGTGACCTCCGATGACACACTGACTGGAGACAACCCTCCCGCAGTGTGTCATTGGAGATAAGCCTTTCACTTTACAGCACTACAACGTGAGAAAATTCTCACTCTGTAGTGCTGCAAACTGACAGGTAAACTCAGGTAACCTGTCGGCGACAGAGTGATAAAATGTGGAGGATTATCTCCTTCATTGTATCACCGGAGCCCCTGGAGAGCGGTTGGATCAGCTGATGTGACAGCTCTCCACGGGAGATCGTCGTTGGACAATCATATTAATTGGATTACATCGGACATAGGGAGTATATTGTTGGTTTTTTTATTTTATTTTTTTTTGCAGGTGATCGAGGGCTTTGGGGATTAGGCGTAGATGGTGAGTATGAACTATATTTTTCTGTATATGTGTTTGGTTTTTTTTCATTCAACACATTAGCCGGATGATGGGACTACTACTGTCCCACCATTGGCTAATGTGTCACTCACTGTCACTGTAGCAGGCATAGCCGGACGGGACTTGTAGTCCGATCGGACGATGCCTGCATACACACACATGAAATTGAGAAAAAAGGGTGCACTGTTAATTTCTGTAAACAGAGTGCAATACCAAGTCTGTATAACAATAGACCCAAAGAAGAGAAAAAAGACTAGACTAATAATGGTATTCACATCCCCATAGTAAAATATGAAAAAAACTTTATTTCATCTTGAACACAATAAATTTAAAAACATTTAAAATACAACACACAACCCAATAACCAACACCCCAAAATGTCGGACTAAATGGGCCTTTAATAATGCCCATACAAAAAATAGATATAGGCCCGCTAATAAGAACAATATTTTACAGGAAACAACTAATCATGGTTGTTGTAGAGTATATAATTACACAACATATACAAAGACATATACCATGACAATCATAGAAAAATAGATAAGCTAGAAGATGTGTGAATAGCCAGGAATGAATATACATCCAAATATCCCTGATAGATGTCCAATGGCAATATCAGGACAATATGTAATGAAGTTAAACCTGACTTAAACCTTGAGACAAACCCAGATGAATACCAAAGACTATATATATCTACACTGCTCAAAAAAATAAAGGGAACACAAACAGCAGAATATAACTCCAAGTAAACCAAACTTCTGTGAAATCAAACTGTCCACTTAGGAAGCAACACTGTTTGACAATCAATTTCACATGCTGTTGTGCAAATGGAATAGACAACAGATGGAAATTATTGTCAATTATCAAGACACCCTCAATAAAGGAGTGGTTCTGCAGGTGGGGACCACATCTCAGTACCAATGCTTTCTGACTGATGTTTTGGTCACTTTTAAATGTTGGTTGTGCTTTCAAACTCGTGTTAGCATGAGATGGACTCTACAACCCACACAAGTGGCTCAGGTAGTGCAGCTCATCCAGGATGGCACATCAATGCGAGCTGTGGCAAGAAGGTTTGCGATGTCTGTCAGCATAGTGTCCAGAGGCTGGAGGAGCTTCCAGGAGACAGGCCAGTACACCAGGAGATGTGGAGGGGGCCGTAGGAGGGCAACAACACAGCAGCAGGACCGCTACCTCAGCTTTTGTGCAAGGAGGAACAGGAGGAGCACTGCCAGAGTCCTGCAAAATGACCTCCAGCAGGCCACAAATGTGCTTGTGTCTGCACAAATGGCTGGAAACTGACTCCATGAGGATGGTCTGAGTGCACAACGTCCACAGATGGGGGCTGTGCTCACAGCTCAACACCGTGCAGCCCTCCAAAGAAATGCCACCCCACACCATTACTGACCCACTGCCAAACGAGTCATACTGAAGGATGTTGCAGGCAGCAGATCACTCTCCATTGCATCTCCAGACTGTCACGTCTGTCACATGTGCTCAGTGTGAACCTGCTTTCATCTGTGAAGAGCACAGGGCGCCAGTGGCGAATTTGCCAATCCTGGTGTTCTGTAGCAAATGCCAAGCATCCTGCACTGTGTTGGGTTGTGAGCACAACCCCCATCTGTGGACGTCGGGCACTCAGAACATCCTCATGGAGTCAGTTTCTAACCATTTGTGCAGACACATGCACATTTGTGGCCTGCTGGAGGTCATTTTGCAGGACTCTGGCAGTGCTCCTCCTGTTCCTCCAACACCGCTTGGCTCAGGGGACTCTGATCTGCTTTCAGGCTGCCGGAACTCCAATTCCATCCGAACCAGTGTAGGTAAACAGCAGGTACGCAGGATGCAGTGACGAGACGTGAGAATTGAACTTTGACTATAGAACTTTTATGAATTTAAGCCATTAGGGCTATACTAAGCAAACAAAAATTAATAACAGCTATTGTCCTCGCAGGGACTCTGCACAATCAACATTTTAAAAGTGAACACGACTAATCCAGCAAGGGCCGGTTACAATAGGGCAGCGATATGGCCGACTATGGGTCCTTATTTCTTATAGTGTCACTTATCCGTCCTGACGTCCCTCGGTGTCTCTGATGAGTCTGCGTTGGCGTCGCAGCCGCTGGGCCCAGCTGCTGAGGATCTGTTGTAGTCTTCGGGGCGCCCAGGAGGAGATGGGGCACAACAAGCCCTGAGGAAGTCCTTTGATGAGGTGACCCCCTGTAGAAACAGCAGGGTTCTGATCGTAAACGAGTTCAATGAGACTCCAGTCTCCAAGCAGGGTTGTGTCGCAGTTCACAGGAGTGGCGGTTGGCAGGCCACGTGCACGGCCTGGGCCCAGGTGAAGGAGTAGGCCCCAACTGCCGACTGCAGTGAGGTGATGACCACTGCGGCCGATGATGCAGAGGCCGCAGCTGCGGGCTGAAATGGGGCGGCAGCGGGCAGGCCGCGGGCTGGAGTGGAGCGGCAGCAGCTGCGAGGGGCAGCGGACCAGCTGCGACAGGCTGACGTACAGTGGTAACAGCTGCGGACCACCGTGGGCAGGAAGAGACCCTGGATCGGAGTGAAGCGACAGTCTCCTGTTGGTAGGTACGACGCCCACTCTCTGCAGGCCGCAGTAAGTCTCTCCTCTGCCGATGGTCTCCTTTCTCATCACAGTCTGTCACTCTGGCTCTCTCAGACTCCCACAGTCTCTTGCCTCCTGTCTGCCATTCCGCCAACTGACTCTCCTGCGCGCTCCCTGTCCCTTTTATACTCGCCCCTCCCCTTGCTGTCCTGTCACTCTCAGCAGTCCACTCTCCTCCTTTGCTCCCGGGTACTGCTTCCTTAGGAACCCAGATGGCGGTCCCCTTGGTTCCAGCCCGGATACTCTGCGGGGGTCCTCCTCCCTACACCAGTGCTCCGGTCTGCACCACAAGCCTTCAGTAAAGGTAAAGGAAACAGCAATCCGTGTGTCTGCAGTTATTGACCCTATACCCAGTCCTGCACCTCCATTATCCCCATCCTTTATCTAACAACTGCCCTGGGGACTAGCTCCACCTGTGGGGAGCTGAACCAACTCTGCTGCATCGCCACCATTCCCAGCGGTCTGAACTGCAGCATCGGCCTCCACCTAAATTGCCGAACACCACAGGTGGTGTCACAAACTTATCCCCACATAAGTTTTATTCCTCATAAAACCTTATTTCACTGGACACTAGGGCCTCAGACTGGGTCCCCGCTACTGTGACACTTCCCCTTTAAGTACCGACCCGGTATTGAGTATCCCACGGCCCTAGGGGAGCTCCAATTTCCTGAAACTTGCGAAGCATTTCCTGTAGCTTTAGGTCATAAGAAAGTGAGGGTTGTATTGCAGTGATGCCTTCAAGGTCACCCCTAAAAATTCCTGTTATATAGCCCAATCTACACCCTTCTAACCTTCCTTTTATAAAAGATTTGAAAAAAGTGCCATCAAAAAATTGCTGGCCTATTTAAGTTCTACTACATAAAAGAAGAAGGTCACCCTAATAAATTCCCTCCTGGGATGATCTGTTACGGAATTTTCACATTTTTTTATACAGGAATCTTTCCAACTAATCAATCAAAGAACTTATACACAGTGTCAGAAATTATTACTTTACATAAATAATTAGACAGGGTTCTTTTTTAGACAAGGTCATTTGCCTTTTAGGTGTGTATTTGCCTATTGCACAAGGTCCTGTGGTTGAGATACCTCTATGGAATTGCTTGCTTGCCCTGCAGCCTAGTAAGGAGAACTCGAACTGAAAAAAAAAAAGGACCAGGATTCAGGGCAGAGTACAACATCTTCATTAGTTTAGAGAGTCCCAATAGAAAATCTTGAAAGGGTGCTTCCATGGGAATTGAAACCCTGTAAATCCTTCTTTGATAAAAGTTATGGTTTAAGTAGCCTAAAGTCGAGAAATTCACTAACAGTCTATTACAGTGTTTCTCACCATTCCGAAAACAAATACTCTCAACTCAAAAAAATTGGAGCAGGTCCAAAGCTACTATTTGGACTGCTAAAATATCTCCTTGATATAGGGTATGGCATGTACTTTCTGGACATACCATTGGTTGAGGATCTAGACTCTAAACCAGTGTTCATAAAAATTGCTCATCAAGGTCCAACTACATAGAGAGATGATATCAAAGTGTTGTGCCTACTAAAAGTCCAACTATGGAAGAAAAAAAATATCCCCCTGGATATGGCATGTACACCCTGAACTGCAGGTATCACAGATTGACTAGTTAGGTACTAGTTAGGTACTAGTTAGGTACTACACTGGCAGGTTACAGACTCACTATTAGAAACCAAGTAAGCAGTAAGTCGCCTGTGTGAGATTTAGTTTAAAAGAGTTGTCCACTACTCAACCTTTTCTTAATTACTATAGTCCCCCATGTAAACTGGAAACTGCCCGTACTCACCTCCAGTGCCGACGCCGTTCCAGCGGCTTCAGCCCCGGGTTTCCCTGGGATCACGACATTATGTCACGTGAGCCCTGCAGTCAATCAGAGGGAAGTGAGTCCTGCAGTTAATAAGCAGGAAGTGAGCCCTGCAGTCAATTTCACGCGAGTCCCGGGAGATCCAGCACCGACATCACTGGAATGGACCGGAGTACAAGCTGTTCTTACTTTACATGGGGGAATATAGCAAATGAGAAGGGGTTGTTCTCATAGTCTGCTGAGTCATGACCCGTATCAGTATTATCTTCTGATGTCGTAATGGCGTGGAATTTGGAATAGTCGAAAGCCACTTCAGTATAGACAGGACTGACAAATGACATGAATGAGAATCCCTAGGTTAGGTTTTGAATCCCTACTTTAAAACTCCATCGATGGTCTCACCAAACTGCAGGTGCTTCTTTCTTAATCCAACGCAGACTTTTTAGTTTGAGAGTAAACAAAATGAGGACGGAGGGAAAATGAGAACTTGTTAGAATGATTTAATGCTCTTAATCCAGAGAGTCTGCTCTTGAGCACATTAAGCTAAAAGTAAATATGCTCAAACAAACTTGTCAAACAAGACTGGATCTAAATATGGTCCCAATGGAGAGAAAGCGTACTTTGTTGGAATTACGCGAACTAGACGACTCTTTATCAATATGAAGGATTGCTTGTCATTGATTATTCAATGTATAATTACATATTTTGTAGCTTAAAGGGTTTTTCCATTGTGTAACATTGATAGCCTATACATTAGTTCGGCACTTTACAGCAATGTTATTTGCTTACAGTATAATTAGGATACGTGGGTATTGTAGGGCTGCCCTCCTTTTTTTTCCATTAATTTTGTTATGGACTCCAATTTCTCAAGGTACAAATTCAATATTTTTTCATGACATCGTAGACAAACCTTTCACAAGCGGCAATACGCATCATTGACTTTGACGAGTCGCATACAGACACAAATAACGTGAATTTCTTTGCGGAGTAACGCAAAATCCAATTTTTAGGTTATTACGAGTTACAAATCTTGGGAAATATAAAGAGAGATGTATCGGGATATAGTATATGGTAAGAGGAAAAAGTCATGGAAAAGTACTAACCTACCTTGGGTCGGATATGGATGGATGACAACATAAACCTCATGGGTCATGGATGAGGGGAAAAAGATATAGAGAGACTCGGAGAGCTGCATACATTTTACAGAACCAGAGGTAAGAGGCAAATATAAGCTAATCAAAATCACTTTGAAAGTCACCATTTCTTGCTCTTCCATTTGCGCAAATCCAGCAAAATGGCAGCTGAATAGACCACCATTTTGCTGGATTCAAAAGGCCCAAGAGTTGGCTAAAAAATAAAATAAATGAATGTTTATCCCTTCACGGACCTTACCTAATGTTCACACAGGTCCTGTTTGGTCATTTTGATCTTCATTCCCAGGCCACCCTTCTTCTTCGTGCCTCAAGTTTCATGGAGTCTTTGAATACTCCAGCACAAACTAGGCTTTATGACATTATGTCTTTGCTGCTTAACGCACATCATTACATTGTGCGGCCAGGAAGGCACTGGAGGCGGTGAAGACTCAACGGGACCTGAGACGTGAAGAAGATTGATGGCTTGTGAGTGAAGATCAAAATGGCCAAGCTACCCAGACAAGATGATCACCGAGGAAAGTTGGTATTAATTTTTTTTTTCACCCTATATTCATTATTCTCTGGGTCTACAGAGACCGAAGAGCATAATAAGACATATTTGATTTTAATGAGATCAAATTCCCCACCCAAATTTAAGTGAACTGTCAAAATGTGGTTGTAGAACTTATCATGGAAATTATACTATAGGGCGGGACTCCATATTTTACTTTATGTGTCTCAATGAAAAAGTCATCTCAAAGTAGAAAGTGAGCCTCATGATGAAATCCACCTCCATATTGATTGTCCTTAAGTCCGTATACCTTTCCATGTTCTGTAACAAACAAGTTGGTGCTCTACTTAAAGAGGAAGCAAAGAAGACGACCTTCCAGAAACCTAATGCTGAGATACAGTAGGTGGAATTAGTACTGAGGGATACAAGATCTACCACTAAGTATGGGTAAAGAGGAACTTTCTGATTTTACTCCTACCAACGTCAGTCACCAGCTAGGATGCTTGAGTGGTGGGACACAGCCATGACAATTGGCACCATCAATGGTCCCCCCGTAAAGACTATCCTTACCAAAACTTGAACCAACTTATATTCCTTCTATACAATATAATGTAAAAATTCCATAACACTTTAATTAAGTGATATAAAATGTAATAATCTCAAGGCAGTAGAACCTGAACCCAATTTTTGGAACCAGATTTCAATTCTTTTTTCCTACTTTTTGGTTGATTTCTCTAGATAATTCTAAGTTAAAAACCATTTGGATAGTGAGAACCATTAGCAAATCTGCAGATTAAATTGGAAAAATAAAAACTTGTGATTGAGTCCTTACTATTATCAAATCCCAATGTGTTTGCCATATAAGAGGCACATGTGCTACATCCAAGTTGCTAGCATGGTGGAGGATTCCGAGCGAGGACTGGATGTATTTAGCAAGCACATGGGATTTATTCTTCCATCACCAGGTCTTCTGAGAGCTGTTACCAAGCGGAAAGCAAGCTCTAGGCTCTGCGATTTATTAACAGCGCTGTCACAGTCTGTTAAACTGAACCATAAGAGCTGTCAGGTGACAATACAGTCACAGCTCTCCTCTCGGGCTGACCTTTCCCTCTACACTTCTAATTCTGAAAGCTGGCTGCTTATTACAGCTTGGCATAAAATTGTCAGTCTCACGCTCTCAGAGCATGTGCAAACTTTTACCCTTTAAGTACTAAATCGAAAATGTTCAAATATTTGTTTATCTGGGTTTAAATTGATACAAATATATATATGATATTAACATATAATAATAATATTTTTATTTCTATAGCGCTGACATATTCCACAGCACTTTACATTTCAGAGGGGACTTGTACAGACGACAGACATTACAGCATAACAAAAATCACATAGATACCAAGAGGAATGAGGGCCCTGCTCACAAGCTTACAATCTATGAGGAAAAAAGGTAGACACGAAAGGTGGGTGGTAACAGTTGCCTTCATTGTTCGGACCAGCCATAATGTTAAGTGTGTAACAGTACAGACACAGAGGGCTAATAGATGCATAAAGCATGTGGAAACATGATGCGGGGAACCTGGTTATGGTAAAAATTTTGACTGTGCCACACAGGGAAAGTTAGGTTAATGTGTTGAGGCAGTAGGCCAGTCTGAATAAATGCGTCTTTAGGGCACACTTAAAATTATAGGGATTGGGGACCAATCGTATTGACCTGGGAAGTGCATTCCAAAGAATTGGCGCAGCATGTGTGTAGTCTTGGAGATGGGAGTGGGAGGTTCTGATTATTGAGGATGCTAGCCTCAGGTCATCAGCAGAACGGAGGGCACAGGTAGGGTGGTAGACTGAGACAAGGGAGATGTAGGGTGGTGCTGAGCCATGAAGAGCTTTGTGGGTGAGGGTAATAAGTTTGTACTGGATTCTGGAGTGGATGGGTAGCCAGTGTAATGACTGGCACAAGGTAGAGGCATCGGTGTAACGATTGGCGAGGAATATGATCCTGGCTGCAGCATTCAAGACAGATAGGAGGGAGGAGAGTTTGGTAAGAGGGAGACCGATTAGAAGAGAGTTACAATAGTCCAGACGAGAATGAATAAGAGAAACAGTAAGAGTTTTTGCAGAGTCAAAAGTGAGAAAAGGTCAAATTCTAGAAATGTTTTTGAGGTGCAGATAACAAGAGCAAGCCAGTGATCAGATGTGGGGGGCGAAAGAAAGCTCGGAGTCAAGTATGACCCAAAGACAGCAGGCATGTTGCTGGGGAGTAATAGTAGAAGCACACACAGAAATGGCAATGTCGGGCATAGGTACATTAGTAGATGGAGGAAACACAAGGAGTTCAGTCTTTGACAGGTTCAGTTTCAGATATAGTGAGGACATGATGCTTGACACAGCGTTTAGACAAAAAAGGCAGGCGTGATGTCAGGAGAAGAAGAGTATAATTGGGTGTCATCAGCATAGAGATGGTGCTGGAAACCAAATCTACTGATTGTTTGACCAATAGAGGCAGTGTACAAAGAGAAGAGGAGGGGACCTAGATCTGATCCTTGAGGAACACCAACAGTAAGTGGAAGAAGTGGGGAGGAGGAGCCAGCAAAAGATACAGCAGTCAGAGAGATAGGAGGAAAACCAGGAGAGAACGATGTCCTTGATGCCAATGGAGTGGAGCATAGTGAGGAGGAGCTGGTGATCCACAGAGTCAAATGCTGCAGAGAGATCCAAGAGAATTCGCATGCAGTAATGACCGTTAGATTTAGCTGTTAGTAGATCATTAGAGACTTTAGTGAGGGCAGTTTCAGTAGAGTGTAAAGAGCAGAAACTGGATTGGAGAGGGTCGAGAAGAGAGTTATCAGAGCGCTAGTGGATAAGATGGGAGTGGACCAGGCGTTCCAGGAGTTTAGAGATGAAGGGAAGATTAGAGACAGGTCTATAGTTAACCGCACAGTTTTGGTCAAGGGATGTTTTTTTAAGCAGTGGATGTATGGTGGCATGCTTAAATGAGAAGGGAAAGATACCAGAAGAGAGAGAGGTTAAATATTTTTGTCAGGTGGGCGGTGACAGCAGGGGAGAGGGACTGGAGGAGATGTGACGGAATTGGGTCACTGGTGCAAGTAGTTGGGCGAGAAGATGCAAGGAGCCTGCTTACTTCTTCTGTGACTGGTTCAAAATCAGAGAGTGAGCTAGATACAGTGGGGGAGGAAGGAAAATGCAAGGTATGAGGTGATTGGGAGATAATTTTCTGTCGGATATGGTCAATTTTTTCTTTGAAGTAATTGGCCAGATCGTCAGCTCGAAGCTCTGTGGTTGGGGCCTGCACTCTTGGGTTGAGTAGGGAATGAAAAATGTCAAAGAGACGTTTAGGGTTATTGGTCAGTGAGGTGATGAGGGTGTTGAAATAGGTTTGTTTGGAGAGGTGAAGGGCAGTGTTGTATGTTCTAATATACTACCGTTCAAACGTTTGGGGTCACCCAGACAATTTTGTGTTTTCCATGAAAACTGATACCTTTCTTAATCAAATGAGTTGCCAAATGAATTTAAAATCTAGTCCAGACATTGACAAGGTTCGAAAAAAAGATTTTTAAGTGAAATAATAATTTTCTCCTTCAAACTTTGCTTTCGTCAAAGAATGCTCCTTTTGCAGCAATTACATCATTGCAGACTTTTGGCATTCTAGCAGTTAATTTGCGGAGGTAATCTGGAGAAATTTCACCCCATGCTTCCAGAAGCCCCTCCCACAAGTTGGTTTGGCTTGATGGGTACTTTTGCGTACCATACGGTCAAGCTGCTCCCACAACAGCTCAATAGGGTTGAGATCTGGTGACTGCACTGGCCACTCCATTACAGATAGAATACCAGCTGCCTGCCTCTTCCCTAAATAGTTCTTGCATAATTTGGAGGTGTGCTTTGGGTCATTGTCCTGTTGTAGGATGAAATTGACTCCAATCAAGCGCTAGCTACAGAGTATGGCATGGCGTTGTAAAATGGAGTGAAAACCTTCCTTATTCGAAATCCCTTTTACCTTGTACAAATCTCCCACTTTACCAGCACCAAAGCAACCCCAGACCATCACATTACCTCCACCATGCTTGACAGATAGCGTCAGGCACTCTTCCAGCATCTTTTCAGTTGTTCTGTGTCTCACAAATATTCTTCTGTGTGATCCAAACACCTCAAACTTGGATTCATCTGTCCATAACACTTTTTACCAATCTTCCTCTGTCCAATGTCTGTGTTCTTTTGCCTATATTAATCTTTTCCTTTTATTAGCCTGTCTCAGATATGGCTTTTTCTTTGCCACTCTGCCCTGAAGGCCAACATCCAGGAGTCACCTCTTCACTGTAGACGTTGACACTGGTGTTTTGCGTGTACTATTTAATTAAGCTGCCAGTTGAGGACCTGTGAGGCGTCGATTTCTCAAACTACAGACTCTAATGTACTTGTCTTGTTGCTCAGTTGTGCAGCGGGGCCTCCCACTTCTCTTTCTACTCTGGTTAGAGCCTGTTTGTGCTCTCCTCTGAAGGGAGTAGTATACACCGTTGTAGGAAAACTTCAGTTTCTTGGCAATTTCTCGCATGGAATAGCCTTCATTTCTAAGAACAAGAATAGACTGTCAAGTTTCACATGAAAAGTTCTTTTTTTTCTGGCCATTTTGAGAGTTTAATGGAACCAACAAATGTAATGGTCCAGATTCTCAACTAGCTCAAAGGAAGGTCAGGTTTATAGCTTCTCTAATCAGCCAAACTGTTTTCAGCTGTGCTAGCATACTTGCACATGGGTTTTTAAGGGTATTCTAACCATCTATTAGCCTTCTTACACAGATAGCAAACACAAAGTACCATAAGAACACTGGAGTGATGGTTGTTGGAAATGGGCCTCTATCCACCTATGAAGATATTGCATTACAAACCAGACTTTTGCAGCTAGAATAGTCATTTACCACATTAACAATGTATAGAGTGTATTTATGAATCATTTAATGTTAGCTTAATTGGAAACAACTGTGCTTTCATTTAAAAAATAAGGACATTTCTAAGTGACCCTAAACTTTTGAATGGTAGTGTACAGTAGGTCCTTCATAAAATTATATTATTAAAGGCGTTGACTCATGAAGACAACCTTAATGGAGATTGAAGTTGGTCGGGAAAATCGCTGATGGCTGTGGGTCCAGCTTCGAAACCCCCTCTGGAGCTTTCTTTGCAGATTCTGGTACATTTACCATAAAATTAGCAAGACTGACCCCATTATAGGGTACCGTATATACACGTGTATAAGCCGAGATTTTCAGCCCATTTTTTGGGGCTGAAAGTCCCCCTCTCGGCTTATACACGAGTCATATACCGGGGGCGGCCGGGGAAGGGGGAGCGGGGGTGTCAGATCATACTCACCCTTCTCTGCAGCTCCCCTGCTTGTTCCATGTTGTCGGCGCTGGTCTCTTCCTGCTTCAGCTGTCAAATGGCACCCGCTCATTAAATATGCGCATATTTAATGAGCGGGTACCACGTGACCGCTGAAAAAGGAAGAGAGCAGCGCCGACATACATGGAACAAGCAGAGGAGCTGCAGAGACAAGCGCCAGTACCCGGTGAGTATGAAGGAGGGGTTGGGAGGCATATTCACCTGTCCCTGAGCTCTGCTGTCTTGCGTCCTCTGCAGTGACATTCAGGTCAGAGAGCGCTATCGCTCTCTGCCTGCACAGTCACTGCAGAGCTCAACGCTGATGAGCAGGGGGCAGCGACGGAGGTGAGTATGCAGTTTTTTTGTTTTTTTTTGTAAGGGAGTCAGGGGCAGCAGCAGCATAACAGGGGCCACTCACTGTGCAGCAAAACAGGGGCCACTCACTGTGCAGCATAACAGGGGCCACTCACTGTGCAGCATAACAGGGGCCACTCACTGTGCAGCATAACAGGGGCCACTCACTGTGCAGCATAACAGGGGCCACTCACTGTGCATGATAACTGGGGCCACTCACTGTGCAGCATAACTGGGGCCACTCACTGTGCAGCATAACAGGGGCCACTCACTGTGCAGCATAACTGGGGCCACTCACTGTGCAGCATAACAGGGGCCACTCACTGTGCAGCATAACTGGGGCCACTCACTGTGCATGATAACTGGGGCCACTCACTGTGCAGCATAACTGGGGCCACTCACTGTGCAGCATAACTGGGGCCACTCACTGTGCAGCATAACTGGGGCCACTCACTGTGCATCATAACTGAGGCCACTCACTGTGCACCCTCGGCTTATACACGAGTCAATAAGTTTTCCCAGTTTTTTGTGGCAAAATTAGGGGGGTCGGCTTATATTCGGGTCGGCTTATACTCGAGTATATACGGTATGTTGGGCGCAATTAGAAAAATAGAATTTAAGCTGTCACAGATGCTTTCTGTCCTTCTGTTTTGATGATAGAACACAAAAACAAAACTTATCACATAGATGTGAACTAAGGCCTCTTTCACACATCAGGTTTTCACCGTCAGGCGCGATCCGGCGCTTTTGACAGAAACCGGATCCGGCGAAATGCAATGCCGGATCCGGTTTCCCCCCCATTGACTTGCATTAGAGCCGGATAGAGCCGGATGGCCATGCGTTTCATCCGATTTTCGCCGGATCCGGCAATGTGACGCAATCCGGCATCTGGAAAAAACGGCTACTGTAACGTTTTTTGTCTCCGGCGAAAAAGCCGGACACGCCGGATCCGGCGTGTCCGGCTTTTTCATACAATGAAAGCCTATGAGCGCCGCAATGCGCCTGATCCGGCGACAGCCGGATCCGGTGGCCGGATCCGTTTTTTTTGGTCTGAGCATGCTCAGTAGCTCTGCCCACAAGACATATATAAAAGCAAGACAGTGGGACCCTCAGCCACACCCAACATGCCACCCAAGCCAAGAACCAGGAGCAGGAGAAGGCAGCAGACATCTGCAGCAGCACCATCAGCACCACCCCAAATGGAGCAGCATGCTGAGGAACGGGAGGGGAGTCCAGCAGCAGATGAGAGACGGTAATTATCAAATCCCCCATTCCTCCAAACTAGGGCTATTGAATATCAAGATATTCATTGGCCCTTTGTTTCTCTTTATTCAACAGCCGCCCAATAGATGCAGCAGCAGCAGCAGCAATGGCAGCAGCTGGAACACCACCCACAGGCATGGAGTGTGGCCACCAGGAAGACAGCACATCATCTTCTGGGAGCCCTCCCTCGCATCGTCAGCGTTTGACGGTAAGTTTTTATTTCCAAAATCCATCATCTCTGTAATATATGTCTATTCATTGCCTTTTATTTCAAAACAGGATTCACAAGATGAAGAGGAGCTCCCAGAAGAAGAAGGAAGGGGTGGACAGACACTTGGAGTGGGCTCACAATTGGTAAGTTTTTTGCATCAAATGCAGAAACACAACATCACACTACACACAACACATAGAAAACAATGTTCTGCAGACCACACACAGCAAACAAATGCCTACATCCAAAGACATAACATTTTTTGTTTTCTTCTCTAGTCTTCCCAATCTGGTGCTCGGCCAAGAGGTCCTCGCAGTGCCTCCCGGGGTCGTCGGCGACAGCAACGCGGCGGTCACCAGCGTGTAAGTATAAATATTTTTGCTTTGTTTTTTTGCACTTTTTATTTCATTTCTTTTGTGGAGGCTAATTATGTTATTTTTGTCTTTTTCTTTAACAGCCTTCACAGCGTGCTCCCGACTCTGACGGTGAGGATGGAGGACTCGATGTGGACCACCTCATCGATCTCGTCAGAGAAAGGGAGCCGCTCTGGAATATGGCTGACCGCCGCCATGCTGACCTTATCGTTACCCGACGACTCTGGGAGGAAATCTGTTCGCTCCTTGTGGACCGCTGGGAGGACCTCGAAGCTCGGGCCCAGATTAAAGAGCGTAAGTATATACAGTACCGGTTGCTTGATTTAAACCAGTGTTTCCCGAACTCCAGTCCTCGTGGTCCCCACGGATCATGTGTTCAGGATTTCTATTTACTTTGGAAATCCTGAAAACATGACCCCTGGGAACCATGAGGACTGGAGTTTGGGAAACACTGATGTTGTATACTAACCACTTTGTCCTTTCTCGTTTCAGGGGAGAGAATTGTGAAGCGGTGGCGGTCTGTGAGGGATCGTTTCAAGAAGGAGTTCAATAAAGAGATGCGGGCCCCGAGTGGATCTGGAGGACGCAGGAGCAAGTACAAGTACGCACGAGCCCTGTCGTTCCTCCGGGAAACAATGCTCACCAGAAGGTAAATATTACACACCACATGTGACAAAAAAATGTTTAGATGTAACTTTTTTTTTTCAGCCAGGGCCATACCATGTCACTATTTTAATTTTTTTTTTTTTCTCTTTATTCCACAGCACGGTGAGCAGCACTCGGGAGCCTGCACAATTGGACCCTTCTGAGGCGATCCCTGAGGAGACCGGCACCGAGGGACACTTCGACCGCCCCGGTACATCTGCACCTTCCCAGCCTTCCCACACATTCGACCCATCTGTACCATCCACCAGCACAGGAGCATCGTGGCCGCCTACATTACATGAAGCTGCTGGTGAGGAGATCGCTTTCCCTTTACCCCACCCTTCTGCCCCTGCCACCTCTAGTACACCTGCGGGTACTGGGCGGCAGCGGCAGAGGGGTCAGGAAAAGAGTTATGCGCCAGAGTTCTTGCATCTGAATGCATCTTTCCAGAACTGTCTAAAAGTCTTGTCAGAGCAAATCTCCGCAGGCTTTCAGCAGATCAACTCCAGCATTCTGGAGGTGAAGACACTTCTGCAAACCATGCATTCAGGGGCAAGATCTTCGCCAAACCACACCTTTTTCAGGTCTGTTGTGGAGCGCATGGCAACACTATCTCCTACCCAGCAGATGCATGTAATGCATTCGTGTCACGGTGCTCTACAGCAGGTTACCTCCCAACCTCCACCTCCCACCACTGTAGTTCCTCCACCTGCACCCCCTCCAGCCACTTTCCATCCTCCCCCTCCTATTACATCTGCACCCCCTCCAGCCACTTTCCATCCTCCCCCTCCTATTACATACCAGCAACCTCACCAGTACCAGCAACCTCCCCAGTACCAGCAACCTCCCCAGGACCAGACATCTCCCCACTTCCAGCAACCTGCCCCGTACCAAACTCCTTCCCCGTACCAAACTCCTTCCCCATACCAAACTCCTTCCCCATACAACTTTCCATCAACATCATCTGCTCCTACAGTCCCTGCCCAACCCTCCACTCCACCGCCCACCACCTCTTCTGCCTCCCACATGTCCACCCATTCTGTAGCTTTTTCCACACCATCACCTCTAACTGTTCCTTCCCCACCACGATCCCAGTCCTCTCTCCACACTCCCATTGTCGAAGTGTCCCGCAGCCCCTCCAGCAGTATTTCCACCCCACAATACACCGAGTTATAATGTTTTTTTTGTAATAAAAATGCCCATTTGGTTGGTTTCAAACTTTTATTAAAAAAGTTTTTTTA
This sequence comes from Dendrobates tinctorius, assembly GCF_039654945.1. Classification (NCBI taxonomy): domain Eukaryota; kingdom Metazoa; phylum Chordata; class Amphibia; order Anura; family Dendrobatidae; genus Dendrobates; species Dendrobates tinctorius. The sequence continues at coordinate 45,862,991 of NW_027361754.1, forward strand.
ACTTTAAAAACAGTTTACACAAAAAAAAAATATTTTAAATAAAAGTTAAATTATTGTTTACACTGGTTGTCTGTCATTTCTTTCTGCGGCGAAATATGTTTAAAAAAAAGGTTAAATACAGGGTATTTAAAAGGTAAAAAGGTATTCAAAACCAGGTATATAACTGTGGGTAAATTTTAGCTTTTTGCCACAGTTGTGTTCCTGGTTGTGTTTGAAGCAAAGTATTTCACCTGAAAAGTTGTGTTTATTATTGGTGATTTCCTAACAATGTACACAACTTTTGTTAAAAGGTGAAATACTTTGCATAAAACACAACCAGGTACACACCAGTGGCCTAAAGCTAAAAATAGTAAGACCATGACAAGATAGCCAACTTTGGTTGGCAAAGGTATATACTGTTGGTACAGAAGGTACACAAGTTTGGTTAGGGCACAAATCTTTCACACTCTGTCATCCTGCCAGTGTACTCTGCCTTGAGGTGACATAAAGTATAGTGCAAAATTGTCCCTCATTACTGAAACCGTCACAGAACTTCTAGTGGTAATGTCATGGTAATCTTGCAAGGTGGTTTCTTCAGAGGTGTCCTCAATGGAAATGGGTTCCTTGCAGATAACAAAATTGTGGAGTACCACGCAAGCTTTGATCACCTCGTCCACAGTTTCTGTCTTGAGGTTGATCGCAGTCAATAGGACCCGCCATTTGGCTGTCAGAATACCAAAGGTACATTCAACCATTCTTCTTGCTCTTGTGAGGCGGTAATTAAAAATGCGTTTTGGTCTTGTCAATCCTCTGCTAGAGTACGGTTTCAAAAGGTGTTCTGACAGCTGGAAGGCTTCATCCCCTACACAGACAAATGGCATAGGTGGACCAGATGTTTGCGGCAGCGGTCTAGGTGGTGGGAACTGGAAGGTGTTTCCATACAGTTTACGCCCCATGGCAGACAGTTTGAAAACTTGAGAGTCATTGGAGCGGCCATAGGCCCCAATATCAACCGCAATAAATTTGTATTCCGCGTCAGCGATGGCCATGAGGACAATTGAAAAATATTTCTTGTAATTGAAATATTCCGATCCCGATCCAGCTGGCTTTACAATGCGGATATGTTTCCCGTCCACAGCGCCCAAGCAGTTGGGAAACTGACATATCTGTTGAAACTTGTCAGCAATTTCAATCCACCTCTCTGTTGTGGGCTCTGGTAAAAACTCTTCAGCTAAGGAGTCCCACAGTGCACGGCATGTGTACTTCACAATTCCAGATATGGTGGAAATCCCGAGTCTGTACTGGAAATGCAGTGACGAAAGGGATTCTCCAGTTGCAAGAAATCTGTGGGGAATTAAAAAACAATAAATTAGTTTTAAATCACAGCATTACATACCAAAACTGAGCTATAACACTTGGAGATACAAACTACCACCAACAAGATTGCGGTGAAAGTGTGCTCTGATGCGATCACATCCAATAAATGTGGCTTACCTTAAAGTCACCATCAGACGCTCTGCGGATGAAACAGAGAAGCGGCAATAGGTGTCCGCTTTTCTTATGAGGTGTGCAATGCGCTCCACCAAGTAATCAAAATTCTCCATTTTTATCCGAACATATCCAAAAAATTTATCCGTGTTTCGTCGTAGGTCCATGCAGAGTGTAGAATAGACCCCACGCGTCATTCTCTTGGCTGTGATGGGGTGGATCCACAAACGTCGTCTACGATGCCTGATGCGCTGCTGTCTCGCTCTCTCCTTCTCCAGAACAATCACCCTCAAACGATTCGCCTCCGCTATAAAATCCGCCAAATTCTTCAAAATATTTCCAATGACAACATCCATCTTCGCCAGTAACTTGCTCTTCTCTCCAACCTGCACTTTCTCCTCTACAACCTGTCAAAGAAGGGCTGTAGGAACATGCTATATATAGTTTTCCAGTAGCCAATCCCGTTCGGAAGGCCACAAGGGTCAATTTTAAAAACCGGATCCGGCGTAATACATCGAAAAACGGATAAAAAAACGGATGAACCGGATGAGACGGATCCGGTTTTGTCTGTCAAGAACAAGACGAATCCGGCAGAAAACCGGATCCGGCACATCAGGTTTTACAAAACATTTGCCGGATCCGGCGTTCCGGCACGACGCCGGATCGCGCCTGACGCCGAAAACCTGATGTGTGAAAGTAGCCTAAGCCTTACAAATGCAAACTTTTACCTATTTGGAGTAAAAAAAAAATCCAACGAGCAAAATATAGACCCAAATATGATAACCTTTATACCCCTTAAGTTGACACATTATGGTGCTGCCTAAGTATCAGAAAATAAAATGTACAGCAGGTATAAACTGGCTTAGCTTATCCCAGTGGTGTCAACAGTTTGTCAGGGGATGAAACTCCACGGCCCCCAATCGTCAGGATAATTATGCAATTGACAGACAAGTGATGGGCAAAGACGCGGCTGCTTCTACTACTTGGCCAGCTATTGGGGAATTCAACATTGAGGGCATGGTATATACACCTATGATTCCAACGCATGTACACACATCATCAAATTATTGGTACCCCTCGTTTAATGACAGAAAACCCCACAATGGTGACAGAAATAACTTGAATCTGACACAAGTAATAATAAATAAAAAATCTATGAAAATGAACAACTGAAAGTCAGACATTGCTTTTCAACCATGCTTCCACAGAATTATTTAAAAAATAAAATTCATGAAATAGGCCTGGACAGAAATAATGGTACCCTTATCTTAATATTTTGTTGCACAACCTTTTGAGGCAATACTGCAATCAAACGATTCCTGTAATTGTCAATGAGACTTCTGCACCTCTCGACAGGTATTTTGGCCCACTCTTCTAGAGCAAACTGCTCCAGTTGTCTCGTATTGGAAGGTTGCCTTTTCTAGACGGCATGTTTCAGCTCTTTCCAAAGATGCTCAATAGGATTTAGGTCAGCGCTCATAGAAGGCCACTTAAGAATAGTCCAATGTTTTCCTCTTATCCATTCTTGTGTATTTTTTTTTAGCTGTGTGTTTTGGGTCATTATCCTGTTGTAAGACCCTGCGACTGACACCAAGCTTTTCTGACACTGGGCAGCACATTTCTCTCTAGAATCCCTTGATAATCTTGAGATTACACTGTACCCTGCACAGATTCTAGACACCCTGTGCCAGATGCAGCAAAGCAGCCCCAGAACATAACAGAGCCTCCTCCATGTTTCACAGTAGGGACAGTGTTCTTTTCTTCATAAGCTTCATTTTTCCATCTGTGAACATAGAGCTGATGTGCCTTGCCAGAAAGTACTATCTACCAGAAGCTTTGTGGATTGTCAACATGTAGTTTGGCAAATTCCAGTCTGGCTTTTTTATAATTTATTTCAACAAGAGTGTCCCCTTGGTCGTCTCCCATGAAGTCCACTTTGGCTCATACAATGACGGATGTGCGATCTGACACTGATGTTCCTTAAGCTTGAAGTTCACCTTTAATCTATTTAGAAGTTTTTCTGGGCTCTTTTGTTACCATTCATATTATCCATCTCTTTGATTTGTCATCAATTTTCCTCCTGCGGCCATGTCCAGGAAGGTTGGATACAGTCCCATGGAGCTTAAAATTCTGAAAAATATGTGCAACTGTAGTCACAGGAACATCAAGCTGCTTGGAGATGGTCTCATAACGTTTACCTTTAACATGTTTGTCTATAATTTTCTTTCTAATCTCCTGAGACAACTCTTTCCTTCGCTTCCTCTGGTCCATGTTGATTGTGATACACACCATGTCGCCAAACAGCACAGTGAGCATCTGTAACACTCTATACAGACCCACTCACTGATTCCAAGATTGTAGACACCTGTGATGCTAATTAGTAGACACACCTTGATTTAACATGTCTCTTTTGTCACATTATTTTCAGGGGTACCATCATTTCTGTGCAGGCCTAGTTTTATTTTTTTTTAATTCTGTGGACGCATGGTGGAAAAGCAATGTCTGACTTTCATTTTAATAGATTTGTCAGATTCAAGTTATTTCTGTCACCATTGTGGGTTTTTCTGTCATTAAACGAGGGGTACCAACAATTTTGACCACGTGTGTAATATATATATCCTGGTTTGGCCACTGCCAACTCTACAATAACAAAATTAAACTACTAGCTGCTACCATCAATTATTTCTACAGGTCAATAGGGCACCCGTTACAGGTAGCCTATGGCTTTAGGGGTGCGGTTTACAGAGCAAGAGGAACAAAGCTATTAAATTTGATATATTTAATCCAAAAAGATAGGCAGCGTTTATAAAAAATAAAAAAAGATGATAAAAAATTGGAACAAAACAATACGGTGTATAAAATTACATATGATAAAAGGGATAACCAAACAAAATGAGTAAACTTGATGTCACGGAAATGCCTCAGAGCAAAGCGGCGAGAGGTACTCCTTAGGAAAACAGACAGAACCCACAGCAAGCTGTACCTTCTAGGACTGACAAAATACACAAACCAAATTCTGCTTTTTATTCAATAAAAGTTACAGCCACATCCCTCCCCTTGGTGAGCCCATATGGTGGCTAGTTGTGGGATGTGCTACATCTTTTTGAATTTTATGAGATCCCCATCATACAGGATATCTTTGCCCATGGAGGTTCCAGGCAGTAGATATTGCTGTCATGCTTCTTTTCAGAATTTTACTTGTCTATAGATATGGCATGGATAGCACCATCCATTGAACCAATGTTAAGTTGGAGGAGTACTGCCAGTCTCATGGTGATGTAAGTGAATGTGTTATGTTTGTCCCTTTACTCCGATGCTGAAAATATATCTCGCATAAATACAGATCAATGCAAACCCAAATCTCCTGTTGTCATTACCTGTTCACTGCAAGCAGCTCCTACTTCAATGAAGGTTGAAGTGTCAGCTTTCTCTCACGTACACAGTTGTAATTAGTTTCTCTCTTCCCCAGCTATAATTAATCCCATATGTTTAATGTGGAGTGCTGCCTCAATGAAGGTTGAAGTGTTAGTTCTTTGTCCCTTCCCCAGCTATAATTAATCCCATATGTTCAATGTGTGGGTCAGGCGTGTAACATCCCTGGTCGCAGGGGTTGCAGCTGCGACGGGGCCCCTGAGCGTTTAGGGGCCCAGGGCCGCCAATTAGGGCATTAATGCCCTGACTGGTGTATGGAGCCCCTATGAGCAGAGGGGGCCTGCCTCGGGCCCCAGAGGCGGGGCAGGTGGGGCAGGCGGGGCGGGAGGGGGGGATCAGAGACGCACCATGTCAGCGCTGACTCCCCCCACCGCATTGAACTATACCGGCGTCTATGACGCCACACAGTTCAAAGCAATAATGGAGGAGAGAGCATCAGCTGACACTCTCTCCCATCATTCCCCGCTCTGCCTTTGAGACAGCGGGTGCGCAATGACGTCATCGCGCTCTCACTGTGTATCAGGCAGAGCAGGAGACAGGAGCAGCCAGTAGCGTGGGCATGAGGAGAAGGTGAGGAGAGTTTTTTTATGCAACAGTGAGTACAGCCAGGACTGTGGGGCCATTCTCGGGGGGGCTGTATACCATGGTGCTGTATACCATGGGGGGTGCTGTGCTGTATACCATGGTGCTGTATATCATGGGGGTGCTGTGCTGTATACCATGGTGCTGTATACCATAGGGGGTGTTGTGCTGTATACCATGGGGGGTGCTGTGTCGTATACCATGGGGGGTGTATATCATGGGGGGTGCTGTGCTGTATACCATGGGGGGTGTATACCATGGGGGGTGTTGTGCTGTATACCATGGGGGGTGCTGTGCTGTATACCATGGGGGGCTGTATACCATGGGGGTGCTGTGCTGTATACCATGCAGTGCTGTATACCACGGGGGGTTGCTGTGCTGTATACCATGCAGTGCTGTATCCCATGGGGGTGCTGTGCTGTATACCATGGGGGATGTATACCATGCAGTGCTGTATACCATGGGGGGTGCTGTGCTGTATACCATGGGGGGCTGTATACCATGCGGTGCTGTATTTCATGGGGGGAGTGCTGTGCTGTGTACCATGGGGGGTGCTGTGCTGTATACCATGGGGGCTGTATACCATGCAGGGCTGTGCTCTATACCATGTGGGGCTGTGCTCTATACCATGCAGTTCTATGCTGTATACCATGTGGTGCTGTGCTATATACTAGCGGCTGTGTTATATACCATGGGGGGTACATTATATTCTATTGGGGAGGCTGTGTTATATAATATGGGGGGCAACATTATATTCTATGGTGTAGCAAGTCAGACACCTGTCCTCCGCTCCTTTCATTCTCTATGTGGGGGTGGAGCTATGGGAGCGGTGGGGCTGTGGACAGTTCAAGGGATGGAGCCTGGGCTGGTCTCAAGGGGGCCCCAAAAATTTTTCCAGTATGGGGCCCCAAAATTCCTAGTGGCAGCCCGGGATGGGGGGCCCCATTTGAAAGTTCGCACCGGGGCCTATAATTTTGTAGTTACGCCACTGGTGTGGGTTATACAATATGTCCCTTCGTCGGAGATGTCTTATGGATTTTAATTTTTCTCTATGACAGACAGATTAAAATGCATTATAGTAAACTTGTCACATGGAGGGTGGTTGTTCATACCCTGTTTGCAAATCTCCACACACTTTGCCATGTGGTATACATGGACTTTTCAAAAGCTGTTGATACAGTGCCGCACAAAAGGTTGATACATAAAATGAGAACAATGGGGATAGGGGAAAATATGTGTAAGTGGGTTAAGAGCTGGCTCAGGGATAGGAAACAAAGGGTGGCTATTAGTGGAGCACACTCGGACTGGGTCACGGTTAGCAGTGGGGTACCACAGGGGTCAGTATTGGGCCCGCTTCTTTTTAACATATTTATGAATGACCTTGTAGGGGGCATAGAGAGCAGTATTTCAATATTTGCAGATGACACTAAACTCTTTAGGGTAATCAATACAGAGGAGGACAATTTTATATTACAGGAGGATTTATGTAAACTAGAAGCTTGGGCAGATAAATGGCAAATGAGCTTTAATGGGGATAAATGTAAGATCATGCACTTGGGTAGAACAAACAAGATGTATAATTATGTGCTTAATTGTAAAACACTGGGCAAAACTGTCACTGAAAAAGACCTGGGTGTATGGGTGGATGACAAACTCACATTTAGTGGCCAGTGTCAGGCAGCTGCTGCAAAGACAAATAAAATAATGGGATGCATTAAAAGAGGCATAGATGCTCATGAGGAGAACATAATTTTACCTCTATACAAGTCACCAGTGCAACCACACTTAGGCCTGTTTCACACATCCGTTTTTGGTCATCAGTCAAAATCCGCCAATTTTATAAAAAAACGGATCCGCCAAAAGAGCGGCGGATCTGTTTTTTTCCCCCATTGATTTGCATTAGTGGCAGATTTTGACTGATGGTCATCCGTTGGGTCCGTTATTTGATGGATCCGTGAGAATTTTAGCGGCTCCCGGGCGGACCAGACGGACACTGCAACTTTTTTTTGGTTGATAGTCCGCTATTTTTAACTGCGTATGCCCGAAAGCAGTTTTAACCCTGAAATGCTGTCCCAGGAGTCACTAAAATTCTCTCTCTCTCACCTTTAAAATTCAACCTTCTCCGGATCTGTAAGGACAATGGCCCGGTGCCACACGTTGTTGTCAATCCGCCGACGGATCCATTTTCCGCCATTTTCGCAAATTACAACTGATCTGAAAAATGGATGTGTGAAACAGGCCTTAGAATACTGTGTACAATTCTGGTCTCCGGTGTGTAAGAAAGACATACCTGAACTGGAGCCGGTACAGAGAAGAGTGACCAAGGTTATTAGGGAACTGGGGGGTCTGCAATACCAAGACAGGTTATTACACTTGGGGTTATTTAGCTTGGAGAATCGACAACGATATCAACGTGCCAGGATCGCTGGTGAGTCGCTACATGATCGCTGGTGAGCTGTCAAACAGACAGTTTCACCAGCGATCAGGACCAGCGACGCCGAGCGCGCGGCGTCGCTGTGTACATTAGTTACCAGCGCGCTGTTGCAGGGAGCTGGTAACTAAGGTACACATCGTGTTTCTAAGGGACGTGCGTCACTTAGAAACCCGATGTGTACCTTAGTTACCAGCTCCCTGCATCAGCGCGCTGATATCTAATGTACACAGAGGGTTTCTAAGCACAGCGCAGTGCTTAGAAACCCTGCATTTACCTTAGTTACCAGCTGATCGCTGGTCTCCCGCCTTTCACACGCAGCGATGCGTGCTGGCCAGCGGGAGACCAGCGACCAAAAAAATGTCCAGGGCTTTCCTACAGCGATTAGCGATACCAGCAGGGGGGCCGGTCGCTGATCGCTGTCACACACAGTGATCTCGCTGGTGAGATTGCTGTTACGTCACAAAACTTGCGAGATCGCTATGTGTGACGGGGCCCTTAGGGGTGATCTTATTACAATGTACAAATATATGCGGGGACAGTACAAAGACCTTTCTAATGACCTTTTTACTATTAGATCTGTGACGAGGACAAGAGGGCATCCTCTACGTCTGGAGGAAAGAAGGTTTAAGCATACTCACAGACGCGGATTCTTTACTGTAAGAGCAGTGAGACTATGGAACTCTCTGCCATATGATGTTGCAATGAGTGATTCCCTACTAAAATTTAAGAAGTCTCCTTGATATTGCGTTGATCCAGGGAGCTAGTCTGATTGCCGTATGTGGAGTCAGGAAGGAATTTTTTTCCCCAATGTGAAGCTTACTGTCTGCCACATGGGGTTTTTTTTGCCTTCCTCTGGATCAACATGGTAGGGCAAGTTAGGATAGGATATGGGTTGATCTAGATGGACTCAAAGTCTTCCTTCAATCTTAATAACTATGTTACTATGTTAAAATGTAAGGATTGGTGCAAAAGGAAAAAAAAGTCCCTTATTTGTGCAAATGCGCTTGGGGCAAATTTTGCAACTTTTTGACACCAGAAAACGTTTTACACATTATACCTTCAGCATCTATTATGACTTCCTATTCTAAGTTCCTAGACATTAACCCCTTAAGGACCAGGGGTAATTCAGGTTTTGTGGTTTCGTTTTTTGTTCCCCTTCTTCCCAGAACCATAACTTTTTTATTTTTTGGTCAATATGGCCATTTAAGGGCTTGTTTTTTGTGGGGTCAAGTTGTACTTTTGAACAACACCATTGGTTTTAACATAACGTGTACTGGAAAACAGGAAAAAAATTCCAAGTGCAATGAAATTGCAAAAAAAAAGTGCAATTCCACAGTTGTTTATTTTTTTTGTTTTTTTTACCATGTAAATGCTAAAACTGACCTGCCTTTATGATACTCCAGGTAATTACGAGTTCATAGACATGAAACATGTCTAGGCTCTTTTTTATCTAGGTGGTGAAAAAAAATTCCAAAGTTTGCTAAAAAAAAATTGTGCCATTTTCCAAGACCTGTAGCGTCTCCAATTTTCATGATCTGGGGTTGGGTTAGGGCTTATTTTTTTGCATGCCGAACTGATTTTTTTAATGATAACATTTTGGTGTAGATACGATCTTTTGATCGTCCATTATTGCCTTTTAATGCAATGTTGCGGTGACCAAAAAAAGTAATTCTGGCGTTTTGACTTTTTTCTCGTTACATCGTTAGCAATCGTGTTAATTCTTTTTTAATATTGATAGATCAGGCGATTCAGAACGCGGCAATACCAAATATGTGTATATTTGACCTTTTTTTATTGTGCTATTTTGAATGGGGCAAAATGGGGGTGATTTGAACTTTTATATTTTTTAATTTTTTTTTCCTTTGTGCATGCTTCAATAGTCTCCATGGGAGGCTAGAAGCTGCAGTACTTTGATCGCCCCTGCTACACACATACTACACATCAGATCACCCGTGTGTAGCAGAAATGCTCAATTACTATGACAACCATAGAGGCTGCTGGAGACCTCTGATTGTCATGTCGACCCATTCCGTCACATGATCGCGGGTCACCGATGGGCAAGATATAGGATGCGCTTCTGGTAAGCGCGAGTTAAATGCCGCTGTCAGAAATTGACAGCGGCATTTAACTAGTTAACAGCCATGGGTGGATTGTGATTCCACCTGTGGTTGTTGCAGGCACATGTCAGCTGTATAGATCAGCTCAACGCCGGAGCCCACAGCATACAGGTGGAGTCTTACGTGGTTGTATTATTACGCCCAACGTCGTAAAGGGGTTAATATAACAGTATCTGCTGTTCTCAGAAAGATTTCTGCAAAGATTTTGCAGGTGTCTTTGGGATTTCTTGCTCTTTCATCTTGAAGAGCTTATGTGATGTCAGAAGGTAATGTTGGAGTGGGGCTCACAATCTCTGTTCTAATTTATCCCAAAGGTAATCTAGGATAAAAACAAAATGAGCAAATACCCTGCAGTAAGTCAATAGTAATAGTACATGTAAATAACAGAGGGTACTTAATGACACTATTTTGATCCCAGCAAAAGGTGTATCCAATGAGGATGGGCAGTAACTCAGCCCAAAGGTCTTGGATAAGTTTCAGGTCCAAACTCTGTGCAGCCGGTCATGTACTTCCAAAGCAAACTCCCCCAACCATGTCTCTCTGGATTTTGTGCACAGGGCACAGTCATGGGGAACAGAAAAGGATCTTCCCCAAACTGTTCACAGAACTGGAAGGTGCAAATGTCCAAAATGTCTTGTGCTGAAGCATTAAGATTTCTCTTCACTGGAACTAAAGAGCTGAGGCCAACTCCTGGAAAACCAGCTCATAGTGTTATCCCTCCTCCACCAAACTGTACACCGGGCATAATGCAGTCAGGCGGGTAACGTTCTCATGTCATTTACCAAATCCAGATGTCCAACAGATGCAGATAGAGCAGTATGATCCGTCACTGCACAGAACACATTTCCACTACTCCAGAGTCCAGAAGTTTGCGGCTTTACATCACTTCATCCAACACTCGCCATTGTGCTTGGTGATGTAAGGCAGCATGCAACTGCGCTGCCCTGGAAACACATGTCCTGAAACTCCTGATTTTTTGTTAATGCTTGCAGAGCTTTGGGACTCGTGGCTGACTTCCTGCAGTTCCTCCCTCTTCTCTGTATTATTACTTACAGGTGACAGTGGAAAATTTAGAAGGGAAGATATGTCCTGAATGTACTTGTTACCCTGGTGCTTCCTATTACAGGACCGCGATGGTATCAGTGAGCTCCACACCACCAGCCGGTCTGTCATTCATTTGTAAAGGCAGTTGGCATAACGAGGGGCCAGAGATTGTACCCCAGGGTCAATGTGGCCAGATGTTATATCCCAGTGCCAAAGGGATTTATGTTATACTAGCTGAAGAGCCCGGCGCTGTCCGGGCATAGTAACTAACTGTGGTTAGTTATAGCAAATTATAATTATACTCCATCCCATAGTCCCGTGCCCATATACCCATCATACATATCCACGATCCCATAGGCCCGTGCCCATATACCCATCATGCATATCCTCCATCCCATAGTCCCATGCCCATATACCCATCATACATATTCTCCATCCCATAGTCCCATGCCCATATACCCATCATACATATTCTCCATCTCATAGTCCCATGCCCATATACCCATCATACATATTCGCCATCCCATAGTCTAGTGCCCATATACCCATCACACATCCTTCATCTCATAGTCCCGTGCCCATATACCCATCATACATATCCGCCATCCCATAGTCCCATGCCCATATACCCTTCATACATATCCTCCATCCCATAGTCCAGTGCCCATATACCCATCACACATCCTCCATCCCATAGTCCCGTGCCCATATACCCATCATACATATCCGCCATCCCATAGTCCCGTGCCCATATACCCTTCATACATATCCTCCATCCCATAGTCCAGTGCCCATATACCCATCATACATATCCTCCATCTCATAGGCCCGTGCCCATATACCCATCATACATATCCTCCATCCAATAGTCCCATGCCCATATACCCATCATACATATCCTCCATCCCATAGTCCCGTGCCCATATACCCATCATACATATCTGCCATCCCATAGTCGAGTGTCCATATACCCATCACACGCTGGATTTTTTACATTGGGGCCAACAGGGCTGTATGTTTACACTGGGGTCAATGGGGCTGCTGTTATTCTGCGGGGCCACTGGGGCTGAATGTTATGCCCCAAGACAAATGTGGCTGGATGTTCTACACCTAGGGCCAATGGGCTAGATGTTATACACCGGGGCTAATAGGGCTGGATGCTATACATCGGTGGCAATGGGGTTGGATGTTATAACCAGGGACCACTTGGACTGAATGTTATACCCCAGGGCCAGTGGGGCTGATGTTATACACTGAAGGCAATGGGACTGGATATTATACACCAGGAGCAAAGGGGCTGAAGGAAAAACCTGAAATCTGTGACAAGGACTTGTATCCCAATACTGTTCTCCATATAGTACATATAAAAATCCAATTCATGAATATCCATGAAGTCTTCATCCACCGCAAAATAATTTACCTTTGTGTTACAGTATGGCCGGTAATAAATTACATTATGTTAATGTGAGTCCTTTCAAGACAGACGCTCCACAAAGCACGCATGCCATAATTATATCAATAATCCGAGTCTCACAATTGATAATTACGCCAGCCACTTTTGTAAAACCCTTTATTAATTATGAAAGACAGAGACGCATCATGCTTCCCGTGTGCTGCCTGTGAACCCATGTAGAGCACTGAGCAGCTTTCCAGAGTAAAATGTCTTTCAAAACTAAAACCCTGTATCAGGCAGAAAATGTAACATACTTGTGTTACGGAATAATGACATCCTCTTGATGTCATACACACGTGCGTCAATAATGAAACGCTTAGGTGGATTGCAATGTCCGTTACTGCAATTAGTATTGTACTTTTTTGTCTTTCCTGTGTTTTTGTAGAAATATATTTCTGGAAGATCACAATAGTGGGATGTTTTCCTTAAAGAGAACCTGCCACATTGAAGATACAGTCCGATCTATGGGAAGTACATTACCGAGCAGAAATAGTTGAGCCGTGTTCTGTCTGTGCTTAACAATGCAAAGCATAGAAGATGCTTTGCAATTTATTTATTTTGCTAATATCCATCTGTAAAAAAAAAATGATGAGACTGAAGAAAACACTAATGACACTGAAGAAAGCACTGATCACACTGGGGAAAAACACTGATAACACTGAAGAAAATACTGATGCCACTGAAGAAAACACTGATCACACTGGGGAAAACACTGATAACACTGAAGAAAACACTGATCACACTGGGGAAAACGCTGATAAGGCTGGAGTCACACAAGAGAGGAATACGGACAAGTGAGAGGCGCTAAAAGCACGCATTACACACGGACCAATGATTCTCTATGGGTTTGCTCCCAACAGCCGTATATTTCTCGGGCGTATTCTACGGTCCGTGCCAATCGCAGCATGCTGCAATTGTCAGCGTACAGTCTATGGGAGCGCAAAAAATACGGATTACACACTGACCACACGTGTGACCTGCGAGAAATACGCAGGTCTTTTGCCAGATGTCAGGAAATGGGCCAATCCATCATCAGGAAGCCTAGACATGCAAATGAGCTCAAAAACCGCTCCAGACATACAGGAAGTACGCCTCCACGGAGTACAGCAGCGTCATGGCGCCATATTTCCTGAATGTGGAGATGCTCATTGTACTGGTTCAGGAGTGGCCAGAACTCTGGGACCAACGGGATGCCCATTATGCGAACCGGGCAAGAAAGGAGGCGTCATGGAGGCGCATATGTCGCCAGATGTTCCATGATTTTGGTGATCGGCCACGTGAGGAGCAACAGAAACTGAGTAAGTACAAGGCCAAAAACTGATTAAAATTACCTCACATCAAAAAATGCATACAGAATCACATGGTTTGACACTGCCATAATTTAGCCCAGGCCACAAGCTCCTCATCCTCTTGGCCAACCAAGTTATTAAGTGTAGTTACTTGATACATGAACTATTGTGACCCAGTGTATCTGGCCTGGATGCCCCAATTAGATATGCCACCCTGGGTAGAAAGCACACCCCAGAAGGCCACATGCCTAGGTGTTATGAATGAGTCACCGTAGGAGGCAAAAACAGAAATGCTAGCTAAGTCCAGAAAACCAGAGAAGTTGGCAGCTATCGGATTGCAGACCCCTGAACCTCTCAACAACAACTAGCAGTAGCTGTGGGGGGTTCCTACGGTGCCCTAGACCCCTCGATCACAGCCGGAGAGCTAAATAGCCTAAAGACAGAAAGGGAAATCTAAACTGCCCCAGAGCAGACCCCAAAGCAATAGGCAGCCCCCAACATATAATGACGGTGAAGCAAGAAGAAAAAACACTAACACAGATAGAAAGATAGACTGAGCAAATGATGGGGCCCAAGCTAACTAGATAGGACAGGATAGGAAAGCTGCTGTCTGCAATCCGCGAAAAACCCTATCAAAATAAGAGCCAACAGACTGACAGGGAAAAAGGCCCTGAAGACGCTAGGCTTCAAAAAGACTATGTCAGTACTCAGGTATTTTCTGAAGACAGAGCAAAAAGGCAAAAAGGAATTCAGCTCACCCCAGCAGGGAATGGCGGAATCCAGAAAAGCAAGGCAAACTAAAACCAAAACACAAATGCAAAAAGGCAAAGCAGAAAACTTAGCTTTTGAGGAGCAGGAATCAGACTGGTCTCCTAGAATTCCACAGAGAAATCACCAGCAAGGCAGAAGGGCGTCGGCTGCCTTATATCCAGTCAGAGATCCCCGTCGCCCAGTCATCCTCTCCCAGCTCAGGTGCTTGGTAATCAGTTTCATTACCTTCCTTCACCAGAAGAGGGAGTTCATCAGACCTCAATGGTGAAGGGGAAAATGAACTCATAACACCTAGGCTACTGGTAGCAAATTTGACATATCAAATATCTAATGTAAAATTGAGAATATTTCCTGTCACATTGCAGTGGAAGATGTGATGAAACACTGGCGCAATATCCGCGATCAGTACAGGCAGGAACGTCAGCAGCGGTCCAGGAGTGGGGATGCGGGCTACATCAAAAGAAAATACATTTATTATGACCGCCTCTCCTTCCTCGCCCCTATTCTGGATCTGAGACCGTAAGTAGATACCTCACACCACATTACACCGATACTTTACAGGGCCAAAAATATTAATGTATTTTTGGCTCTGTTCTATTTCATAACAGAACTTACTCCAACCTTACGGATAGAGGAACGGGCTCAGATACAGAGCCCATAA
This sequence comes from Dendrobates tinctorius, assembly GCF_039654945.1. Taxonomy (NCBI): domain Eukaryota; kingdom Metazoa; phylum Chordata; class Amphibia; order Anura; family Dendrobatidae; genus Dendrobates; species Dendrobates tinctorius. The sequence goes on from NW_027361754.1 coordinate 45,878,241, forward strand.
TTGACCCTGTAGGGGATGAGGTGGCTGGCCCATCTTCTCCCCCTACAAGAAGCAAGGGTGAAGAATCGTCTCAGGAGAACCCATTGCCTGCGCCCCAAAACCCACCACCAGGACTGTCTGCTGCTGCACCATCACCCATACTTGAGGAGCAGGGCAACATGAGCAGCAGCCCAACTGCCCAGATCCGGGGCTCCCCACAGCCTGCTGGAACATACCGGCGAGGACGAAGAAGGCGCCATATCCCTGCCCAAGATACCAGGACCAATGTGGACACAGGGGTCCTAAATTATCTGGCTAGAGTGAATACAGATGATGGGGAGGAGGCATACTCACGTAGCCTGGCCCTTTATCTCCGTGCCCTTTCCCGTGAGGTGAGGCTCCATATTCGAGGATGTTTTCAGATCCTGCTTGATGCAAGCACACCCCCCAATACCCCATATGAGCTGTTTGAATATCTGGAGAGGTCACAGCTTTCCCCCCAAAATCTAATGCGCATGAGACCACCCACACAGATGCTTGCTCAAGCAGGGTCTGAAGATACTCAAATACGTGGGCCTACACCTCACCCCCTTCCTCCCCCTACCCAAACTTCACAACAGCAACAACATATGTCTGCCTCTAGCCAACCCCACCAATATGGCCACTTTTTCCCACCCAGTGTTGGAGGCTGGTCCCAACCTGGTTGGGGACGACATGGCTATATTGGTGGGTATGAGACACGGGCCTACCCGAGCCAACAAGATGCCCCTCTTCATTATTCCTCTGGCCAGTACCCCCAACAATCCCAGGAGGAAGGACACTACCCACATCATGGGCAACAGTATGCCCACACACAGGGCAATGTGGGGCAAAGTAGCCAGGAGCAACCACAGGCTGCTCTTCTGCCTTCTCCTTCCCCAACTTACCACAATTTATAAGGGCTTAAAAACAGGCAAATTGTTTACGCATACCGTACATCAGTGTCCATAAGGTCTGATGCCAGGAGATGTCCAGTGTGTTTCAACTGGTGCTCTAAATCCCAATACAAAGGAATAAAGAGGTGGTCTCCATCATCAAAATTATATAAAAAGATAAAACTCACATTTATTAGGAAGGTTTTCAAATCATATTGATAAGCCACCATGACAGGCAAGGCTACCTTACGCGTTTCTGACACATATTGCATGTCTGTAAAAACACAATATTTCACTGCGCTATACTGGGAAAGTCAAAGGATCAAAATAGACTATTCACTTGATAATGCATAGAAAAGGCGTGCTGGCCTTATTCAATTAGTCACTTTTTTGGCAGCTAAATATATTCCCAAATCAAGGCGAACAGCCTCAATAACATCACGCTCTCTCTATGTATTATCAAGTGAGTAGTCTATTTTGATCCTTTGAATTTCCCAGTATAGCGCGGAGAAATATAGTCTTTTTTACAGACATGTGTCAGAAACGAGTAAGGTAGCGTTGCCTGTCATGGTGGCTTATTAATATGATTTGAAAACCTTCCTAATAAATGTGAGTTTTATCTTTTTTAGATAATTTTGATGATGGAGAACACCTCTTTTTTCCTTTGGATTCTAAATGTCTAATGTAGCAATTTTGTTATTGCATTCTGTTAATTTTTGATATGTGTGAAAAAATGTTAACATCTGCAAAAAGGCCAATTTGGCCCATTGCCCCAGTTTATCATAGGGCAATAATATGTTTGCCTTTAAGAAAAAACAAAACAAAAAAAAGGCAAAAGTAAAAATTTGTCTAACACACTTTACGTCTCTGTCTCAATTCTCAAAAACCGTGTCAGCATACTAACATACGCTTACCAATGCAATTAAACAGTCATAGAATCAGAAGGGGTAGAAATATATCTATTTAGACACACATAAACCAAAAATTATAACATAGATACAGCATGCTCTTGCCAAGACGTTTCCCCCTCAGATGACATAAAGTAATTAGTGAAAATATCACGCACTTTGAGCCCAGAGAGCGGTCTACATTGAGGGTTGATAGGTGGTCACACGGCCTACGCACAACACCACCAGAGGAGGAACAATCATGTATCCTGGTGGAGTTATGAAGAACCACACAGGCTTTAACTACTTTATTAACATTTTGTTCACTCAACTGAATGGCAGACTGGAGTACTCGCCATTTGGCACAAAGAATGCCAAAGGAACACTCCACCAGTCGCCGAGCACGTGATAGGCGCAAGTTAAAAATTCTGCGCCTGTGGTCAAGGTTGCGCCGGGGATATGGCCTCATGACATTGCGTGTTAACTGAAACGCCTCATCTGCCACAAGGACATAAGGGACAGATTCTTGAGTGGAGCCTGGGAGCTGGCATGGTGGTGGTAGATCCAACTGGTTGGTGCGTAGCCGCCGAGCCATAATGGAAGTATTAAAGACTCTAGAGTCTCCCGTCCTTCCATAGGCCCCAAAGTCAACAATTATAAACTTGTATTGAGGGTCGGCCAGAGCCAACAATACAACAGAAAAGTATTGTTTATAATTAAAGAATTGAGAGCCAGAGTTCGGCGGCTTACGCACCCGGATATGTTTGCCATCAAGGGCCCCAATACAATTAGGAAACTGGCATTCCTCCTCAAAGTCCCTTGATATCCTCAACCAGTCTTCCATCCTGGGCTCGGGCATGACGAGTTGATGTAGTCTTGACCATATTTGACTACATGTCGACCTGACTATGCCAAAAATGGTAGATCTTCCAATCAGAAACTCATGGTGGAGGGCAGCATAAGACAGGCCTGTGGCCAGGAAGCTGAAGAACAACAGAAAAGGAAGATTTTAGAATGCACAAATTACAAAAAAAACAGGTACATACATACAAAACTTGTTAGGAATTCAGATCGACTAAGGTCTCTTTCACACTTCTGCTTTTTGCATCAGTCAAAATCCGCCATGGCGGATCCGTTTTAGTACTGATGACAACGGAAGGCAACTGTCCGTTTTTTTGAGGGATCCGACAAATGAAGAATTTTAAAGGAATCGCAGCCTGGAAAAGGAGAGAGAGAGAGTTCCGTCGGTTAGTGTGACCCCGGCCTAACACTGAAGAAAACACTGATGACACTGAAGAAAACACTGATCACACTGAAGAAAACACTGATCACACTGAGGAAAACACTGATCAAACTGAAGAAAACACTGATCACACTGAGGAAAACACTGATCACACTGGGGAAAACACTGATGACACTGAAGAAAACACTGATCACACTGGGGAAAACACTGATGACACTGAAGAAAACACTGATGACACTGAAGAAAACACTGATCACACTGAAGAAAACACTAATGACACTGAAGAAAGCACTGATCACACTAAGGAAAACACTGACACTGAAGAAAACACTAATGACACTGAGGAAAACACTGATGACACTGAAGAAAACACTGATCACACTGAGGAAAACACTGATGACACTGAAGAAAACACTGATCACACTGAAGAAAACACTGATGATACTGTGGAAAACACTACACTGAGGAAAACACTGATCACACTGAAGAAACCACTGATCACACTGAAGAAAACACTGATCACTAGAGATGAGCGACTTTGCCTTTTTTTGGGTCGAGTCGGGTTTCATGAAACCCGACTTTCTCAAAAGTCGGGTCGAACGAAATCGGCCGATTATCGTGAAAAGTCGAAGGCCGACTGAAACATGAAACCCAATGCAAGTCAATGGGGAAGAAAAGTCGGCAGGGTGTGGAGCACAGGAAACACACCTACAGTGCCCATTTTAATGCCAAAAACATCAATTCTTATTACTTAATCTTGTCAACCTTAATTTACGTTATAATAATAGTTAGGCATTGAAAACTGGGGGTTATTTGGCTAAAGTTGTGGGGGGGGTAGGGCTGGCTCCAGATTTTCGTGGGCCCTTGGCCAAAGAGTGTCACTGGGCTCCTTTAACACATGCCACAATTCATGATCCTCTGATACGGCAGAGAAATAGCGGTATAGTACAATGAAAAATACTTCACTTGTTACATCACATGACTGATATCCATTTTAAATTCTCCAATAGCTCCAAAAACAGATAGTATATTACTCCATACAGTATTATGGCCACCGCATAGTGCGCCATACAGAATAATGAGCCCCATATATTTCTCCATACAGAATCATTGGTCCCATATAATGTTTGAAACAGTATATGATGAGCTCCACATAATGCTACAGTATATGTTGGTCCCCATGGATGAAGCTCCACTGTCTTAAGGGCCCAAATAATGCTCCATATATAATGGGCCCAATTTCTAATGCTCCAGTGTATAATGGGCCCTGTAAATGCTGCTCCAGTGTCTGATGTCTACCTTTGGAATGCTCCAGTGTATGGTGGGCCCCATATATCATTCTCCAGAGCATAGTGCTCCCCAAAAATAGCTGTCCCAACATTGAAAACAATTAGGGAATCTCTGTACTAGTCTGGACTCCTCGTCATCCCCATCTTCCATCTCACTGCACTTGGATTGTTTAGGCAGAGGGCGTACAGACGCGATGTCATCGCGCTCTCTGACCAGAATGTCACTGTCAGGAAACGCAGAAGACGTCACGGCGGTGGAACAGGGAGAGGTAAGTATTTCAACTTTGCAAGTGCTGTGATCCTGAGCAAGAAAGGGGGCTCACTCATTGGCGACGGCACTGGCACAGGGCCCCTCATAGTACATGTGTCTGACAGCGGATGTGCACCCCCACCGTCAGAAACACTTGATTCTACTATGAGGGACCTTGTGCCAGTGCCATTGCCAAACAGTGTGCCCACCCACCTGTCCAGCGCAACGGCACTCGCACGGGGGCATGCGCCAGGTGGTGACCCCGGCCTTGTGGGGGGAGGCAGCCCAGTTAGGGAAGTGGAAAAAATGGCATATGTTGATGTTGGACATTCAGCTGCTGCAAATGGAGTAATTGGAGAAGTCTGCGGAAGAGGAGGACAAAAGCAAGCCATTTTTCTGGCAATCTACGTGTCAGCAGGGGAGGGTGGGACAAAATCCTTTGAAACCCATGCATGGTTCATTTTAATGAAGTTTAGATCATCAACATTTTGGGTCGACAGACGGGTCCTTTTTTCTGTCAGGATTGATCCAGCAGCACTGAAGACTCGTTCAGATAACACACTAGCAGCAGGGCAAGCGAGCTCCTGTAAGGCATATTGTGCCAATTCAGGCCAGGTGTCAAGTTTACTGGCCCAATAGTCAAAGGGGATTGACTGGTGAGGGAGAACATCGATATGGGAGAAGTAGTTTGTTACCATAGTTGACAACTGCTGTCTCCTGTCACTTTCGATTGATGCAGTATTACCAGTCGTGTGAGCGGTACTTGAAAAATCAGTCCACAACATGGTCATGAAACCCCTGTGTCCATCGCCACTTCGACTGTGTGCACCACGAACACCTCTTCCATGTTGCCCCCTACGGCTTGTTGGAAAAACATCACCGCCGCTGTGTGCTGGGAATTCCTCAAACAAACGGTTTACCAGAGTTGATTGTTTGTTAGCCAATATTAGGTCAAGGTTCTCCTGTGGCATGATGTTTTGGAATTTACCTTTATAGCGTGGATCCAGGATACTGGCCAACCAGTAATCGTCATCGTTCATCATTTTGGCAATGCGGGGGTCCCTTTTTAGGATCTGAAAGGCATAATCTGACATGTGGGCCAATGTTCCAGGTGTAAATGATGCACTGCGAGTGCTGGGTGGAGGAGCACTTTCTGGCAAATCCACATCCCTCCAGTCACGCACAAACCCTGTACCTGACCTTGCCACGCCAACATTTTTTTTTGCCCCCTGAGAAGCATCCTCCTCCCCAAAATAATCATCCCCATCATCCTCCTCCTCCTCCTCTTCTTTCTCGTCCACGAGACTTCCCTGACCAGACAATGGCTGACTGTCATCAAGGCTTCCCTCCTCCTCTTCCTCCTCGGCTGCAGACGCCTGCTCCTTAATGTGCGTCAAAGTTTGCATGAGCAGACGCATAAGTGGGATGCTCATGCTTATGATGGCGTCGCCTGCGCTTACCAGCCGTGTGTATTCCTCAAAACACTGAAAGACTTTACAGAGGTCTTACAGCTTCGACCACTGCACACCAGACAACTCCATGTCTGCCTGCAAACTGCATCCCCGTATATCCTCCCACAAATGAATTACAGCCTGCCTCTGTTCGCACAGCCTCTGAACCATGTGCAGGGTGGAGTTCCAAATTGTTGCAACGTCGAAAATTAGGCGGTACTTGGGAATGTGGAGCAATCGCTGCATCTTCTGCATACGACTGGAGTGTACGGGCGACCGGCGGATGTGCGAGCACAGTCTTCGCACCTTATGGAGCAGGGGTGTTAACTAAGGATAATTATTGAGGAAGCACTGCACCACCAGGTTCAAGGTGTGAGCCAGGCAAGGTATGTGTCTGAGTTTTGAAAGGGCTATGGCTGCCACAAAATTCCGGCCGTTATCACTAACTACCTTGCCTGCCTCAAGATGTAGACTGCCCAGCCATGACTCAGTTTGTCGCTGCAAGTAGTCGGCCAGTACCTCCGCGGTGAGTCTGTTGTCTCCCAAACACATCATCTTCAACACTACCTGCTGACATTTACCACTAGCTGTTCGATAGTGGGACACCTCGTATGCCACACTGGCAGCTGCGGATGGAGTGCTGCTGCGACTGCACTCTGTGGACGACCTTCGCTTTTGGAGGAGGAGGAGGATGGTCGAACGCCTACAGCCAACTGTTTCCTATACCGTGGGCTAGGCAGCACTGTCCCACTGCCGCTGTCCCCTGTGGATCCTGCATCCACCACATTAACCCAGTGCACAGTGATGGACAGGTAACGGCCCTGGCCATGCCTACTGGACCATGCATCTGTTGTGAGGTGCACCTTTCCACTCACTGATTGCTTGAGTGCATGGACAATGCGGTCTTTCACATGCACGTGGAGGGCTGGGATCGCTTTTTGCGAAAAGAAGTGCCGACTGGGTAGGTCATAGCATGGTACTGCGTAGGCCATGAGCTCGCGGAAAGCTTTGCTTTCAACCAACCGGTAGGGCATCATCTCTAACGAGATTAGTTTGGCAATGTGGGAGTTCAAAGCCAGTGTACGCGGATGAGAGGATGAGTACTTTCTTGTTCTACTCAGAGTCTCTGGTAGGGTGAGCTGGACTTGAGAGCTGCATATGGTGGAACTAGCGGTGGACATGGCGGACTGAGAGAGGGTTGGTGATGGTCATGGTGTTGGTGGTGTTGCTGATGGCCTAGATTCAGTCTTTCGTAGCAATAACATTGTGATTCCCTGACTGCTTTGCCCTTGCGACGACACCTCGACATTTGCTGCTGGTGGTGTGCTAACCGGTGGGCTTACAGTGGGGGAAGCGATGTAGCGTTGCTGACTACCTTCATTCGGAGCAGGTGCACATGTGGTACGTGAGGTTTGGTAGTCCGTCCACGCTTGCAAGTGCATGTGTCATGATCTCAGTGCGGGTTTGACTCGCACACGTGGGGTTAATGCTTGGAACCAGTGCTGATGACTGGCATTTCTGGGGTTAAAGGTTGTGATCCCAATGCAGGCTTACCTGCACACCTGGGGCTATGATTGTGGCCTCTCCCTGGTTCTGGGGGAGGCTTCTTATAGCCTCAGGACGCTCCCATCCCTGTCAGTTATACTCTTGCCCTTGGCATTGTGTGGTGACCCCTGAGTGTGTTAGTGCTGTGTTCTGGTTGCTTGATTCTCTGTGTATGACTCGGTCTGTTCCCTGGATATCGCTTTGGATTCTGCCTGGTACCTCCTATGTCTGTCTGGTTTTGATCTCTGCTTGGCCCTGATTATCCGCTCTGTCTCCTCCCTGGTACTGTACTGATATCTTGTGTATGACCTTTTGCTTTGTCTGACCTCCCATCTGTTTATCCCTCCTGTACCTCGCTGGTCTGTACCGTGCATGACTTCTGCTTTGCCATAATCTGAGTTCTCTGGCTTCTCTGACACTATTAGTTGAAGCACGCTTTGTCACCTCTGCTGCCCTGCTCCCCAGGTAACTCTTAGCACTGCTTCTGTACTCAGGACACGCGCACTGGCTCTATGAGCAAGTGTAGTGCGGTGTCTCTGACATTATAACTGACCAATTCAGTTTTTTTTTTTTTTCTGAAGAAAAAAAAAAAGTGTGTTATCCTCATGGATCCCATACAAGCCTTGGCTGATCAGGTCAAGCACCTGACCCAAATGTTTCATAAGCTCAATGTGGAACAACGAACGATGGCCCAGACCCAGCAACAGTTGGTGGTTACTGTGCAGGGGGCTGTCGATGCAGGGGCTTCTACTTCTGGGGGTAGGGATGTGTCATTAGCGTCCCCCGAATCTCCAGTCAAATTACCAGACCTTTTCTCATGGGATAAAAAGGAGTTCAGGTCTTTCAGAGAAGGATGCAAGCTTTTTTTTTCTCTAAGGCCCCGCTCCTCCGGGGATGAGTTCCAGAGGGTGGGGGTCATTATTTCCCTACTTCGGTGGGCTCCGCAAGCATGGGCTTTCTCACTGTCTTCCTCTGCTCCTGAACGTATGTCAGTGAACGCATTCTTTGAGGCCCTCGGGCACATTTATGATGAACCTGACCGAGTGCGATTGGCAGAGGACATGGTGATGAGTGTCTGTCAGGGGAAACACTCAGCTGAGTGGTTTTGTTCTGAGTTCCGCCGCTGGGCGGCAGAGGTCTCTTGGAGCGACGCGCACTCCGAGGACTCTTTCGCAGAGGCTTGTCCGAGCGGCTGCAGGATGCCTTGGCATTACATCCCCCACCTAACTCTCTCGAGGACGCCATGACCCAGGCCGTCCGGATGGACCGCAGGCTGCGGGCCAGAGGGGTGATGCAGGTGGATACTCCATTATTCCCCAGTGGAAAAGAGACTGCCCCTGAGCCCATGGATGTAGGCGCCCTCTCCCTGAAGGATACGGAGAGGAAACGCCGGAAGGACAAGCAGTTATGCTTTTACTTCGGTAAAACGGGACATTGGAAAAGGGAGTGCCCGAATTGCCCGTCTTCAAACCCGGTCGGCGGGAAACGACTAGGTCTGGGTAGTCAACGGGGAGGCTGCTCAGACCCTCAGGTACCATTTTCCTCGTTTTCTAAAGTAGTACTGCCTGTGGAATTGTTTGTGGATGGTAGTTCTTTTTCCTCTACAGCCTTCGTGGACTGCGGATCATCTATTAATCTTATTGACTCCCAATTGGTCACACACTGCAAGATAGGGACAGTTAGGCTCAAGGTTCCGATCAAGGTGATGGCCATTGACTCATCTCCCCTCACTAAGGAGGGAATTCGCTTTATGTCTGATGTGTTTTCGCTCAGAGTGGGCGCTACTCATGTGGAAAACATAAGTTGTTTTGTGCTGGACAATCTACCTGCAGGGTTGGTGTTGGGCATGCCCTGGTTACAACACCATAACCCAGTTATTAACTGGAAAATGGGGGAGATTGTACAATGGGGGTTTAATGATTTTGAGTTATATGATAAATCCGCACTGCTGGTTGAACCTGTTAAATCTGTGTCTGTATCATCTGTCGAGCTGGAAGGTATTCCGGAATGCCTGAAGGACTTCGAAGATGTATTCTCCGAAAGCGAGGCCGAGACGTTACCGCCACATAGACCCTTTGACTGCGCTATTGAGCTGGTCCCGGGGGCTAAATTACCCAAAGCCCGTCTGTTTAATTTGTCTGGTCCTGAGCGCTTGGCTATGAAGGAGTACATTACTGAAAGTCTGCGCAAAGGACACATACGTCCTTCAGTCTCACCTGTGGCGGCAGGTTTCTTTTTTGTAAAGAAAAAAGATGGCGGGTTACGTCCCTGTCTCGACTTCCGGGAGCTTAATCAAATTACTGTACGGAATACGTACCCCCTTCCGTTGATTCCCGATTTATGTAACCAACTATCAGGGGCAAAGTGGTTTTCTAAACTGGACCTTCGGGGGGCATATAATTTGATAAGGGTCCGAGAGGGGGATGAATGGAAAACCGCGTTCCTCACGACCGAGGGACTATTTGAAAATTTAGTCATGCCGTTTGGTCTTACCAACGCCCCTGCCATATTTCAGAATTTCATCAACGTGGTATTCTCGTATCTCATTGGTCATTTTGTCGTTATCTACTTAGATGATATTTTGATATATTCCCCCGACAAGTATTCTCATTTGGAACATGTACGAACTGTGCTCCAAAGGCTGAGAGAAAATCATTTGTATGCTAAATTGGAAAAATGTGTATTCTGTGTACAAGAGTTGTCCTTTTTGGGGTTAATTGTATCCGGTGAGGGTTTTCGCATGGACCCCAAGAAGGTGCAGGCCATTGCGGATTGGGTGCAACCCCGAGATCTTAAGGGTCTTCAGCGCTTCTTGGGGTTCGCCAATTATTACCGCAAATTTATCCGGGGGTTTTCGCAAGTGGTCAAACCTCTCACGGATCTAACATGCAAAGGTGCGGATGTGAGAAATTGGTCCTCGCTCGCAAAAGAGGCCTTTGCGATGCTGAAAAAATGTTTTATGTCTGCTCCTGTGTTAGTGCAGCCAGATCCGTCCAAACCATTCGTCGTGGAAGTGGACGCCTCTGAGGTGGGGGTGGGGGCGGTGTTGTCCCAAGGGCCTGCCACTCTAACCAACCTCAGGCCATGTGCTTTCTTTTCCAAGAAGTTCTCTGCTGCGGAAAGAAATTACGACGTAGGCTTCTTGCGGTCAAATTGGCGTTTGAAGAATGGAGGCACTTTTTGGAGGGGGCCAGTCACCCGGTTACGGTGATCACGGATCACAAAAATTTGTCGTACATTGAGTCTGCTAAAAGACTAACGCCCAGACAAGCCCGTTGGTCACTTTTTTTTTCCCGTTTTCAGTTTACAATTACATTTCATCCAGGGTCTAAGAATGTCAAGGCTGACGCCTTATCACGCAGTTTTCAGCCGGTGTCGCCCCCTGAGCCACTGTCCTCCATTCTTCACCCTGGGGTTGTGATAGCAGAGGTCTCATCTGAATTGGAACGGGAGATTCAGGGGGCCCAGGCGCAGGCCTCGGCGGCCAAGCCGGAGGGGAAGTTGTTTGTCCCAGAGCAACTTCGCCTGAAACTCTTGCAGGAGTTCCATGAATCCAAGCTGAGTGCTCACCCTGGTATTTCAGCCACACGTCTGGCAGTGGCTAGGATCTTTTGGTGGCCTACCCTTGGTTCGGACATAAAAAAATTCATTGCTGGTTGTGGGGTCTGCGCTCGTTCTAAAAGCTCTCATAGCCGGCCGGCAGGGGAGCTGATACCCTTGGCAGTGCCCGAAAGGCCATGGACTCACTTATCCATGGATTTTGTTACCAATCTCCCTCCATCTAAGGGTAATACAGTGGTATGGGTAGTGGTGGACAGGTTTTCTAAGCAGGCTCATTTCGTACCCCTGTCCGCACTACCGTCAGCTGAGACGTTGTCCAGGTTGTTTGTGCAGCATGTGATCCGGTTGCATGGGGTACCCCTGAATGTGGTGTCTGATCGTGGTGTGCAGTTTGTGGCTAAGTTTTGGCGTGCTTTCTGCAAAAAATTAGGTATGTCTCTGTCCTTTTCGTCTGCATACCATCCTGAGAGCAATGGGCAGACGGAGCGCACTAACCAGTCCCTGGAACAGATCCTCAGGTGTCTAACCTCTGCTAGACAGAGTGACTGGTGCGATGCACTGCCGTTGGCTGAATTTGCCTTCAATAGTCGGGTGAGTCAATCCACTGGTAGGTCCCCTTTCTTGATTAACTATGGGTTCAGTCCTCATTTTGGTGAGTTTTCTCGTCTGGATTCGGGGTGCCCCGGGGCTGAGGACTCTGTTCAGCGGTTAAAAGATACATGGGCAGAAGTCCAGCGGCGTATATCCAGGTCTCAAGGCAGGTATAAGTTTTTCGCGGACAGGAAACGAACACCTGGTCCCATGTTTCGGGTGGGAGAGAAAGTTTGGCTCTCCACGCGAAATATTAAGTTAAAGATTCCGTCAGCCAAGTTAGGACCCAAATTCATTGGCCCGTACAAGATTGTGGAAAAAATCAATCCAGTGGCGTATAGGCTGTGCCTTCCACCCTCTTTCAAGATCCCTAACGTCTTCCACAAATCTCTACTGAAACCTTTTGAAGCAGTCCGGGGAGACTCCGAGTCTGCTGCTTCTCCTGTTTTGGTCGAGGGGCAGGTGGAGTACGAGGTTGGTCATATCGTAGATTCCAGGTTGGTAAGGCGGTCGGTACAGTACCTGGTTCATTGGAAGGGGTATGGACCGGAGGACAGGTCCTGGGTAACCGGCCCGGTTGATGCATGCTGATCGCCTGGTACGGGCTTTCCATGCTAAGTACCCGGGCAAGCCTGGGGGTCCAGAGGCCCCCCGTTGAGAGGGGGGTACTGTCATGATCTCAGTGCGGGTTTGACTCGCACACGTGGGGTTAATGCTTGGAACCAGTGCTGATGACTGGCATTTCTGGGGTTAAAGGTTGTGATCCCAATGCAGGCTTACCTGCACACCTGGGGCTATGATTGTGGCCTCTCCCTGGTTCTGGGGGAGGCTTCTTATAGCCTCAGGACGCTCCCATCCCTGTCAGTTATACTCTTGCCCTTGGCATTGTGTGGTGACCCCTGAGTGTGTTAGTGCTGTGTTCTGGTTGCTTGATTCTCTGTGTATGACTTGGTCTGTTCCCTGGATATCGCTTTGGATTCTGCCTGGTACCTCCTATGTCTGTCTGGTTTTGATCTCTGCTTGGCCCTGATTATCCGCTCTGTCTCCTCCCTGGTACTGTACTGATATCTTGTGTATGACCTTTTGCTTTGTCTGACCTCCCATCTGTTTATCCCTCCTGTACCTCGCTGGTCTGTACCGTGCATGACTTCTGCTTTGCCATAATCTGAGTTCTCTGGCTTCTCTGACACTATTAGTTGAAGCACGCTTTGTCACCTCTGCTGCCCTGCTCCCCAGGTAACTCTTAGCACTGCTTCTGTACTCAGGACACGCGCACTGGCTCTATGAGCAAGTGTAGTGCGGTGTCTCTGACAGCATGGTGTTTAAATGTCTAAGCATGCAACTGGTATTCAAATTTCTCAGATTTTTCCCTCGGCTAAAGGTCTTTGCGCACTTCTTACAGATAACTTTTGACTGATCATTATGATTTTGTTCAAAAAAGTGCCACACTGCACTCTTCCTACTATAGAAGACATTTTGAGACCTTGCACGCTGTGCTAATTTCACCGTCTGGCCAAGCTGTCCTGCCACCCTTTTGGTTTTTGTACCATGTTTTTGGACTGCTACGGTCCTGCCAGATAACAGCTATTGCGATGTCGTTGCCTGCTGCGGATCCTCCTCCTCCTCTTCTGAGCTATTGGCAGCGGCACCCTCTTCCCCCAATGGATGCCAATCTGGGTCAACAACTGGGTCATCCATCACCTCCTCTTCAATTTCATGTTCACCTTCCTCTGTGTCACCGTGTATGGTGGTATAGTATGCAGGAAGGGGCACCTGTGTTTCATCAGGGTCTGATTCTGCCTCAGTACACTGCGAGGACAATGTAGTGCTCTGAGTGAATGTACAAGCAGAAAAATCTAGCAGTGGCTGTGCATCAGTGCACTCCATGTCAGATTCATCTTGGACTGGGGAATTCACGATTTGACTTGATAACCCAGGCATGGTATGTGAAAAGAGCTCCATGGAGTAATCGGTAGTGTGGCCTGCCACATCCTTCACTTTTGGTAGGGTGAAGGACACATGGAAAGGTGTTGTTCCTGACCAGGAGCCTCCAATGACGACTCAGTGCTTTTATTTTTTGAAACTTCAGAAGAGGAGGCGAGAGAGCTGAAGGCTGTGTCAGCAATGTAAGCCAAAACTTGTTCCTGAAGCTCCGGCTTTAAAAGCGGTTTACCTACTCCCAGAAAAGGGAGCCTTTGAGGCCTTGTGAAGCCAGACGATGACGCAGGCTTAACACCTCCTGCCTTAGGTGCTATTTTGCCTTTGCCACTACCAACAGATGCACCACCAACACCACCATCATCAGGACCAGCTGGCAACCCCCGCCCACTTCCACAGCCTCTTCCACCATACTTCCTTATTTTTGTGAAAATGTACCCAAAGTACCACCAGCTATATGGTACTGTAAAACAAGGTAGAAGGTGTATATAGTATGCAGGAAGGGGCACCTGAGTTTCATCAAGGTCTGATTCTGCCTCAGTACACTGCGAGGACAATGTAGTGCTCTGAGTGAATGTACCAGCAGAAAAATCTAGCAGTGGCTGTGCATCAGTGCACTCCATGTCAGATTCATCTTGGACAGGGGAATTCACGATTTGACTTGATAACCCAGGCATGGCATGTGAAAGGAGCTCCATGGAGTAATCTGTAGTGTGGCCTGCCGCATCCATCACTATTGGTAGGGGTGAAGGACACAAGGAAAGGTGTTGTTCCTGACCAGGAGCCTCCACTGATGACTCAGTGCTTTTATTTTTTGAAACTTCAGAAGAGGAGGCGAGAGCTGAAGGCTGTGTCAGCAATGTAAGCCAAAACTTGTTCCTGAAGCTCCGGCTTTAAAAGCGATTTACCTACTCCCAGAAAAGGGAGCCTTTGAGGCCTTATGGAGCCAGACGATGAAACAGGCTCAACACCTCCTGCCTTAGGTGCTATTGTGCTTTTGCCACTACCAACAGATGCACCACCAACACCACCATCATCAGGACCAGCTGGCAACCCCTGCCCACTTCCACGGCCTCTTCCACCATACTTCCTCATTTTTGTGAAAATGTACCCAAAGTACCACCAGCTATATGGTACTGTAAATCAAGGTAGAAGGTGTATATAGTATTGGTGAGAATTTGAATCTCACTAGAGATTTGAGGACGCTGAACTATTGTCTCAGGCCCAGTAGAGATTACACCTCAATGTAACAGGCTGAAATTGGATGGTGTATGACAAGGTGGAGAGTGTATATAGTATTGGTGAGAATTTGAATCTCACTAGAGATTTGAGGATGCTGAACTATTGTCTCAGGCCCATGAAGAGGAGGCGAAAGAGCTGGAGGCTGTGTCAGCAATGTAAGCCAAAACTTGTTCCTGAAGCTCCGGCTTTAAAAGTGGTTTACCTACTCCCAGAAAAGAGAGCCTACGAGGCCTTGTGGAGCCAGACGATGACGCAGGCGCAACACCTCCTGCCTTAGGTGCTATTGTGCTTTTGCCACTGCCAACAGATGCAACACCACCAACACCACCACCGGGACCAGCTGGCAACCCCCGCCCACTTCCATGGCGTCTTCCACCATACTTGTTCATTTTTGTGAAAATGTACCCAAAATACCACCAGCTATATGGTACTGTAAAACAAGGTAGAAGGTGTATCTACTATTGGTGAGAATTTGAATCTCACTATAGATTTGGGGACGCTGAACTATTGTCTCAGGCCCAGTAGAGATTACACCTCATTGTAACAGGCTGAAATTGGATGGTAAATGACAAGGTGGAGGGTGTCTATAGGATTGGTGAGAATTTGAATCTCACTATAGATTTGAGGACGCAGAAATATTGTCTCTGGCCCAGTAGAGATTACACCTCAATGTAACAGACTGAAATTGGATGGTGTATGACAAGGTGTAGGGTCTCTATAGGATTGGTGAGAATTTGGATCTCACTATAGATTTGAGGACGCTGAACTATTGTCTCTGGCCCAGGAGAGTTTACACCTCAATATAATAGGCTGAAATTGGATGGTGTATGACAAGGTGGAGGGTGTCTATAGGATTGGTGAGATTTTGGATCTCACAAGAGATTTTAGGAGGCTGACAATGATGCTCTCAGTCCAAGTATGGACGCAGGCAGCCTAATAAGCAGGACTGCTGCACAGTGCACACACAAAAGGGTGGAAAACCCTTGGTAACTGTGCAGAAAAGAGGATGAAAAGTATTTTTGCTTTTAAAAAAGCAGTTTGCACAGCAGTGTGCAAACAGCAATGCAGCTATCAGGGATCCTTATAAGGCAGCCTAATAACCAACAGAGATGATGCACAAAAATATATCCTCCCCTGTCACTGCAGACAAAGTGTTGTGTTGTAAGTGGAAATCGCTACCAGCAGAAGCAGTTTTTTGGTTCTTCTTCCCTGCCTAACGCTCTCCCTACAGAATCATCAGCAGCAGCAGCTCTCCCTATGCTAAGATCGGCATAAGTAAGATGGCGGTCGGCGTTCACGCCCTTTAATAGCCCCTGTGACGCCACACAAAGCCAGCCAATCACTTGCATGCCCTTCTCAAAGATGGTGGTGACCGATGCATATGTCATCGCGTTGCCCACAGTGTGCGTCCTCCATCATTGGCTGAAAAAGGGCGCTGGAAGCATCTTTTGAAACGCGACTTTGGTGCTTTGGTCGCCGACCTCGTGGCCGACCTCACGCTATGGTCGGGTTTCGTTTCATGAAACCCGACTTCAGCGAAAGTCGCCGACTTTTGAATATGACCGACCCGTTTCGCTCAACTCTACTGATCACACTGAAGAAAACACTGATGACACTGAACATTGATGACACTGATGAAAATAATGATAACACTGAAGAAAAACACTGATGACACTGAAGAAAACACTGATGACACTGAAGAAAATATTGATGACACTGAAGAAAACATTGATGACACTCATGAAAATAATGATAAAACTGAAGAAAAACACTGATAACACTGAAGAAAACACTGATGACACTGATGAAAATACTGATGACACTGAGGAAAACACCGATGACACTGATGAAAACACTGATCACACTGAAGAAAACACTGATGACACTGAAGAAAACGCTGATCACACTGAGGAAAACACTGGTGACACTGAGGAAAACACTGATGACACTGAAGAAAACACTAATGACACTGAAGAAAATATTGATGACACTGAAGAAAACATTGATGACACTCATGAAAATAATGATAAAACTGAAGAAAAACACTGATAACACTGAAGAAAACACTGATGACACTGATGAAAATACTGATGACACTGAGGAAAACACCGATGACACTGATGAAAACACTGATCACACTGAAGAAAACACTGATGACACTGAAGAAAACGCTGATCACACTGAGGAAAACACTGGTGACACTGAGGAAAACACTGATGACACTGAAGAAAACACTAATGACACTGAAGAAAATATTGATGACACTGAAGAAAACATTGATGACACTCATGAAAATAATGATAAAACTGAATAAAAACACTGAACACTGAAGAAAACACTGATGACACTGATGAAAATACTGATCACACTGAGGAAAACACTGATGACACTGAAGAAAACACTGATAACACTGAGGAAAACACCGATGACACTGATGAAAACACTGATCACACTGAAGAAAACACTGATCACACTGAAGAAAACACTGATCACACTGAAGAAAACACTGATCACACTGAAGAAAACACTGATGATACTGAGGAAAACACTGATGATACTGAAGAAAACATTGATGACACTGATGAAAATAATGATAACACTGAAGAAAACACGGATGACACTGATGAAAACACTGATGACACTGAAGAAAACACTGATGACACTGAAGAAAACACAGATCACACTGAAGAAAACACTGATGATACTGTAGAAAACACTGATTACACTGAAAAAAACACTGATCACACTGAAGAAAACACTGATGACACTGATGAAAGCACTGATGACACTGAAGAAAACATTGATGACACTGATGAAAATAATGATAACACTGAAGAAAAACACTGATGACACTGAAGAAAACCCTGATGACACTGAAGAAAACACCGATGACACTGATGAAAGCACTGATCACACTGAAGAAAACACTGATCACACTGAAGGAAACACTGATGACACAGGTACCAGTTTTTTTACGTGCGTTTTTAATACGGACGTGTGCAGGAGGTTTTATACAAGGAAAGCTGTCAAACATTGATTAGGACCAGCTACAAGTCCTAACCCCAAAATAAGCCAAAAATTAAAGGTAACAAGTTATCACAGGATAGGCAATGAGTTGATAACTTAATGACCGTAGGGTCTGGTACCTGGGATCTACACCAATTGGCAGAATGGGAACTTTTATCCCTGTTGGAATGGAGCTCGACCATTACTTCATTCATTCTTTATGGGTTTGCCGAGGACGGAACTCTGCTATTTCCAGCAGTTGGATATCCGACTTGATGCTCCATTTTGCAATGATCATAAAACTGCCTTTTTAGGGATAAAAATTTCCCTTTCTGCCAATCGGTGCCGGTCCGCGCCATCAAACACCCACCAATCAGTAAGTTACCACCTATCCCGCTGATAGGTAATAACTTATTTTGAACAGAATGAATGAAATTTCAGTTATACCGAATTCTTTTCTACAAATATGCAAACTAATCTGCTGATCACAAATTAGAATGTGCCTACAATGTGACAAAGGGTTTATCCTGCAAACATTCATCACCTATGCACAGGATAGTTCTAAACGTATGATCGCTGGGGGTCCTACCCCACTGGGTCTTCATCTGTCTCCAAGAACAAGGGATCCGTATCCCCATTTAGTACAGATGGCTGACCACCATTTCATTCACTTACTTGGTTCTATGAGATCAGTAGTGCGCAGACCAAAGCAGCCATAGACAGTGAATAAAAGAGTATTCGAGCAGATACTCTACTGCTCGCTTCACGCAAAGTACAATGGACCCCCGTCCTTATGATTAGTGGGGATCTTATAGGTCGTACCCCTACAAATCATACATTTCACACCTCTGCTGAAGAAAGAAGATAAATATTGATGATGAGATGACCCCTTTAAAGATGAGGAGGAATAAGGTCACGTTCATGACCATTGTTTTATTTAACAATCCCGGTTTTTGGAATGAAGAATCCACACAAAATACTTTTATGCATACCACAACAGTCTATACAATATTGCTATCTAAGCATATATTCCCGCTCCAAGGTATCAAGTCTGAGTATTGATTGCCGTCTCCTATCGAATCCCAGACAATATGGAACCCAGAATCTTCACAGAGGGCAAAATCGGTACAGTCTGCCAGACTCGACATCCTGAGGTCAATATTTGCTGTCTGTGTTGGCCGGCCAGGAGTCCACAGGCGCTTACTCAGTAAGGTAAAGAAGAGAACCCCTGTTCAAAATATGCCGAGCAGAAAATGAAATATCCCGGGATTCAGCTGGACAAACATGGAGTTAGGAATAAGACGATCTCACATTACCCGGCAGAAGTTTGTACCGTGAGGATTGTGCGGCAGGTGTACTCTCACTTAGTCTCTTACGTTTAGCATATTTCACTGCCATTTTTAAGACCAATGTGAATAAATTTCAGTACATCCACATATATACAGTACAATGTCACCTTACATTGCATATATTGTGATTTAGCACCTTATGCTGGAATGATCGAAGACATGAGTCTAGAACCTGATGACGTGACAAAATCGTTTAATCAGAGACAGCACCGACCAACACTCCTTTATACTCATCATCGGATAAACTGAATGGTCACATAGATGTAAATATTGTAAATAGTGACAATCTTTTTACAGGGCTGTGGTTTCTGTTGGTGACATATAAGTAACGAGCAATAATAGAATACAACATTTTGCTTGCGATACAAATGCACAGGGCCAGGACGAGGGATAGGCAGGGTAGGCACCTGCCAGCGTCCACTGCTGTACAGGAAGCAAGAGGAGACGGTGACTGCGATGTACAGGGCAACGGGGTCAGGTGAGTTTAAGCCTTTTTTTATATTTTACCAATGAAAGGGGACATAGGTGGGGCTGGATATGGGGGGCATATGTAGAGGGGCTTGCTATGAGGGGCTGGTTATGGGGGACATATGTGGGGATGGCTATGGGGGACATATGTGGGGATGGCTATGGGGGACATATGTGGGGATGGCTATGGGGGACATATGAGGGGCTGTCTATGGGGGACATATGAGGGGCTGGCTATGGGGGACATATGTGGGGATGGCTATGGGGGACATATGAGGGGCTGTCTATGGGGGACATATGAGGGGCTGGCTATAGGGTACATATGTGGGGCTGGCTATGGGGGACATATAAGGGGCTGGCTATGGGGGATATATGAGGGGCTGGCTATAGGGGACATATGTGGGGCTGGCTATTGGGGATATATGAGGGGCTGGCTATGGGGGATATATGAGGGGCTGGCTATGGGGGACATATGTGGGGCTGGCTTTGGGGGACATATGTGGGCATGGCTATGGGGGACATATGAGGGGCTGGCTATGATGGATATATGAGGGGCTGGATATGGGGGATATATGAGGGGCTGGCTATGGGGGACATATGTGGGGCTGGCTATGAGGGACATATGAGGAGCTGGCTATGGGGAACATATGTGGGGCTGACTATGGGGACATATGTGGGGCTGACTATGGGGACATATGTGGGGCTGGCTATGGGGAACATATGTGGGGCTGACTATGGGGGACATATGAGGGGATGGCTATGGAGGACATATGAGGGGCTGGCTATGGGGGACATATGAGGGGATGGCTATGGAGGACATATGAGGGGCTGGCTATGGGGGACATATGAGGGGCAGGCTCTGAGGGACATAAGAGGGGCTGGCTATGGCAGACATAAGAAGAGCTGGCTATGGTGGACATAAGAGGGACTGGCAATAGGGGACATAAGAGAGGCTGGATGTGGGAAAAATAAAAGGGGGTGGATGTGGAGCACATGAGGGGTTAGCTATGGGGGGACATAAGGTGCTGTATGTGGGGGACATAAGAGAAGCTGGCAATGGGGGATGTGAGAGGGCCTGGCTGTGGGGGATATAAGATGGGCTGGCTGTGGGGAACATATGAGGTGATAACTGTGGTGGACATGTGAGGAACAAAAGATGGGCTGGTTGTGGGAAACATATGACCCATGGTTCATAAGGGCAGACGATGTGGTGGTTATTGCTGATAATGGCGGACAGTGTGGTGGGTATAGATCATTAAGGAGGACAATGTGGAGATCGTATCCTATAGGAGGCTTATTTACGTCATTATAGGAAAATATTTTTATGCTGAGGGCATTTTAATAACACTGTTATTATAAAGGGCATCGTGATGGGATGTACTTCAGAAGAACGGTGAAGAGGGAAGTCTGCAGAGACAAGATGTGGTTGTGAAAAGTCATCAGCGTCTGGACAAGATGGAGACAAAAAGAAAGAAACGACTCAATCAGAGAAGAGGTCGTCCATAAGGTACCAGGATGGAAATCTTTACTGTTGATATTGAATTATTTTCATCAGTATTGTGGTTCGCAGTCTGATGATTGATAACAACTCCCAGCATCTACTTACCATTATTAAGGACATACTGGGAATTGTAGGTTCATGAGATACAAACATATATAGGCCTGACTTAGAAGGATTCAGCTAGTCAGTATTTCATCACATGGTGTCATAGACCTAATGGAAAAGGGAAGAATTTACTGGGTAGAAAGGCAAAATGATCAATTGTAAGTACACTCTGCTGTATAATATGACTGCAATATATTAAAAGGATGAAAATTTGGTGAGAGGAGGAGGATGAGGAGCAGGAGTCGGAGGACGAGTGTCATGATCCAGGACGGGATTTCGCTTTGACCCATCCTGGTTATACTATGGGTTAATTGTGCTGCCTCTCTCTGGCAGCAGGAGGCTATTTAGTGCTCACTGGACCTGGGTCCGGTGTCAGTTATACTCCTGCCCTCGGCTGAGTTAAGTGACCTCTTGTATACGTGTGCCTTGTGCCTGATATCT